>NC_091665.1:13957500-14582500 GCF_042453785.1 Malus domestica | reverse complement strand
AGCATAAGCATTATCCTAATTCAATCAGTGCTTTCTTCATTAATATTGCATTTAGGTGGTGGGTGAATATGGGCTTAGCTGAAAAGCTGAACTTCACCAGAGACAGATTGATGGAGTCATCTTTGAACCTCAGCACAGTAATGTTAGGAAAGAGTTGACAAAAGTGGCTGCTCTAGTAACCACCATTGATGATGTCTATGATGTTTATGGTACTCTGGATGAACTAGAGTTTATATATATATATATATATATATATGTATGTATTTTTTTTTTTTGGTGAATAGAAGGGATGAAGACACCCCAGACGAACTAATACATAGCATTCAGAACAGTAGACCGGCCCATAAGAGCACCAACATGGTCATCCATTATATGTTGCATAAGCCATTGGGGAGGAAATTCAAAAGAATGCCACCCAAGGTACAAATTGTAGCTCCATTTGGCTAGCTGATCTACAACACTATTCACTTCCCTAAAAATATGCTTCAGCTCGCAATGATCAATTCGTCTCATCAAATCCCTACAACTCTTCAAAAGGGTAGCAAGGGAGTGAAAAGAATCTGGCACTGACTGGTTCAATAATAATACAGCAGAGGAAGAGTCCATCTCGATGATTAACTTAATATGCCTTTTCAATAGCAAGCTGAAGTCTGAAATACAAACCCCAAACTTCAGCATCTATATATATGCCGTTTCCCTAGATTAATAGAGAAACCTCCCAAACATTCACCATTGTGGTCACGGAGAATTCCACCAATGTTGCTCGAAACTATTTTTCTAGATCCATCCACATTCAACTTGTGCCAACTAAAAATAGGAGGCTCCCCCTTCAACATAACATGCATTCAAGAAGGTGGTTTATCAATTTTTAGAAGGGAATCCATCCATTCAGATGCAACTCTGATGAGTCAATTTCATATTATATATTTTACCATATTCTTAGTATATTTTGGTTAATATTTTGGAAGAATTTTGATACTTTGATTTATATTCTCAATATAGGACATCCGACTTCCTCTAGAGCAAAACATGATCAAAATGATGAATTTTGGAGTGATTGAAATTTAAGGACGTTTGTGTATCTCTCGGCATGTTCGTATCAAAATTTGGCATTTTTCTACCTAGAGATGATTTTCTGGCGATAAAATAAAGCAGTAGTGCACAGTGCTGCAATAGTGACGTTTTGGGCTTGAATTGCGTTTTTGGAGCCCAACCTAACCTCGGATTAATTCGTGGCCTTCTAGAGATGTGTTCAGAACGTTCTGATCTTCAAAACAAGATATTATGGGCTGGATTTGGAGGATATCTAAGGCTAAAACGTGGCTGGGAAATTACTTGGCATATTCTCCTAGCTTAATTAGGATTTTATTTTCCAAGATATTTTATTATTATTCTTAGTTTCCTAGTTGGAATAAAGGACCTAGTATTTAGGGTTTGTGCGATGGCACAACAACATATATTGCTTTGCCATCCACAGTTTTTCTCTACGCTTTGTTTTTTGCAACTTTGGAGACAGAGAGAATTGCTAGGGTTCTTGAAGATTTTCTACTTTAAGGTGTTTTCAATCATTTTCTTAATAATATTTTCTAGGATTTTAATTATGAATATGCGTAACTAATTCCTTTTACTAGGGTGAAACCTTGAGCCTTAGCATGAATATGTGATTTTTATTTAATTGTTTATGATTGATTGCATGCATACTTTGAATTATTAATCACCGGGATTAAAACTATCTAATTGTCTTAATGCCTGCTCACTATTAGGATCTTTATAAAAGTAATTTGATGCAATTTTGGTCGGAAGGTTTCCTGAAATTGATGTTGGCTTCTTATGATTAATAATTGTAATTTCACTGGGGATGAACATCACGTCTTAAGGGTTGCATGGTTTTTCAAAGGATTTTCATAAAGCATAATGAGTCTTTCCTGTTCAGATTTGATTCAAACGTCCGGACGGGTTGCATGCTAGATATACGTTCTATGTTGAAGGTTCCAAGTAGAATATAAATTAGGAAAACCTAACCTTCAAAGTGGCATGTGTAGATCATAAGTGATTGGTAAAAGTTCATAGGATTGCTAGGTGATGGTGGATCCCTAGTGCTTTCTTAATTTGATTTTTCCAAAACGTTTCCTTTTCTTTCATCTTTAATATTGCAGATTAGTTTACTTTTAATAAATAAATTCATTTTTAATTTAAGTAGTTTATAAAATCAATCATCTCAATTTCTACTTTACAATAATTAATTGGAATTTGGTTTGCTTCAAATTACTTAATAATCACTGTGGAGAACGACCTTGCGAGATCCGTTTATACTATAATAACCTTGAGGAGTTTTTAACCCTTTTGCGCGTGGTAAAATCCCTATCAAGAAATTGATGCCGTTGCCAGGGATTATTTAAAATAATTCGTTCTAATCAGATTTTTAGTTAGTTATCGTTGTTTATACATATAAAAAAATTATTTTTTTGTTTTTATTTTATTTTTACAAATTACAGCAGTACAGCAGTGCAGATTACAACAATTTGTGCATGGTCAACACCAGTTCAACAGTGCAGAAATTGTTTCCTTTTGATCTAGAACTTGAGCAAACTATTAGGAGAAGACGCAGTGAACAAAATTTGCAGTGGGTTCCTTCACTGCAAGGGACTTTTCTGCAATCTTTATTTTTTGGGGACCTACACAATTAAGAGACAATGGCTTTTGTTATTCCAGAGGCTGGTTAGCCTCTGGGTGATTCACTGACAGCTCACAACACTAATATGCCAAGTTGCATCACTTATCCAGAAGTGGAGGAAGGGTCTACATTTGAAATAAAGCAGCACATGTTGAATATTCTGCCTACATTTCATGGGTTATCAACTGACAATCCTAACATGCACATTGCATAATTTTTAATGGGATGCAAGAATATTTTGGTGAGAGGATTTTCGTTCGAATCTATTAAGCTCCATCTATTTCCTTACACTTTGAAGGATCAAGTAAGGAGATGGCTCCCCACACTTCCATCTGGAAGCATTAGTACTTGGAACCAACTCAGTGAAAAATTCTTAAGCAAGTATTATCTAGCCTTAAAGACTCTTGACATGAGAACTCAAATTTTATCTTTTGCCCAAAAACCAAATGAAGAGTTTCATGAGGCGTGGGAACGGTTCAAAGAGTTGATTAGAAAATGTCCACATTCTAATATTAACAGTACTAATCAAATGCATATATTTTTCAGAGGGTTAAATATGACAACAAAAACTCTTGTCAACGCTTCATGCGGAGGTTCGTACAAGGGTAAAAATGCACAAGAGGCTTGTTTATTATTTGAAAAAATGGCAACAGATACACAGCAATGGGTAGTTGAGCAGCCACAATCTAGGTCTATTTTTAAGATGTCTAATGGTTCTCCATATGTGTTGGCACAAATTGAAAAAATGGAGAAAAAGCTTGAAAGATTTGATGCAAAATTTGACATGTTATTACAAAGAATTCTAGGTTCACAGGTTGCTGTACAGCAGCCCTTACAAGCTGCCTACAACATTTCCAGCATGACAACCTATGATTTTTTTAGATGTCCACATAAAACAGCTTATCCAGAGTTTACAATGAAGCAGGTTAATGCATTTCATAATTTTCAGCGTCCCCGATATGACCCGTATTCAAATTTCTACAACTTGGGTCAGAGAGATCATCCTAATTTAAAGTGGGATAGAGATCAGCATGCTAAACCACAATTTCAACAATAGATACAACAACTTGATGCACCTAAGGCTATTAAGAAGATAGCAATTGAAAAATTAGCTAATACTACAAGTCAATAAATCCAAAATCTGCATGCATCAATGAAAAATATGGAAAACCAAATTGCGCAGATTGCATTGCAAGTTTCAAAAAGAGCACCGAGTACATTTCCTAGTCAAACAGTACCTAATCAAGAGGAGGAGAAGAATGCAACGTTTTACGATCTGGAAAAAGTTATGACAATAGACAAGAAAATTGTGCAGGAAATTCGCGGGCAGCACCATAACCACAAACAGATTCGGGAAATTTTGCAAAATCTGATATTTTTGCAGATTCTGGGCAGCCACAAGACAGATCCGAAAATACAGTAGAAGTTACCACAAAAACTGCAAAACGTGTTTATGTGCCTGACAGGAGCATATTTATGCGACTTAATTAGCTTGTTTCCTTGCATTTAAGTTGCTAGTACTTAGTAATTTTAGTATTTTAAGCTATTTTCGTGCAATTTTAGGTTTTAAGGACAAAGTATGCAAACATGTGCATTTTGGAGCCTTTTGGAGTAGTTTTGGGCATGGAATGGATAGCTTATGCTTGGAGCAAGGTGGATGGACGAAATTGAAGATCAAAGGAGGCTAGGAATGAATAATGAAATGAAGAAATGAAAATGAAGAACAAAGAGTTCAGAATTGGAAACCAAAGTTTCTATTCTTGGAGGTTTCCATTCTTGAAAGTTTCTATTCTTGGCTTGGAAGTTTCCTAATCGTTCCTCACCTATGTTCCAGCCACAAAAGGGTTTCAAAACATGTTAGGTTGCCTAATTACATATTTCTAGAAGTCCTAGAACCTGCCCTAGATATTGCCGCACCACCCTAGGCTTTTTCCTTTCCTTGCCGAACAAGGGATCCTCTCCTTTCCTATTTTCTGATTTTAATTCACATTCCCCTTTAGTTCTAGGTATTGCCGCACCTTTCTCTCCTTTCTTACCTATTTTCTGATCCAAAATTGCATTCCCTTTTGTTTCAATTCTTGTTGCACAAGGGGAGAGGATTCTTACCTATTTTGTGCCTCAAAACACATTCCTAAATCTGTCCTACACTCTCTTCCGAATTTCCTTTCCTATTCTCTTTAATTCCTTCACCTTTCTTGCCTATTTTCCATTGATTTCTGATTCCAAATTTAATAAATTCGTAGCCCTTCCTTTCCCTATAAATAAGACCCATTTCTGACCATTCTAAGCACTCCACCCTTCACCATAACCAACCTATATCCATCCACCACCACAAATCACCACAAAAACCTTCACCCATCCCTTGTGCTGCAACAAAGAAGAAGGAAGGAGACCCTTGGACGTGCTTGCCATTCAAGACATTGGATTGTTGGAGCGTTTCTAGGTGTTTTCATTCTTTGTTTTTAATGTCTAAATTTATGTATCTTTGTTTTGCGTTTATGAGGAACTAAGCCCTTCTTGGCTAAGGGGCTATTCAATACCATGATTATACTTGCATTATGAATTGATTACCTTCAGTTGTTATTTCATAAGTTGTGAATTCAATTTGCTTAACCGTTTGATTGATAACTTATTCTTGTATGTTTATTAAGAGTGCACACTTAGTTTTCATGCAAGGATTTGAAGCTAAAATATAAGGGAGTTTCACCTAATAGTTACAAACTTATATTTGCAAGTAGTGGAGGTCGCTTATAAACGATCGTGTTAAGTGAATTATTGGCAAAAGTTTCATGCTTTTCATAGTTACAATTGCCTTGTCAATGCTTATAGTTTTCATGAAACTTAATGATCTTTGATTGTACCTTATTGTGCTTTTCACGTAGGGGACTTTTAGAGAATGCTTTGAATTGTTGTATGTGCTTTCCCATCCAATTCATTAACTTAAGGAGAACTTGAAGGTTAAAAAAGTGCTGTCACAGTTAACCTGGAGTATTGAGTTTCATGACTTATTGAGAGAAGCAATTGGAAATCAATTTGAATGCAAGTGTGTCATGTGTGGAGAAGAACCCTCTAGTTACCCCATATCTCATCAATTCACCTAAATTTGCTTAAGAATCTGTTTAAATTGTTCTTGTTTTAATTTACTTATTTTCGTCCAAAACCAAACCCCCTTTACTTTGTTAAATCATATTAGTTAGAACTTGTCTTAGATTGTGTTTTTAAGTGTTTTGAGCCTTTAGAAACCCAAATTTCGTCCAAATTGTGTTTAGAGCTCAAAACTCCCCAGTTTGTGTTTTTAGGCAGTTTTGAGTGTTTTGATGTGAAAATTAAGTTGACACACAAATTAAACCCTATTGATGACAATTGTAGTAATGATGCAAGTAGGGATCGTTCTAGACCGGGGATTAACTAGGGATGCTAATCAACACAAATAAGACTCAAAAAACACTAAACTAGACTCTATAGACTCAAAACTAACTCAAAACACTCAAAACAGCAAATAACAACCAAAAAGACTCAATTCTAAACCTATCAAGTGATTTGGATGAAAATAGAACTCCAAAGACTCAAAAGACTTAAAAGAAACAAGTTTTGACTCTAAAAACAAGACTTAAAAGTAAGGGGGTTAGTTTTGACGAAATTGGACTTTAAAACAAAAACTTTGAAAATAAACTTAACAAAAATGATTTTGGATGAAAAAGAATGGTGAAAGGCTAGTTAGAGGGTTCCTTCTCCACACATGAAACATATGCATACGACTCGATTTCCAATTACTCTTTCAACACACCATGAATGACAATGTCCCAAATTAACTAGATTGCACCAATTAATTCTCAGATTTCCCTATATTCATTGAATTGAATGGAATACGCATTACAACCAAATTATTCTTATCAAGGACCCTAACTATGGAATACGCATGATAGAGACACATATCAAAGATCATTAAGTTCAATGGAAATCATAAACATTGACGAGGCATTCATAACTTTGGAATACGCATGTTACTCTTGCCAAGGATTTACTTAACACAATCGTGACTAGCGACTTTTACTACTTATGGAATATAAGTTAATAATGATTAGGTGAAATTCCCTTATACTCTAGCGTTAAATTCATGCATGCGAACTAAGTATGCATCCTTAATTAACACACAAGAACAAGTTATCAATCAAATAGATAAGTAAACCACATTCACGATTTATGAAATCATAACTGGAGGAAATCAAGTCATATAAAACATATGATCATGGCTTTGAATTCCCCTCTAACTATAAAGAAATTAGTTCCTCATGTTTGCAAATAAACAAAGATAAATAAATCTAAACATTAACATAAAGATAGAAAACACCTAGAAACACTCCAACAATCCAAGCTCCTTGAATGGCATGCACGGCACCAAGAGTCTCCTTCCTTCTCCCTTGCAAACTCACGGCACAAGAGGGATGTTTGGGTGAATGATGTAGTGAAAATCTGGTAGAGGGTGGTGTGTATGAAAGGGTGCGGCACTACATATATATATAGGCTGAAAATCACAGCCCCTAGGTAGCAAAGGAAAAGGATTTAAAGGCCTAAGTTGCATAGGAAAATAAAACACAATCCTTGAAGGAAAACAAATCAGAAATCCAAAGGGAATGGGAGGATAAGGTGCGGCACCAAACCAGGAAGGGATAAGGGCTTCTAGAAACCAAAATCCCAAGGGAATTGGGTAAAAACTCACGGCACAAAGTGGAGGGAAAGTGGCTGAATTGCAATGCAAGGCAAAGGTCTTCTAGAAAGGTTCTAGGCACCATTTTTGTAGGAAAGGATTAGGTTTTCTAGAAATCTGATTTTAAGCATCCTAATATTGCTAGGAATCCTCCCAAGTAGCTGAAATATAGGTGGATTAGGCTTAGGATAAGATAGGATAGGATTGGATAGTATAGGGTTTGGATAATGTTTTGGATAAGGTTTCTTCACTTGAGCTGATTCTTTGGTTTTAACTTCCCTTCTTCAAGTAGGAAACCTTGTTTGAGTAGGAAACTTCAATCTTCTAGGAATCCAACTTCACTTAGGAATCATTCTTCAACTAGGAATCCATCTTCAACTAGGAATCCATGTTTGACTAGGATTTCATCTTCAATTAAGCACTTTCCTACTTCAATTAGGAAACTTTGTATCTTCAATTCTTCAACTTTGAAACACATTCCTAGCTCTTCAATCCTTCAAATTTGTCCATACATTGTGCTCCACATGCATGAGCTCCATTCTAGCTCAATTTTGCTCCAAAATGCTCCAAATTGCATCTTTTTGCTTACTTTGTCCTTAAAACCTGAAAACACATAAAAATAGCTTAAAAGACTAACTTAACTAAGAAAACACAACATAAATGCATAAGAACTAACTAACTAAGGCGCATAAATATGCTCCTATCATGTTTTTAGCTTGTTTTGAGTCTTTTGAGTTTGTTCAAGTCTTTTGAGTCTAGTTAAGTGTTTTAAAGCTTAGTTTTATCTATTTGAGTCAGTTTAGAGTGTTTAGCAATCCCTCCTAATCCCCGGTTTAAGAACGATCCCTACTTATACATATACTACAATTGTCAACAAGAGGGTTTAATTTGTGTGTTAAGTTAATTTACGCATCAGTGCCTCCAATGCCTTATCCCGAAAGGTTGAAGCCTAAAGTTAAACATCAACAGTTGACAGATTTTATGAAGATTTTGGCTAAAGTTCAAATTAATCTACCATTAATTGATGCAATCAAGAACATTCCATCTTATGCCAAGTTTTTGAAGGACGTTTGCCCAAAGAAAAAGAAGCTTGTGGATTTTGAAAAAGTGATTCTAACGGAATAGTGCAGCGCGGTCTTATTGCATAAATTACCTCCAAAGAAGAAAGATCCATGAGCTTTACTATCTCTTGCACCATAGGAAATTGTGATTTTAGTAGTGCTTTAATTGATCTAGGTGCTAGTGCAAACTTAATGCCTTATTCTGTTTTTAAACGTTTAGGTGAAGGAGAGCTGAAGCTAACCTCTGGCATTATTCAATTGGCTGACCGTTCAATTACCTATCCTAGAGAGATCATTGAAGATGTTATTGTGAAGGTTGACAAATTATATTTACCAGTTGATTTTATGGTGTTGGACATGGATGGGGATTTGACAACACCCATCATATTGGGCTGCCCATTCCTAGCAACAGCCCGGACTCTTATTGATGTTGAAGCCGAAACTTTAACATTCCGAGTTGAAGATCAAACGATTGTTTGAAGCTACCACACATCCAAGTGATAAGCAAGAATGCATGCGTGTTGATGCATTAGATGGTTTACCTCGGGTCAAATTTATGACCAGATCATCAACTGACCATTTGTCCATAAAGCCTCTGAATTTGACTCGTGATTGCATAAGTCCTAAACCACAGTAGCAAAGGGTGCTACTGTTGGAAATGTGCCCTAAAGCCAATCATGTGATGATACTTTACGGACATTTCACATGTTAAACTAATCTAGTTTAACATATAAAGGGCATATATTATTGTTTGAGCCGTCTCATATAAATGTTATATGCTTAAACAATAAAGTCCAAGGAATTTGTGATTGGGAGAATGTAATCTAATGAAGTTAGATTCTTGAGACCATTCTTTCGTAGACACATCCTAAACGTTCCTGATCATAGGATTGCCAATTGGGCATTGACAGTCCGTCAAGATCGGTACGTACTATGTCTTCTCTCAGGGAGAGTGATTAGTCTCTAGTCATTGGTGTGTGTGACATCAAGACAAGTACGGTAGGTGCTCAATAGAGAATGAGTTCACTGAACGCGATCAACGAAGAGTTCTCATATTCCATGTCACATGAGAACTCATGGTTGGGATAATGCAAAGTAGTCCTTTGACCTGAGGCATCATAGTTGTCTTGTGGTTAAGACCTTGATCTTTGATTATGTCAAAGTCATCCCACCAGGAGGGTGTCCACGGCATCGTTGGGGTCAAGCCGCTTAGCTATGGAGACAAGTGAATGCGCAACAAGGGATCTCTAACCTTCAAACCGTTTGAAGGAGAATACTCTCTGATATGATTTGAATCTCTGGCCAGAGTATGAATGAGATTTGGGAATGCGTTCCTAATCACATTCAAGGTAATCATATAAGCACAAGACACACATTGGATAGTAGACATGAGAAAATAAACTATCAAACCAAACAATGTGGTCAAGAGTATTAGATTAGAGAAGGACCGTATTGCATTTGTAATCCCAGACTGAATAGGTTCTCCACCTCTTCTGATTAGCTTGGGTAACCATGACATACGGCTAGGTGTCACTCATGGTTTGTGGAAGCCCTAAACGTGTGTAATCACTAAAGGGAGAATTGAAAATAGTTTCAATTCACAATCGATGTAAAATGGTTTTAATCGCCCACTACCTCGCTAAAAGGAACCTAATGGATCGTACACCGTGTAAGGTAGAGATGGACGAAATAAATGAAATGAGTAAGATTAATTGAATGGTTTAATTATTTATGGCAAGGATTAATTAATATGTTAATTAATCAAACGAATAAGTTCGTTAAAGACCACGGGATAGTTTTGGACCTTAAGGCCCAATGGGCTTCGAACGTCAAGCCCATTAACTTAAGTTGTATGACAATTTAATGAATAAAGATTCATTAAAGCCCAAAAGCCCAAAAATCCCTAAATGGCCGGCCATAAGGAATGAATTAGGGTTTTGGTTATTTAGGTCACTTAAAGAAGTGACTATATAAATGACTTTATAGCCAAATATTCATTAAGTGAAATAAGGGTTTATTTTTGGGGAAAATGGGTGAGAATTGTCTCTCCATTTTCTCTCTAAAGAGGCCAACACCTTGGAGGTGATTAGCTAGTCATCTAATCCTCCAAGGTCACTCATTCATCATCCAATCTCTCCTTGGTGTAGAGACTTAGAGGTTCTCAATTTTGGGAACTTGGAGAACCTATTCTTCCATCCAAATCCATGGATCTAAGAAGCAAGGAATGAAGGCCCTATCTCTTTGGGTGATTAGCCTTTGCTTATGCAAAGAGGAATCTACAAAGGTATTAATTTCAACTCACTTATTTTTGAGTTGATTATTGGTTCACCAATCTACTAGGCTTTGAATTTCATGGTCATGTTTTGTTTTTGAGTACATACAAGCATGATTCCGCCTTTAATTGTTAATTGCATGCTATATGATGTTGCTCAAATGAACATGTTTTACAAAATAATTCCTTCAAGTGGTATCAGAGCCTAGGTCTAGTAGTTGGTGAATCCTTTTGGGTTTTGTAGTTCATAGTATGTGATCTAAAAGTTGTAATTGTTACAAGCTTTATTCTTGCTTCTTTGAAAGTAAATTTTGTTGGAAAATTTGCTATCTCAAATGTTGTAGATGTTGTTCATATGAGCATGAATATTGGAGCTAAAATTTGGTGCCATGCTTTTGGGAAAATTCGGCCAAAATCAAAGGGTGAATTTTTGGGTTCTTGTTTGACTTGTTAAAAGTGTTTTAATGTGTTCTTTGGAACCCCTAAGTACCCTAGTTTGGTTAGATGTTATTTCCCTTAAGTAAGAATGGTTTTGGAATGTTTTTGGGTGGAAAAAGTTCATGGAAAAATTTGGGTTTTTCATGGATGTTCTTCATTGTTCTTGATGTTCTTGTCAAGAACAAAAAGGTTTGGTGTTTTGATTCAAAGTTTTGAATTATTTCATAAAGTATATGTGATATGTTTTTAAATGATTTATTATGTATTTAAAGTGTTAAATATTTGTATAAATGATGATTGAAATAATTGTGTTTGAATTATTTCAAAAACATATCTTATCTTACATACACTTGCATGTTTTTGACAAAACTCACAAATCAACACACACACCAACCTTATCCCTCCCTAAAACCAGCCACTCCCTCAAAGGGAGTACTTTTGGGGCTTTTATGCAATTACATAAAGTTTTGATACTTTTGTGTATTTTCACTTTGGCCCAAAAGTTTACGTTTTTACGTTTAGGTCCAAAAACGCTAAAGGACAAATTGTTTTGTTCCTTTAATGATGTTTTTGCATTATTAAAAGTTTGGGTTCTAGTTGTATTTACATGAAGTTGTGACTTTTGTGTATTATACAAAGTGACCCCAAAAGTTTTTGTATTTGCAATATGGCCCAAAAGTTGAGGTTAATTGCAAGATGGCCCAAATAGGATGAGAACAAAATTGTTTTGTCTCTTTAAATGAGAATTGGATTTTCATTTTGTTTAGCTCCATTTAAATCAATTTTATGGATACAAAAACCAAATGAAAATGTTGCATTCAATTAATTAGTTAAAGTGTTAATTAATTAAAGGGTGATTATGAACCTAAGCCTAATATAATTGAGCTATGTGAAAGGCGTTTCAAATTTGTTTGAACCATGGGAATGTGTAGATTAAATTTTGGTTGTAATTTGATTTGATCAAATGTTGTAAAAGGGCTTAAGCTCTTCTTTACTTTAAAGTAATTTGTTATATGCAAATGTTGTAATGAGCATAAGCTCACCTTTACTTTGAAGTACTTCTTTCTTGCTTTATACGATATGCATGAAAATGAAGTAGTTGGGTCCAACGCTCATAAGACAACACGCCTTAATGTGATTAAACGCGTAACTAAAATCAATCACCATTCCTAGACCGAGATTCAACACAAGGCTCGTGTTGAATCTAAACAAAGGTTCATAATCATCCTTAGGCC
The DNA here is from genome assembly GCF_042453785.1 of Malus domestica. Lineage (NCBI taxonomy): Eukaryota > Viridiplantae > Streptophyta > Magnoliopsida > Rosales > Rosaceae > Malus > Malus domestica. Next base: position 14,570,112 of record NC_091665.1, on the reverse strand, counting down.
CTAAGGCAACTATGTAGTCCATCAAATGAATGCAAAGTTTATGTTAGTAGTATCATATACTCTTGCTTTAAAAATCGTTTTAAAAGCATAGTGGGAGTATTATGTACAACTAAAACAAAGGGATGGACCAATAGTTGTAATAGGACCAAAATAGTTTTAATAGAGATTAAAATGTATTTTTATATGTGATGAGACCTAAAACCCTCAACCAAACCAATATTAAGTTGATAAGCGAGAGATGTTTAGAATATCTCTTCGTGGCCTTCCATCGTGGTGGGATCCAATCGTTTATGACTTGTACACCGGCTTCACCCTATCATGGGGGAGTACACAGTGCATGCTTATACTCAGGAGGAATCCATATACATATGATGAGGTGAGTGTAGGCAACGAGGATAGCTATATATCGTATCATCGTGAGGCTATTCTTGAACCCCTTCACACACTAAGCATGGTGGGAAGAACTTAACTAAGTGCAATGGAACCAATATCATATCATTGTGAGGTTACATTCTCTAGAGGCCAAATAAGATGGGTACTTGCATGAGTTGCAAATGAGTAAGCGTACTCTCTCATTATTATTGTTGCTAGCCATATATCGCATCATCGTGAGGTGGGCTTGGTAATAGTGAGCCTCCCATAACCTACTAGGAGTTTCATCCAAAACTCTCGAATTCCTATGAGGGATATGGAATTTGCCAAAAATAGTGGGTGGTGCTATTTGATTTAAAGACCCAAATCAAATGGCTTAAAATCAATCAATCTATATTCGTTATGTATTTGATTACCAATATATTTGCAAACGCTATCCAACACTTGACAAAACCGAACGTTTAGTTTACGGACTTGGTACTACAAAACCATAGATTGTCTTTAATGGCTTGTAAAAGTACCAAAGTAGTCTCATCCTCACAATCTTCCTATTGATAATGTATCATTAGAAGAATATGTTAGAAAAGGTCTATCATAAAGAGGACAACACTTTTAATGTCATAATTCTTCAATTACAAATTGTTGTATGAAGAAATAGGAGTTGCTTTGAACAACTCTTAGTCAATGCAAACACTAGTGCTTATTTCTTTGTTAAATGAACAAAGAACTTGAGAAGAAAGCACAAAGGCATGAACACTTTATGTGCCATGTTTCTTCACTTACAAATTGTTGTATGAAGAAATGAGAGTTGCCTTGTACAACTCTTGAAGGTTTGTAATTATGTTTAGAACATAATGGTTGGTTGACAAAAATAGTCCATTAACATGGACTTATGATGATTTTGAATCATTGAATGTTGAAGTGATAAACCACTTAACGAGACGGAAACTAGGCAAGGACTTCACCTTTGTTTCCCTATCCTAATCGTTCACTAAGTTTATTGTAAACTATGTAGTGAACAAAAACCACATGCTCTCCAAAATTGTTTGATGTGTATAACACAATTGAAAAAGGTTTCAAGAGAGATAGTGGGAGTTTAGGGACCATGACTAATGTAGTCAAAGGTGAAAGTCAAATAAAGAAGATAAATAACTCCAAGGGAACAAACTTTCTTTATGAAAGGATGGACATTGGAAGGGGTATTTGCAAGAAATGTCTTGCAAGTGTCAAGGACACACCTTTCGAAGGTGTTGTAAATTGTTCTTGAAATAGTTCAAAACAGTTGGTTCTTCTACTTGAATGCATGATTCCGTATTAGTGACTATGTTTTACAATCGTTGTAAAAGTGTGGCTAATAAGAAGTAGAAGATTAATGAGAGAAGAGAAAGTACTTCACATTCGAAACGTGAATCAAATGTAGATCTCTGCGAAAGCAGATGGTACTTACTTCCTCATATGAACTACCAAAGAAATTGGAAAAACATAGATTGTCTTTGTATTCCAATTTTAAGGAACTAAATTCCGTCATTATGTGAAATGGATAAATGTTTTGTTTGACAAAACAATGTTCTTTATTAATCAATGATTGGATTATGGTAATCTAATTAATTATCTCTATAGTAGAGATAATATGGTAGTGTTAACTGTTTAGAAAATAATGATGCTTAAAACCCAAAAGGTTGCAAGGTAGTGACTAATCTCAACTAAAGTTGTGATACCTCTAAAACATAAATTACGAGTTGGTCATAAATGGACGCTTTGGATCGTTAGATCCGGATCCAATACCTTCTTGTTAAAATTGTATGGAGGCGAAATGTTCGAATCTTTATTCTTTTGGAAAGAAGAAAGAATCACAAAGTTGTTGAGGTTAATTCACTAAGATGTTAGTGGTACTTGTCCACAAACATAAATACTACTCATGTTGGATAACATTCACCGAAGATCACTCTCGGTTGGACTATAGTTTATTTTGAATAAACACAAGTCCGAATACTTTGCAAAATGTTTCAAAGAATTCAAGAAATGTAAGTTGATGAGTAAGACGTCTAAAGTATTTACCTCCTTAGATTTGATCCAAGGAAAGGTAACACTTTAGATGAGTTTCCTTGAAAGATATCAAGGAAAATAGCATCATAAGATAATGTATTTCTCCATTAGGAGAAGAACGAACTTGAATAAGATTTAGTTCGTTAGATGTTATCTATTACCCATATATAGGATATATACTTCTAAAAACAATATGATTGTCAATGAGAAGATCTTCCAATATTTTCATGACTCCATAAGATGTAGTTGGAAAAGAAAGACAAATCTTAAGCATGTTAAAGATTTGGGGTTGTGTGCTAACAAGCAATATTTGTTTGATAATAATCTTGTAGGATATCCTTAAAATAACTTTTGGATATCGCTTCTATAAACCAACTAACAAATGTTGTTTTGTTGGATAGTTCATTGTAATTCTACAATGTGATTTGCCTAAAAGCAAATGAACGAGAGATAGAACTCAAAGAATGGGTTCTTTGAGAGACAAGAAAGTAATCAACAAATATAACAACCTAGTTCCTATACCACAAGCTCCAAGGTAGTCGATAAGGATTTAAAAACCGTCTCAGTTGAATGGTTTTGAACTTTATGACTATGTCATAGAGTTGCACCTCTTAATTCGAAAGAAATAAGAATGAAAATCCTTATGACTACATTGAGTGCATATACGATATATACTCAAGGAAATGGTAAAGTACCATTTGACTCGAAATAATGAAACCTTCATAGCTAATTGGTAGCTTAAGGTGACTACAATCAAAGAGAATGGTTAACTTTAAAGGAACCATTTTTGACGTAGTCTTAGTTTCAATTAATTCGAAGATTGTTAGCTACAACTAAATGGTGATTCAATGTTTTGACATAATATGGGTTTCCGAAACCATTATTAAGATAGTCTTGATAATATATGTCTAAAACTATGAATCACAAGACATGAAAGTTGTAGAGATCCATCCATCATGGATCTTAGCAAGTTAGTGGGAGCTATTTGCATTTTATGAGAAAAATGATCAAATCGTTTGATTTCTCATAAAGATGTAAATGAATCTTTTGTTTACTAGTTTTACAAAAGATTAGTGGGAGTTAATCATGTTCCTAAAAATTTAAATATATATGATATATTAATTTTGGAAATGAAAAGAATACTTCTTCGTTAAAGTTATGACTTTAATACATTATATGAAGATAGAATGTATATGGGAGATATAGTCTATATACATGGGATGGAAATCTATAATGATATATTTCATGATATAATTGGATTATATCAATCCCTAATAATAGACAATGGATGCTAGGAAGTTTCTCATATGATGATAAACTTCAATTAGAAGGATGACTCTAGTAAGACTAGCAAGTTGCCCTTCTCAAAGGGAACGTGCCCCTTTGACTCCCAAAGAAATAATGCGTAAATAGAATCCTTTATGCATACGCAGAAAGGTGATTTATGTATTTCATATTGTATGAAAAACATTGATATGAGTTGTACCTAGAACGGTACAAGATGATATCAGTGCAAGCCCAGGATCAGAACCATGGCAACTGTCAAGTGAGTCCTTAAGTATTTAAGAAATACTAAAGGATAAATTCCTCAAAGATCGAGGAAGAATCAAAGTAACGTAATGGAAGCGTAAATGTATTAGATTATGAATCTAATCCATCATTGGATGTTTCTTCATTATGAATGAAGAGATAAACAGATATCTCTTTATTATGACTAAAGAGATATTTGGATGGAAACATTAAAGTAATGACTTTAGTGTGTTCCATTATGAATGCAAGATATATTGCCATATAGAAGTTTACAACAATGTTGTTTGGATGGGAAAGTTCATTTATGAACTCTCTATTCGGTTCCAACCAGAAAGTGTATGACACTAATGGGGCGATAGCTCAAGCCTGGGAATCAAGGTCTCATCAAGATCCGAACACAAATGAGAGACTGAACCACATGATTGAGAATCATGTATAATGGTGACGTTGTTATTCTCAAGGTTGCTTCTGTGGATAACACATATAGATATCCACTGCCTAGGCCTACTATTCAGCCATTTATGAAATGACTACAGAAGAGATATCATCATTGATGATCAAGCTGATTGGCTCTAGTGCAAGTGGGAGATTGTTGGAAATGTGCCCTAAAGCCAATCATGTGATGATACTTTACGGACATTTCACATGTTAAACTAATCTAGTTTAACATATAAAGGGCATATATTATTGTTTGAGCCGTCTCATATAAATGTTATATGCTTAAACAATAAAGTCCAAGGAATTTGTGATTGGGAGAATGTAATCTAATGAAGTTAGATTCTTGAGACCATTCTTTCGTAGACACATCCTAAACGTTCCTGATCATAGGATTGCCAATTAGGCATTGACAGTCCGTCAAGATCGGTACGTACTATGTCTTCTCTCAGGGAGAGTGATTAGTCTCTAGTCATTGGTGTGTGTGACATCAAGACAAGTACGGTAGGTGCTCAATAGAGAATGAGTTCACTGAACGCGATCAACGAAGAGTTCTCATATTCCATGTCACATGAGAACTCATGGTTGGGATAATGCAAAGTAGTCCTTTGACCTGAGGCATCATAGTTGTCTTGTGGTTAAGACCTTGATCTTTGATTATGTCAAAGTCATCCCACCAGGAGGGTGTCCACGGCATCGTTGGGGTCAAGCCGCTTAGCTATGGAGACAAGTGAATGCGCAACAAGGGATCTCTAACCTTCAAACCGTTTGAAGGAGAATACTCTCTGATATGATTTGAATCTCTGGCCAGAGTATGAATGAGATTTGGGAATGCGTTCCTAATCACATTCAAGGTAATCATATAAGCACAAGACACACATTGGATAGTAGACATGAGAAAATAAACTATCAAACCAAACAATGTGGTCAAGAGTATTAGATTAGAGAAGGACCGTATTGCATTTGTAATCCCAAACTGAATAGGTTCTCCACCTCTTCTGATTAGCTTGGGTAACCATGACATACGGCTAGGTGTCACTCATGGTTTGTGGAAGCCCTAAACGTGTGTAATCACTAAAGGGAGAATTGAAAATAGTTTCAATTCACAATCGATGTAAAATGGTTTTAATCGCCCACTACCTCGCTAAAAGGAACCTAATGGATCGTACACCGTGTAAGGTAGAGATGGACGAAATAAATGAAATGAGTAAGATTAATTGAATGGTTTAATTATTTATGGCAAGGATTAATTAATATGTTAATTAATCAAACGAATAAGTTCGTTAAAGACCACGGGATAGTTTTGGACCTTAAGGCCCAATGGGCTTCGAACGTCAAGCCCATTAACTTAAGTTGTATGACAATTTAATGAATAAAGATTCATTAAAGCCCAAAAGCCCAAAAATCCCTAAATGGCCGGCCATAAGGAATGAATTAGGGTTTTGGTTATTTAGGTCACTTAAAGAAGTGACTATATAAATGACTTTATAGCCAAATATTCATTAAGTGAAATAAGGGTTTATTTTTGGGGAAAATGGGTGAGAATTGTCTCTCCATTTTCTCTCTAAAGAGGCCAACACCTTGGAGGTGATTAGCTAGTCATCTAATCCTCCAAGGTCACTCATTCATCATCCAATCTCTCCTTGGTGTAGAGACTTAGAGGTTCTCAATTTTGGGAACTTGGAGAACCTATTCTTCCATCCAAATCCATGGATCTAAGAAGCAAGGAATGAAGGCCCTATCTCTTTGGGTGATTAGCCTTTGCTTATGCAAAGAGGAATCTACAAAGGTATTAATTTCAACTCACTTATTTTTGAGTTGATTATTGGTTCACCAATCTACTAGGCTTTGAATTTCATGGTCATGTTTTGTTTTTGAGTACATACAAGCATGATTCCGCCTTTAATTGTTAATTGCATGCTATATGATGTTGCTCAAATGAACATGTTTTACAAAATAATTCCTTCAGCTACATGATGACCAGCCGATTAACATTAAGAAAAAAACATGAAAGTTTGCCAGGCAGCCCAAAATTTAAGAAAATATAGCTTGGTAGGAAGGTGTGGTTGTTAAATTACAATTTCAAGTTAATTCCAGGGAGACAAGAGTCTCAGTGGAAATGCTCTTATATAGTTAAGCAAGTTTTTCAAAACGGTAACGTGGACATTGAACCAGAGGGCAGGGGTTGTGTGCTCAAGGTCAAGAAGTATCTACTAAAGCCTTTCCTAAGGAAGTTTAGTGCACGCGAGTCACTGACTCTGAAGGAACTAGTGATCTGACCACCAGGCTTCTACGATGTCTAGCTACAGACTTAAAATAAAGCGCTTATTGGGAGGCAACCTAATTCTTTAATTTTTTTTCTTTACTTTCTTTCATTTTTATTTCATTACTTTCAATTTCTAGCTACATTTAAATTCCTAGGTTGTAATTTAGTGTTAATGAAAAATAAAACCACAAAAAAAGAAAAAAAAATTAAAAAAAATAATAATAATTTTAGTATTTGTTTTTACTTGTTTTCTTTTTAGTTTTCCGATAGTATTTTCTACATTCTATCTTTAATTTCAACACTTGGGTTTTTGCAGACCGCAAACAAGAAAAATAAGAACATCAACATAAACCACATATGTGATTCACATAGCAGAGATGGGATGTTATACCTTTATGTTTTTATACGCGACCATTCTGCAGTGTGGGCCACTTGTTTGGTCTTTGGGCTTTAACATCGAGCTGCCCTTGCCAATCTGGGTTATTTCCTGCAACACAGCAATCAGGCGCATGAGTTACAGTGGAAATGGGCCATATATTAGCCAATAATATCACAACACATATGCGTACATACATGCTGAGCATAATAAGAACAGAGGGATGAGTTTATACCTATTGCAGTTATAGGAGCTTGACCGTTAATTTTTCCTTTGTGACTCGCTGGATCTGCATCTTGAGTGTTCATTTCTCTCGGTTATCAACTCAATTCGTACTTCCTACACACAGAAAGAAATACAGTGAGATTTCAACTAACATTGCACCATATCATTGTCGTTCGGGATTCAACATTTTAATACATGGGTTTGTACCTTTCTCATGCTCAACTCCGTGCGGATTTCAACTGTTTCCTTTGTGTTCTACTGTTCGGACGCCAGTTCCATGTGCACCTTACGCAAATTTTAAATCCAATTGTTATTCTTCATGCAACTCAATAGATCTTAAACATGCACAACTAGCATAGTCCATTGCAAGCATGATTCTTTACCTTTGGTTTTCGATCCGTGTCTTTTGTCTCTTTCTTGTGTTTTGTTGTCTCCCAATCCTCTAAGTCAGTTCTTATGCAGACATCAGAACACAGATGGGTGTAAAAATTATAGACAATGGGCAATTAGAAATTAACATTAGAACTGAAGTTTGGGGGTGCATGCGTTTTTACCTGAAACATGGAGGAATCTTGGTCAATTAGCCATGGATCTGGACCTTCTAGGTGTTGGTGTGTGTGAGAAGGCTAAGAGAAATGAGTGACTTCCTTCGATTTCTAGAGAAATGAGAGCGACTTGGGGTTTACAAAGCATTTAGAAATGTAAAAGTGATCTGGCTGTTCATTTAGGATCCTAAGGAGCTCAATGCATTGATGCGCGACACATGTACAAGATGGGTGTTTTGCATGCCTGTTCTAAGATGGGTGTTTTGAATTAAAGATACAGAGAGCCGTTGGCTCTGGGCTCGGGGGCACTTGCAGGGAATCCAATGTTGAGAAATGGGGAATCAGCACCCACTATCTTAAACATGGCATTCCAGCTACATCCCGTTACCATCAAGCTGCATCTCATTACCATGATGGGCTATTGTTTCTTGGACCTTTGTTTTAAGGATGGGTTTCAAACCCAACGGCTATTCAATCAGCCACGTGTGTAGTTTTTCAAGGCCCAAAATTTGTCACACCATGATGGTTTCCAATTCACGCCCAAGTGTCTCTATCTCCTTTATTTTTCGTTTTGTTTTATATTTTCTTTCATTTTATTTTCTTCTTATAGTTTTGTCGGTTATTTTCAGTGTCAGTTAGGGTTTTTGTGTCTTATTATATTGTTCTTTTAGTTTTCTTTTTGTTTCCACATCTTGAGGACAAAGTGTGACATAAGTTTGGGGGTGGAAAATAAAATTTGAGGTTTTTAATTTTTGTGTCAAGTTAAAAATCTTCATTCTTTTTAAGTTAATATCCATAGAATATTTTAAATGTTAGAACAAATGGACATGGAGAAGATTAATCCCAGAGTATAGTCTTTTCCATTTATCGTTGCTTAGACACTAATTCATAAATTATACTTTGACAATTTGCACATTCACCTCAACATGGTTTGTGGGGAGTAAGATTGAAACACTTACTTTTAGTCTAAGTTTCATTTTTAATTTTTGTTCTAAATAAAGTTAAGTTAGTTTGTGTTATAAAGTAATAATTGTTCCACTCGAGGCTTTAACTAGTAATCAGGCCAGTCCTACCTAATTAGCAGTGATTCTCATGTCAAATGGTAGAGTTTTGGCATGGAGTAGGGTGTTTAGTTGGTTTCGTAGCCTTTTCAGCTCGGGTTAATAAGTCCTTAGGGGTGTTCTACACCTAGTGCCCTAAAGCCCTAGTGGTTTGGGAGTCATTGACCTAGAGCTCGCTACATGGGTTGGATCGAAAGCTTAAGGGAACCGACATTGCAAGACCACTACTGTTACTGAAAAAAGGAAATTTATATATGAAAAAACAAAGAAAAAGTCGAAAAAGAAAAAAGAATAGCTATGTTTAAAGTTAGTATGTGTAAAATAAAGGAGGACGAGAAATAAGGGTTTTAGTTGAGTCTCCTTAACTATGTTGGTTCACTTTACACCAAGGGAAGTTTGTGAGTTCCTTTCTAATTGATTCTAAATGGCTTAGACTCTGTGGTGGGATTGGTTGAAACTTTTGAAAAAGATGTTCTGATTTTTAATATGTTCTATGGATTGCAACTTTGAAGGTGCAAAATTTTTGTCAGTTAGTTTTAGTTAAGTGTCTAGTTTGTTAGTTTTTATTTTTGTTTTCTACATTTGTTTTGCTTGAGGACAAGCAAAAGGCTAAGTTTGGGGGTATTTTGATGAGTCAATTTCATATTATATATTTTACCCTATTCTTAGTATATTTTGGTTAATATTTTGGAAGAATTTTGATACTTTGATTTATATTCTCAATATAGGACATCTGACATCCTCTGGATCAAAACATGATCAAACGGACGAATTTTGGAGTGATTCAAATTGGAGGACATTCGTGTGTCTCTTGGCGTGTTCATATCGAAATTTGGGATTTTCTACCTAGCGATGATTTTCTGGCGATAAAATAAAGGAGCAGTGCGCAGTGCTGGAATAGTGACGTTTTGGGCTTGAATTGCATTTTTGGAGCCCAAGCTGACCTCGGATTAATTCGTGGCCTTCTGGAGATGTGTTCAGAATGTCCTGATATTTATAAAAAGCTATTATGGGCCAGATTTGGAGGATATCTGAGGCTAAAACATGGCTGGACAATTACTTGGCATATTCTCCTAGCTTAATTAGGATTTTATTTTCCAAGATATTTTATTAGTATTCTTAGTTTCCTAGTTGGAATAAAGGACCTAGTTTTCAGGGTTTGTGCGATGGCACAGCAACATATATGCTTTACCGTTCCCAGTTTTTCTCTACGCTTTGTTTTATGCAACTTTGGAGACAGAGAGAATTGCTAGGGTTCTTGGAGATTTTCTACTTTAAGGTGTTTTCAATCATTTTCTTAATAATATTTTCTATGATTTTAATTATGAATATGCGTAACTAATTCCTTTTGCTAGGGTGAAACCTTGAGCCTTAGCATGAATATGTGATTTTTATTTAATTGCTTATGATTGATTGCATGCATACTTTGAATTATTAATCACCGGGATTAAAACTATCTAATTGTCTTAATGCCTGATCACTATTAGGATCTTTAGAAAAGTAATTTGATGCAATTTTGGTCGGAATGTTCCTTGAAATTGATGCTGGCTTCTTGTGATTAATAATTGTAATTTCACTTAGGATGAACATCACGTCTTAAGGGTTGCATGATTTTTCAAAGGGTTTTCATAAAGCATAATGAGTCTTTCATGTTCAAATTTGATTCGAACGTCCGGACGAGTTGCATGTTAGATATACGTTCTATTTGGAGGTTCCAAGTAGGATATAAATTAGGAAAACCTAACCTTCAAAGTGTCATGTGTAGATCATAAGTGATTGGTAAAAATTCATAGGATTGCTAGGTGATGGTGGATCTCTAGTGCTTTCTTAATTTGATTTCTCCGAAACCTTTCATTTTCTTTCATCTTTAATATTGCAGATTAGTTTACTTTTATTAATTAAATTCGTTTTTAATTTAAGTAGTTTATAAAATCAATCATCTCAATTTCTACTTTACAATAATTAATTGGAATTTGATTTGCTTCGAATTATTTAATAATTTCTGTGGAGAACGATCTTGCGAGATCCGTTTATACTACAATAACCTTGTAATTCTTGCAAGTAATATAGGAGTTTTTAACCCTTTTGCGTGTGTGGTAAAATCCCAATCAAACTCCAACAATAACCATTTTAGGATCACTAGGGAGGGAGAAATCCACATCAAAAATTTGGTGACTGAGCCTAGGTACAATAATCTTAGCTACAAAACTAGCTTGATTTGGGCTTATCAATTTAGGGAGGAGAGGCATGAGCCTAGCTACAATAATCTTAGTTATGACCTTATATAAAGTGCAACATAGACTGATTGATCTAAAATTCAGCATCCTCAATTTAGGCACAAGAGCAATAAACGTATTGTTCAAACCATAAGGTAATCTATGAGTTTGAAATGCTGTTTTAACCATATCAACAATATTACTTGCACATCTGCCCCCATTGAGCTTGATAAAATCAAGTACGAAACCCATCTATACCCGATGCTTTAGTACCTCCAATACTAAAAAGGTTGATTTCAACAGGGTCAATCTCTCTATTAAGTTATCCAATATCATCCAAATGGATAGAAGGAAGGAATTTAGGTAGAGCAGTAACCTGTCGAGACCATTGTCCATGAGAGAATAGTGTTTGAAAGTACTCCACAGCAAGACTCTTCTTCAGGTCATCAACGTCTACAATCCATTCACCTTGGTCATTCTTCAGTCCCTCAATTCTATTTCTCCTTCTCACAATAGTGGTAAGATGGAAAAAGTTGGTATTACGAAGACAATATAAAATCACTTACTTTTCAATAAGCATTTCATTCAGATTTACTTATGGCATTCCATTGCGTACTTGTGCTACTCAGATGGGATATCAAAGCTGTAGAAAATCTCCCAGATTACATGAAGCTTTGTTTTCTAGCCCTTTATAACACAGTGAATGTTATGGTTTATGACACTCTAAAGAAGGAGAAAACGTCCACCCTTATGTCACAAAAGCTGTACGTACATTACATTCATATTATCATATATCAATATATATATATATATAATGCTACTTAGAGATATAAAATTAACCACCTTATTGACGTACAATATAACTATTACTGTATTAGAGAATATCTACAATGTAGTCAATTTTCTTTCTACATTAATAATATTATTTTATTCTCCAATTAAATTATAACTTCAGTTTCCAATTGTAATTAAGTGCAATCTTTTGAATTCTATATATCTCAGTGGGCTGATTTGTGCAAAGCGTTTCTAATGGAGACAACATGGTGCTATAACAAGCACACACCCACATTTGAAGAATATATTGACAATGCATGAATATCAGTCTCAGGAGTGCTGTTCTTAGTTCATACATATTTTCTCCTCAACCCAAAGATCACGCTTAGAGAATCACCAGTCTCTTGTGTTGGCCATCTCTTATTTTCCAGCTTTCCAATGATTTGAGTACTTTGGCAGTATGCTTTTTTTTTTTTTTTAAATTTTATTATTATTAAGGGGAAGGTTGAAAACTAGTAATATTCTAATATTAATTTGTTTCCAGACTGCAGGAAGAAGTCGACAGAGGAGAAACTGCGAACTCAATTGCATGCATGATGAGTGGTAGTCTGTGTATTTCTGAGGAATCTGCTCGTCAATATACAAGTAATTTGGTTGAAAATAGTTGGAAGAACCTGAACAAAGATGGAGCTTGTGCTTCTCCATGTACTAAGCAATTTGTAAAAGCAGCAAGAAACCTTGCTCGGATTTCCCAATGCATATACCAATACGGTGATGAACATGGAGCTCCAGTCATGAGCAAAGAATCGAATCCTATCAGTGATTATCGATCCCATTTAAAGACCATAACACAGACACATATATATGCTGGATGGTTATTAGCCACTAAAAGAGTGGAATTTATATTAGTTTCTTGGTCGATCTCCAATATGCATTAGACAAATTTTTGTATTTAATCTAAAAGTCATGTAATAGTTAATATTTAATCTTTCAAAGCTCCAAATATTTTTTGGTGTTAAATACTTAAAAAGCCATTTGACTGGTTTTACTAACATATATCAAAAAGTGCTGTTGCATAATGTTAAATACTCAAAATCCATTTTACTGGTTATACTAACATATACAAAAGCTGTGTGATTGGTTGATATAAAAAATGACAAATCAATACTAAGACTCTAAATTAATATCCATTACCTAAGCTATACGTACCTTTTATATAAGTAGACGTATACTTTGGGTAATGAATATTTATTTCATAAATTCTAAAAGAAAGTTTATATGAAAAAAAAAATTCAAAGCGGAATGGTTCTGGTCATTGGAAAATTCAATAACAAGCAGCCCGCCCAGAGCCACTGCCAATGGCGTAGCCAGGAATTGTTCGGTGGGTGGGCTAAGTTAAAATTATTACTTTGAAATCAAATTTTTAATCATTTGTTGCGTATATGAAGTTATATAACTTGAAAGTAATAATTTGATTTTCACTAGGGTCTAGTGGTATTTCTCTTCACTTGTAAGTGGCAGGTCTCAGGTTCGATTTTCACTAAAGACGAGTTCGAACCATATTATTGCCAGCCCATTGTGGATGGAAGTTTTAATTTATTACTATTAAATTATAATAAAGGTTAAAGTGATGAGTTTATTTAACATTTATTAGCTCTTATTTTCCTTAAAAGTAGCCTTAAGATTCAAAATTTTCATTTGCTAAGCAGAATATGACAATTAAAATAAAATAGCCCAAAAGATTAATATTTTGAAACTTAAAGATTCAAAACACTCCCTATGCTATAGCCTAGGGGAGCCTTGTACTTAGCTCCGCCAGTGGCCACTGCAAACTATACCCCTGTTTAGGGCCTAAATTTGATGGGGGCACAAAAATTTTTTGCAGTAAGTATATAAGTATATAAAAAAAATTTGCAATCACTACAGTGCCCTTACATCTTCTATTTGTCTAATCGTCTTCCATTATTCACAGGTCACGGCACGACCTCCAACTCCCAAGTCCAAATTGTCGTGTCATGGTCGTTCATCGTTGCAACCCAACCTAGACGCTAGGTCCATTTCCTTTTTCGTCAGGTGGGGTCTCATCCACCCAAACCCAATGATATGCCTCCGCCTTCGACCCTCCACAACTCTGCCTATTCAATACTCTTTCTCCCAGGTCTCAGCGCCGCCACCTCTTTTCGATTTCAATATGCTCACCTTTTTCACCTTAATTTTGATTAGAATTCAGGCTCAAATGGTCATGATTGGACCCAAAATAAGCATCGGGCCTGAAAAGGGGGCCCAAAAGCATGCTGAAAGGAAGGCCAAGGCCCACGTGAGGACCCAAGAAGGTGCTAGGCCATCAAGGCTGAAGACAAGTGCCCAGCCCAGAAGTTAAATATCGAGCTAATGTGGCAAAGTCGGCAGCAAACCTACAGTTAGTTATAGGGGTGATTACAAGGAGAGTTGTAGAGAAGGGAAGGCATCTTTTAGGGGTAAAACCCCATAATTCCACAAGGGTTAAGTGTGAAACCACCACTTGCCTATCACATCAAGCAAGAGGGCCTTCATCCAGAAGGAAGGAGGTGCTATAAATACTACAACATAACACAAAGACAGGGACACTCAAATCAAAACTCTCTGTTATCCTTCTTACATTCCCCTTGCATCCTTAATCATTCCATTAGCTATAGCTCTGCTACAGCAGCCTCTTTGCAATATCAATTTACATCTCAGCCACAACTAAGACCCCCTTCCCTCCTAGAAAATAGCCTAATCTCTATAACTAGCCAGAAGAGGTGCTTGAGAGGCAAGACTTTGAACCCGATGAGGTTTAGAATGTGCCTGAACTCATTTATTATTCTATATTGCATTAATTATACTCTTTTCCTATTTCATACTCACTTTATAGTTCATTTACTGCATTTAATATGGCTGGATCTATGCATTTACTGTCTGAAAAGCTTCATTTTGTCTCTATTTCATGCTTTCTCAATCATATCTAATTTAATGAAGGCATTCCCAATCAATCTTGAATAATTAATACTTGGTAAATAAAACTAGTAAAAGTCCTTGGTGTTAAGGCATAGAAAAGAACTTTCTACGGACTTAACTCGTCCATAACAGACCTTCGATAAAATAAGTCATCTTACTTGTGGCGTAAGCAACCAACCCAGCCATGCCCGAATGGCTTACAGTCTGCTAGTCCTAGCCAGTAGTGGCACGCTCAGCATTCAGTTCTGATAGAAAGCCTAAAGCCTAAATTAAAGGCTCTAGAAAGGCATCTTTCAAAACTAATCCCTCAATTCACCATACACACATGGGGAGTTGTGCGAGGCGCAAATCAGGGCGAACATGTCCTTTTCTCTTTCATCTCCAATTTACAAATCTGAGACTCAGACAATTAAACATAAGATGGCTGCAAGACTGCAAAACCCGAGTGGCGACTGTAAATTGCAAAAACCCGCTTAGATGATCAACTACCTGTTTGATTGCACTTCAATAATACATCTATCTCTTATCTTTGAGTTTGATTTCGAATCTTTTTATCCGATAAGGACTTCATCATGTGATTTGATTTTCCTTTTTGCTTCATATGAATTATTTCGGTGGATGGCTTATTTTTGTTGAATCATTTGGTTATTGTATTCCACTTACTTCACCATTTAGGTACTGCTGCATACTGTGTAGCTACAACTGAGGCTATAGATCAAAAAATTTATCTTGCTTTCCCTGATCAAGTAAAAAAAATTTAATTGACAGATTGAGTGGAAGATTAGCTGCAAAAAAGAATTGTTACAAATAGTTTGAATAAAGAATTTAGGTAGAGACTAATTGCCTTTTCTTTTCATTCATATAAATTGATTACGCCTTTCCTTCTCTAAGAGGTGTAATAATGCCTCAACTTTGGTTGCAACATTATATTATAGGGCCAAACTGAATGAGCTTATAAGATATGCTAAGGTGAAAGCTGTTCAATTCCAAGTACTTTGTCCTCCAGTTGTATGTTTTTTCTTCAAGTAATATAAAATGCATGTGAGGGTCTAGCCCCTAGCTTCAACTCGGTTCCATCCCCTCTTTAAATATTTATTTTTAATATATTTCGTGTATTGAATAAGGCACATATTGAGCATTCGACCCGGGCATGAAAAAGCTCAAAACCTGATGTGAAATATTCTAACACTCAAATTAAAACCCTATGATTGTAGTATATGTAAGTAGGGATCGTTTTAGGCCGGGGATTAGAAGGGTTGCTAATCTACACAAATTAAACTTTAAAACACTAAATTAGACTCAAAAACACAAAACTAGACACTTAAGACTTAAAACAGACTCAAACTACTCAAAACAGCACAACTAAGTCAAATTGACTCAAAACCGACTCTAAGGAGTTATTTGGACGAATTTAAGACTATCAAGACTCAAAACACTAAATTGAACAAATTTAGACACTTTTCTAACTAATCTAACACACTTAATTAAAAGAGGGATTGATTTGGACGAAATTAATTAAACTAAACAGATTGCAAAACAAAGTAAATTAGATATGAAATTGGGTGATTTGAATGGTAAAAACTTAGCCAGAGGATCCTTCTCCACACATGAACATATGCAACATAAATCGATTTCCAGTATTGTTTCCTTAAACCATGAATGACAATGCCCCAAATCAATTGTCAATGCACTAATTAACTTTCAGATTTCCCTAAATTCATTGAATTGAATGGACAACGCATCGCAACCAAATTATTCTTCTCAAGTTCCCTATATGAACAACATGATAGAGATACATATCAAAGATCATTAAGTTCTTTGAAAATCATAAGCATTGACAAGGCATTCGTAACTATGAATTGTATGATACTCTTGCCCAGAATTTACTTAACACGATTGTGACTAGCAATCTACACTACTTTTAATTATAAGTTCATAACGATTAGGTGAAATTCCCTTATAATTTAGCATCAAATTCATGCATGTAAACTAAGTATGCATCCTTAATCAACACACAAGAATAAGTTCTCAATCAAACAGATAAGTAAATCACATTCATGTTTTACGAAACAATAACTGAAAGTAATCAATTCATACAAAACATATGTCCATGGCTTCGAATTCACCTCTAACTAAAAAGGAATTAGTTCCACAAGTTCATAACAATTGAAAAGCAACAGAAAATAAACATGGAAACAAAACAAGGGAAGAAAGAACTCTTAGAACTCCAATGGTTGCAGGTGGCTTGCGGCACAGGTCCTCCTCCTCCAATGGAAGCCATGGTAAAGCTCATTCTTCTCCAAAGTTGCGGCAAAGGGTGTTAATTGGTGTTTTTGCGGCGGAAAGGGGGTGTAGAATTATATAGGGGGGTGGTGGTCGAAATTATGGCTAAAAACATATATTTATAGGCTATGGTTTGGCCGAATTTCTGGAGGAAAAGGCTTAGGGTTTTTGCACAAGGCTTGGCCCAATCCAAGGGGGGAAATAACTAGGGGTTTTGGCAGATTTTTAGGGTTTCTAGAAAGGTTTGAGGTGCCACTTTTGTAGGGCTTCTAGAAAGAGTGTGTTATGGCTGATTTCTGACCTTTTAAAGGGTTTGGGGCGCCACCTTTCTAGGGCTTCTAGAAAGGTGGGTGCGGCACGTGTATAAGAGAAGATATAGACCTTCTATAAGGGTTTTAGGTCCCCTTGTAGCTGATTA
Organism: Malus domestica; assembly: GCF_042453785.1. Taxonomy (NCBI): domain Eukaryota; kingdom Viridiplantae; phylum Streptophyta; class Magnoliopsida; order Rosales; family Rosaceae; genus Malus; species Malus domestica. The sequence continues at coordinate 14,552,589 of NC_091665.1, read as the reverse complement.
CTCATCTTCTAAGTCTTGAATTAATTTCTCCATCTCTTTAGCACATTCATCGCTTCATTTGATCTTCAAAAACGTCTATTCCTTGTGCTCCACATGCATGCAATCCATTCCAGCCCAAAATTGCTCTAAAATGCTTCAAAATGCACTTTCTTGCCAACTTTGCCAATTAGACCTACAAACAAACAAAAATAGCTTAAATCACTATAATAAACACAAACTAACTATGAAAATGCAAGAAAACAAGCTAACTAAGTCACATAAATATGCTCCTATCAAGACCGACTCTAATAACTAAAACTATAAACAAGCATGCACTGCGTTTTCTTTAATATCTCATATGAAATGGACATTGGACAAGAGAGCAACCATTCCATGCAGGTCTGAATAAATACTGTAAACATTGAAATTTCGTCAATTAATAGTTCAAAGTTTAATCACTTGACTAAGCCAATTCATGGGCCCACAAAATACACTTGGCTCATGACAAAGTAAGTAATTGGGAATGACATAGATTGACATCTAAGACTTCCTTTGAACAAATCAAATCAAGTAAAAAAAAGAGCAAATTAAACCTATTTGAGTCTGATTTAATTAATGACTAAATTAAATTAATTATTCTAAATTAAATTAAATTAAATACAAGAGGGGACAAATTAACTCTAATTTGATCAAATTATAACAATTGGAGTTTAATTTCCTAAATTAAAGATTCTAATTTAATTAAGAGATAAATTAAATGATTAACTAAAATTAGAAAACCAATCCCACAAATCACAGGATTCAGATTGGAGATTCTAAACTAAGACCAAATCCCTTGCCTACAAATACAAGGCTCATTCTAAAAAAAGAAAAAAAAAGAAAGAAAGCAAGTTAAAACCCTTGGAGAAAACCATAATGTTATCTAGCCAAGGTAAACACCAAACACTCAAACACTCGTGTTCTTCGTCAAGCTCGTGGATAATCAACAAGCACAACAAATACACGTTCTAGTTCATCCACAATAAATTCAAAAACTACCCAACATGTGAGACTTCTCGTGTTCCCTTTTTATCCAAGATCAAGCTTTGACAACTCTTGAAGAAAATACAAACCCGATTCAAGATCAAGTGTCCATCACCCTTGAATTGGATTCTACTTTTGGAGATCGGATCAGACGAATATCCTTGTACAAGAATAGCTCCATAGAGATTGTAACCCTAAATTCATTAATACAAAATATTATTTTGTTCATGTATTCTTCTACCATTTGTTGCAGGAATTTTCGTGTTTACAAATACAAAGCCTTTTCATGAAGTAGTTCATGGATATTAAAAAAAAAAATTAGCAGATAATTACTTTTGTTCTTTTGTCGAAAGCAGATAATTACTTGCTTTGATAATCATTTTCTTTTTAGTTTTGAGTTAATTTTAAGATTTTAGCTTTCAGCTTTAAATTTTCATTTTTTGAAAAACTTAAAGTAATTATCAAACAAATTTTTAGCTTAAAAAAAATTGTTATCAAGCGTAAGTTGTAAAGCCTGAGAGTGCTCTGAACAATCTTTCGTGGCTTTCCACTTTGGTAAGCTCCAATCGTCATACACCGACTTCACCCTAACATGAGGAAGTACAAAGTATGTGCTTACACTCAGGAAGAGTTCTATATGTATACATGATGTTGTGAAGGGTCGCAATGAGATTGGCCAACATCATATTATTTAGAGGGATATGGAATTTGTCAAAATGTTGATTTAAAGACCCAGATCAAATGACTTTAAATCAATCAATTTATATTCGTTATGTAGTTGTTTACCCATATATTTGCAAAATGCTAACAAAAACTTGACAAAGAATGAGGCTTTAGTTTCCATACTTGGTACTTCAATCTCATAGATTGTCTTGAAATGATTGTTTATGTACCCAAGTAGTCACATCCCCACCATCTTCTTATTGATAATGTATCATTGAAAGAATATGTTAGATATATCTAACATAATGAGGATAACACAACTAGATGTGCTTATTCCTTTGTTGAATGAATTATCATGTTATCTATTTATAATTCTTTTCGCTAATTAAATATTGTTAAGGTTATGGTTAGGTGATGTATTTCTAAGTCCCAAGTGATTTATGTAAATTAATCACAAAATATTTAATATAGGAGATTATAAATGCACCATATAAGTATTATTACAAAAACATGTGAAAGAGATTCATTTAATGACACCTTCTAAGTAAGGATGTAAACCTCCTTCACATTAGGTCTGACAATTTATTGCACGACCTGTTAACTTGACACAAACAATACAAAACTAGCAGGTTTCATATCAACTCGTTAACGAGTCAGATCGTTCTCGGGCCACCGTTGCCAATGCTACAAATCGGTACCAGCACTGCTTGCCAGCGAGCTACAACCGCAGATGAGTCCTTGGCCATTCATGCAGTAAGCAATCGACCTGGTAAGGCCTATGCCGCCTGCTACTGGGGGGCAGGTGCATGATGATCATGGCAACCGACTACTTCACCAAATGGATAGAAGCAGAGCCCATGACTACCACGACTCAGACGGACATAGAGCGTTTCATATGGAGGAACATCATTTGCCAATTTGGCATCCCTCAGTCCATCGTCACCGACAACGGCCCTACACCAACATCTACGGCTGCGTAGGCTACGCGGGCCTGTCTACTTATAAAAAAAGTAGCGCGCTTACCACTGGTCTATAAAGTGTAGAGGTTAGGGCGTGAACCAAAGAAGCGAAGATAGAGAAAAACGAAGGAAACAAGTTTATTAAATTTTCTAGCAAAACTGATAAACAACTAGTAAATACCAAAGGAGTTCAAGCAAAAGCAACAAAGGAAAACAAAGAAAATCCTAAAGGCTACCTAGAAGACTACTCTTCAATAGCTTGGACATCTCACGACTACTCGGTCGCCACACCTTCAGCAGCCTTGATGTTCTCAACAGCGGTATCATTTGGCGCTTTACCCTCGGTTGCCCCAACCTGGGCACCAACTTCTCCAACTACTTCACCAATAGAAGACTCAAAAGTAAAGGCGAGCAAGTCTTCTGGAGAAATAGAGAAAGTCTCGAAGTCTCAAAGTTAGACAGTCGCCCATAGAGATGATTTACATAACCCAGCTTGTAGAAATCGGCTTGACTCTAAGTAAGCGAAACCTCGAACCCAACCTTCTTACCCTTCAACTACTCATTTTCCTCAAGCAGGCAAGCACGAACCCGCTGCAACTCCTCAACTTCATTCTTCAGATTGTCGTTGATCTTCAAAGCACTTTGAAGCTCCAACACTTGAGACTCAAGCCTATCAACAACCTTTTTGAAGTGGATCACTTGGTTGTAAGTAGCGATCAGTTCTTCATCCTTTGCATAAGCAGCGGAGCAGAATTCAGAGATGGAATGCTCAAGATCTTGAATCTGAGGTGTAGTACCTTCAGGGTACGTCTTTAATACCAATTCAGTATATGCGTGTAGGCGCGGTGCTGCATCTTTACCAAAATCAATAGTGAAAGAGATGTCCTGTCAAAATACAATGGGCTAAGTACAACAAAGCGCAAAGTTGAACTTAGATATGAAATTTTGGATTCCATAACCTCTTCAAGGGTCTCATTTGCATATAATGTATGGATGATCATAGGTATACTCAAAGGTAACATATTCAGGGTGTAGTTCGACTAGTAGACCAAGGTACCATTAAAACAACGCTTGAACTTTAGGTCAAGGCATAAATGACTTTTCCTAAAATCATTCATCTCAAATTCCATCTTCAGGTGTGAGGCAGTTTTCTCAAGCTTATCCAGAGTCTTAGTGAGATGTATGTCAACGACATAAACTATAACTTTAGCAATTTGGAATAAGACTTCATAGGTTAACACACAAGGGCATAATTCATATCCCTGACTGATCAAATAATCACTTAGACGGGTATACCTTATCCGTCGAATTGTAAGTGAACGCCTCAAACAAGTTAAAAGGATGCTCCGTGGTTTGGAACTATTTGAACCAGTCCATGTAATTCTTTGGGAACTTACATGTAAATCTCCGTATCTATATCCCTATGGAGAAACACTAACCACATTTCATAATGTTGCTATCAATCACAGGACGTTTGAGAGAAAACTTGCACCGTAAGGCATGCATCATATCGCACTATTTCATTTATCCCATAACGTTTCCTTTCCCACTTGTAATACAATGGGGTTACCTTTGACAGTGTAAGAACGACAGATCCAAAGCACACTTTGGTAAGGAATTTAACCTGGATTGTAACTTCGGTTGTCTAATTAGTTATAGGTTGTCACTTAATCAACGGAACACTGTTCGATATCGTCGCTTTTCATTTATGTCTGTAACTACCATATAAGTGAAAACATCATTGATGGTAATCTCATTTCAATTCCATTTAGTTCATCCAAACTAGTATACTGGACCAAGAACTTCATGTCTCGGGAGTAATCCGAATTAATCTCATGAGATGGAAATGATTTGAGACAGCGATCAAGTATGGATTCTTTTTGTGTTGTGTCTTCCTCTTCAAGGGAAATGAATCCAGTGAACCAAATGATATGTGGTGCTCCAGGCCAAGATAGATTGATTTGTTATCCACTGGTGTACCGAACCATCCAACAGGGGCGGCACACCCTCCAGGGATGTTGATTCGACGTTCGTTAAGTAAGTATATCTTTGCAGGCATATTTGCATCTGGTATATGATCTCGTCACTTTAGTTAGATCAGAGGAATGCATCTGGAACAACATTCTGAAAGCTAGAATTCATCGCACTTGCTTATCACATTTGAGTGGTATGGGGATCGAGATGAGACATAGTGGGCATCGTCTAAGCAAATTCACAACGTTCTACATGAACAAGTGATCCGTCGTGCTTCAGGCCAAGACAGATTGATTGGCTATCCGTCAGTGTACCAGACTGTCTAACAGGGGCCTCCAAACCATCCAACAAGGGCTGCACACCCTCCAGGGATGTTGACTCGACGTCCGTTAAGCACATATATCCTTACAGGCATGTTTGCAGTTAGTATATGATCTCATCACTTTAGCTAGATCAGAGGAATACGTCTGGAGCAACATTCTGAAAGTTAGAATTCATCGCACTTGCTTATCACACTTGTGCGGTACGAGGATTGAGGTGAGGCATAGTGGGCATCGTCCACGTAAATTCGTGATGTTTTACTGGAACATTGACGTTCTTATCTCCCCATAATGGTGGGAAAACTGTCTCATTAAAGTGACAACCAGCAAATGAAAGGTAAAAAGATTGCATGCAAGGGCTCTAAGAGAGCTAGTGTGAAGGAGAATCATAATCGACAAAGATTCACATCCTTCTTTGATGATCCATATTGGTACATTGCGGCATCGCAACTTGGCACATGGAATGCACACCCAAATGCGTAAATACGAAAATCATTAGGTTTGTACCCAGTAACCAACTGTAACGTTATATAGGTTGGGTAATAATGGGCCTCAAGAGGGACCAACATAACTGTGTACAAGATTGCATAGCCCTAGGCAGAAACTGAAAACTTGGTACGTTTACCAAAATTCGGGCGATGAATTAAATTGCGCTTTATGATCACTAGGCGAGGGTATTTGGGGTGAACATGGAATTCGATGTTCAATTATAAACCCAAAACACATGCAATACTTTATCAAAAAACTGTCAATATAAACTTTCTGGCATTATTGAGTCTCCCGGACCTTAAGGGATAAGTAGGGTGGTGAATCCTTAATCGGCTAGGGGGTTTAGCATGGACAAATATGTGACCAATTTGTCGATTCATCAACCAAAACCATAAGTATTTATATAGTCGACATTTTGGTTGGATTAGTCCACATATATTCCCTTGAATCCACTATGAATAAGGGTGATTTCGTATCTTTGCGAGAAATGATATAGAAAATCAATTTCCCTAATGAGCAGGCTTGGCAGAGTGTGCTTACAGGCACAAGATTCTTACAACGGGTAAGGAGATACGTTATAGCATCATTGTTCGACCTAAGCGTCCCAAAAGGTCGTGCCAAAGCAAGTAAACTGCTCAATCACTAGGCTTCAGGCCGGCCACATGTGGTGTATTCCTAGTTAGGAGACAACTCATTGGCCCCAAATCAAAGCTTCAAACTCATGTTTTGAGCTGGTGCAAAGATATTTCACTCTATTTTCTTCAATGGTTTCATTTATGATCATTGTCATCTTGAATATCCTTCAAAACTCAACGACAGGGAGAATTTAAAGTCCCTTAAATGGTGCTTCAGTACCATTCATACAATGAGGAGCGTGCCAAGGTTGGATAGACTTGAAGTCGTTGTTAGAGATGTGATTTAGGTGTAAAGTTAGTGTGTGTAGTACGCATTCATCTAGACAACTAACTTTCCCACATTCCTACCTAATCACATGTTTAATTGAATTGATCACATGTATAGAGAAACATGATTCAATTAACTCATATTCGAGGACAATATCAATAAGATTATCCATAAGTAAAACATACACCAAACTTGAATCCAAGAACAAGGAAAAATGTTCACAAAGTAAACCAAAGTTACTAGGGTGGATTTGGCCAACAAGGCCATTCATGTCAAAATTCTGCTCTTCCAACGATGTTCAGTGGAGCAAAATTAATCTCACATATTGACTACGAGAATGGTACTCCTCAACAACATTGGTAGGGGCACGAACAAGTGCATAACCAATGATTTATTCCATCAAGACGGAAATAGATTTTGTAGGGTTAAGGTTTAGGAATATTATCCCTTATTCTTGAAGTTTTAGGTCTTAGGTACCAAGGATCATGCTTTGGGCATGATGCCACACCTTGGCAAGCCCTGATTCTACCATATGTTTGTGGGAGTAATCAGATCCAAGAATTTGGTAAACTTCCGCTTTCTACACTAGTTGCTTTAGGAACATGGAAGGACAAGAAAAGTATTCTCTACTTAAAATTTGATCGAATTTATAAACTTCATAATTGTACTCATTCATGGATGTAATCATGGTGTGCTTCAGGCAATGTCTTTCATGATTAGACAGTCCGTAAAAGCGAGCCAAAGAGCCATGGAATCCTTGTTTGGGAGGTACTTCCGTTTGAAATGCTTCGAGCATAAATCTTTGAATGAAGATCATGGCGGAGGCTTATTCATCTCTTCCATGCCATTGTTGGCGTCAATGGTTTCTCAGCTTCTTGATAGTCAAGTGGAGATTCACGTCTTGTAACCCACATAAAGTGGTTTCTATTAGAAACGTCCAAATCAGGAAAATCCAACTTGTTACTATACGACAATCCACTGAATAGAGGGAACTGAAGGGAAATAATGAGATTTATGTGGGATTTCTAGTGACTAGCATGCATATACAATTCAAAATTCATATACATAAGAAACGGAAGCATGTTATCACATAATATCAAAGCTATAGTCATGCATATCCCCTTCAAAAAGCATAGGTCCATATTTGATGCATCTAAGAAATTATTGAAGAACAAAGTGAAGGTATAGTTTTATACCTCTTGATCTAGACTTGAGACCAAGGATTGACCACCTCCAAGCTCTTTGTTCTTGGAACTCCTTGAGCCTAACCTCCCTCCTTGCTTCCTCCACCTTGCTAGAATGAGTGCTCCTTGGTTCTCCTTTAGTCTCCAAGGTTGAAGACCTCTAAAGATCCACACCCACTAGTGTAGTGAGCTGGATAATGGAATGACCAAAGGGAGAGAAGATGATTAGCTAAAACTCCCTTTAGTGGCCGGCTTTTTGTGTGTCTATAGAGAGATAGATATTTTTCTTCTTTTGTAAAAGGAACACACAAAACCCTAATGAAACTTTTCACTAAAAGTCCTTTATAAATGTCTAAGAAATGAATCAACAACTTGACTCTCTCTCTCTCTCTTCAATTGTCTGCCCCTTTTGTGTTGTTTGGGCTTTGGGCTTTTATCATTTCAAGTCATCCTATGCTTAAATAAAAGCCCAATGGGTTTGGGCTTAATGGGCCTATATTAACCCGAACTTTTCTTTAAGTCCAAAAACGATCTTTCATCGCTTCTATGATTTCTTTAGACTTTCTAATTAATCATAACACTTAATTAATCCAATTAATTTATTCCATCATCCTTTAGTTGTCCCACTACAAGAGTGTATCGGTGTACAATCATTTTAGGTTCTAATTAGCAAGGCAGTGAGGTGATTGGCACCAATCCAATTGATTATATTTAATACAATCACTTAGTGAATTAAAACTTACTTTTAATTCTCCTTCTTCTTTGACGACTACTTATTTAATCATCTAGAAGAACTCACAAGCCATGAGTGACATCTAACCATATATCATGGCTACCCAAGCTAATGTAGAATTTGTTCGGAGAACCTATTCAGTTGGAATTACAATGTAATTCGATCATTCTCTAAAACAATACTCACAATCATATTACTAGGGTATGGATATATTATGTCAAACCCCTAATGTGATTATTCCATGTTATATGATTCAATTGAGTCGTATAGGAACGCTTTCCTTTATTACGCTCGATACTTCGGCCGAAGATTTCCTAATCATATCTTAGAGCATTCATCCTCTCATAACGAGGATTAGAGATCCCTTGTTGATCATTCACATGCCTCTGAGAATAAATCACTGACCCCAACAATGCATAAAACACACCCAAGATGAGGTGTGGTCACGTCTCATTATCAAAATGATCAGCAACGTATCCCCAAGACAACTATGATGTCTCAGGTCAAAGGATTACTTACATTATTCCAACCAGTAGAGTCACTTGCTTGACATGTGAGTAGACCTCCATGCAAGTACTCTCATTTGATTGTGTTCAGTGAACTCATTCCCATAATGAGCACCTACATACTTGTCTTAGTGTCACTACACGAATGGCATGAGACTTTCCATCCTTCCCATTAGAAGGGGACATAGTATGTACTGGTTTATGTATTGTCAGTGTCCCTCCGACAATCCTATGACCAGGAACCTTTTTGGACATCATGGTTATGTGAAAAAGGTCTCTGCTGTCTAACATCATTAGATTACTTCTTCCATCGATCCATTGTCCATGGATTCACTCTTTAGGACGTATATCGTTTATTGAGATAGTCCTAATAATGACTTTGCCCTTTTGATGTATTAGAGTTTTTTCATACATATAGACATTGTCCTGAAAGGTTTCTTCCAAAGATTGACTTTCAGGGCATATCTCCAATAGGAACAAGATTGTGATTGGTGTTATGGGAATGAATCATCCGTAAGCATCAAAGTTAGAACATTCGAGTTCTAAGACATGGTTTTCATAGGTGTATTGTTTTAAGAAAACTTCGGGTTTCAATGGCACTAAATTTGGAACTACAGGTTCAATTTAGTTTATGAACGTTTAGTTTATAAAAGAAAGGTTCCTGCAAAAACACAAAATGCAATATGCTAATTTCAGTGTAGTGGATTTGAGGTTCTTCAGGAACTTAAGTGTGAAAGCTTCATTACTACAAAAGTATGCCAATGGTTCGAAGTATAAAAATAAATTTATTGAATCGTTAATGTCCAAAAATGATCTTCAGGTCAATAATTTTAGACTCATTATCAGATTAATGGACTGCAGGTCACTTTTAATTAATTCAATAGATTGGGACCAAACGGGGTCAATCGTAGAAGTAAAAATAATAATAACATTGGGGTTAAAATTATTTAAAATGCCAAAAAAATAGCATTGGGTCGAAAAAAAATGCAGCCTAACACACTTTGGTTGGCTGCAATACACGGCCCTGCAAAAAATTGCAGGCATTTGGCTCGAGTCAGGCTGCACGAAGGGCAGCCTATGCAAGAAGGTAATCTGCAATTACAGCAGGAAGGGGGCCGAGACTTGGGCATGACCCAGCAAGCAGCACCGGCTTGCTACAGGCAGGCCAATTGTGCAGGACCAGGCCCAACAACATATGGGTTACTGGTGATTGGGCCATGGGTGCGAGGCAAGTGCCCAGCAAACGGTTGCAGGCCGTGCTGGTGGATGGTCTAGGGTTGCAGGCCCAAAATTGAACCAAACCTGAGAAAGCAAAGTAGTAAGGTTAGCCATTTGATTTTGAAGTTCGGTTATGGCACTTACCTCATTCACTTGGTGTTGCCGTAGGTTGCTCCTTTGTCCAACACCTTCGTATTGTTGGGCATTCAATGCTCGATTGGAGATTAATGTCTTGGCTGCCGATTTGGTGAACTTTTTAGTGTCAAAACGAATTCCAAGCACTTTCACTAGGCACCAACGTGATAAACTTAGGCTTGATGCACGGTTTTTTGTGTGGGATGATCCATATTTGTGGAAATTTTGCCTGGATCAGATTTTACGTCGATGTGTGCATGATTCTGAATTTCGTTCAATTTTAAGTTTTTGTCACACATATGCATGCGGTGGTCACTTTGGCACACAAAGAACAGCACTTAAGGTGTTACAATATGGGTTCTATTGGCCTAGTATCTTTAAGGATGCTAGAACTTTTTGCTTAACATGTGATAAATGCCAAAGTACAGGAAATATAAGTGCAATGGATCAAATGCCGCAGGTTTCCATCCTCAATGTTGAAATTTTTTACGTTTGGGGTATTGATTTTATGGGTCCCTTTCCTTCCTCCAATGGTTTCATGTATATTTTGCTTGCAGTTGATTATGTGTCAAAGTGGGTGGAAGCAAAAGCCACTCGGACTAATGATTCTAAAGTGGTTGCAGATTTCATTAGAACCAACATATTTGCAAGGTTTGGCATGCCACGAGTAATCATCAGTGACGGAGGGTCTCACTTTTGCAATCGGACCATTGAGGCGTTGTTAAGGAAGTACAATGTCAACCATAAGGTTTCAACACCTTATCATCCTCAAACCAATGGGCAAACCGAGGTGTCTGATAGAGAGATCAAACAGATTCTAGAGAAGACCATTGGGCCAACAAGGAAGGATTGGAGCTCGCATTTGGAGGATGCATTGTGGGCATATCGCACGGCATACAAAACACCCCTTGGCATGTCCCCATTTCGGCTCATCTATGGCAAACCATGCCATCTTCCCGTAGAATTGGAGCACAAGGCGCATTGGGCCGTCAAAACATTCAACATGGACCTTGATGCCGCGGGAATTCATAGAAAGCTCCAATTAAATGAACTTGAAGAGATTCGGCATGAGGTTTATGAAAACGCCCGAATTTACAAGGAGAAGACGAAGGCTCTCCATGACAAGATGATTCGAGGCAAATCATTCTCCATTGGGCAGAAAGTGTTACTTTTTAATTCCCACCTTCGCTTGTTTCCTGGTAAGTTGCGTTCCAAATGGGTTGGTCCTTTTATGGTTACTAATGTTTTTTCTCATGGTGCAGTCCAAATACAAAGTTTGAAGACGCAACAAGAATTCAAGGTAAATGGGCATCGTTTGAAGCCCTATTATGAGGCCTTTGAGGAGCAAGTCGTGGAGAATGTACCCCTCCATGCCATGGGCCCTGTTCAAGCTTAAATGAAGGTATCGTCCGGCTGGAAGACGTTCAAGCGCTTCTTGGGAGGCAACCCATGTATTCAAATGAGGAAGATTTTTGTATCGCTCTACAAGCAGTTTTGCGTTTCTAAAAACCTTCCATTTTCTGCATTTTCATTTTGCCTGATTGTCAATTTTTTTTTAAATTTATTTGGTTGTTGCTTATTTAATTATTTTTGGGTTTGGATTTCTTTTTTTTTGAAACATTGACAGATATGCAAGGTATTTTTACATTCATAAAAAAAAAACATTAAGCAGAAAAATACAAGAGGAAGCCTTCACAAAGGCTGTTTGGGAGAAGTCTCAGTAGTCGGCAGAGCCTCAGCAGTCGGCGGGGCCACAGAAGGAAGAGGTATCAGAGGTTGATCATTTGGAGCTTCACTACGCGGTACAGCCCCAGAAGACGAAGGCAAATGCTGTTGGAACAAACCCACAAACCTCCGATGATCAAGTAAAATCTGACCATCAGATTCCTGCATCTGGTCAATTTTCCTCTTCATGTTTGTGACATAGTTGTGTGCGAGCTTGTGCAACTGTTTATTCTCATGCTTGAGCCCTCTAATCTCCTGTTTGAGACTCATCACTTCATCCGCCAGCGATTCAACTTGACGGATTCAAGCAAATAGGCGTTGGGCCATGTTGGACACAGAACCCGCACACTGCACACTAAGAGCCAGAGACTCCTTAACAGCCAACTCATCAGACCGTCTAGAAAGCAGTCTGTTATCTTTAGGAGTGACAAGGTTCCAGGCCACCACCGCAGCGGTCATGTCATTCTTCATCACCGAATCCCCAACGGTAAGAGGACCAGTAGGGGATATGAAGAATGGGCGCCATTTATTGTCTGGAGAAGGCGGGACTACCTCTTCACCAAGGTTCAAGTCAAAACGACGGTCGGAGGGGCCAGACATTTTCAGAGGTGTTAAAGATGGAAGAGGTCGGACAAGTCAAGATCGTAGAAGTGCAAAAAGGGAGTTTCTACAAGCAAAAATTCAAGTGTGCTTTGAACGTCCTGCGTACCTCTATAAAAATCAGCACTCGATGGGATTTCAGAGATCGAAGAGGTGAGCTCAGAAATCGAAGAGGCCAACTCAAAAATCAAAGAGGCGCTAGCTTTCTCAAAAGCTAGGCTTGCTTAGAAACCACGGCCAATCTTCTTTTCCAGATTTATCCGCACTTGTCACATGCAACCTCTGCACTCGACGGGATTTCAGAGATCGAAGAGGCAATTCCAGATATCGGAGAGGCATCTGCTTTTCCAGACGTGTTAGTATCTGTCACATGCAGAGTAAGCTTTGCGAAAATCACGGGCAGTTTGTCGAAACGCTGATTCCAACCATCTACTTTTTGAGACGTGTCAACATCTGTCACATGCAGAGTCAGCTTTATGAAAATCAGGGGCAGTTTGTCGAAGCACCGATTCCAGATATCGAAGAGGCACTCGCTTTTCCAGACGTGTCAGTGCCAACTACATACACACTCAGCCTTGCGAAAATTACAGGCAATCTGTCGAAGATCTCTTGTGAAGTTTACTAATAAATCATCCAACGGTTGCTAACAAGAGTGAAAGAATAGTACCGATTATTAATTCCTATAAATGTCACCCTTCACCCTTCATTGCAAGGCAAACATACATAGCCCTCCTTCTTCTCCAAGAATGCCTTTCCAACAAACCCTCTCAAGTCACTCAGTGTTCCTTATTCCTTAGGGTACCTCTGCAAACAACTCATCCAAAGCAAAAGTATTTCATATCATGAAGGTTGAAAGCAAGAGTATCTCATATCATGCTTTCTCCCTGTCCTTCCCCTTGTCATTGTTTTGGGACAAGAAGAAAGAGAGCAATCAACCAGCACTTGGTATCAATCTTCCGATCTAGAACCAACTACCTGGAACCCCTTCCTGATTGCATACCTAGCCTTACTCTTGAGTACTCATCTTCATCATCTTATGCTTCCACTTCGTCTACCACATCTGCCTGGGGAACAGATAAGAGAAGTGAAAATGATACCTCAAAGCATGTGGAGACAACGTGCTGATTCATCCTCAACTAGGGACAAGGAGAAAGAAAGCAAGAGGTGGGTGTGAACACGGAAAATTCGCAATTTCGATGTCTACAGTGGGCACTTGGAAAGATTGAAGAAAGAAACAGACCACCACCTCTACCTCGTGACTACCTGCCATGCAGAAGAAACAAGCAGAGAAGAATGCAGACTGTGCAACTCTCGCTCAGAATTCCAAACCAGTTCGAGATCAAAGCTGTGGAAAGTCAACAAGATCATCTATCTCCAAAACCAGATTTGCGTTCTTAAACTCTACTCTGTCTGGTTTTTACTTTGCCATATTTGTCATGTTTATTCGTTAATTGTTTGTTTGCTTGTTTTTGTGTGAGTTTATGCTTAAAACATTGAGGACAATGTTTGATTTAAGTATGGGGGGTAACCAAGTTGTTTTGCATAAAATTCGTAGGAGTTTATCACCCATTACTTCTAGTGTTGTTCCTTACTGTTTTTAAGCTGTTTTTGAGTGTTTTAGTGTGTTTTGACATAAAAATTTGAAAAATTGTTTTGAAAAAAAAAAAAAAAAAAAAACCCAAAAAGAGTTGTTTTTGTGTGTTTATTTGTGTCTTAGGGTACCTTCCAACACAATGATGATGATTTGGTTTTTAATTACATGACTGTTAAAGAGAGTTATAAACATGGATGAAAATTTGATTTACTCTTTGGTGTATGCTTGGTTGTGGTTATAATTTATGAATTCACATGCAATCATAAAGGAAAAATCAATTTTGTAACATGCTTGAAAGAAGGAACTCAAATGTTCGCTACAACCTTGTGAGCCTTGAGCCTAAACGTTTATTTGGAGAGTTAATAAATTGTGCATCATTGTTTTCTAAAGTCGTTGCATGATCTCATTATTCTTTGCTTGGTTGCTACTTAGAAGGCGTTTCATCATTTAGTTCCAAATGCTAGAACTCATGCCTATTTCATTCAAAGCATGTTATTGATTTGCATAACACATATTCAAGATGAAGTTGTTTAGTGATCCAAGAGCCAAAAAGCCTATCCCATTCATTATATGTTTAAGTTTAACCCCGTTGAGCCTTGTTTAGCCTACGTTCTTTGTTAACCCACGCTATCCTCACCTAGCCTAGATTAGGACCATCCATACCCTTGTTCTTGAAGCATAGTAAAGTATGACTCAAAATGAATTCCTTTTGATTAATGTATTGCAGAAAACAAGTGTGGGGGAAGTAATTCTTGTGTGTGTGTGTGCCAAAGTCCTTAATAAGGCACGGGTCGAAAAAAAAAAAAAAGTTGTGAAAATGTATGAAAAAGAGTTCTAAAAAGTTGTTTGTTGAAGAAAGGGTCCAAAACATTGAATTCGGCCCTAAGTGTTGCTTAAATCTTCCATTTGTGTTAAAAGTTGATTTCTGCATTCTAAAGTGAATTCTAAGTTTCGATTTCATTACTTTGCTTGCTATTGCTTTAAGAACGTTTGTTATCCCTATCTTTCCTTTGTTAACCATTACTCCAAGCCCCGTTACAACCCTTGACTTCTATCTTGAGTGTTATGTGTTTCAATTTGTGGAGTTTGAATTTGGTATGAGCATATGGTGTCACTGGTTCTCGCATCTAAGTAGTAGCATTCCATTCATGAGATCATATCTAAACATGCTTAATAACTCCAAAAATTGCTTTCTTTGTAACACATATATGTGAGTGTTCGTTTTCATGTTTACATCAATCTTCTCACATATAACTAGTGTAGGGTGTGTAGTCAGAAAATGTGTGAAAATAGAGAGTATCTTGTAAGGAATTGAGCAAATTCTCTAAGGCATGTTACTACATTCAAAACATCATTTTAATTGGTTAAATGTAAACTAGTAAGTGATGACTGTGATTAAGTATGTGCTCAAGTGTGAAGATAACTAAAATTTGTGGGAATAATGATTTTTAACATGTCATGTGCATTGGAAATCCCTGAGGCAAATGTTGGAAGGATTAGAATGTGTTTCGTTTACTTTGTTTTGTTTGTTTGTTTCGTTTTGCTCGAGGACTAGCAAAAGCTAAGTGTGGGGGAATTTGATAGAAGCATATTTATGCAACTTAGTTAACATGTTTTCTTGCATTTACTTAGTTAGTTATTGCTTATAAGAGTGTTTTAAGCTATTTTCGTGTGTTTGTAGGTCCTAATAACAAAGTTGGAAAGAAAGTGCATTTTGGTGCAATTTGGAGCAATTTTGGGCCAAAATGGATTGCATGC
Source organism: Malus domestica (assembly GCF_042453785.1). NCBI lineage: Eukaryota > Viridiplantae > Streptophyta > Magnoliopsida > Rosales > Rosaceae > Malus > Malus domestica. The sequence continues at coordinate 14,536,826 of NC_091665.1, read as the reverse complement.
ATATGGACCAAGTGGGATGGACGTTTTTGGTGTTTTAAAAAGGGTTTCAACACATGCAAAAATCTGAATAATGAAGTTGAAGTGTGGAAGTGTGCAGATACATACACTTAAGGAACAATTTGAAAGGAAAAGAAGTGAAATATGTCATTTGTTGGATTGCTTTACAAGATGTATTCACATTTTCAGCAACTACAAACATAATTGCAAGCTGAAATGATGCATAGCATGTGTGTAGAGGTGTAAAGTGGCCGAAAGTTGATGTTTGCAAGATGAAATGATGCAAAACATGTGTGTGAAAGTTGTCTAACAGCTAGTACATGTGGAAAAGGGATGGAATACAAGGCAAATGCATCAGAAATTGAAGAATGAAGGCACATGGACAGCTACAAAGGAGTTGAATTAGCAAAAGAGGAATGATTGCCTTTTGTTAAAGGCAAGACACAATGATAAAAGAGCATGTAAACTAGCTGTTTTTGCATCATTTTGATCTTTGTTTGTATTGTTTATTGAAGCCACTTGAGTGATTCTTTGCTTTGGAGCTTTTATAAATAGGGAGTGAAGGGAAGAACACAACACATTACACTACATCAAAAACACAATCAGCCATACCACCCATTCTCCATCCATTCTTTTAGCCAAACCCATCTACACATTCATACACTATGTCACAAACACATTTTCAGCCATCTTTCTCTCTTTTGCCACACCCCCCATCCATCCTAAACACCACCATACCATCTCCCATCCATTCCTCCATACAAATACCATCCAAACCTGTCCCCAAAACCTTGTGCCGCAGCAAAGAGGAATGAGGAGAAGCCTTGGACGTGCATGCCATTCAAGTTAAGATCGTTGGAGCGTTTAGGTGTTTTGTTTCTTTTGATTTCAATGTTTAAATTCTATACTCTTTGTTTTGTACGTATGAGGAACTAAACCCCCCCTTGGCTAGGGGGGAATTCAAAACCATGTTTATGCTTGCTATATGATTTGATTACTTTCAATTGCGTTTCATAAGTTGTGAATTCAATTTACTTATCTACATGAATTAAAATTGATTTGTGTGTGTTGGTTGAGAGTGCACGCTTAATTTTCATGCATAAGTTTGATGCTAGGATATAAGGGAATTTCACCTAATCGTTATGAACTTATATTCAAAAGTAGTAAAGGTTGTTGATCACAATCGTGTTAAGTAAATTCTTGGCAGAAGTTTCATGCAATTCATAGTAACGAGTGCCTCGCCAATGCTTATGATTTTCATAGAACTTAATGATCTTTGCTTGTATCTTTGTTATGCAATTCATGCAGGGAACTTGTGAGGAATGCTTTGGGTTGTCGTATGCAATTCATCCAATTCGATAACTTTAGGAAAATCTGAGGGTTAATTAGTGCAATTCACGGTTAATTTGGGGCGTTGGGAATTCATGGTTTATTGAGAAGCAATTGGAAATCGTTTTGTATGCAAGTGTGACATGTGTGGAAAAGAACCCCTTAGCTAGCTTTCCATCCATTCACTTTTATCAAATTCGTTTTAGAATCTGTTCAATTTACAAAGTTTGTTCTTGTTTTCAATTTTCGTCAAAACTCAATCCCCATTTATTTTGAAGTGTTAGATTAGTTAGAAATCAATTTAGTTTGTGTTTTTAAGTGTCTTGAGTCAAGTCATAACCCAATTTCGTCCAATTTAGTGTTAGGTGTTCAAAATTGCCCAGAAAGTGTTTTAAGGCAGTTTTGAGTGTTTTTTTGCAGTTTTGAGTCTTTTGGTTTGTTTTGGTGTTTTATAGTTTAGTTTTGCATTCTTTGAGTCTAGTTTAGTGTTTTAAACTTTGTTTTTACGTTTTGAGTCAGTTTCAAGTGATTTGGCAATCCCTCCTAATCCCCAGCCTAGAACAATCCCTACTTACATACTTTGCTACAATTGATAAAAAGAGGGTTTAATTTGTGTGCTTATATATTTCGCATCAATAGACATTGTCCTGAAAGGTTTCTTCCAAAGATTGACTTTCAGGGCATATCTCCAATGGGAACAAGATTGTGATTGGTGTTATGGGAATGAATCATCCATAAGCATCAAAGTTAGAACATTCGAGTTCTAAGACATGGTTTTCATGAAAAACATCTGGTTTTCATGGGTGTATTGTTTTATGAAAACTTCGGGTTTCAATGGCACTAAATTTGAAACTACAGGTTCAATTTAGTTTATGAACGTTTAGTTTATAAAAGAAAGGTTCCTGCAAGAACACAAAATGCAATATGCTAATTTAGGTGTACTGGATTTGAGGTTCTTCAGGAACTTAAGTGTGAAAGCTTCGTTACTACGAAAGTATGCCAATGGTTCAAAGTATAAAAATAAATTTATTGAATCATTAATGTCCAAAAATGATCTTCAGGTCAATAATTTTAGACTCATTATCAGATTAATGGACTGCAGGTCACTTTTAATTAATTCAATAGATTGGGACCAAACAGGGTCAATCGTAGAAGTAAAAATAATAATAACATTGGGGTTAAAATTATTTAAAATGCCAAAAAACTAGCATTGGGTCGAAAAAAAATGCAGCCTAACACACTTTGGTTGGTTGCAATACACGGCCCTGCAAAAAATTGCAGGCCTTTGGCTCGAGTCAGGCTGCACGAAGGGCAGCCTATGCAAGAAGGCAAGCTGCAATTACAGCAGGAAGGGGGCCGAGACTTGGGCATGACCCAGCAAGCAGCGCCGGCTTACTACAGGCAGGCCAATTGTGCAGGACCAGGTCCAACAACATATGGGTTACTGGTGATTGGGCCATGGGTGCGAGGCGAGAGCCCAGCAAACGGTTGCGGGCCGTGCTGGTGGATGGTCTAGGGTTGCAGGCCCAAAATCGAACCAAACCTAGGCCAAAGAAGCCAGGTTGTCCTTGCTTGCTACTAGCCAAATGAGCTGCAATCATGGGCAGATGTCAAAATGACATCATCCTAGTATCTTGCTTGACGTTGCTGGGCTTTAGGCCAGCGTCAAGGTCCACAGCGATGGTGCGGCTGCTGTGCCGCACTGTTCCCAAAAAAAAATTGAAGTTTTTCGACATCCCTAGGGTTTAGGAAACCCTAAATTGCTTCTAATTTATGTATATACTTTGACTTTCAAATTCCACATAGCATAATTGCTTATTGCATGAATAAATATATATTGACAAAATATATGAAAGATATACAATATATATATCAGAAAGAAAATATAAACATAGGGGGTTCATGCATCATGGGGAATGTTTTCATGCTTCAAGGTCGTTTCATATATCTTACCTTATTTTAAACGTACCTGATTGGCAAAAAACAACAAAAGCCTATGAATTTGTAGAAGTTCCTTCGCAGAAAGCCGCAATTGCATCTCCAATGAGTTGTATCACGTTCAACAAAGAAAAATTAAATTGAATCAATAGCATGTAGATCAATTCAAAATAATAAATTAATCATAAAAAGTGATTAAAACGTAATACTCCCCTAATTGAAGAATAAATTCTCTTGTTAGCGCCGAATCAAGAGCGTGCTGATAACGTGTTGTAGGCATAATTTACTGAACAATTATGGAGGCCGTATAGAGAGAGAGGGTGCAGCATAGAGAGAAAAAGAGAGAGATGTGTAATTGTGGGTAAATTCTATTCCACACCATTGTGCCTTTATTTATAGTAGTAGGGAAGGTTAATTCCTTACTCTTTTAGGATTTCAACTCTTAATAGGTAATCAACTCGTAACAGAAATATAAGAGATATTCCAAGAGATACTAGGATTTACACAATCACATTCCTAATCTAATATGATTGCAACAAAAAATCCAAAAAAAAAAAAAGCTGCGGTGACATCTTCTCTTCCCTACATCCCCAATCCCCAGCTCATTGCCACCTTTATCACAACCCTCGCCACCCCCAATGCTTAGATGGCCATGCGGCCACGCCACACCTTTTCCCTTCTCGTTGTGAGTTCATGCATGGGTTTTGGATAGTCTACTAGTTTATGGCGACAGGGCAAGGAGAATGGGGACGGGATTTTGCCAAAGTCGAAGCTCCTCAGTTAGGAATTGGTGGGATTAGGGAGAAGAGTGATGGGTCTATAAACTGGTCATGGAATTGGGGAGGTGAAACTGTGACGGGAATTTGGGTTGACCAAAAAAGCATGAAGATAGATCCCTGATGAATCTATTTCCAAGAACTCAATTCCGACCTCCAAGTTGAGAATCCAATTCCGGGAAATTAAGGAATTGTATTTCAGATTTTGGGTGGGTCTGACGTCATTGTTGATTCCCTGTTATTTGGTAAAATCTTGAATGGCTTGGAATTTGTGCAAAATTCCATTTCCTACACTTTCATTCCGGTTTGGTAAACATGACCAGAGAAAGCTACGGGAGAGAGTTTGAGAGGTGAGAAAGAGATGTTAGTGGGATGTGAAGGATGATGTTTGATGGAATTGATGGATGACAAGAGTATAATGAGTCAGAATGAGGTGGCAGGAGAGAAAATAGTGTATTTTAAAAAAAAACTAATAAAAATAACTTGAAAACTTTGAGTTTTAACAATAAGGACAAAATAAAAGGTGAAGTGAATAGTACCAAGATTGATTTTATTAGCGTAAAAATGTGATTTTTCATTAAATTGAATAATACCGGGAGCTTTTTATTAAAGTTCTCATTTAAAAAATGGAAAAGAAATGATGTCTGATGGATGATGGCACAAAATTATGGGTTTTCAAAATCTCCACTTACCCAACAACTTCTGCAAGTTATAAACTAAAAATTGGGCATGTTGGAGGATAGAGGAGCCCCCTGCTGTTTGCTCATGAGCTTGTTCACTTTGAACCTTCTTATCGCACGCCTAGAACAGCGTTGTCTCGTCGGCGCAGCAGAAGACGCCAGCACATCTCCAAGCACCTCCACATCATCAGAATCAACCATCGCCATTTGATCTGGAGTTTGGCCGTGACGTTAGAAATCGAAGTCAAAGTTGAATCAGAAAGATTTTGGGAATTAGGGTTTTTCATGCTGGGTTTGCTCAATTTTTCTGAAAATTGAAAGATTTTGGGGATTAGGGTTAAAGGTCGGAATAGTGGGGAGAGAGAAGGGAGGGGAGGTGAAGATGGTGGAGGAGAGGGAAGAGATCGGGTATGGGATCAGTGTCGGGAGAGTGGAAGATCAAGAGTGGAGAGGAGCATTGGAGAAATCATTTGTGCCTCTGCTACCCAATTCATGTATGCACCGGAGAGAAAAAAAAAAGAGGAAAAATCAAAAGGTGGGAAAAATCAAAAGGTGGGAGTGGAGGACTGAGGTCAGGATGAGAATAGTTTTTAATTTTTTTAATTCTTTTAATATCCACGTGGCAACCATCATTGTTCACATGGTGCCACATCACCAGTTAACAACTAATTTAACAGCAAACTTAACAACAAAAATTAAAATGTCTCAAAATTGTGACTTTATGTACCAGTCTGGGATGAAAAAAATTTGATGTACTAAATGTAGGAAAACAAGAAATTTTAGGATAGTAAACTAAGATTAACCGGAAAAAAAAAAATTAACACACCAAAGAGCAAGTACTTCACCAAACTTCGTCTACCATTGTAAATGCCATGTCAGTCCTTTCTGACTAATCTACAAAACACATGCATCTATACAGCTAGCTTGAAGACCCCCTCTCATAAAAGCCGATAAATTGGTTCAGATACAATTTATTGCATTCAGCTGAACCAATCTCCCCCATCCATTTCTCTGTTTCTTGTTGTTAGTTATCACATTCACCAAAAGCCACTTCAGTTCTTATGTTTTAACTAGCTTGCTTGCTTAGTTGGGCAAAAGGGTCGATGGCTTTCGTAGTGAAGGTTGAGGAATCGAGGCCAGCTGCCGACGAGAGGCCATCCGCTGGGCCGGTGTATCGGAGCATTTACGCTAAAGATGGTCTCATGGAGTTGCCGGAGGGGTTGGAATCTCCTTGGCAGTTTTTAAGGTACTTGCTTTTGTTTCGTTTCATGTTAAAATTTGATGTGCGTTATGGGATCAAAGTAATGCACTTGAGATTGAGTGTCACATTTTTCTTCTGAAGGCAGTTGTAGTGAAAAAATGGACAGATAAGTTAACTTTCACAGAAAAATGTAGAGGAAATCATCTTAAAAAAGTATAAAAAAAGTGGCCCATGCAGGTCTCAAACCTGCGACCTTCGCGTTATTAGCACCACGCTCTAACCAGCTGAGCTAATAAGCCATATAATAGGCTGCAATTATTAGTACTTACATGAAACTCTGGTCTTACTTGCAGTGTCTCTGCTAAGAAGTATCCAAACAACCCAATGCTTGGGCGGCGCGAAGTCACAGACAAAAAGGTAAAGCTTCCATTTGAGCGAAAATAGCAAGAACGCATTGAAACCCATGATCTAATCTTTCCGACTAAGATTACCAAAACCCAATTTTCAGTTTTTTTTTACTGGAAATGGCAGGTGGGTCCCTATGTGTGGCTTACGTACCAAGAAGTTTATGATTCTGCCATTCGAATTGGTTCAGCCATCAGAAGCCGGGGTGTTAATCCTGTAAGTCACATGCCAATTAAGTATATTTACTGTACAGCTCAAACACTAGCTAGTTAGTATGTTAATACAATGCTAATTATGAATTTTATATGGTTTCATATGTTGATGTGATCCATAGTTTGCCTTTGGACTAATACTGTTACTCGAAGTTGACGTAAAAATGGCAGTGACAATTATTAAAAGAAAAGGAACCAAATTTAAGTTCGGTTTTATTTTTCTCCCTCAAAAATGTTTACAGGGGGATCGCTGCGGTATATATGGATCAAACTGCCCCCGGTGGCTTACTGCAATGGAGGTAATGCTGTATTTCCTGTCTTTGTGATTGGATGTGTTTATGCATTCCATGCCTTGAAATGCTTGTTAATATTGAGATCGAATTTTGCGACTGGTTGAGTAAATTTTCCTGATTTTGGTGACTGGATGTGACGTTCTGCCGTAATGCTAATATGTTTTGTTCATGTTTTATAGGCCTGTAATAGCCAAGCCATAACATATGTTCCACTCTATGACACGCTTGGTATGTTTTTCCTTCTCTTTCTTCAATAGAACTCGGTGTGTAAATCACCATGACTTTCTGAATACCTTTATATTTTCTTCGTTAATATCATTTCCATGGGCAATTAGACTTTGATGATGGTGGTTGAGTTTGATTAAATATAGCCGATTAACTTTTCACGGTTGTTCATCTTACAGGTGCAAATGCAGTTGAGTTCATCATCAATCATGCTGAAGTTTCAATAGCTTTTGTTCAAGACAACAAACTCCCTTCTGTAAGTTTGCTTTCTATCTATTTCCTTAAGTACAGATGTTCAAGGCTATCGATGTCATTTACTTTGGTACTAAAAGCATCCTAATCCAACTCCGTGGTACCAAAACATCAGATTTCAAAGACCATCTTACCGTTAATACTTTGACGACCGCCTTACTTAATTTCCCCATACATGTGGCTTTTGTTTGAATTTCAGTTTTTTCTCTTGATTTCTTAACGACCTTGCTCATATGGTAATGCTTTGTGCAGGTTCTGTCATGCCTTCCAAATTGTTCTACCAATTTTAAAAGTAAGTCATGTTCTATTCCCTTAAAGAGTTGGAATTTGTGGTGCAACTGCTGCAGATTGTAGCTCAGTTATGCATTTTTCTTTTTGCAGCAATTGTCAGTTTTGAAAATGTTTCTAGCACTCAAAAGGAGGAAGCTGAGGGACTAGGGGTATCTTGTTTTTCTTGGGAGGAATTCTCTCAGTTGGTAAGTTGTTTATGCTGTCTTTCTAATGTAAATCCCTTTGCTGGTAAAGGATTCGCCAACTTCATTTTCAATAATGTAAAATGATCTCTTCACACCTTTTCTCAGGGAAATGCAGATTGTGAACTACCTCCGAAACGGAAGACTGACATTTGCACTATAATGTATACAAGTGGGACAACTGGAGAACCAAAAGGTGTAATTATTAGTAACAGAGCAATTCTGGCAGAAGTATTGTCTGTGGAGCAACTACTTTTTCTAACAGATAGAGTGGTAAACAACTGAGCACACTAGTTCCTGGCCTCTTTACGATATATCTCTGGAGTTTTCAAATTAGTGATTTTTCTGCCTCCCAAGGTTAAATTAGAAAAAAGGGAGGATAGCTCCTGCCACTTTTCATGCTTATTTTGGGTGTAGAGTAGTTATATCATCACCAGGTTCTTCTCTGCTTACGCTTGGTCATGAAGTAACGTATACTGGCATCAATGTATCTGATGTTTATGTTAGTAAAAGCAAATTATTTCTTTTGTTAAAGAATTGCTTCTCAAGTAAGTTTTTGGTATTCTGTTTTCCCAATGCCAATATCAAGCACTTTCTGTTTCCTGCATCAATACATCGTGAATGAAGTTGTATTCTGAAATAAAAGTTCGGGCCATTATTTGTTGTCAAACCCACGTGGTGCCTGTTTAGTAATATCTTGCTAAGTCATTCATCCCGTATTTGAACCTAGACTGCTTCCCCTGCCCATCCCAATGCCACTCAAGGGTGCTCATATGCAGAAGCTTCTCTTTTCCGGGTTCTGTGACTGCAATATGAGATCAAAGTTATTTCCTTTTGCTAATCACAGTGATTGACACTAAAATACTCATCTCAAGAAATAAATTCTATTACAGTGTACAGAAGAAGATTCATATTTTTCCTTTCTTCCATTGGCCCATATATATGACCAAATAATGGAGAGCTATTGCATCTACAAAGGATCCTCAGTAGGCTTCTGGCGAGGAGTAAGTTTATAAGACTCATATCTTTCAAAGTTTTCTGATTTCTTAAATTTCTGTAACTTGTTTCTAATGTGATTTCTTTCTTGAGCTTGCAGGATATCAGATTTCTACTCGAGGACCTTCAGGAACTAAGGCCTACTATGTTTTGTGGGGTACCTAGAGTGTATGATCGCATATACTCTGGTAAAATATACGACATACTGATTCAGCCAAATTACCGTCTTTCGATTTTTCTTCTATTCTAAATAGTTGGCTTAAGCTTTGTGCTCACAGGTATTGTTAACAAAGTTTCATCTGGGGGTGTATTGAAGAAGACATTATTCCAATATGCTTATAACTAGTACGGTCACAATAAACTCCCCTCTTTCGTTTGCATTTGCATTCCTCCAATAAAACTAATGAAAGATTTCATTGACAGCAAGTTGGCGAACCTGGAAAAGGGTCTCCCACAAGAAAAAGCAGCACCTCTCTTGGACAAACTTGTCTTTGATAAGGTCTGTCGTTGCATCCTTCACCATTCCATTCTGATATAGCTATTAACATTCAAACAAATTGTTACTTGTGGTAGATAAAACAAGTATTGGGGGGACGACTTCGTCTATTGTTGTCTGGTGCTGCACCCTTGCCTAGGCATGTGGAGGAATTTTTGAGGGTCACCAGCTGCAGCACTTTATCCCAAGGATATGGTATGGTTGATTGCATATCTGCTCTATAGCATCTAAGAATGATATAAAGATCGTATGAATGGTGCTGCTAGAATCTAATTGACTAATCGACGTAGGTTTTATGGTGACCTTATTTTTAACTGCAATGGAAAGAAAAAATCATTGACCTAAATGAGTTCAATCTCTTCTTAATGATGTTTTGAAAATTCAGTGATGCCAGCGTCTACTCATCCACAGTAGTTTATAAAAGTTCCCTTGAAAATGAAAATGAACCTTCCGTCAAGTTGCTAAACTCTTTTACATGTAGGCCTTACTGAAAGCTGTGGTGGCTGCTTCACGTCCATTAGCAATGTTTTTCCTATGATCGGAACTGTCGGTGTCCCTGTCACAACTATTGAAGCAAGGCTTGAGTCAGTGCCGGCAATGGGATACGATGCACTTTCCAGTGTACCCCGTGGAGAAATTTGCCTGAGAGGAACAACCTTGTTTTCTGGTTACCATAAGCGAGAAGATCTAACAGAGGAAGTCCTTATTGATGGGTGGTTTCATACAGGTAAATTCTTAAACGGTCGGCCATAAAGTAGTCACTTGATGCCCAAGCTTATGGCTTGTTGTGAAGATGTCAGCACTGGACATCTTAGAAATTCTTGTTGATCACTGTATTGCACTGAAAAGTTATGGTGATTTTGATTGCATTTCAGGTGACATTGGAGAATGGCAGGCAGATGGATCAATGAAAATCATAGATAGGAAAAAAAATATATATAAACTATCGCAAGGTGAATATGTTGCCGTGGAAAACATTGAAAGCAAATACTTGCAATGTCCTCTTATCACATCGGTATGTTGCTAGTTTGCTACAGCCAGTGCATGTTAAATTATTTCTATACATTAGAACTCACCCTCTATTTGCCTCAATATATGAGTTTGTATTTCTTGGTCTTTTTAATTTGTGAGACCTCCCTTGTGTTTGTTTTCTAAATTCGTTGATATATATCTTAAATTTCCTCTGGTCGACAGATTTGGGTTTATGGGAACAGCTTCGAGTCATTTCTTGTTGCTGTGGTGGTCCCTGACAGTAAGGCAATGGAGCATTGGGCAGCAGAGTATCACTTGACTGATGATTTCAAATCATTATGTCAAAACTCGAAGGCAAGAAAGTACATTTTGGATGAGCTTAATAGTACTGGTCAGAAACAGCATGTATGTTGATAATATTTCACCCAATTCCCTGTTGCCAATTCCATTACATATATGTCAGTACTCATCGAATTCGGAACACATTCCTGCAGCTTCGAGGTTTTGAGCTGTTAAAAGCAGTTCACTTGGAACCGAATCCCTTTGACATGGAGAGGGATCTCATAACTCCAACATTCAAACTGAAGAGACCACAGCTGCTTAAATATTACAAGGTATGCCACCTTGTCTCTCTTTCTCAAACATGTCATGACTGGTGGCACCTTGAAGTACAAGGGTCAAACCAGTTTTCCATACACAATCCGCTCCATAACTCTCTGTCAAGCTAATACTAACATATTTTCGGAATATCATCTGCAGGACTGTATCGATAAACTTTACAGTGAAGGAAAGGGAGCAAGGCCGTGACAGCATGTATATCATTTAGAAGAACTAGGTAGAATAGTGGCTATCTGCTACCCACAGAGACTCTGGACATGTCGGCTCCCCGTCTAAAGTTAGTTTGTGTGTATTCTAAACATAATATGAAAGTTCTGAATTGAGAAATCATATTGGTCGGAATTTCAGTTTGCGTCCAATATTGCACAAAGACGCAGAAATGCAATATGCATTTTAGAGCACCTTCAGTCCTTGACTATAGATATCAGATATTTGACGAGTGTGAGATGCTTCCTTCCCAAACCATATATATGTATGTGGAACTAGGGGTGAGTGGCTATTGGTTTGATTCGGTTTGAAACGAAAAATATAACAGAATCAATCAACCTTCAACATTTCGGTTTTGACAATTACCACCATCAAAACCAAACCAAACCAAATCATTGCTAACCGGTTTGATTTGGTCGGTTTAAACCTGTTCCAATACACCAACAGAAACTTTTATGCAACCAATCCAGCTGTTGTCTTTTTAGTTTTTCTCAACTTTCTAAACCCTCCACCGCCTACAACTTTTAACGAGGAAAATTTCTGCATCAAATCAAGTCTTTGAGCTGTGTACTAGGTACCATTTCCAACACTTTGAGCTAGCCTGCAGCTTTGTATCACGGTTGCAGCAAACAATATGGAGTCCATAAATTACCTCTTCACAGAGATATGAAGTATTTCTGAGCTTTAGAGATGAAGACACACACTACAACTTTACGGATCATTTGTACCACAATTTGGTTCAGAATGTTGGTATATGGTCCAGCCCATGATCAATGTTCTAGATTATTCTAGTAAGCAAGAGAGGAGGCTGGAGCTTGCTAGACAATTCTAGCATGTTATTAAGTTGATGGAAGAAGCTAGAGAGTACTAGCTTCCTTAGTTGCAAATGGAAAGATCTAGAAGCTACAATTATGTGGCTAGTCTAGAATTTTCTATACAAGAGGTTTGAAGAAGGAACTAGAAAATAGTAGAATGCCAAGCCCTCACCTATAAATATGGGTGTGATGTAACCAATCAAGAACCAAGTGTGAGTAGCAAAGGATCAAGTCCAAAGCTAGAGTTTCACTCCAAGAGTGAGAGTGAGCGTGTTCCACTACACATTGTGTGAGTGAAGTTTAGAGTGATAGAAAGTGTGTGTTATACTTTCTTGTATCCATCAAGCCTTGTCTTTGGCTTGGTAAGACTACTCTTGTTGTACTCATCTTTTTCATATAGTGAAGATTGATCCTTGTTTGGTGGACGTAGGCATAAATTGCCGAACCACATAAATTCTTGGTGTCCATTTCCTACTTTACCTTTGTGCATTCTCTATCTTGTAGTACCGACATTCCTAACACAGAAGGGGATCAAAACCTTCAGAGATGATAACGAGCTTCCAAGTGGAAAAGAAATATCGCCTGCGCTTCTCAAAGCAATTGAAGAGTCACGACATTTTGTGGTCGTATTTTCTGAAAGTTATGCATAATCAACGCGGTGCTTGGATGTGGATGTGAGGATCCTTCAGTGTAAAGAGTATTCGAAGCAACAAGATGTCTGGCCATTTTCTACAAAGTGGATCCCTCTGAAGCATGGAATCAGATGGGCAGTTTTGGTCATGCACTTGCTGACCATGAAGGTAACTTCAAAGGGGATATGGACAAGGTAAAAAAATGGAGGAGAGTTCTCACAAAAGCTGCAAACTTGTCTGGTTGGCATTTTTCGGACAGGTATATATAGTTTCTAACACTATTATTTAGCTACCTTTTCTGGTTACATAACTTATTCAATCTGAGAGTGATTTGTAAACTATAAGAAATCCTATATACTAAAACTCAGCTTTCGAGGGCACTGTTGATGACCACTGGCCGGACGATTTTGCCCCTCTGTTTTCCATCCGTTTCCCTTGCTGTTTCCTTATCTGTACAGTCAAACGGCTGTTTTGTCCATTCAATCCACGTGTCGATCATCGATCGACCCTCCATTTTGACCGTACCTTCTAGATTTTTCTCTTGGTTTCCGCTGCTCTCTCAGGTCGTGTTTGGTACGCCGTATATAGTACCGGATAGGACTACTAATACAGAATCGAGTGTTTGGTGCTCTCTCATATTAAATTGGATCAGACTAATTTAATCCGATCAAGGTCTAAAACATCGCTGATATCGAAAATATCGGTAGTCCAAAAACACAGAAATTTCGATGGAAATATCGGGATATTATCGATATCGATAAAAATTGAATAAAAACCACGGAAATTATAAGAAAAACTTGGAAATTTTTATTGAAACTTTGCAGGATGTTTATTTAATCAATTATCTATTAGTTTATCACAAAAAATTGAAAGGAAATGCATTGCATGATGGATTTAACTGATTTAAGTTGATTATATAGCGAGCTGGCAAACATTGTGAGTGTAGAAAATATGTAGTAATTAATAAAAGAAGTTTAAACACACCATAATCATTTATATATAATGAATTAGTACAATATTTTACACTTTATATATTGCATGGTAAGATACATGAGTGACTTAGTAACACATAGAGTTCCTATGAGGTTCAAAATTTTCACTATCTTCATCATCTCTATGTGTAGAGTAAGTGTATTGTGAAGAGTAGTCATCAAATGAAAAATCCCCAAAATAGTTTTGCATGTAATTGTTAACATGCCACCCATATGGATCCGAGATTGGTTGACGTTGTCCATAAGCAAAATCATTTGAAGATTGAGTCTCAGATTCTTTCCATGAGTCACTCGATTCCATCCTAACAGGAATGGGATATGAAGGGTAGGGAAATTGTTGGTTATGAGTATAACCATAGTTACTACTTCTCACTCCAACAGAGTCCGAAGTTATAGATAACGAGTCATCTTCTTGACTTGACAAAGTCCCCTTGCCTCTTTCTCTACGAGTATAGTCATTCCCTATGGCACCAATTCCTGGTCCTGCCTGCCTACTGCCATGGTCCTCATCCTGTGTTGCATGCGTGAAGTTTGCCTCACCAGTGATGCGTAAAATAACTAAACACACAAATTAAACCCTCTTGTTGACAATTGTAGTATGGATAAGTAGGGATCGTTCTTAAACCGGGGATTAGGAGGGATTGCTAAACACTCTAAACTGACTCAAATACGTAAAACAAAGTTTAAAACACTAAACTAGATTCAAAGAATGCAAAACTAAACTCTGAAACACTAAAACAAACCAAAAGACTCAAAACAACACAAAAACACTCAAAACTGCCTTAAAAACACTTTCTGGGCAGTTTTGAACTCTAACACAAACTTGGACGAATTTGGGTTATAACTTGAATCAAAACACTTAAAAACACTAACTAAATTGATTTCTAACTAATCTAACACTTTAAAATAATGGGGGATTTGGTTTTGACGAATTTGAGAATAAAGAAAACAGATTGTAACTAAAACGAATTTGGATGAAACTATGGATAAAAAGATAGTTAGGAGGTTCTTCTCCACACATGACACACTTGCATACAAAACGATTTCCAGTTGCTTTTCAATAAGCTATGAATTCTCAACGCCCCAGATTAACCGTGAATTGCACTAATTAACCCTTAGATTTTCCAAAAGTTATTGAATTGGATGATTGCATACGACAACCCAAAGCATTCCCCACAAGTTCCCTACATGAATTGCATAATAGAGATACAAGTAAGAATCATTAAGTTCTATGAAAATCATAAGCATTGACGAAGCATTCGTTACTATGAATTGCATGAAACTTATGCCAAGAATTTACTTAAAGCGATTGTGACTAGCAACCTTCACTACTTGTGAATATAAGTTCGTAACGATTAGGTGAAACTCCCTTATATTCTAGCATCAAATTCATGCATGAAAATTAAGCGTGCACTCTCAACCAACATACACAAATCAGTTTTTATACGAACGGATAAGTAAATTGAATCCACAACTTATAAAACACAACTGGATGTAATCAAATCATATTGCAAGCATGAACATGGTTTCGAATCATCCCCTAACTAAGAGGGGTTTAGTTCCTCATACTCACAAAACAAAGATTATTGAATTGAAACAATGAAAACAAAAGAAAGATTACACTTAGAAACGCTCCAACAATCCAACGTCTTGAATGGCAAGCACGTCCAAGGGTCTCCTTCTTTCTTCTTTGCTGCGACACAAGGGTGTTTGGTGATGATTTGTGGTGAATTGTGGTGGTGGATGGATGTAGGCAGGTTATGGTGAAGGATGGAATGTGGAATGGCTAATAAGAAGAGCCCTCAGAACTTGCGACAAAGGGTGGTATATATAGGCTAAGGCACGGTTTTGATGTGTTTTAGGGAGAGAAATAACTTAGCTATCTTATCCTATAATTAAAAGTCAGAAATCAATGGAAAATATGCAAGAAAGGTGCAGGAATTAAAGAGAATAGGAAAGGGAAATTCGGCAAAAATTGTAGGACAGATTTAGGAATGTGTTTTGAGGCACAAAATAGGTAAGAATCCTCTCCCCTTGTGCAGCAAGAATTGAAACAAAAGGGAATGTAATTTTGGGTCAGAAATAGGTAAGAAAGAGTCAGAAATTAAAGAGAAATAGGTAACAAAGATGTGGCACAATATAGGAAAGGTACTTAAGGTCAGAAATTAAAAGGGAAAGAGGATGTATGGTGCAGCAAGGGACAAGGGAGAAAGGGAAAGGTGTTTTTGGTTCAGAATTAGGGAAACATGGCAAGGGAAATTGTTGCACAAGAGGAGACAAGGATGAAGCACAAAGGGGACAAGGCGCCACCTTTGTAGGAGGTGCTAAAATTGTGTCTTCTAAGCTTCCAAACTGACTTCTAACATCCTTTAGGCCTTCAATTTCGTCAATCAATATTACTCCAAGCATAAGATATTCAATTCATGCCCAAAACTGCTCCAAAAGGCTCCAAAAGGCTCCAAAATGCATCTTTTTGCATACTTTGTCCTTAGAACCTGAAATTGCACGAAAATGACTTTAAACACTAAAATAACTAAGGAAAACAACATAAATGCCAAGAAACAAGCTAACTAGGTCGCATAAATATGCTCCTATCAACCAGTGAAGGGGCTCATAAATCCGGAAAGTGGTCCAACATAATTTCCATATCCACCACTACCTCCAGCTCCACTATATCCTTCATCATTCCCACCTCCGGTGGTAAGTGAGTCTCCTGATCTTGTACTAGAGCTATCATTAGTATCAGCAGGATCTTGTGGTTGTGTAGGATTGGAAGAATGTGGAATTCCAGTGTTTCTTGGTCTTGGGCGCAAAAGTTCTTCGAAAGAGTCAACGCTGCTAGATCCCACCTCCTCCTCTAATACTCTTTCTACACTTATCCTTTCATTACGTGCTTCTTCAGCAACTCTTAGAGCTGGGTTGCCTTCATCATCTAAATGAAGAGATCTAATCCATTGATAAAGTTGGTTACCCTTTGTATCATCATCTTCAACAACAATATCAAACACATCTAGTGGGTCACCACGGTCGACATGATCTATTTTTGCTTCCTTATCTCGAATTTGAAGCTTCATGTTGTAGTAGCAATAAACTAATTTTTCCAACCTACTATGAGCCAACCTATTTCTTTGCTTTGTGTGTATGAGTGCAAATGTACTCCAATTTCTTTCACAAAGCAGATGAAGAAGCTGTTTGTGATAATACTTTGATTGCTAACTTTCTCATAGTTGGTGCATCAGTGTCATACATGATCCACCATTTAGCTAGAATGAAAAACAATGTTGATAAGCCTAATAACTCCAACAAATTCTATATAAACTGATAGTGAAATATGTTTACACTCACTAGGAGACATTTTTGTTCGAGCAGCAACTAATGTTGGTTCTCCAAAAGTTCTTCTTGCATCTTTAAACCATGTTAGCTGAATTCAATAAATCGTGTTAGTTTAATCCAACAATGTAATTATTATAATTTAAGTAATTGTGTACCTCATTTCCAAATGGACCAACTGCTAGTGATGCAGGGTCTAATTTAGAGTATACATTATGTACCACACGTATAAGGGTACCATCATCTCCAAGACCAGGTCTATATTGGTATCGAGGATTCAAATAATATACTATTCAAAGAAACACATACTCTAATAAGAGAAATAATACTTATGCAACTAAAAAAATGAATTGTAAATTATGACATAATTTATATATGCTGCATGCAAATCGTGGTATAATGTTTTATACCATCAGTCATCAATTATCTTTATGACCCACCTTGCACCATGTTTTCTTTCCAAGTCCTCCTTCACTACATGCATCAACTCATATATTGCCCCCATAGTAGGATACACTTCTGTGTCAACGATTTGTAAAACTTTGTAAAGATGTTCAAACAGTTGGCACACATGTTCTGATTGAGTCCAAAAAGCATGATCAAGCACTATACTTTCCACCATACGACCTGCATTTAAGCGGCTGAAATTGTGGTTGGCCCAATCATCACTGGTGAATAGTTGCTTCAACCTTGCTTTCTTCTTAAGTAGGCTGTCTAATGCAATATAGTTGGTGGCGAATCGAGTGGTAGCTAGACAAATAATTTCTCCTTTGCAAAATTCACGCATCTTGGCCAACAACCAACCGTGATTGTAAATATAATTTGTGATCGTTCTAGCTCTTTTTACGACATTAGCAATATTCTCTCTCTTCCCCATTGCCTCAAACATGAGATCAATACAATGTGCTGCACATGATGTCCAAAACACATTATGATGCTTCAATAACTTTTTTTCAGCTTTGACAAATGCAGAACCGTTGTCAGTCACAACTTGGACAACATTATGCTCTCCCACCTCCATGATTACATCCTTCAATAATTTGTATATATACTTGTAGTTCTTTATATGGTCTGAAGCATCAACGGACTTCAAACAAATTATCTTTCCCTTGGAGTATACCATGAAGTTTATGATAGACAATCTGGTTGGGCCAGTTCATCTGTCACACATGATTGTGCAACCATTAGTTTCCCACTTTGACCTCAAGTTGTTAACATACTCGCCAATGTCTTTATACTCCATTTCCAAATATTTGTTTCTTACCTCATAGGGAGTGGGAGGTTGTACTCCAACACCGGCTTGTTGACATCCCAATACCATATTTTTGAAATGATATGATGATGCCTTCTCAGCAGGGACATTTTCATAGATAAAGAACTTGCTAATTAGACGCCCCATTCCCTCCTTCACATTACCTCCAGTGACATAACTCCAAACACTCTTTTGACGTGCTTTGGATGACTTATATAAACTTGGGGCTATTAGTGGTGTTGGTTGTGATTTTCTAATACTTGCTCCCCGTCTCATTTGTGCACCACCACTTGTCCCGGAACCTTGTGCTCTATTAGGAATTTTGTGATGGTGTTCTCTTTCCCATGCTGACTGTTTGGAGGCACGTAATGCTTGTTTGAAATTGCGTCATTCTTCAGGTCCTATGTCATCATCACATTCGTTCTCATCGTCATCACCATCACTGTCAATCGCTTGGCCAATGACTTCTCCTCGTAGCCCAGCTCGAATATTTTCCATTCCATGTGTTTTCTTTTCCTTTTGGTGTTTTTTATTTTTTAATAATGTGGTGATGAATGCCTTCACTTCTGGGGGGACATTATCGCATTGTTAGACATTATTTCTTGGATCTAATCCACTAAGATGGTACTTAAGTCATGTCACTCCGCCACTCTTCATTACCCCACCACAATATTTGCAAATTGTGCCATGTTTGTTTCCGTTTATTGGGTCTCTATGTTCCCAAGCTGGATCACGTTTAGTAACTCCACTAGACATCTTAAACGTATCTATATTTATTTTTCATGGAAATTAGGCAATTATTTATTTGGCCAAAAAATATAGTAGTGATGACGGTTATATAAGAGAACCTAAATAATAAAGTTATTCTATAGAAGAATTAAATAAGAAGTAAAGAAAATGATTGTAAGAATTTAAGTAATTATAAAAATAATATGGAATAATAAAACCTAATATTAATGAATAATAATCCAATTTGATAATAAAATAATCCTAATATTAAACATATTAATGAATAATAATCCAATTTGATAATAATCCAATTTAATAATAATCCAATTTAATGAATAATCCAATTTAATGAATAATAATCCAATTTGATAATAAAAATACCTAATATTAATGAATAATAATCCAATTTGATAATAAAACCTAATATTAATAAAATAATAAATAACATTAAACAAATTAAAATTATCCTAGGGAATAATTATACAACATTACTTAATTACTTCAAAAAATTAACATGCAAGTATTATTTGGTTCTTAGATCACATGTACGGGTCCACACAAATTTTTTTGTTGTTGTATAAATTACAATAATATAAATATAGGTTTGTAAACTTAACTTAAATATGGAACCCTTTGTGTTGAAACTCTGAAAGGGCTAAGGGAAGAAGAAGCAACGAAAAGGTGTAATAGAGGTGTGATGATCTGATACTCCGAATGTGAAAGAGTTGGAAGTGGCACATGGTTTTGAGCAAGGAAGAAAATATCGGTAATATCGGAAATATCGGTAGTCCGAAAACACGGAAATATCGATGGAAATATCGGGATAATATCGATATCGATAAAAATTACATGGAAACCACGGAAATTGTAAGAAAAACTTGGAAATTTTTATTGAAACTTTGCAAGATGTTTATTTAGTCAATTATCTATTAGTTTATCATAAAAAATTGGAAGGAAATGCATTGCATGATGGATTTAACATTATCAAGTTGATTATATAGCGAGCTGACAAACATTATGAGTGTAAAAAATATATAGTAATTAATGAAAGAAATTTAAACACACCATAATCATTTATATATATTAAATTAGTACAATATTTTACACTTTATACATTGTACCATTCCTAAAAGATGTAAAAGTTGAATTATTTACCATGCTTTTCTTTTCTCACAACGTCACACACCACCTACACACACACGCCACCGACACACACACGCACACACAGGATCACACACGCCACCACACACGCACACCACACACGCACACATGACTTATATCTGGAACCTTCTCTCTTCTCCCTCTCCCTCTCCCTTCTCCCACAAACACACACACAGATCGACATATCTCTCGAATTCTCGATCCTTCTCTCTTCTCCCTTCTCCCATACACACACACAGAGACCTTTCTCGATCCTTCTTCCACATGGCATTCTCCTCCTCCCTCGCCTTCCTCCTGGTCCGCGTATTCCGCCTCGTCGGCGAACCCAGGAACTCTGAGTTCTCTTGATCCTTCTCCGCCTTGCTCACCGATCCCACCGATAACAACCCCACCTCTGTCGTTGACTCCAACGACGACCCCCAATCGCCCCCAAACCCCAACCTCAACCTCCACAACAACCACCCATTCTCCTCCTCCCCCCGGAGCCTGCCCCGCCGGAGCCGCGCTCGCCTCCGTCTCTGTTCCCCGTCTGCTTCAACCCAAGACCACGCCTGCTTCGCCGTGGGGACAGACCACGAGTTGTGGATCTACAACTGCGAGCTCGATCCGTTCTGGAGTTGTGGATCTTTCGCCGCGACTTCGACAACGGCGGGGGAATCGGCGTCGTTGAGGCGCAGATCTTAGGTTTGAGCATGGATTGCAGAGAGATCTGGGCAGCTAGGGGGACGACGCAGCCTCGGCTACCTTTCCGACGACGGATCCACGACGACTTTTTCGATAATATCGCGATATTTTGACGATAATGAGACGGATATGTGAAAAAATATCGAAGCCTCTGAAAAACGATAATATCGGCGATATTTCGCCGATATTATCGATATTTAAAACCATGGTTTTGAGTATGAAACCAACCACCACTACTTTTTGTCTTGTCAAAAGTTGTCAAAAGTTGGCCCGTTTGAGGGATTTATATTATATATATATATATATATATTATATTATATAACTTATCATAACACACACACACACCACCACACACACACACTGACACACACATTGAATTATTATGTTTATTTTATCGATATTATCCAAATATTATCCCGATATTACCGATATTATCCCGATATATTGACGAAAATAAGGTGGATACGTGTGAAAATATCCCCCTCTCAAAAAACGATATTATCGGTGAAATATCGCCGATAATATCGATATTTAAGACCTTGAATCCGATCCACTTATTTTATACAGCGTATACCCTCTTAGTAAGCCAGTCCAAAATGGGCGTATTAATTAGTCGACTCCCTTTCTTATCTCACGCGCAAATTGGGCACTCTCTCTCCCCTTCCTTGCCGTTTGTTCCGTCTCCTTCTCTCGCCGGCTGTGTTCTCCCAGTCTCTTCTGGCAAGCTTTGTTCTCTCCATCTCCTATGGCAAGCTTTGTTCTCTCCATCTCTTCCCCTTTGTTATCTGATAACACCCACAGAGAGACAACTCACACCACCACCACAAAAATTCGAAACGATTTCATCTGGGTTTTAGAACCTTGATTGGGAATCGATAATAGGATTTGAAAATTCGAAAAGATTTCATCTGGGTTTTACTATTCAGGAAGATTTCTTCTGGTTTTAAGATTTGATATGGGTTTTTAATTTCTTTAATTTCTAGGTTTTAAGATTCCATCTGCTTGACGGTGTTTTCAAGCCTCTTTGGGCCAAGAACAGGTAAGGAAATGAGGGTGTTTGTGAGGGTGGTGAGACAGAGGAATCTGGTATTCTGGGAAGAGATAGATTTCAATTTTTTTTTAATTTATTTTTAGTAATCTAATTTAAACAGGAGACAAATATGAAGTGAAATATCAAAAGCTAAAAATGCCAAACAAAATTTTGTTATTTTTTCAATTAGATTCATTTGATGGTTGTGAATTTATTAATTTTAATCTGATTTAAATAGGGGACAAATATGAAGTGAAATATCAAAGTTACTTTGAATTCCTGATTCAGTATCAAATATAGTATAAATAATACGATTATTAGTTTAATACTACACTAAACATCTGATTAATTTAGTCAGCCCATCCGACAGAAAATGTCAGTACAATACGTGGTGCTAATCAAGGCCTGACAGATCTCTCTTCTGTTGTTCTCAACTTGGTCTTTCTCACTCTCAGTTTATGTTGCCTCACCGATTCATGCTGGCTTCGCACCCGTCAAACCATAGAAACGATCATCGATCAACCCTCTGTTTCGACTGTATCCTCTTGATTTTTGTCTTGTTTTCTGCTGCTCTCTCACATATCTCTCTTCTGTTGTTCTCGAACTCGCCCTCTCTCTCTCAGTTTCCGCCGCCTCACTTGACAAACCAGATTGCTCTCTCGCTGGAAAATAGTGAAATTGGTCTCGATTTGAAGGAAAGTTGAAGCCCATAAAAGATGGCGTTTCCTACTGCCAATCTGGTGCGGGTAATTCCCTGCTTTGAATATTATGTGTTTAGGAGTGTAAATTTGGATTTATAAATGGGTTTTTGGTTCAAATTTTGTTATTATGTTTTTGGAGATTTTTTTTGTAGTTTCGGATTCCAGGTCATGGTGTTTTATTCGGTTTTGTTTTCAGCTCTAAGAGATCGTGGTTTTTCGGATTTGGGAGTTTGAATTTATAAACGTGGATTTGTGTTTGTTTGCCCAGATGCTATTTCAGAGCTGGAGGAGCCATTGTTCCCCTTTCGTAAAAGTTTACATGAACACTTCCACTGGAAAATCTCAAGTATTTATTATGTAGCTATACTATTCTCTCCAATTCTACTTTTCGTTGTCCGTATGTTCGAATATGAAAGAACATAAATGAATCTCCAAGCTGAAGGGGTCAGGCACACGGCACTGACCCAAAGATTCTGAAATATTTAGGAAGTGGAAGAAATAAATATTTGAGGTCTGAGCTGATATAATTGTATGAAAAAAGTTGATTTTTTAAATTTCTTGGTTTGTGGTGTTTTAATTTTTTGACTTTTTATGCAGGTAAAGGAAGAACCCAAAAGATGTATGTTCACCGAAGGACATGATAGGAGTGCCCTTCATTGGGTTAGAGGGGTTTGTGAATAAAAATCATTACCCTCTTTCTTTTTTTTAATTAAAATAAATAAATTAGGCTTTAATTTTTACTGTTGTTTAAGTGTTGTGTTTTTAGGAATTTAGGATTTGGGTTTGTGTGTCACTTTTCATGTGTGCTTCAAAGTAATAAAATTTGGGATGTGTTATCTACACACCATTTTTTACTTCATACACACTTCTTAATTTGTAGCCGTCAGATCGACTGAATTAAAGAAGATCAAATAGTAAAAATTAACAAAAGGTGTGTGAGAAGTAAAAAGGGGTGTGTGAATAGCACACTTTGTTCTGAATTAAATATTTATTTATTGAAATTTTTCTTTACTGTTCAGTAATTGGTGGAGTTACAAAGATCCGAGATTTTTCTGGCCAATTCCAGTTGGTGTCGTTATTATGAATTAGTTGACTTTGATGAGACAACAAGCCGAAATACGGTATGTTGTTTTGATCCTAATTATTTGTACTAATATTTGTTTGATTTTTTTCCTTCAGAATTATGAATTAGACAACAAAAATAGTGATTTGTGTGTGTTTGTTGATTTTTTTTGGACAAATCTTGATAAGCATTTTATAAGAAAATTTGAAGTTAGATATGAGTAAAATAGTGGAATTGTAAAGTGCAATGAGTTTCCAATAAATGCATTAGTAAGGATTACTTTTTGCTGAATGTTTCTTTCTAGATATAGATTATACGCGCCCGGGAATTGGATACAGTTTGAACTGATTTAGTAATGTGAGTACCTTTGTCGCTCCAATTTAATAATGTGATTCAATAATGCGATGTTGATTTAGGCTATTGTACTAATATGTGAATACCTTTGTCACACATTTTAATCAGAGTGAAAAATAATGTGAGTACCATTGTCATTCAGAGGCTGCTGAATCATTAATTGAAATATGCTAGATGTAATCCTCAAACATCATTTTTCACTTAGACTAAGATGTGTGCCTACCTTATATAAAACTCTTGGAAATCGAAAAATCCTAACAAACCCAGGGTCTTTATACCTCAAATGTCCAACTCAAATTCAAGTCCTTTTAAGCTAAGCATCATGAGTTGGATTGTGTTTAAATATATTGAAATTTGCATTTGTCATCATGACGAAATTGTTCTTTTCTATTTAGCTTCCTCTTTCTCCACCAACAAATATCACATATTGGTCATGGTAAAAAATGACATGGGTTATAAGAGTTTGAAACCAACTAACAAAAGAAGAAGTGAAATAATGATTTAATTGACTGCAAAGTAAAATTTCTGCAGTTAAAACAAGGCTAATTTCCTCTTCAATCTATCTTTTACAAAATTGTGTATTTCCTTTGAATGATTGACTCTTGACTTTTACCTCCGTGTAAAATGGTAAAATTCAAACTATGTTCACTGCTCCAAGACCTAGATTTTGTTTGTATTTGTTGATTGCATTTCCTTCACTGTTTGAGTTCTTTAGAAGCAGCAGATTTGCTACAAAAGATGTCATAAGACTTGGGAAATTCCTGAGCCTACCAAGAAGGTAATGTACTTTGCAATCTGATGATTATCTGTGAATCCAAGATAGAATAATTATTTACTATACTTAATGGAACATGAAAATCCGATCACAAGAATTGGATGTGAAAAAGTATTAACAAACTGCATTTGAAACATTCATTCATTTTCGTCATATATGATTCTAAGGTTGATTTATTTTTCCATGTAGCCTTCTGTACAACGGAAGGATTCTTAACATTCGTAACGGCACGATTGATGAAGTTCTTGGATGTGGATTTCAGGATATTTCTGTTGGTGAATCCACACTAGTGTGGTATGGTTCTTGCATAAACTTTTTACTGCTGATATGTCATTAACAAGCTTTTAGTTTAGCAGTATTTCTCTTTCTGTTGGAATTTGACGTTTTTTCTCATTTTTCTTCCATTTTACTTGCACTTTAAGCTACAACAAATAATTGGTACGTTAATGTCTAATAGAGCTGGTCTATGGAGCCAAAGACACAGCAGCCATTAGTGTCAGCTTTAATTATTTTATCACGGATGTACCGAGGGATACCGCCTTCCACCAAAGCACTCACCTAGGGACTCAACTTCTCCAAATGGTACATTCTTCCCTCGCTTTGCCTTTCCCCTTTCTGGGTTTCTCTACTTTAGTTATTTCCATTGTTTGGTTGCCTAGAAAGTTTTGGATAATAGGAGTTATTTAAGACCCCAGATTGTGAAAAGTTTAAATTTTTGTTCAATATTAGGATGGAACTGGCAACAAGTGGGATGCCTACTCGAGATGTAAGAAATGACTTATGTAAGTTCTTTTTCCTTTTGGGTAATGTTTCATGGTTTTGTGTATATCGTTTAACTATTTAAGTTTTAGATTTTTTTTTTTCTTTGAAACAAATGATTGTTTGGCATATGGGTTATTTTATTTGTAGTTGAAGTTCTAGGTTTTTAATAGATATGGTTTTTTAATTGAAATGAAAAATGATAATTTATCTGTTATCCTTGCTGATTATGTGAATTTTGAATTTATTGCATGTAAAAACTAACAATTTGATTGGGTGGCTATTTGCTCAGTAGTCGAAGTGCTACAATTTTTTGAGTACATGCTGTATTTTGAACAAATCTTTGTGTGTATATAGAGTTGTCAACAACTACTATATGTTTTATGTAAATAGTTTTCACATATCTCAATGCTTACAACACATTTAATCCCTTATTCTAATGGTTATATTTCATACTTATAATCAGGCAAAGGTTCCAAAAGGTGTCGCAGTGTTTCCAGAAGGCTTTCAATGAGGTACTTCCGCTTAAAAATCTCATAATTGTTTTCATTTTGGCTACTTCGTTGTCGATCTTAATGCATGTTTGATCATTACTTAATGCCTTTTGGGTAGTTTGTGAGATTTGATTGTTTATGCTTAAGTTGTGTATTTAATGAATTATCGGGGTGTCTGATGTATCTTAATATCATGTTGTTGATGCTAATTAAGGACTAAATTAATCTTTATGATATGTTTGAATTTCTTGATTGAATGAACTTCAAAATATGTTTTGATGCAATTAGAAGAAAAAAAAAAGGTAGAGAGATTGACTGCATAATTTGTAATTTGGGTTTAGTGACCCTGTGACACACCCTGACCCGGAATGTCTGCTAGGACTCCGAATCGAGCTGCGTTGGCCGACACCTGGAAGGTGACGAAGCCATAAAGTGTGATGTTGTGGAAAAATGTGAATAAATTTAAACATAAGAGTGCCTAAATACCAGAGTGCGCTGGTGAGCGGGAAAGAACCCACTTCACACGTGACGTTAGAGCATAAGTAAGTACAGTAGAGGATTAAGAATTGTACCCTCGAAAGAATCTCCAATACTAAGAATCGCCACAAATCTTCGACGATAAGAAAGCACATCTAATAAAACCTGGAGGGTGAAAACAAAACAAGGGTGAGTGACCCTGGAGATAATATTTTAATAGAAACCATATAAAACATTATAACCCCTTGTTACAATACATGTATAGTTTCCAGAAAATCATACCACGTATCAATGTGAAATCAAGAGTATATCAACTGTAAATCCATAATTATACTACAACACAGCATCTGATAAGAGCATATTTATGCAACTGAGTTAGCTTGTTCTCATGTATTTATGTTGTTATTTCTTAGTTAATTATGCATTTTAACTATTTTCGTGTGTTTGTAGGTCCATAGGCTTTATAAAGCACTAAGATGCATTTTGGTGCGTTTTGGAGTAGTTTTGGGCTTGGAATGAATAGCACATGCATGGAGCAAGGTGGATGGACGAAATTG
The DNA here is from genome assembly GCF_042453785.1 of Malus domestica. Classification (NCBI taxonomy): domain Eukaryota; kingdom Viridiplantae; phylum Streptophyta; class Magnoliopsida; order Rosales; family Rosaceae; genus Malus; species Malus domestica. The sequence continues at coordinate 14,509,951 of NC_091665.1, read as the reverse complement.
AAGACTAAAGAGGCTAGGAATGTGTTAAAGAGAAATAAGAATTAATGTGAAAAGGACAAAGAGCTCAGCCACAAAGAGGTGTCACTCCATCATTCACCTTGTCATCATTGTCGTGCACCACCATTGCACTCCCTTTGGATTCCTATGTCGTCCATCATCATCCATGTTCCATCCATTGACTCATTTGTTGCATCATTTCACTTCCTTTCCTTTGTCTACCATGTGCACAATATCTTTTCACGTCCTTGCACTCATTGATTCACCACTTACTCACATTTCCACCCATGCCATGCATAATCACCCTTGTCCCCTCCATCATTTCAGATTTCATGCATTATTACATTGAATCATTGCACTCAATTGCTACACTATTCTTTGTTCCCTCCATCATTTCAAATTTCATGCATTATTACATTGCATCATTGCACTCAATTGCTACACAACTCCATGTTCCCCTCCATTGCCATGCACTTCCTCTATAAAAGGAAGTGTGTAACATAAATTTAGTTCATACTTAGTTAGATCATTCATTCTCATTTCAACACAACCTTCATTCAAACACATCCATTCATCTTCACATCCATTCCTCCATACAAACAAACCTTCAAACACTTACCAACACCTTGTGCCGTAGCAAAGGAAGGGAAGGAAAGTGCTTGGATGTGCTTGCTGTTCAACTTGGATCGTTGGAGCGTTTAAGTGTTTTCTTTCTTTTGTTTCTAATGTTTAAATTCATTTCCTTTCGTTTTGTTGTAAATATGAGTGGCTAAACCCCTCTTGGCTAGGGATGATTTCAAAGCCATGATTATGTGTGCAATATAATTTGATAAATTCCAGTTATGAACTCTTGAATCGTGAATGCAATTAGCTTAATTATTTGATTGATAACTTATTTGTATTTGTTAATTAAGGGTCGACACTTAATTGGCATGCATAAATCCGTTGCTAGAATATAAGGAAGTTTCACATAATCGTTACAAACTTATATTCACATGTAGTGAATGTCGCTTATAAACGATCGTGTTAAGTTCAATTCCTAGCATGAGTGACATGATGTCATAGTTGCAAGTGCTTTGTCAATACTTATGATTTTCATTAAACGTAATGATCTTTGATTGTATCTCTATTATGATGTCATTTAGGGAACTTTTGAAGAATGTTTTGGGTTGTCGAATGATGTCATCTAATCCAATAAAACAAGGAAAATCTGAGAGTTAATTAGTGATGTCACGGTTAATTTGGAGCATTGTCATTCGTAATTCAATGAAGTAGTAACTGGAAATTAAGTTATTTGCATACATGTCATGTGTGGAGAAAAAACCTCTAGCTATCCAATCCATCATCTTATTTCTCAAATTTGTTTTACAATCTGTCTAGTTTTTCATACTTGTTTGTTTGTTTCAACTTCATCCAAAACTCAATCTCCCTTTACTTTAGAGTGTCTAATTAGCTAGAATCTGTTTTAATTTGTGTTTTTAAATGTTTTGAATCAAGTAAAAGTCAATTTTCGTCCAAAGTCATTCCTAGTGTCTAGTTTAAGTTTATTTAGTTGTTTTAAGTTATTTTGAGTATTTTAAGTTTTCTTTGAGTCTGGTGAGTCTTGTTAAGTATTTTAAAGTTTAGTTTTATGTTTTTGAGTCAGTTTAGAGGTTATTAGCAAGCCCTTCTAATCCCCGGTCCAGAACGATCCCTACTTATACTTATACAACAATTGTCAAAAGAGGGTTAAATTTGTGTGTTAAGTTAATTTTCGCATCAAGTTTTTGGCGCCGTTGTTGGGGATTAGCAACTTTGCTAATCCCTTGTTATTTCTTTTTATTTATTTTCATGTGTTTTTGTTCCTAGTTGATGACTTTATTTGTTTTCTTGTTTTAGGTGGTTTATGACTCGAAGTTCTCAACCTGTTCATAAGCACATCCTTGACTTTGACGACGATTTTGAACGAACTTTGAGACCAGCAAGGAATCAACAAGAACCCCAACCACTTCAACCGGCTCAGATTTTTGAAGAAGTACAAGACATGGCAGCGGACAATCGAACAATCAAGGAGCTTTCTGCTTCGGGATTGGACAATGCTGCACCACTTTGCATTCAATACCTTGTGGCTGCCCAAGGAAAGACCGATGACTTCGAATTAAAGTTCAGTTTATAGCACCATATTCCTAAGTTCCATGGGTTGTCTATGGAAGATCCTAATAAACATTTGAAGGAGTTCGAGGTTGTTTGTTCGAGCATGGCCCCTGTGAATGTTGATGGGAGCATTTTGAAAATGAAGGCTTTTCCCTTTTCTCTCTTGGAAAAGGCTAAAGATTGGTTGTATGAACTAGCCCCCGAAAATATCACATCATGGGAGAGTATAAAACGGGCATTTTTGGAGAAGTTTTTCCCAACGTCTCGAGTCATTCTACTACGTAAAAGGATTAGTGGCATTCAGCAAAACCAAGGTGAATCATTTCCCACTTACTATGAACGTTTTAAAACCCTTATTACTTCATGTCCACAACATCAAATGAAGGAGGAACTTCTTCTTCAATAATTCTACAAAGGGCTTTTACCAATAGAACGTCAGATGCTAGATGCCTCAGCGGGAGGAGCTTTGGTGGACAAAACACCTATGGCTGCCAGGACCTTAATTGCTAACTGTGCGTTGAATGCTCAATAATATGAAGGCGTTGGTCAAGGGGACATCCCACGCCAGCAACATGTTAATGAGGTAAGTGCTATTTCCGAACTTCAAAATCAAATGGCTAATCTTACTACTCTTTTTTCGCAGGTGGTTGAAATATCAAAGGTACAAAGTGTAGCTGCTTGTGGCGTGTGCTCAATGCAAGGACATCTCACGGATAAGTGCCCTCAATTGAGGGTGGGAATCTGCCAATGCCGTAGATTTTCAAGGCCACAATCAGCAACATAATGACCCCTACTCCAACATTTACAATCCAGGGTGGAGAGATTATCCAAATTTCAAGTAGAGAGAACCACAACAATCTGCCCAACAAGGAGGATTTTGGCCACAACCCCCTGGGATGTATCAAAGGCCATATGTACCCACTCAAGTTCAACCACAATCTACCCAAACCAATTCAGCTACATCCATGGATAATGATCAAATTGTTCAATTACTAACTTCTTTAGTGCAGGGGCAGCAAAATCAAAATAAAACAATGCTCAATCAAGCTAAGGAGGTGGATGAATTGAAGAAAAAAATGGGCCAAATGGCGGAGTTCATGGGGCAAATCAAAGAGCAAGGCAAACTGCCTAGCACAACCGTTGTGAATCCAAGGGGAGGATTTGAATCTGTAAAGGCCATTACCTTGAGAAGTGGAAAAGAAGTTGGAACGGACCCCCAACCATTAAAATCTGCCAAAACGGATGACAAGAAGCTGTAACAAGAGGAGGATGTCCAACACACACCCACTGTAAGGAAGGAAACAACCTTGCCATGCACTCTTACACTTCCTAATCCATCCAATGTGTCCACCACAGGTAAGAAAGGTTCCAATTTGGTTAATTCTAACGTTATTCCACCAAATACACCTTTCCCTCGTAGATTCATACAAACACAGAATGAAGAAAGTGAAAAAGACATCCTTGAAACATTCAGAAAAGTACAAGTCAATATTCCACTCTTAGATGCCATCAAACAAATCCTGAAGTACGCTAAGTTTTTAAAGAAGCTTTGCACAACAAGGAATCGGATTCGGGAGAAAGAGGTGGTACATGTGAATGAGAATGTCTCTGCAATGTTGCAAAGGAAGCTGCCACCCAAATGCAAAGATCCAGGTAGTTTCACTATCCCTTGTGTTATTGGAAATACGAGGTTTGAACATGCTATGCTAGATCTAAGTGCATCAATTAATGTCATGCCATATTCTATTTATGCATCTATGAATTTAAGAGAGCTTAAACATGATGGTGTTGTTATTCAACTAGCCAATCGATCTAATGCCTACCCGAAAGGAGTTTTGGAGGATGTTTTGGTGCAGGTAGACCATTTGATTTTTCCTGCAGATTTCTATATGCTTGACATGGAGGATGCAGCCCACTCTCTACCACCATCAATCTTACTTGGACGACCTTTCATGAAAACAGCTCAAACTAAGATTGATATGGCCAATGGAGCATTAACAATGGCATTTGGTGGTGATATGATTCACTTTAAAATTCCTGAATCTAATGTGAATCTTACTGATGTTCGTTCTTGTTTTTCCATTGATGTAGTTGAAAACATAGGACAAGAACCTTCAACACCAACCAAGAAGGATGAATTTCCAACCACTAACGAAGAGGAAATTGGAGTGGAGCACAAAGAACACACCACTAACCTCCAAATGCATAATCTAGGCGAAAGCACATTTGGAAAATCTGTTTACAGTGTTGTCACTTCATTGCAACACATTGGTAAACCACCTATTCCAATTTCGATTCCCATTTCAACTAATAGGTTGTTACCTTGTATGGTGCAGGTCCCCAATCAAATCCAAGCTAGTGGGAATGATTACATTGACTTAAGGATGCTCAACGCCCCAATCAGGAAGGATTACTATCCCCTTCCATTCATAGAGCCAATGTATGAGTATTTTGAGGAGCATGCCGTAGAGGACATATCACTCCATGCCGTGGGCCCTATTCAAGCTTAAATGGAAGTTTCGTCCGGCTAGAAGACGTTAAAGCAAGCGCTTCTTGGGAGGCAACCCATGTATTAAAAAAAATGAAGATCTTTGAATCGCTCCACAATCAGTTTTGCGTTTCTAAAAACTTCCCTTTTCTGCATTTTTATTTTGCCATGATTGTCATTTTTATTTGTTGCTTGTTTAATTGTTTTTGGTGTGTGTTTATTTTTTAAACATTGACAGATATGCAAGGTACTTTTACATTAAAATTCGTGAAAATGAACAAGAGGCAGAAAAATACAAGAGATAGCCTTCACAAAGGCTGCTTAGGAGAAGTCTCAGTAGTCGGCAAAGCCTCAGCAGTCGGCAAAGCCACAAAAGGAGGAGGTATCGGAGGTTGATCATTTGGAGCTTCACTACGCGGTACAGCCCAGAAGACGAAGGCAAATGCTGTTGGAACAAACCCACAAACCTCTGATGATCAAGTAAAATCTGACCATCAGATTCCTGCATCTGGTCAATCTTCCTCTTCATGCTTGTAGCATAGTTGTGTGCAAGCCTATGCAACTGTTTATTCTCATGCTTGAGTCCTCTAATCTCCTGTTTGAGACTCATCACTTTAGCCGCCAATGATTCAACTTGACGGGTTCGAGCAAATAGACGTTGGGCCATATTGGACACATAACCTGCACACTACACACTGAGAGCCAGAGAATCCTTAATAGCCAACTCATCAAATCGTTTGGAAAGTAGTCTGTTATCTTTGGAAGTGACAAGGTTCTGGGCCACCACCGCAGCGGTCATATCATTTTTCATCACCGAATGCCCAACGGTAAGAGGACTAGTAGGGGATATGAAGGATGGGTGCCATATGTTGTCTGGAGAAGGCATAGATGCCTCTTCACCAAGGTTCAAGTCAAAATGACAGTCGGAGGGGCCAGACATTTTCAAGGTGTTGAAGAAAGAAGAGGTCGAACAAATCGAGATCGTAGAAGTGCAATGAAAGGAGTTTTTATAGGCGGAAATTCAAGTGTGCTTTGAAACGAACTGCGTGCCTCTATAAAAATCAGCACTCGACGGGATTTCAGGGATCAAAGAGGCGAGCTCAGAAATCGAAGAGGCCAATTCAAAAATCGAAGTGGCGCTAGCTTTCTCAAAAGCTAGGCTTGCTCAGAAACCACGGGCCAATCTTCTTTTTCAGATTTGTCCGCACTTGTCACATGCAACCTCTGCACTCGATGGAGCTCAGAACTCGAAGAGGCAAGCTCAGAAATCGGAGATGCATCTGCTTTTCCAGACGTGTTAGCATCTGTCACATGCACACTCAGCTTTGCGGAAATAACGGGCAGTTTGTCGAAGCGCCGATTCCAAATATCGAAGAGGCACTTGCTTTTCCAGACGTGTCAATGCCTGTCACATGCACACTCAGCCTTGCAGAAATTACGGGTAATCTGTCGAAGATTTCTTATGAAGTAGAAGGCACGTGCAGTTTACTGTTAAATTATCCAACGGTTGCCGACAAGAGTGAAAGAATAGTACCGGTTATTAATTCCTTTAAATGTCAACCTTCACCCTCCATTGCAAGGCAGACATACATAACCTTTCTTCATATCTGAGAATGCCTTCCCAACGAAGCCTCTCGAGTCACTCAGTGTTCCTTATTCCTTAGGGTATCTCTGCAAACAACTTATCCAAAGCAAAAGTATTTCATATCATGAAGGTTGAAAGCAAGAGTATCTCATATCATGCTTTCTCCCTATCCTTCTCCTTGTCGTTGTTTTCATCTGCGGGACAAGGAGAAAGAGAGCAATCAGCCAGCACTTGATATCAATTTTCCAATCTGGAACCGACTGCCTGGAACCCCTTCCTGATTACTTACCTAGCCTTGCTCTCGAGTACTCATCTTCAACATCTTATGCTTCTTCTTCGTCTACCACATCTGCTTGGGGAACAGATAAGGGAAGTGAAAATGATACCTCGAAGCATGTAGAGACAATGTGCTAATTCATCCGCAGCTATGGACAAGGAGAAAGAAAGCAAATGGTGGGCACTTAGAAAGATTGAAGAAAGAAACAGACCATCACCTCTACCTCGTGCCTGCTTGTCGTGCAGAAGAAACAAGCAGAGAAGAATGTAGACTGCACAACCAAGGAACTCTAATATTCCTCACTCAGAATTCCAAACCAGTTCGAGATCAAAGCTGTGAAAAGTCAACAAGATCATCTATCTCCAAAACCAGATTTGCGTTCTTAAACTCTACTCTGTCTGGTTTTTACTTTGCTATACTTGTCATGTTTATTCGTTGTTTGTTTGTTTGCATGTTTTTGTGTGAGTTTATGCTTGAAGCATTGAGGACAATGTTTGATTTAAGTGTGGGGGGGGGGTAACCAAGTTGTTTTGCATAAAATTCGTAGGAGTTTATTACCCATTACTTCTAGTGTTGTTCCTTGCTGTTTGTAAGTATTTTTAAGCTGTTTTGGAGTGTTTTGACATAAAAATCCGAAAATCTCATAAAAATTTGAAAAATTGTTTTGAAAAACCTAAAAAGAGTTGTTTTTGTGTGTTTATTTGTGTCTTAGGGTACCTTCCAACACAATGATGAGGATTTGATTTTTAATTACATGACTGTTAAAGAGAGTTATAAACATGGATGAAAATTTGATTTACTCTCTGGTGTATGCTTGGTTATGGTTATAATTTATGAATTCACATGCAATCATAAAGGAAAAATTAGTTTTTGTAACATGCTTGAAGGAAGGAACTCAAATGAACGCTACAACCTTGTGAGACTTGAGCCTAAACATTTTTTTGGAGAGTATATAATCTGTGCATCATTGTTTTCTAAAGTCGTTGCATAATCTCATTATTCTTTGCTTGGTTGCTACTTAGAAGGCGTTTCATCATTTAGTTCCAAATGCTAGAACTCATGCCTATTTCATTCAAAGCATGCTATTGATTTGCATAACACATATTCAAGATGAAGTTGTGTACTGACCACCAAAGCCAAATTGCCGTGCCCCTATTTCATTATGTGTTTAAGTTTAACCCCGTTGAGCCTTGTTAAGCCTATGTTCTTTGTTAATCCACACTATCCTTACCTAGCCTAGTTTTAGGACCATCCATACCCTTGTTCTTGAAGCATAGTAAAGCATGACTTAAAATGAACTCCTTTTTATCAATGTATTGCAGAAACCAAGTGTGGGGGAAGTGATTCTTGTGTGTGTATGTGTGGCAAAGTCCTTAATAAGGCACGGGTAGAAAAAAATAAAAAAAAGAGTGAAAAGAAAAAAGTTTGTTAAAAAAGGGTCCAAAACATTGAATTCGGCCCTAAATGTTGCATGAATCTTCCCTTTGTATTTAAAAGTTGATTCTGCATTCGAAAGTGAATTCCAAGTGTCTATTTCATTGCTTTGCTTACTATCGCTTTAAGAACGTTTGTTATTCCTATCATTTCTTTATTAGCCATTACCCTTAAGCCCTGTTACAACCCTTGATTTCAATCTTGAGTGTTGTGTGTTTCAATTTGTAGAGTTCGAAATTGGTATGAGCATATGGTGTCACTAGTTCTCGCATCTAAGTAGTAGCATTCCATTCATGAGATCATATCTAAACATGCTTAATAACTCCAGAAAATTGCTTTCTTTGTTATAACATATGTGAGTCCTAGTCTTTTGTGTTTACATTAATCTTCTCACATATACTAGTGTAGGGTATGTAGTTAGAAAATGTGTGTGAAAATAGAGAGGATCTTGTAAGAAATTGAGCAAATTCTCTAAGGCATGTTACTACATTCAAAACATCGTTTTAATTGGTTAATTGTGAACTAGTAAGTGGTGACCGTGATTAAGTATGTGCTCAAGTGTAAAGATGACTAAAATCTGTTGGAATGATGATTTTTAACATGTCATGTTTCATTAAAAATCCCTGAGGCAAATATTGGAAGATCTAGATTGTGTTTTGTTTGTTTTGTTTGTTTTGTTTTGCTCGAGGACTAGCAAAAGCTAAGTGTGGGGGAATTTGATAAGAGCATATTTATGCAACTGAGTTAGCTTGTTCTCATGCATTTATGTTGTTATTTCTTAGTTAATTATGTATTTTAAGCTATTTTTGTGTGTTTGTAGGTCCATAGGCCTTACAAAGCAATAAGATGCATTTTGGAGCAATTTTGGGCTTGGAATGAATAACACATGAATGAAGCAAGGTGGATGGACAAAATTGAAGACTAAAGAGGCTAGGAATGTGTTAAAGAGAAAGAAGAATTAATGTAAAAAGGACAAAGAGCTCAGCCATAAAGGGGTGTCACTTCATCATTCACCTTTCCATCATTGCCGTTGTTGACTCTAAAAACTACCAAGCCTACATGGCGCGCAGGCCGAGTAATCTATAAGCTAACTACGTCCTTTGATGAATGCAGGGCGTGCCAACTCATCGACCGAGCTCGGCCGAGGAGTAAATTTGTTGATGCTGCATTGGGTGCGCGGCTGACTTTTGCGTCTTGCGATTACGACCGAGGAAGGAACACGCTCGGCCTCTTGGGTTTTCGAACCTGAAGACAAGGCTACTATTCTTACGAAGTTCACGAATCGCCGTCGTCGGATTCGGTCACAGTGATGCTATTCGTCAGAGTAAACTCACGCCGAATCGACACCAAAGTGTAAGGGAACAAATACTCAAAGCGAATATAAGTCTTAATAGTGAACGTGGTTCGGCCATCTGAATGCCGAACTCTAAATCCCCCTTGAGAGTATCCAATCATAAAATAACTCGGCGTGCAATGCGCTGAGCTCAGTAAACTGTAACACCTCACTTCGCCGAGAAGGCTAATGAGATGACATCAATCAATAAGGATTCGGAAATCCTTTTCAACCGAGAATTGGATAGGCAACCAATTGTCCTCGCCGCAGTGTTGTTGATTCTAACGGAAGATGTTGCGAGATCGGCTGATTCTACAGTAACAGAGCTATCTATGCAGACTTAAGATATCATCGGTTACTTTCACAGTGCTGTTGATGCCAACGGAAGGTGTGTCAGCGAAAAGAGAAAATAAAAATCTCAAAGTTGTTGAGAGAGTTTGCGCAGGGCAGTTGTGTGTTGAATTGGAGGCCTCTTGAACGTTGCACAATCACTCCTACTTATAGAGACATGCATGCTTAACGTGGCTTAATCTCCAAAGAATTGTATTTGACCTTTGGCATGACTTGTGCAGATTAATCTCCCACTAGTCCTTATCTTAAATTAGGTCAATACCAATTTGATGGGATCAGAACCATCATAATTGTACGCGGTTATCCAACCGAATCAAACCATGCTTTATTCAAAATGTCCACATCCTTGGTCGTAGGATTTGATGGAATCAAACCATCAATTTGCATCAAAATCTCCACATCATCTTGGCCGTAGGATTTGATGGAATCAAACCATCAATGCATGCGTGTTTATCCCCTGAAGACTATGCTAATTATTAGCATATAATTCTTATGCCAACAATTATCTCAATCTAGGATACGTGTGGCTCCATTATTTTTTGTGGTTATCAGGGATTTCATCTTAGTATTAACCCGCGCATAGAAGAAGATCATGCACCTCGACAATTCTAGTCACACCCATCACGCTACTCCAATCTGATAACAAGAATTCCAAGTCTATTTGAACTATAATGCTTGTTTGGAGATAATTATTTTCATAAGAAAATGTCGAGATAAACCATTATTAAAAAATAAATATTATGATAAGAAAAACCATAACATTATCTTTTAATAACACAATTATCCTCACTTCTCCATCCAACGGTCGGGAACCATGCTCACTTAACGGCCTCGATTGCTTGGGCCGATGGTGTAAAATTGGGTCCAAACATTGCCCCCCAGTTTTCTTGAGCTTCAGCTCGTAAGTCGAATGGTTAAGGAAATTATACTTTTTGAACATTCCACAGATCCACTGCACCCGAGCATTCATAAAACCGAGACATTGAAACCAACTCATTTACCACAAAGGGACAATGCGTCGGACAAGCAAACCTTTTTAATACATGACTCGGCAAAAATTTGACGGACCTGCTGAGTCCAGTGAGAAAAATACCCCAAATACCTCGACAAATTGTTGGATGCTGACTTTGAAACTATGGGCGTGCAGTTTTATAGGACACTGCTTGTTAATTTCATCACTAAACTGGGGTGAGGGATTAAATTGTTAGAAAAAGCTTGCCACATAGAATGTTTTTGGCAAGGTAGACAATTTAAAGCAAATCCCTCAAGGTGCAGATTGTCTTCGGGGCCCACCCTCAGTGACCTCATTTATATATATATATATATATATATTGGCCGAGACATACATATGCAACTCTGGCAGAGGTCTTTGTATGGTCGAGGCCGAGACCTTTGTAGAATGGTCGAGGCCGAGACCGAAACCAAGAAACATCTAAGCCGACTGCCACACTTCTTTCATTTGGCCATTTTGGCTGATTCTCATTTATATATATATATATTTTATATTCGGCCAAAAACTCTACTCCTTTTCGACCAACTCCTTCTCGACTAATTTTTTTTTTTTTTTTTTTTTTTGCTTTGCCGCCAACCTTTCGAATGCCATTCACCCCATGGAAATATTAAAACCACTCTGCTTTGTTCGGTCATCAAAAAAACCTTTGGATACTACCGAACCCAACGTACAATGCGGCCAAGCTCAACAACATATACTGGGTAGCTTGGCCTATGCGTCGGTAATATGAAAGCAACTCTACCACCGAAGAACATCATCGAACAGCAAAACCTTTTCAATACACGACTCGGCATAGATTTGACGGACTTGCCGAGCTCGGTGAGAAGAATAACATAAATACGTCGACAATTAGAAACCTTTTAGACCACTCCACTTCATTTGGTGAAACTTGATCGCCAAGCTTGGTGGGCATCCTCAATAGTATCATAGCAAGCACACCCATGCCATGGGTAGGACGCCAGTGCAGAGTCTTGTTCAAATACCTCGGTGCCATGTAAAATTCCTTGGGCCGAGTGTTAGTTACATAGTCACCATTTTAAACACGTCTCGGCCTTCACCATGGCACCCTTTTTCCAATTGCAATCATCGTTTCCAGCATGCATGATTTCATCAAATAACAACTTCATTATCTCGGCTATTAAAACTTGGAATAAAGAGATATATTATTTGCCCCCCTATTTTCTTATGCATCGGCTTAATTAGCCAGATGATTAAGAAAATAATTTATTTAATTTAATTAATTAATTAATTTTTTTATTTTTAAAAACAGAAGAAAACAAAAGTGGCCGTACTATAAAGTGGAGGAGGCCAACGATGTTTTATTCCAAGCCGAAGTCTTTTTGTATCAAAACTTTCACTTTGAATTTTTGCAAGGCCGAATAAAATAATATCTCCAAATATGTTTGGCTTGATGAAAGATTTTTTATCGGCCGCCGAATGTGTTGAACAATTATTATGCCTCCCAGGCATAATAATTTTGTCAATTTTGACTTGCAGCTTAAATAACATAGCCGAACGAGATTTCTCCATCGGCTTTATCACCAATAATCATATCAATTAGCGTGATTTTTTCGGCTAGGCCTATGTCTCGGCCCTGTTCGTCATTGGAACATTCCTCTGACGAATCATATTCTGAGTCAATTTTTGTATTTGGCTCAAGAACTTGAACTTTTTCTTCTAAGCCTACCAAACTTTCAGTCTTGACCGAAAAAATAGGTGGCCTTTGTTCTTGAGCCAAATTAACAATTTTCTTAAGCCAAATATTGGTTGTGGCCGAAGTGGAAATTTCCCCCCCGGCCTCTTGCCTTTCAGAAATTCTTCTTAATCTCTCGATAAGTTGTTTTTGCTTCTTTAATAGGCGATGACACTCATCCCATGAAGCCTGATCGAGATAGATCATGTGAACTTCATAGTTTTAGCACTGCGTCCCACTGGGCGTGCCAAGATGTTGACCCTAAAAACTACCAAGCCTACGTGGCGCGCAGGCCGAGTAATCTATAAGCTAACTACGTCCTTCGGTGAATGCGGGGCATGCCAACTCGTCGGCCGAGCTCGGTCGAGGAGTAAATTTGTTGATGTTGCGTTGGGTGTGCAGCTGACTTCTACGTCTTGCGATTACGACCGAGGAAGGAACACGTCTCGGCCTCTTGGGTTCTCGAACCTAAAGACAAGGCTACTATTCTTACGAAGTTCACGAATCACCGTCGTCAGATTCGGTCACAGTGATGTTATTCGTCAGAGTAAACTTACGCCGAATCGACACCAAAGTGTAAGGGCACAAATACTCAAAGCGAATATAAGTCTTAATAGTGAACGTGGTTCGGCTGTCTGAATGCCGAACTCTAAATCCCACTTGAGAGTATCCAATCATAAAATAACTCGGCGTGCAATGCGCCGAGCTCAGTAAAATGTAACACCTCACTTCGCCGAGAAGGCTAATGACATGACCTCAATCAATAAGGATTCGGAAATCCTTTTTGACCGAGACTTGGATAGGTAACCAACCGTCCTCGTCGTAGTGCTGTTGATGCCAACGGAAGATGCTGCGAGATCGGCTAATTCTACGATGACAGAGCTATCCATGCTGACTTAAGATATCACCAGTTGCTTTCATAGTGTTGTTGATGCCAACGGAAGGCGTGTCAGCGAAAAGAGAAAATAAAAATCTCAAAGTTGTTGAGAGAGTTTGCGCAGGGCAGTTGTGTGTTGAATTGGAGGCCCCTTGAACGTTGCACAATCACTCCTACTTATAGAGACATGCATGCTTGATGTGGCTTAATCTCCAAAGAATTATATTTGACCTTTGGCATGACTTGTGCAGATTAATCTCCCACTAGTCCTTATCTTAAATTAGGTCAATACCAATTTGATGGGATCAGAACCATCATAATTGTACGCGGTTATCCAACCGAATCAAACCATGCTTTATTCAAAATCTCCACATCCTTGGCCGTAGGATTTCATGGAATCAAACCATCGATTTGCATCAAAATCTCCACATCATCTTGGCCGTAGGATTTGATGGAATCAAACCATCAATGCATGCGTGTTTATCCCCTGAAGACTATGCTAATTATTAGCATATAATTCTTATGCCAACAATTATCTCAATCTAGAATACGTGTGGCTCCATTATTTTTGGTGGTTATCAGGGATTTCATCTTGGTATTATCCCGCGCATAGAAGAAGATCATGCACCTCGACAATTCTAGTCACACCCATCACGCTACTCCAATCTGATAACAAGAATTCCAAGTCTATTCGAACTATGTTGCTTGTTTGGAGATAATTATTTTCATAAGAAAATGTCGAGATAAACCATTCTTAAAAAATAAATATTATGATAAGAAAAACCATAACATTATCCTTTAATAACAAAATTATCCTCACTTCTCCATCCAACGGTCGGGAACCATGCTCACTTAATGGCCTCGATCGCTTGGGCCGATGGTGTAAAATTGGGTCCAAACAGCCGTGCACCACCATTGCATTCCCTTTGGATTCCTATGTCATGCATCATCATCCGGTTCCCTCCATTGACTCATTTGTTGCATCATTCCACTTCCTTTCCTTTGTCTACCATGTGCACAATATCCTTTCACGTCCTTGCACTCATTGATTCACCACTTACTCACATTTCCACCCATGCCATGCATAATCACCCTTGTCCCCTCCATCATTTCAGATTTCATGCATCATTACATTGAATCATTTCACTCAATTGCTACACCATTCCTTGTTCCCTCAATCATTTCAGATTCATGCATCATTACATTGAATCATTGCACTCAATTGCTACACCATTCCTGTTCCCTCAATCATTTCAGATTTCATTCATCATTACATTGAATTATTGCACTCAATTGCTACACCATTCTTTGTTCCCTCCATCATTTCAAATTTCATGCATTATTACATTGCATCATTGCACTCAATTACTACACCACTCCATGTTCCCCTCCATTGCCATGCACTTCCTCTATAAAAGGAAGTGTGTGTAACATAAATTTAGTTCATACTTAGTTAGATGATTCACTCTCATTTCAACACAACCTTCATCCAAACACATCCATTCCTCCATACAAACAAACCTTCAAACACTCACCAACACCTTGTGCCGTAGCAAAGGAAGGGAAGGAAAGTGCTTGGATGTGCTTGCTGTCCAACTTGGATCGTTGGAGCGTTTAGGTGTTTTCTTTCTTTTGTTTCTAATGTTTAAATTCATTTCCTTTCGTTTTGTTGTAAATATGAGTGGCTAAACCCCTCTTGGCTATGGGTGATTTCAACGCCATGATTATGTGTGCAATATAATTTGATAAATTCCAGTTATGAACTCTTGAATCATGAATGCAATTGGCTTAACTATTTGATTGATAACTTATTTGTATTTGTTAATTAAGGGTCGACACTTAATTGGCATGCATAAATCCGTTGCTAGAATATAAGGAAGTTTCACATAATCGTTACAAACTTATATTCACATGTACTGAAGGTCGCTTATAAACGATCACGTTAAGTTCAATTCCTAGCATGAGTGACATGATGTCATAGTTGCAAGTGCTTTGTCAATGCTTATGATTTTCATTAAACGTAATGATCTTTGATTGTATCTCTATTATGATGTCATGTAGGGAACTTTTGAAGAATGTTTTGGGTTGTCGAATGATGTCATCCAATCCAGTAAAACAAGGAAAATCTGAGAGTTAATTAGTGATGTCACGGTTAATTTGGAGCATTGTCATTCGTAATTCAATGAAGTAGTAACTGGAAATTAAGTTATTGGCATACATGTCATGTGTGGAGAAAAAGCCTCTAGCTATCCCATCCATCATCTTATTTCTCAAATTTGTTTTACAATCTGTCTAGTTTTTCATACTTGTTTGTTTGTTTCAACTTCGTCCAAAACTCAATCCCCCTTTACTTTAGAGTGTCTAATTAGCTAGAATCTGTTTTAATTTGTGTTTTTAAATGTTTTGATTCAAGTAAAAGTCAATTTTCGTCCAAAGTCATTCCTAGTGTCTAGTTTAAGTTTATTTAGTTGTTTTGAGTATTTTAAGTTTGCTTTGAGTCTTGTGAGTCTTGTTAAGTATTTTTAAGTTTAGTTTTATGATTTTGAGTCAGTTTAGAGGTTATTAGCAAGCCCTCGTAATCCCCGGTCCAGAACGATCCCTACTTATACTTATACTACAATTGTCAAAAGAGGGTTAAATTTGTGTGTTAAGTTAATTTTTGCATCAGCAACTCATTAGCAATATCAATAATCATGTGATTAATAACCCACACTAGCACGTAAGTCGAAGTCACCCATGGTGACCTGTAAGACTGCACCCTGATCAATCAACGCTAGCATATAAGTCGGAGTCACCTATTGTGACCTATACGAATGATAGGAGCATATTTATGCGACTCAGTTAGTTTATTTTCTTGCATTTATGTTAGTAGTTCATAGTTATTTTAGTATTTTAAGCTATTTTCGTGTGTTTATAGGTCCAAAGGGCTAAAGTAGCAAGAAGGTGCATTTTGGAGCTTTTTGGGCTTGGAATGGATAGCACATGCTTGGAGCAAGGTGATTGGACGAAATTGAATATCTAAAGAAGCTAGGAATGTGCCAAGGAAGACAAGGAAACCATCAAGAAAGAGGAAAGACTAGTCAAAGTTGCCTTATCTTGTCCTTACCTTTCTTAATCCTAAATTACCAAGGATTCAGTGACAAGAAGGGTTCCTAAATACTTTGGGACACTTAATTATATGTTTCTAGAAGACCTAATCCTACCCTAAGGTGGTGCCATGCCTTTTCCCTTTCCTAAACCCTTTGTCGCATCGTATTTCCTTTTCCCTTTGGATTTTGACTTTGACTTAGTCTTTTCCTAGCAGATTTAGAGTTATAAATCCTAAAACAATAATAAAAACTTACTTAACCTTTTTCCTTTATTTCTGCCACTCCTTAGCCTTTATTCCCTAGGGTTTTTACATACTCTACTATATATATTACCCTCTGCCGCAGCCTTCCAATCATCCATTCACTACCATTTACACTTTCAACCATTCTTCCATACAAATCACCACTCAAACCTTCACCTAACCCTTGTGCCGTAACAAAGAGAAGAAGGAGGACCCTTGGAGTGCTTGCTATTCAAGTTTGGATTGCTGGATCATTTTTAGGTGTAATCTATCTTTTGATTTCAATGTTTAAGTTTGTTTATCTTAGTTTTGTGAACATGAGGAGGTAAACCCCTTTTAGCTAGGGGAATTTCGAAACCATGTACATATTTGCATTATGAATTGATTAATTCCAGTTGTGATTTCATAAAATGTGAATGCAATTTGCTTAACTGTTTTATTCAAAACTTATTCTTGTATGTTGATTAAGGAGGCCTACTTAGTTTGCATGTTTGAATCTGATGCTAGAATATAAGGGAGTTTTACATAATCGTTACAAACTTATATTCACAAGTAGTGAAGGTCACTGGTCATGATCACGTTAAGTTAAATTCCTAGCATGAGTATCATGATGTCATAGCTATGAATGCTTTGTCAATGCTTATGATTTTCATAGAGCTTAATGATCTTTGATTGTATCTCTATTATGATGTGCATGTAGGGGACTATTGAAGAATAATTTGGGTTGATGATGTGTATCCCATCTAATTCAATGATTTAAGGAAAATCTGAGGGTTAATTAGTGATGGCACGGTAAATCTGGGGCATTGTCATTCATGGTTTATCGAAAAAGCAACTGGTGATCAATTTGTATGCAAGTGTGTCATGTGTGGAGAAGGACCCTCTAGCTAGCCCATCATCTATTTAATTCACCAAATTCGTCCAACTTTGTTTGAGTCTTTAATTCACTTGTTTTCACTTTAATTTCGTCCAAAACCCAATCCCCTTTACTTTAAAGTGTTAAACTAGTTAGAATATGTCCAACTTTGTGTCTTTTATTGTTTTGAGTCAAATTAAAGTTAGAATTCGTCCAAATAACTCCCTAGAGTCTGTTTTGAGTCTATTTGCTTGCTTTGTGTTGTTTTGAGTCATTCTAGTTAGTTTTGAGTCTTTTCAGTTTGTTTTGAGTTCTTTGAGTCTAGTTAAGTGTGTTTAGCCTAGTTTTGTGTTTTTTAGTCAGTTTATAGTAGATTAGCAATCCCTTATAATCCCCGGCCTAAAACGATCCCTACTTGCATATATACTACAATTGTCAATAAGAGGGTTTAATTTGAGTGCTATTATTTATCACATCAACAACTTATCCATATCTCATCACATATGCTAGCTCATCACATATTTCATCACATATGCTAGCTCATCACATATTTTATCATATATGCTAGCTCATAAGTCGGAGTCACCTATTGTGACCTATATGACTTATCCATAGCTCAATAAGTATACCCGCACACGAGTCGGAACCACCTAAAGTGGTATGCACGACAAGACTAGGTGTAAATAAATACACTCAAGTGCTATGATCATGTGAAGGCTGTGTGAATAATCGCGGGTCACCTACGAGTCAGAACTACCTATAGTGGTCTATACGACAGGACTGTGCACCTGCCTTGGATCCAAGGTGAGTGTAAGGTGCGGGAGGTGTGCATCACGTGACATAAAAATCCAAAAATTTGATAAAAATAGGAAAAATTATTTTGAAAAACCCAAAATGAGTTGTTTTTGTGTGTTTGCTTGTGTGTTAGGGTACCTTCCAACACAATGATGAGGATTCTGTTTTTTAAAATTGCATGACTATTAAAGAGAGTTATACATATGGAGAGAAGTCTGATTTACTCTTTGGTTTATGCTTGGTTGTGGTTATAACTTATGAATTCACATGTAATCACAAAGGATAAAATCAGTTTTTGTAATATGCTTGAAGGAAGGAACTCAAATTAATGCTACAACCTTGTGAGACTTGAGCCTAAACGTTCTTTGGAGAGTTAATAATTTGTGCATTGTTGTTTTCTAAAGTCGTTGCATGATCTCATTATTCTTTGCTTGGTTGCTACTTAGAAGGCGTTTAATCATTTAGTTCCAAATGCTACAACTCATGCCCGTTTTATTCAAAGCATGCTTTTGATTTGCATAACTCATATTCAAGATGAAGTTGTGTAGTGACCACCAAAGCCAAATTGACGTGACCCTATTTCATTATGTGTTTAAGTTTAACCCCATTAAGCCTTGTTAAGCCTTTGTTCTTTGTTAACCCACACTATCCTTACCTAGCCTAGTTTAGGACCATCCATACCCTTGTTCTTGAAACATAGTAAAGCATGACTTAGAATGAATTCCTTTTTTATCAATGTATTGCAGAAAGCAAGTGAAGTGATTCTTGTGTGTGTGTGTGTGCCAAAGTCTTTAATGAGGCACGGGTAGAAAAGAAAAAGAAAAGAAAATTCGTGGAAAAATAGAAAGAAAAAAAAAGAAGAAAAGAAAAGTTGTGAAAGGAATGAAAAAGAGTGAAAAATATGTGAAAAAAGAGCTTTAAAGTGTTAGTTGTTGAAAAAAGGGTCTAAAAAGTTGAATTCGGCCCTAAGTGTTGCATGAATCTTCCCCTTGTGTTTAAAAGTTAATTTCTACATTCTAAAGTGAATTCCAAGTATCGATTTCATTACTTTGCTTGCTATTGCTTTAAGAACGTTTGTAATCCCTATCCTTTCTTTGTTAGCCATTACCTCCAAGCCCGTTACAACCTTTGACTTCAATCTTGAGTGTTGTGTGTTTCAATTTGTGGAGTTTGAAATGGGCATGAGCATATGGTGTCACTGGTTCTCACATCTAAGTAGTAGCATTCCATTCATGAAATCATATCTAAACATGCTTAATAACTCCAGAAAATTGCTTTCTTTGTTTTACACATATGTGAGTACTAGTTTTCATGTTTACATTAATCTTCTCACATATAACTAGTGTAGGGTGCGTAGTCAGAAAATGTGAGTGAAAATAGAGAGTATCTTGTAAGGAATTGAGCAAATTCTCTAAGGCATGTTGCTACATTGAAAACATCGTTTTAATTGGTTAAATGTGAACTAGTAAGTGGTGACTGTGATTAAGATGTGCTCAAGTGTGAAGATGACTAAAATCTGTGGGAATGATGATCTTTAACATGTCATGTGCATTGGAAATCCCTGAGATAAATGTTGGAAGGATTAGAGTGTGTTTTGTTTACTTTATTTTTTTGTGTTTATTTCATTTTGCTCGAGGACTAGCAAAAGCTAAGTGTGGGGGAATTTGATAGGAGCATATTTATGTGACTTAGTTAGCTTATTCTTATGCATTTACATTGTTAGTTCTTAGTTATTTTAGTCTTTTAAGCCATTTTCATGTGTTTTCAGGTTCTAAGGACAAAGTATGCAAGAAGGTGCATTTTGGAGCAAAATTGGGCTTGGAATGAATAGCACATGCTTGGAGCAAAAGGAATGGACGAAATTGAAGACTTGAATATGTAAGGATTCCTAATAAACGAAGGATTCCTAGAAGAAGGAGGATTCCTACCCCAACAAGGATTCCTACTTGAAGTAGGAAAGTTAAGCCAAAGTTTCCTATTTTGGTTTGACCTTTCCTAATCCTAAATATCCATAATGTTCCAGTAACATTGAAGGCCTTATATGCATTCTAGACACAAACCAAAGGTTCTAGAACACTTTCCAACCTTGCCGCACCTAAACCCTTCTAGAACCCTTTTTCCTTGCCTTGCAAGGCATTCCATTGCCCTTATCCTCTCAGCCGCACCTCTCAAGCCCTTTCCCTCTTGGATTCTGATTTGTTAGGCCCTCTTCCTTGTGGATTTGGGTTCTACAAATCCTTTTCAGAAATTAATTGGACCACATTCCTATTCCAAACTTTATGCCGCACCCTAGGCCTTTATTCCTTAATTTTTGCTAATTCCAAGTCCCAATCTGATTTCCCTAGGGTTTTGTGATGCCTATATATACATATTTTAGGGTTGTGTTGTAGATATCACCCATTCACTTAGAAACACAATCAGCCGCACCCCATTCACCATTCTACATATCTAAACACAATTCCAGCCATCTTTCTTCCCTTGCCGCAATCTCCATCCAACCTAAACCCATCTCTGACCCTTTCCTACATCCATACACATCCTTGGACTCTTGTGTCGCAGCAAGGTGGGGAAGAAGAAGGGCCTTGGCGTTTCATGCTTGTAGATTGGAGCGTTTTAGGTGTACTTCGTTCTTGTTTTCAATGTTTACTTTGTTATTACTTTTTAATTTTGCTGTAATCATGAGTGGCTAAACCCTTATTTAGTTAGGGGGAAGTTTGAAGCCATGAACATGCTTGAGATATGAATTGATTTCTTCCAACTGTGATTTGTTAAGTTGTGATTGCAATTCAATTATCTGTTTTATTCATAATTGATTCTTGTATGTTTATTAAGGATTCATTAGTAGTGAAGGTTGCTTGTCACAATCGCGTTAATTGAATTCTTGGCAAACGTATCATGCATTCATAGTTACAATTGCCTCGTCAACACTTATGATTTTCATGAAACGTAATGATCTCTGACTGTATCTCTATTATGCATTCATTTAGGGGACTTTTAGAGAATGATTTGGGTTGTTGCATGCATTCATCCAATCCAATGAGTAAAGGAAAATCTGAGGGTTAATTTGTGCATCACGTTTAATCTGGGGTGTTGAGCATCATAATTTATTGAAAAGCAATTGGAAATCAATTCATGTGCAAGTGTGTCATGTGTGAAGAATAGACCTCTAACTAATCCATCCATCATCTTATTTCTCAAATTCGTTTTACAATCTGTCTAGTTTTCATACTTGTTTGTTTGTTTGTTTCAAATTCGTCCAAATCAAAACCCCCTTTTATTTTCTTGTTTCAAAGTGTTTCAAATCTGTTTTGTTTGTGTTTTTTATTGTTTTAGGTCAAGCCAAAACCCAATTTTCGTCCAAAGTTGTGTTTAGAGTCAGAAACTACCCAGTTTGTGTTTTTAGGCAGTTTTGAGTGTTTTTAAGTTGTTTTAAGTCTTTTGAACCTGTTTTGAGTCCCTTGGGTCTATTCAAACGTTTTTAACTTTATTTTTTGTGTTTTTGAGTCGGTTGAGAGGTTTTAGCAAGCCCTCCTAATCCCCGGTTTAGAACGATCCCTACTTGCATTTATTCTACGATTTGACAACAAGAGAGTTTAATTTGAGTGCTTAACTTTCATCAAATCACATAGTACAATTAATTTGTTAAATTAGTTTACGGTGTTCATATGTTCACTTTAAAATCATAGGTTTAGGATTTATTTTAATTTTTTTTAATTTTAGGATTAAGATTTTATGACACACCCTGACCCGGAATGTCCACTAAGACTTCGCATCGAGCTGGGCTAGCCAACACCTGGAAGGTGACGAAGCCATAAATTATAGTGATGTGGAAAATGTGAATAAATTTAAACCTAAAAGTGCCTAAAGACAAGAGTGCGTTGTGAGTGGGAACGAACCCATTTCACACGCGATATTAGAGCATAAGTAAAGTACAATAGTGTCACTAAGGATCATACCCTCAGAGGTAGCCACCTATACTGAGATTCACCAAGAATCCTCATCGATACGAACTTTCAACAGCTAAAACCTGGAGGGGCGAAAAACAGAAAACGTGAGTGGGCAAAAACAAAAGCTTTTTGAAACCATTTCTCTTTCCAAAAATAATAACCACTCATCGTAAACCCGTATAATTTCCTAGAAAATAATAATACTTACGTATATAGAAATCAGGCTTGAGAGCAACAAAAACCAAAGTATGTGCCATGTCAAGTATCTCAGTAATAAATATGTAAGTCAGGTGTTGTGAATCAATATAAAATGATATATCAGTCGGAGTCACCTAACGTGACCTGTATGGCTGAATCTATAGCTCATAAACCAATTCCTGCACACGAAAGTGAATCACCTATTGTGGTATGTACGACAGGGTTGGGTGTAAATAAGTACGCTCAAGTGCTACGATCACATGAAAGCTATGCGATAAATCGTAGGTCACCTACGGGTTGAAACCACCTATTGTAGTCTGTATGACAGGGTTGTGCACCAAACTTGGATCCAAGGTGAGCGTGCGGTGTGGGAGGTGAACATCACATGAAGGACTGTGCCTTAACCACGAGCGAGAGCACTAAAACCTGGGTGTAGGATAATGAACTCTAAATGCATCTACGTATAACCATAAACAATGCAACCACTATCATCCTACAGTACTCACCTGAAGCTTACCTGGTCTTCGCAGCGTAATACAATATTATGCATACACATACTAATGCATATACTAAAATGAAATGCAAGCATCACATGGCACTTAAAAATATACGCTTATTTAAAACAGTTTTTGGGAAAATGGAAAAGATATATACGTATATATAGAAAACCAAAAGCCCACTCACCTGGAGTCCACGCTACAACTCCCTAGCACGAATATTGAGGTGTCATGAACGCGATCGACTCCTAGAACATTTATCAAATCACATCTCAGAATTCTTATCGATAGAACATGTAACTTACGTAAAACACATCCCTAAGGGCGTTCTAGAATGATTTGGGGCTCATTGACCAAAAAGTCAACTAGTCAAAGATCGACGGTAGGGTCCACAACTCTACGTAACTCGATCCAAAAGATCCGCATCTCAAATTTCCAATCCGTACCTTCCAAAGATACACATTATGCTCCTAAAACATCATACCAAAGTTTCATTATGATCCAACAGTTGGATCTCCGCCAATTGTAAATTCAAGTAGCGGTTAACGTTTTATTTTATGAACTTACAAATTCAATTTAGAAAGATTCGTACGTTGGATTCCCGATCCGTAAGTTCCTATGCTCCTCAAATATTACGTACTATAATGTACCAAAGCTTAGTGATGATCCAACAGTTGGATCGTTGATTGCTATACTATTCAAGTGGCAGACCTTAATGAAATTTTGCTGGATTCTGCAGATTTTGTAGATTTCCTGGGCAATTTTTAGAACTCCATATCTCACTTTTTTCTCAACCAAATTCAACCCATAATATACCAAATCGAAGCTAGAGAAGTGCAGAACAAAATTATACCTACTTGGAATCCAAATAGTTGCCAGAGATGGCTAGAAAATGGCCTGAAACACAGCTATCTGAGGGAAATAGGGAAATTCGCCAGAATTTCTGGGCAACCTTTCAACGTCCATAACTTTGTCAATACTTAACAAAATCAAGTGATTCAAAAATGGAAATCATAGTTCTCAACGAGACAAAGAGATTGGTAACTCGGACGACAGATAACTCGCCGTGGTTTGGCCTTAAAATGTCTAGAAAGTGGCTGACATCGACGAAAACTGGGCAAACTTTAAATCGTTATAACTTTCTCATTTCTTCACTAAATTAAACGATCCACATGAAAAATTATCTAATCAATGAGATGAATCGATTTATACTTGTTTTGAAATTGAAGGGAAACCCACGACTCCAATGAAGGTTCTTAAAATGGCATTCGTGCACACTATTCCGAGAAACCAAAATTTGATTCAGGTTTCTAGGTCCGAGGCGAGAAAGAATATGGTGATTTTCAAGTCATTAATTCGTCGGGAAGGTGGATTGATGCTTAAGTGTCACGGGGAGGGAGTTGAGGGCTAGAGAAGGATATGTGAGCTGAGAAGAGAGTCAGGGAGAAAGAAAGAGAAGCGGAAAAGAAGAATCCAGAAAAATGGGACCAATCTGTGGGTCCCACGTGGCATACAACCAATTTCACCTGTTCAATTGTCAATTTACCAAAATGCCCTCAATGTTTAGAAGTTCGTAGAATCTTCGTTATAACTCCAAACTACGTTTTGTTTGCGCCTACACGTTCGTAACGACGAGTGCTACGAGGATACGCCAAGAAAATGAGTTGTACGTGGCACGACATGGCAGTCACCAAAAATCAACGCATTTGACTCAAAGTGCATTTTCGTAAATTCATTTATTAAAATTATAAAAACCGTAAAATTGGGAACGGGTCATTACAATCTACCCCCTTAAGAAAAATTTTGTCCCCAAAATTTAAAATAACTTGTTAAATGTAAAATACTAAAAACATAAGGAGAAAATCTGTATATAAATACATATACAAGGAAGAAATCGAGTTAGAGCGGCTGCATAAAAGAGAATGCCATTCCATCGGATCGGATTGCAATTATTCCTCTTTCATGCCTCCAAGCTCATACTCTGCTTCTCCTATAGCACAATACTAAAATCTAATACTTTTATAAAAACTGAGTATAGAAATTTTTTTCCTACGCACTCATAGCGTATCGTACTCCAAAGGTATGTATGTATCTTTGGATCGAGCCCAAATAATAAATAAATAACTAAACATATAAATAACTAAAATACTAACGTAGATGGACCTAAATGTCCACGTACTCAACGAGTTTAACAAAGAAGTTCTCAATATTACGGTCTGCAGCCCGCAATATCGACAACTCACTGTTATCTCGATAAG
Organism: Malus domestica; assembly: GCF_042453785.1. NCBI lineage: Eukaryota > Viridiplantae > Streptophyta > Magnoliopsida > Rosales > Rosaceae > Malus > Malus domestica. The sequence continues at coordinate 14,484,889 of NC_091665.1, read as the reverse complement.
CAAGTAACAAATTCCCAGGGGTGCAATATTACCATCATGCCCTTCATTGGGAAATACACATAAGTAATCCAATTAGCGCCTCAATCGTACTCAAGTACTACCCTCTCGGACACTAGGAAGTTCTCATGTAAGTTCCCAGAAACAAAACCGTGAGGGCGTGGTCGGGGCCCAAAGGAGACAATATCGTGTTACGGCAGAGTCGAGCCCGGGCCGGATGTGACATTTTAGTTATAGGTATAATACTATTAATCTAGGGTTAAAATAAAAAAGGATTTGGATGAAGTATTATTTGTTGGGATTAAATTGTTAAATTAGTTAAATTTGTTAATTTCTAAATCCTAGGTTTACAATTTTAATTTAATTTTATAAACTTAGGATTAATATTTAGGTTACAGGTATAAATTTTAATTTTTTTGTATTACCTTTTTAATTTTAGGGTTGCTTTTACAATTTCATAAATTTTGTGTTAATTGTATTATAGGGTCCAATTTTTACTTTTTAAATTTTAGGACTTTATATTGATTATATAAATTGGTATTAATAACATAGTTTTAAATGTTTGTCATTCAATTGGATTTTGTAGATGTCACAGTTGATTAGGCAGCATATGTCAGTGAGTAGGTCCTCGCTGACACCTTCACCATCTACGACTACAGTCGCCATTGCTCCACCAGCACTAGCCTCGACGTCAAAGCCTATCTTAGCTCTGCCCCAAGCCCCGATGTCTACAGTGCTTGAGTCATCTACTTCTTCAGTGACTCATCCATTACTGAAGGCCTTACGGACTCATTGACGGGACCGGATTACTGACGAGGTAAAGGTGTCTGCATCGGCTTCCACCGCTGATGTGGTAGAAACTAACACACAAATTAAACCCTATGAATTATGCAATCGTAGTACGAGTAAGTAGGGATCGTTCTATTCTGGGGATTCGAAGGGATGCCAATCAACACAAATTAAACTTATAAAATTGCAAACTAAGTTAAACTAACAATAAAACAATGACTGTGGGGATTTTGGACGAATTTGATTAGAACAAAAGTAAATTGCAGTAAGTAAATTAAGTTGTGAATGAAATATGCATGAAAGGATAGCTAAAGGATTCTTCTCCACACATGAAACATATGCATACAAATCGATTTCCAGTTATTCTTCCTATAAACCATGAATGACAATGTCCCAAATTAACTGTGAATAGCACTAATTAACTCTCAGATTTTCCTAAGTTCATGAATTGGACTCAGTGACGCAACCAAATTATTTTCTCAAGTTCCCTAACTATGAAAATCATGATAAAGATACATCTCAAAGATCATTAAGTTATGTGAAAATCATAAGCATTGTTAAAGCATTCGTAACTATGAAAAGCATGATACTCCTACCAAGAATTTACTTAACTCAATCATGACTAGTGACTTTTACTACTTGCAAATATAAGTTCATAACGATTAGGTGAAATTCCTTTATATTTTAGCATCAAATCCCTGCATGCAAACTAAGTGTGCACCCCTAATAAACATACAAGAATAAGTTCTTTATAAAGCAGATAAGTAAATCGCATTCATGTTTTATGAAACAGTAACTGGATGTAATCAATTTATATAAAACATATAATCATGACTTCAAATTCACCTCTAGGTAAAAAGAAACTTAGTTACACATGTTCATCATAACTGAAAAGCAATCTAAAATAAACATTGAAACTTAAAACAAATATAGAAAGAACTCTGAAAATTCCAACAACTTCAATGGATGAATGGTAGGCATGGCACACCCTAAATCTCTGCAGGAATTTCATATATATAGGGGAAATGGCTGAATCCAATGAGGAAAGGGTTTTGGTGTTTTTGAGTTATTTTAGGACTTTAAAAATCAGGTAGAAAGTGTTGGAATGGGATTAGGATTCTTCTTTGCAGCTGGAGATAAGATAAGATAAGGTTAGATAAGATAGGATAAGATAGAATAAGATAATGTTCCTCTCCAATTAGGATTCCTCTTTCTTGTGTAATTCCTTGCCTTCCAAGCCTCAACTTTAATTTCTCCAGATTTTAGCACATGTCTAACACCATTTAAGCACCAAAAACGTCCAGCCCATATGCTATCCACGCATGCTATTCAATCCAAGTCCAAAACTGCTCCAAATTGCTCTATTTGGCTATTTATTGTCATTTTTACCAACTGGACCTAAAATAATACAAAAATAACATAAATTACCAAAATAAATGGAAATTAACGAAGTAAATGCAAAGAAATAAGATAACAAAGTCGCATAAATATGCTCCTATCAAATTCCCCCACACTTAGCTTTTGCTAGTCCCCAAGCAAAACAAAGAAAACAAAACAAAACCTAAGCCTTCCAACAATTGCCTCAGGGATTTCCAACGAAACATGACATGTTAAAAATCATTACTTACATAGATTTTAGCAATCCTTACTCTTGAGCTTATACTTAACCGCAGTAACCACTCACTAGCTGTCATTTAATTAATTAAAACAATATTTAAAAGTAGTAATATGCCTTAGAGAATTCACTCAATTCCTCATAGATATACTCTCTATTTCACATAGATTTTCTGACTACACTCCCTATACTAAGTATATGTGAGAATATTGATGTAAACATGTAGACTAGCACTCACATATGTTATAACAAAGAAGGCATTATCTGAAATTACTAATACAAACATGTGTATGATCTCATGAATGGAATGCCACTACTTAGAAGCGAGAACCAGGAATTCCATATGCTCATACCAATTTCAAACTCCACATATCGAAACACATAACAATCAAGATAAAAGTGTAGGGTTGTAATGGGGCAAAGGTGTTGGCTAACAAAGAAAGGTCAAGGATAAACAAGGGCTCTTAAAGTGATAGTAAGCAAAGTAATGAAATCAACACTTAGAATTCAACTTTTGATTGCAGCACCCAACTTTAAACAAAAAGGGGAGATTTGTACAACTTTAGGGTCAAATTCACATTTTTGGACCCTTCTTCAACAACCAACACTTATGAACTCATTCTCACTTCTTTTCAAACTTTTTTATTCTTTTCTATTTTCTTTGAAACATAAAACATAAGAACTACTTCACCGGAATCAAAAGAACAAATCCTTCCCCCACACTTATTTTTCTGCAAATCATAAATCAAAAGGAATTCCCAACAAGTCATGCTTCACCATTCTTTAAGAACAAGGGTATGGTTATTTCTATGCTAGGGTAGGTAGGGATAATGAAGGCTAACAAAGAACATAGGCTAAATAAGGCTCAAAGGGGTTAAACCTACAACACATAGGCAAGGGATAGGGCTTTTTGGCTATGGTGGTAACTAAACAACTTCATCTTGTTATTTGTTATGCAATCACTTTTATGCTTTGAATGAAACGGGCATGAGTTCTAGTATTTGGAACTAAAATAATGAAAAAGCATTCTAAGTAGCAACAAAGCAAAGAAATAATGAGATCATGCAACGACTTTATGATGTGAAAATTAACTTGACACACAAATTAAACCCTATTGATGACAATTGTAGTATTAAGCAAGTAGGGATCGTTCTAGACCGGGGATTAACTAGGGATGCTAATCAACACAAATAAGACTCAAAAACACTAAACTAGACTCTATAGACTCAAAACTAACTTAAAACACTCAAAACAACAACAAACAATAAAAAAGACTCAATTCTAGACCTAACAACTGATTTGGACAAAAATAAGACTTAACTTGACTCAAAAGACTAAAAGAAAACAGATTATGACTCAACTAACAAGACTTAATGAATGGGGGATTGTTTTTGACGAATTTAAAACTTAAAACAGAAACTTCGCATAAAACACTTAATAAAAACGAATTTGATGAATTGAAAAGGGTGAAAGGCTAGTTAGAGGGTCCTTCTCCACACATGACATATGCAAACATAAACCAATTTCTAGTATTGTTTCTTTAGATAATGAATGACAACACCCCAAGTTAACTGTGAAAGCACAAATTAACCATCAGATTCTCTTTATTTCATTGAATTGGACAGGATACGCATCACAACCAAATTATCCTTATCAAGTCCCCTAACTATGGAATACGCATGATAGAGACACATATCAAAGGTCATTAAGTTCTTTGAAAATCATAAGTATTGACGAGGCATTCGTAACTATGAAAAGCATGATAGTCCTGCCAAGGATTTTACTTAACACGATTGTGACTAGCAACCTTTACTGCTTGTGAATATAAGTTCATAACGGTTAGGTGAAAATCCCTTATACTCTAGCATCAAATTTATGCATGCGAACTAAGTATGCATCCTCAATCAACATACATAAACAAGTTTTAATAACTCAGATAAGCAAATCACATTCAAGACTTTCGAAACAATAACTGGATGTAATCAATTCATGTAAAGCATATAATCATAGCTTCAAATTCACCTCCAACTAAAAAGAGATTAGTTCCTCATGTCTTTAAAAACTGAAAATAACATTAAATTAAACATTGCAATTAAAGGATAGAAAACACCTAAGAAAGCTCCAGCAATCCTATGTTGAATGACAAGGCACGGCAAAGGGCTCCTTCTCCTTGAAAAGCCATGGCACAATGAGGTGTGTATGGTGAATGGTGTAGAAAAATATGGTAGAGGGTGGTGAATGATTTGTGCGGCAAGGATGTGTATTTATAGGCTAAAATACATGTCACAATCCCTAAGGATTTGAATAGGTTTCTGAAATTAAAGTGGGACAAGGATTGTGTAACCAAAACCCAAGTGGAATGGGTTAAAACAATCAGAAACCAAAGGGAAAAAGGATATCAAGGGTGCGGCATCAATTCCTACAAGGAGAGGGATACATTTGGCCTAATTCAAGAGGGAAAAGGATTGAGGTTTCAGGTTTTAGAGCTTCTAGAAGAGGGGGAGGCACCAGATTTTTAGGTGCTTCTAGAAAAGATGTTTTTGCACCAATTTAGGGGTTCTGGAAGGATAAGGGTGCGGCATAAATGTAGGGAATGGATAGACCTTCTAGAAATCAGATATTTAGGTCCTCTTGCAACTAGATTTAAGGCACAAGCTAATTTAGATAAGATAAGATAGGATAGAGCTAGTTTAGGCAAGGATAAGATAAGATAAGGTTTGTTTGGATAAGATACGGTTGGATAAGGTTTTGGATAATATCTCCTTCTTTTGAGCTGATTCCTTATCTTCTTTGTCTTGGATTTATTTCCTTCATCTTTTCAGCACATTCCTAGCCTCTTGAACTTCAAATTCGTCCACCCATCTTGCTCCATTCATAAGCTATCAATTTGATGCCCAAAACTGCCTCAAAATGCTCCAAATTGCACTTTCTTGCCAACTTTGTCATTAGGACCTACATACACACGAAAATAGCTTAAAACACTATAATAAACACAAACTAACTATGAAAACACAAGAAAACAAGCTAACTAAGTCGCATAAATATGCTCCTATCACTTTAGAAAGCAAGAATATCACAGAATAATAACTCTCTAAACAAAGAATAGGCTCAAGTCTCATAGGGTTGTAACGTTAGTTTGAGTTTCTTCCTTCAAGCATGTTACAAAAACTGATTTTTTTTCTCTCTGTGATTACATGTGAATTCGTAAATGACAACTACAACAAAGTATTAACCAAAGAGCATATCAAGCTTCCACCCATGTTTGTAACTTTCTTTAACAGTCATGCAATCAAAAACCAAATCCTCATCATTGTGTTGGAAGGTACCCTAAGACACAAACAAGCAATAAAAACGACTCTTTTTGGTATTTTCTCAAATTTTTTTGATTTATTTTTTCAAAATTTTGTTTTTATGACACACAATAAAACAGTTTAAAACAGTGAATAACAACATTAGTAGTGATAGGTGGTGAAATTCAAAAATAAGTCATGAAAAGCAATCTGTTTACCCCCGCCCTAACACTTAAACCAAACATTGTCCTCAATATTTCAAAAAATAAACTTAATCAAGAAAGCAATAAAAGATAACTAGCAAACAAGACAATCATGGCAAAGTAAAAACAATAAATAAAATGGTAAAAGAGAGCAAATCTGGTTGTAGGAGCTGGAAATTCCAATGTCTCTTTAATTGAACACATGGGTTGCCTCCCAAGAAGCGTTTGCCCTAACATCTTCTAGCCGGACGATACCTCCATTTAATCCTCACTAGGATCAGCGGCATGGAGTTGATCTTTGAATGGAAGGTGATACTTGAAATGATCCGGTAATGGTTTGAATTCTAGAGTAGGTGCCTGAATCATTGAAATCAACAACATGTTAGTAGAAAATAAATTTGAAATTTAAAGAGGTGGCTCACCTGTGTCCTGTAACAAGAACTCAAGGATAAAGACTACTTCAAAAGTTTTAGGAATGTTGCTCTTGGCCAGATTTGGTGTGAGAGCAGTGACTTGTCTCGTGTTATAAAATCCAACTTCTTTGGGGATGGTTGTCTCAAGTGCATCCTCTTTGATGAATTCTAGATATTCCCTATCCATTTATTTCTCTTGAATCCTTTTTCTTGTTGTACAAAGCTCTTTAAAAAATTCAGCACATTTTGGAACTTGCTTTATTGTACCAAGAATGGGGATATTAACTTGCAACTTTTGGAAGGCTTCCAAGATCTCTTTTTCACTTTCTTCTTTCTTGAATTGCATAAAGGTGCGAGGAAAAGGTCCATTTGGTGGAATAAGGTTAGAAAGAATTGAATTCGGAACAACCTTACTAGAATTGGATGGTGGTGGAGCTAGGGTAACTGTAGCAATAGGATTAGAGATGATTAGGTGTTGCGGCAAGGCTTCTTCTAAGCTTGTTGTGGCTAAGTCTTCCTCATCCTTTTCAAACAGCAGCTCTTTGTCCACTTCTAGGCTATGTTTGGACATCTTTGGTTCAGCTCCAACCTCCATACCACTTCCCAAAGTGATAGTTTCAACGATTTCAAAATCACCCATCAAATTGACAATAGTTAAGCTGGAGAGTTTGCTTTGTTCTTGAATTTGTCCCATGAATTCTGCGATCTGTCCAAGTTGATTTTTCAATTCGACCATCTCTTTAGCTTGGTTTTCTAAATCCTGAGTTAAAGAAGCACAAGAAGTATTTAGTATTTGAAGAATTTGAACATGATCCATTGATGAACCTAAATTTGGTTGGGAAGGTTGTGAGGGCGGTTGTGGTGGCTACATAGGTCTTGAATAAAACTTCTCAGATTACTGCCAATATCTTTCTTGTTGAACTTGCTGAGGTTCCCTCCACATAAAATTTGAATGATCTCTCCCACCTGGATTGTAAGTGTTGGAAAACAAGTCGTTCCTTGATTGATTATGGCCTTGATAACCCCAAGCATTGACACATTCCCAACCTCCATTCTCAATTAATTGAGGATGGTGATTAGTTTGATATCCTTGCCTATAGGACGCACCAAACGTAGCCACACTTTGCATTGTGGACCTTTCGATATACTGCAACATAAGAGAAGTAAGATTCGCCATTTGAGCTTGAAGATTAGCAATTGCCATGTCTTGCTTCTCTAGGACCTGAAATCAAAGAAATAAAACTAAATCAAATATCAAAAGAAAAATAAACAAAAAATATAGTGATAAGCAATTTTACTAATCCTCAGCAACGGCGCCAAAATATGATGTGGTAGAAACTAAGACACAAATTAAACCCTATGAATTATGCAATCGTAGTACTAGTAAGTAGGGATTAGAAGGGATCTCAATCAACACAAATTAAACTTATAAAACTGCAAACTAAGTAAACTAACAATAAAACAATGACTGGGGGGATTTTGGACGAATTTGATTAAAACAAAAGTAAATTGCAGCAAGTAAATTAAGTTGTGAATGAAATATGGATGAAAGGATAGCTAAAGGATTCTTCTCCACACATGAAACATATGCATACAAATCGATTTCCAGTTATTCTTCCTATAAACCATGAATGACAATGCCCCAAATTAACTATGAACAACACTAATTAACTCTCAGATTTTCCTAAGTTCATTGAATTGGACTCAGTGACGTAACCAAATTATTCTTCTCAAGTTCACTAACTATGATGATAGAGATACATCTCAAAGATCATTAAGTTCTGTGAAAATTATAAGCATTGACATAGCATTCGTAACTAGGAAAAGCATGATACTCCTACCAAGAATTTACTTAACTCAATCATGACTAGTGACTTTTACTACTTGCAAATATAAGTTCATAACGATTAGGTGAAATTCCCTTATATTCTAGCATCAAATCCCTGCATGCAAACTAGGTGTACACCCCTAATAAACATACAAGAATAAGTTCTCTATAAAGCAGATAAGTAAATTGCATTCATGTTTTATGATAGAATAACTGGATGTAATCAATTTATATAAAACATATGATCACGGCTTTAAATTCACCTCTATCTAAAAAGAAACTTAGTTACACATGTTCATCATAACTGAAAAGCAATCTAAAAGAAACATTGAAACTTAAAACAAAGATAGAAAGAACTCTGAAAATTCCTACAACTTCAATGGATGAATGGTAGGCATGGCACACTCTAAAAAATGGCTTCTTCGAAAAATGATTGTTTCTCAATGACAGGAAGTATATGATGGATCATCTTCAAGAAACGGGAAAGCGAATTATGATGTTAGGCATTATCAAAGACTGGTTGGGAGGCTTATTTATCTCATAATCGCTCACTCAGACATAACATATGTTGTTAGCTTAGAGAGTCAACATATGCATGCTCCAAGAACTAACTAATAGGAGCATATTTATGAGACTTTGTTAGCCTATTTCTTTGCATTTACTTACTTAGTTTCTATTTATAAGAGTGTTTTAAACTATTTTCTTGTGTTTGTAGCTCCAATTGGCAAAAGTGACAAGAAATGGCAATTTGGAGCATTTTGGAGTAGTTTTGGATTTGGACATGCTATGCTAGATTTAGGTGCTTCCATTAATGTCATGCCATATTCTGTTTATGCATCTATGAATCTAGAAGAGCTTAAAAATGATGGTGTCATTATTCAATTGGCTGATCTATCTAATGCACATCCGAAATGAGTTTTGGAAGATGTTTTGGTGCAAGTAGACCATTTGATTTTTTCGGCAGATGTTTATGTGCTTGAGATGGAGGATTCAGCCCATTCTCACCATTGCCAATCTTACTTGGACGACTGTTCATGAAAATGGCCCAAACCAAGATTGATGTGGCCAAGGGAGCGTTAACTATGGAGTTTAATGGCGATGTGATTAAATTTAATGTTTCTGAATTTGTTAAGAATTCTAATGATGTTCGTTCTTGTTATGCTGATATGATATTAACTAGCACTCAAATTAACCCTCTTTTTATCAATTGTAGTAAGTATGTAAGTAGGGATCGTTCTAGGCCGGGGATTAGGAGGGATTGCTAAATCACTTGAAAACTGACTCAAAAACGTAAAAACAAAGTTTAAAACACTAAACTAGACTCAAAGAATGTAAAACTATAACTTAAAACACCAAAACAAACCAAAAGACTCAAAATAACACAAAAACACTCAAAACTGCCTTAAAACCACTTTCTGGGCAGTTTTGAACTCTAAACAAGATTTTGACGAAAATAGGGTTTAACTTGACTCAAAACACTTAAAAACACAAACTAACACACTCTCTAACTAATTTGACACTTGAAAACAAAGGGGGATTTGGTTTTTACGAAATTGAAAACAAAACATAAACTTGTAAATCAAAACAGATTTTAAAATGAATTTGATTGAATTGAATGGATAGAAAGCTAGCTAAGGGGTTCATCTCCACACATGTTATACTTGCATTCAAAACGATTTCCAATTGCTTTTCAATAACCCATGAATTCTCAACGCCCCAAGTTAATTAGGTCCGCTTAAATTAACCTTCAGATTTTCCTAACGTTATTGAATTGGATGATTGCATACGACAACCCAAAGCATTCCCCACAAGTCCCCTACATGATTGCATAATAGAGATACAAGCAAGAATCATTAAGTTCTATGAAAACCATAAGCATTGACGAGGCACTCGTAACTATGAATTGCATGAAACTTATGCCAAGAATTTACTTAACACGATTGTGATCAACAACCTTTACTACTTGTGAATATAAGTTCATAACGATTAGGTGAAATTCCCTTATATCCTAGCATCAAATTCATGCATGCAAACTAAGTGTCGACCCTCAATCAACATACAAGAATAAGTTTTAATTCACATAGATAAGCAAATTGAAATCACAACTTATGAAACGCAATTAGAAGTAATCAAATCATATAGCAAGCATAAACATGGTTTCGAATCCCCCCCTAGCCAAGGGGGGTTTAGTTCCTCATACTCGCAAAGCAAAGATACATAAATTTAGAAATTAAAACCCAAAGAAAGAAAACACCTAGAAGGCTCCAACTTGGCAGCAAGATCATCAATGATTTCCCTTTCCTCCTTGCTACATCAGAGAAGTTTAGAACAGGTTTTGGGTGGTATTTAGGGTGTAGAATGGATGGGGAATGGTAGGGAAAGGTTTAGGGTTGATGGGGGTACGGCTAGGGATGATTTTTGGGCAGAATTTTGGGATTTTGGTGATGGGAAGGTGCGGCAGAATGCAAGGGCAGATTTCTGGCGTGAATGATTGTGTATGAGAGGTGGTGATCTGATCTAGGGGTTATAATGAGTATATATAGGCATCCAAAACCCTAGGGTAATCAAATTAGGGTTTCTAGAAGCCCAAATCCACCAGAAATTAGGTTAAAACAATCAGATTTTTAGTGGGAATAAGGCCTAAGGTGCGGCTAGGGTTAGGGTTTAGAGATGAGCCTTCTAGAATGCCTTGCAAGGCAAGGAAATCAGATATTCTAGAGGCCTAGGTGCGGCTAGGGTTAGGGCCCACAAGGAATTAGGGTTTAGGTCATCTAAAAGCCCAAAACCAAGAATAGAAACTCTCGAAAATGGAAACCTCCAAGAATAGAAACTTCCAACTTTAGAAACTTTGGTTTCCAAATCTGAATTCTTTGTTCTTCACTTTCATTTCTTCATTTCTTAAGCTCCTTTGACCTTCAAACTCGTCCATTCCTTGTGCTCCATTAGCATACACTCCATTCTAGCTCAATTTTGCTCTAAAATGCTCCATTTTGCACTTCTTTGCATACTTCGTCTCTAAACCTGAAATTGCACGAAAATGACTTTAAACACTAAAATAACTAAAGAAAAACAACATAAATGCTTAAGAACAAGCCAACTAAGTCGCATAAATATGCTCCTATCATATGCCATTGATGTGAATAAAAATATAGGGCAGGAATGTTCAACACCTATCAAGAAGGATGTATTTCGAACCACCATCAAAGAGGGAATTGAAGTGGATCACAAGGGACACCCTACTACCCTCAAATTACCTAATCTGGCTAAGAGCACTTATGAAATTGTTGACAGTGCTGCTACTTTAGAGTCTTCATTGCAATACATTGGTGAGCCACCTATTCCAATTACAATTCCCATTTCAACTAATAGGTTGTTACCTTTTTTTGGTTCACGTGCCTGATAGGAGCATATTTATGCAACTGAGTTAGCTTGTTCTCATGCATTTATGTTGTTATTCCTTAGTTGTTTTAGTGTTTAAAGTCATTTTCGTGCAATTTCAGGTTCTAAGGACAAAGTATGCAATAAGGTGCATTTTGGAGCAGTTTTAGGCTTGGAATGGATAGCACATGCATGGAGCAAAATGGTTGGACGAAATTAAAGATCTAAAGAAGTTAGGAATGTGCCTAGGAGAGGAAGAAAATAAATAGAGGACCAAGGAAGACAAGGAAACCATCAAGAAAGAGGAAAGACTAGTCAAACTTACCTTATCTTGTCTTTACCTTTTCTAATCTAAATTACCAAAGATTCGGTCACACGAAGGATTTCTAAATACTTTGGGACATTTCAATACATATTCTACAAGTCCTAAACCTGCCTAAAAAGTCCAAGCCATATCATCCTTCACCATTTCTCTTCCTTGCCGTGCAAGGGAGCCATCCCTTTCCTATTTTCTGCCATAAATCACTCCAATTTCCACACATGCCATGCATCATCACCCTTGGTCCCTTCATTATTTCAGATTTCATGCATCATTACATTGAATCATTGCACTCAATTGCTACACCATTCCTTGTTCCCTCCATCATTTCAGATTCATGCATCATTACATTGAATCATTGCAATGAATCATTGCACTCAATTGCTACACCATTCCTTGTTCCCTCCATCATTTCAGATTTCATGCATCATTACATTGAATCATTGCACTCAATTGCTACACCATTCCTTGTTCCTTCCATCATTTTAGATTTCATGCATCATTGCACTCAATTGCTACACCATTTCATGTTCCCCTCCATTGCCATGCACTTCCTCTATAAAAGGAAGTGTGTGTAACATAAATTTGGATATACTTGGTTAGATCATTCACTCCCATTTCAACACAACCTTCATCCAAACACATCCATTCATCTTCACATCCATTCCTCCATACAAACAAACCTTCAAACACTCATCAACACCTTGTGCCGTAGCAAAGGAAGGGAAGGAAAGTGCTTGGACGTGCTTGCTGTCCAACTTGGATCGTTGGAGCGTTTAGGTGTTTTCTTTCTTTTGTTTCTAATGTTTAAATTCATTTCCTTTTGTTTTGTTGTAAATATGAGTGGCTAAACCCCTCTTGGCTAGGGGTGATTTCAAAGCCATGATTATGTGTGCAATATAATTTGATAAATTCCAGTTATGAACTCTTGAATCGTAAATGCAATTGGCTTAACTATTTGATTGATAACTTATTTGTATTTGTTAATTAAGGGTCGACACTTAATTGGCATGCATAAATCCGTTGCTAGAATATAAGGAAGTTTCACATAATCATTACAAACTTATATTCACATGTAGTGAAGGTCGCTTATAAACGATCGCGTTAAGTTCAATCCTAGCATGAGTGACATGATGTCATAGTTGCAAGTGCTTTGTCAATGCTTATGATTTTCATTAAACGTAATGATCTTTGATTGTATCTCTATTATGATGTCATGTAGGGAACTTTAGAAGAATGTTTTGGGTTGTCGAATGATGTCATCCAATCCAATAAAACAAGGAAAATCTAAGAGTTAACTAGTGATGTCATGGTTAATTTGGAGCATTGTCGTTCATAATTCAATGAAGTAGTAACTGAAAATCAAGTTATTTGCATACATGTCATGTGTGGAGAAAAAGCCTTTAGCTATCCCATCCATCATCTTATTTCTCACATTTGTTTTACAATCTGTCTAGTTTTTCATACTTGTTTGTTTGTTTCAACTTCATCCAAATCAAAACCCCCTTTTAGTTTCTTGTTTCAAAGTGTTTCAAATCTGTTTTAGTTTGTGTTTCTAAGTGTTTTGATTCAAGTAAAAGTCAATTTTCGTCCAAAGTCATTCCTAGTGCCTAGTTTAAGTTTATTTGGTTGTTTTAAGCTGTTTTAAGTATTTTAAGTTTGCATTGAGTCTTGTGAGTCTTGTTAAGTGTTTTTAAATTTAGTTTTTTTTTTATTTATCTTTTACTTTTGATATTTGATTTAGTTTTGTTTCCTTGATTTCAGGTACTAGAGAAGTAAGACATGGATTTTTCTACCATTCAAGCTCAATTGGGCGAAACTTACTGTTGGAAATATGCCCTGAAAGTCAATCTTTGGAAGAAACCTTTCAGGACAAATGAATTGATGTATGGATGACTCTTATACATCAAATGGCAAAGACACGAATTAGGACTATCTCAATAAATGATATATGTCCTAAATAGTGTATCCATGGATAATGGATCGATTGAAGAAGTAATCTAATGATGTTAGACTACAGAGACCTTCTTCAAATAACCATTATGTCCAAAAGGTTCCTAGTCATTGGATTGTCGGAGGGAAACTGACAATGCTTAGACCGGTACATACTGTGTCCGCATCAAATGGAAGGATGGAAAGTCTCATCCCATTCGTGTTGTGACACTAAGACAAGTATGTAGGTGCTCATTAAGAGAATGAGTTCACTGAACACAATCGAACGAGAGTACTTGCATGGAGGTCTACTCACATGTCAAGCAAGTAACTCTAATGGTTGGAATAATGTAAGTAGTCCTTTGACCTAAGGCATCGTCGTTGTCTTGTGGCTAAGTACTTAATCTTTGATTATGTCAAAGTCACCCCATTCGCGGATGTCCACGGCATAATTGGGGTTAAGCCACTTAGTCATGAAGGCAAGTGAATGCGCAACAAGGAATCTCTAATCCTCGATTAGAGAGGAAGAATACTCTAAGATATGATTCGGGAATCTTCGGCCGAAGTATCGAGCGTACTAAAGGAAAGCGTTCCTATACGACTCACTTGAATCAGATAAGAAGGAATAATCACATTAGGGGTTTGACATAATATATCCATACCCTAGTAATGTGATTGAGAGTATTGTCTTAGAGAAGGATCGAATTACATTGTAATTCCAACTGAATAGGTTCTCCGAACAACTTCTACATTAGCTTGGGTAGCTATGACATATGGTTAGATGTCACTCATAGCTTGTGAGTTCTTCTAGATGATTAAATGTAGTCATCAAAGAAGAAAGGTGAATTAAAATGAAGTTTTAATTCACTAAGTGATTGGATTAAATATAATCAATTGAATTGATGTCAATCACCTCACTGCCTTGCTAATTAGAACCTAAAATGATTGTACACCGATACACTCTTGTAGTGAGTAATTAATGGATGATGGAAATAATTAATTGGATTAATTAAGTGTTGTGATTAATTTAGAAAGTCTAAAGAAATCATAAAAGCGATAAAAGATCGTTTTGGGCTTAAAGAAACGTTTGGGTTTAATTAGGCCCATTGGGCCTAAACCCATTGGGCTTTTATTCAAGTATTGGATGACTTGAAATATATAAAAGCCCAAAGCCCAAATCCAACACAAGAGGCCGGCCACTTTAAGTGGAAAGGGAGAGATATTTAGTCAAGTGGTTGACTAGGTTTCTTTTTGTCTATATAAGGAACTTTATAGAGATATTGTTCAATAGGGTTTTTGAAGTGTTAAAACAACAAAGAGGCAAAAGAAAAAATAGCTCTCTAACACTACAAAGGCCGGCCACCTTAGGGGTGTTTTTACTAACACATCTTTCACCCTTTTGGTTATTCCTCCATCCATCTCACTACACTAGTGGGTGTGGATCTTTAGAGGTCTTCTCCTTTGGAGACTAAAGGAGAACCTTGGAGCACTCTTACTAATAAAGTGGAGGAGGCAAGGAGGGAGGCTAGGCTCAAGGACTTCAAGGAACAAAGGGCTTGGAGGTGGTCCATCCTTGGTCTCAAGTCTAGATCAAGAGGTATAAGACTAAACTTTCACTTTGTTCTTTACTAAAATGTTTTGATGCATTATATATAAACCTATGAACCTTGAAGGGGATTTGCATGACTATAGCTTTGATTTTATTTGATAAATTGCTTCCGTTGCTCATGTATATAAATTTTGAATTGTATATGCCTGCTAGTCGTTTAGAAATCCTATATGTTAAACTCTTAATTTTCCCTTCACCTACTTCTCAATTGTCACAATATGCCGAAAGGACCACAATGCAAAGTGTCCCTACATGTGATGTGTCTTATGGGCAAGGATATCCAACTCAGCAATATTCTCAATTCACTGCGAATGAAGATGCTTGGGGTTATCAAGGCCATAGCCAATTATGGGATAACATGTTTTCCAACGCTTACAATTCGGATTGGAGAGATTATTCAGATTACATAGAACCTCAACAATTCCAACAAGATGGATAGTGGCAGCAATCTGAGGAGTTTTATTTAACACTTATGTAGCCACCATAGCTTCCCTTACGACAATTCCAATCAAATTCAAGTATGTCCACGGATAGTGATCAAATTTTTCAATTACTAACCTCTTTGGTGCAGGGGCAGCAAAATCAAAATGAAACAATGCTCAATCAAGCTAAGGAGACGAGCGAATTGAAAAATCAACTTGGAGAGATTATGGAGTTCACGACACAAATTCAAGAGCAAAGTGAACTCTCAAACTCAACTATTGAAAATTTGAAGGAAGATTTTGAAATCCATGATGCTATCACTTTGGGAAGTGCTATGGAGGTTGGAGGTGAACCCAAGACATCCAAACCAAGCCAAAACATGGATGAACGGCTGATGCTTGAAGAAGAGGAGAATAACAAGGCCACGGCAAGGGAAGAACCACCCTTGTCGCAGCCCCATATGCCCTCTATGCCGTCCACTACAACCAAGGTAAGCCTAAATTCAATTTGTCCTGACCCCGTTTCACCAAATGTCCTTATTCCTTGCAGGATCATGCAATCCAAGGAAGAAGAGGGTGAGAAAGGCATCTTCGAAACCTTTCCAAAGAATCAAGAGTAAGAAGTGGATGGGGAATGTCTAGAATTCATCAAAGAAGATACACTTGAGACAAAAAATCCCAAAGAAGTTGGATTTTATGACACGGGAAAAGTCATAACTCTCAAAACACTAAATCTGGCCAACTCCCATATCTCTGCAACCTTCAAAGATGTGGTGTTCATAATTGAGTTTGTGTTGGAGCAAGCAAGTAAGCCATCTTCTCCAACTTCGATTTTATTATATACTAACTTGCTGATTTTGATGATTCAGGCACCTACACTAGAATTTAAACCATTGCCGGATCACGTCAAGTATCACCTTCCATTCAAGGATCAATTCCATGCTATGGGCCCTATCCAAGTTTAGAAGGAAGTTTCATCCGGCTGGAAGACGTTAAAGCAAGCGCTTTTTAGGAGGCAACCCATGTATTCAAATGAGGAAGATTTTCTAATCGCTCCACAATCAGTTTTGCGTTTCTAAAAAACTTCCCTTTTCTACATTTTATTTTGCCATGATTGTCATTTTTATTTGTTGCTTATTTAATTATTTTTGGGTGTGGGTTTATTTTTGAGACATTGACAGTTATGCAAGGCATTTTGACGTTCATTTTCATGAAAAAAAAGGAACATTAAGCAGAAAATACAATAGGAAGCCTTCACAAAGGCTGCTTAGGAGAAGTCTTAGTAGTCGGCGGAGCCTCAGCAGTCGGCAGAGCCCTAGAAGGAGGAGGCATCAGAGGTTGATCATTTGGAGCTTCATTACGCGGTACATCCCCAGAAGACGAAGGCAAATGCAGTTGGAACAAACCTACAAACCTCTGATGATCAAGTAAAATCTGACCATCAGATTCCTGCATCTGGTCAATCTTCCTCTTCATGTTTGTAGCATAGTTATGTGCGAGCTTATGCAACTGTTTATTCTCATGCTTGAGCCCTCTAATCTCCTGTTTGAGACTCATCACTTCAGCCGCCAACGATTCAACTTGACGGGTCTGAGCAAATAGGCGTTGGGCCATATTAGACACAGAACCTGCACACTGCACACTAAGAGCCAGAGAATCCTTAACAACCAACTCATCAGACCGTTTGGAAAGCAGTCTGTTATCTTTGGGAGTGACAAGGTTTCGGGCCACCACCGCAGCGGTCATATCATTCTTCATCACCGAATCCCCAACGGTAAGAAGACCAGTGATAGGAGCATATTTATGGGACTAAGTTAACATGTTTTCTTGCACTTACTTAGTTAGTTATTGCTTATAAGAGTGTTTTAAATCATTTTCGTGTGTTTGTAGGTCCTAATAACAAAGTTGGCAAGAAAAGTGCATTTTGGTGTATTTTGGAGCAATTTTGTTATTAGGAGCTACAAACATATGAAAATGATTTAAAACACTCTTATAAGCAATAACTAACTAAGTAAGTGCAAGAAAACATGTTAACTAAGTCGCATAAATATGCTCCCATCAAATTCCCCCACACTTAGCTTTTGCTAGTCCTCAAGCAAAATAAAGAAAACAAAACACAATCTAAACCTTCCAATGTTTGCCTTAGGGATTTCCAACGCACATGACATGTTAAAAATCATTATTCCCACAGATTTTAGTTATCCTCACACTTGAGCACATACTTAATCACAGTCACTACTTACTAATTCACAATTAACCAATTAAAACAATGTTTTGAATGTAGTAACATGCCTTAGAGCATTTGCTCAATTCCTTGCAAGATACTCTCTATTTTCACACACATTTTCTGACTACACACCCCACACTAGTTATATGTGAGAAGATTGACGTAAACATGAAAGGCTAGTACTCACATATGTTACAACAAGAAAGCAATTTTCTGGAGTTAATAAGCATGTTTAAATATGATCTCATGAATGGGATGCTACTACTTAGATGCAAGAACCAGTGACACCATATATTCATACCAATTTCAAACTCCACAAATTGAAACTCACAACACTCAAGATTGAAGTCAAGGGTTGTTAAAAGCATGAAATTAAACTTACAAGACTCAAAACAGATTATAGAGACTCAAAACTGCCTAAAAACAACTCTAAGGCAGTTTCTGCCACTAACACAAAGTTTGGACGAAAATTGATTTTATCTTGACTTAAAACACTTAAAAACACAATCTAAAATGATTACTAACTAATATGACTTAATAAAATAAAGGGGATTTTGGTTTTGGATGAAAATAAGGAAAACAAAGCAAGAACAATTTAAACAGATTCTTAAACAAATGTAGGTGAATTGATGGGTGATGGGTTAAACTATGGATGATGGGCTAGCTAGAGGGTTCTTCTCCACACATGACATACTTGCACATAAACCAATTTTTCAGTTGTTCTTTCGATCAATCATGAAACTCAACACCCCAGGTTAATTAAGTCCGCTTAAATTAACCTTCAAGTTCTCCTTAAGTTATTGAATTGGATGGGAAAGCACATACAACAATTCAAGCATTCTTCAAAAGTCCTTTACGTGAACAGCACAATAAAGATACAATCAAAGATCATTAAGCATCATGAAAACTATAAGTATTGACGAGGCATTCGTTACTATGATGAGCATGAAACTCCTACCAAGTTTTCATTTAACGCGATCGTTTATAAGCGACCTCCACTACTTGTGAATATAAATTTGTAACTATTAGGTGAAAGTCCTTTATACTCTAGCATCATATTCATGCATGCAAACTAAGTGTGCACTCTTAATAAACATACACGAATAAGTTATCAATCAAATAGTTAAACAAGTTGAATTCACAACTTATGAAATCACAACTGAAGGTAATCAATTCATATTGCAAGTATGAACATGGTTTCGAATTCCCCCCTAGCTAAGGGGGGGTTTAGTTCCTTATACTTACAAAGAAAAGATAAACAAATTTAGACATTGAAAACAAAAGAAAGAAAACACCTAAACGCTCCAACGATCCAAGTTGGACAGCATGCACGTCCAAGCACTTTCCTTCCCTTCCTTTGTTACGGCACAAGGTGTTGGTGAGTGTTTGAAGGTTTGGTTGTATGGAGGAATGGATGTAAAGATGAATGGATGTGTTTGGATGAAAGTTGTATTGAATTGGGGATGAATTATCAAGCAAAAACTAAATGTAATGGCTGCCACACACACTTCCTTTTATAGAGGAAGTGCACGGCATGGAGGGATGGATGGTGGTGTGAGCAATGATTCAATGGTGAAAGTGAAGTAATGATGCAAAGCATTGGGGTGAAATGGAGTGGTGTTGCAGCTATGAATGCAAGTGGGGAACATGAATGATTGTGCACATGGTAGATAAAGGAAAGGGAGGTGGAATGGTGCAGAAATTAGTCATAGGTGCAGGTGGATTAATGATGCACGACATGGGCAAGGAAAGTGGAGGAGTGGTGCATCAATGAGTGCATGTAGTGGAGGTGAAAGTGAATGAAATCTGATGGGTGAAGGGGACAAGGGTTGTGCACAACTTGAGTGCAATGATTAAATGTAATGGTGCATGAAAACATAAATAATGAAGGGGACAAGGGTGAGTGTTGTGGTAATGAGTGAATGTAGTGGTGTATTTTCTGCCCATGCCGTGCCTTTCCTTTGCCCATGTGTGTGTGTTTCCTTTGCCCATTTGCACACACATGTTCCTCATCATTTCAACCACAAAACAAACACATTTTCTGCCCTCCAACCTGTCCATGCCAAGTTGTCCATGTGTGCTTTTCTCTTTGCCCATGCCATGTGTGTTTCTTTGCATGTGCCTTGTATGATGTTGTCTCCATCACATGGCAGCTATGATGTTTGTTAGTTGTAGGTCACACACTTGCACACACATATGCTGAATTCTAATCTTCCCAAAACGTCCATCCTCATGTCTCCAAGTGCATGCAATCCATTTCAGCCCAAAATTGCTCCAAAATGCACTTTTCTTGCGAACTTTGTTATTAGGACCTACAAACATACGAAAATGATTTAAAACACTCTTATAAGCAATAACTAACTAAGTAAGTGCAAGAAAACATGTTAACTAAGTCGCATAAATATGCTCCTATCAAATTCTCCCACACTTAGATTTTGCTAGTCCTCGAGCAAAATAAAGAAAACAAAACACAATCTAAACCTTCCAATGTTTGCCTTAGGGATTTCCAAAGCACATGACATGTTAAAAATCCTTATTCCCACATATTTTAGTTATCTTCACACTTGAGCACATACTTAATCACAGTCACTACTTACTAATTCACAATTAACCAATTAAAACAATGTTTTGAATGTAGTAACATGCTTTAGAGAATTTGCTGAATTCCTTGCAAGATACTCTCTATTTTCACACACATTTTCTGACTACACACCCTACACTAGTTATATGTGAGAAGATTGATGTAAACATGAAAGACTAGTACTCACATATGTTACAACAAGAAAGCAATTTTCTGGAGTTAATAAGCATGTTTAAATATGATCTCATGAATGGGATGCTACTACTTTGATGCGAGAACCAGTGACACCATATGCTCATACCAATTTCAAACTCCACAAATTGAAACGCACAACACTCAAGATTGAAGTCAAGGGTTGTAACAGGGTTTGGGGGTAATGGCTAACAAAGAAAGGATAGGGGTAACAAACGTTCTTAAAGCGATAGTAAGCAAAGCAATGAAATCGACACTTGGAATTCACTTTAGAATGTAGAATCAACTTTCAAATACAAAGGGAAGATTCATGCAACACTCAGGGTCAAACTCAATGTTTTTGGACCCTTTCTTCAACAAACAACACTTTAAAGCTCTTTTTCACAAATTTTTCTTCTTTTCATTCTATTTTCCACGAATTTTTCTTTTTCTTTTTCTTTCCTACCCGTGCCTTATTAAGGATTTTGGCACACACACACAACAAAAATCACTTCCCCCACACTTGTTTTCTGCAATACATTAATAAAAAGGAATTCATTTTGAGTCATGCTTTACTATGCTTCAAGAACAAGGGTATGGATGGTTCTAATCTAGGCTAGGTGAGGACAGTGTGGGTTAACAAAGAACATAGGCTACCCAAGGCTCAACGGGTTAACTTAAACATATACTGAAGTAGGATACACGGCAATTTGGCTTTGGTGGTGGTCACTACACAACTTCATCTTGAATATGTGTTATGCAAATCAATAACATGCTTTGAATGAAATGGGCATGAGTTCTAGCATTCGGAACTAAATGATGAAACGCCTTCTAAGTAGTAACCAAGCAAAGAATAATGAGATCATGCAACGACTTTAGAAAACAAGAATGCACAGATTATTAACTCTCCAAACAAACGTTTTAGGCTCAAGTCTCACAAGGTTGTAGCGTTCATTTGAGTTCCTTCCTTCAAGCATGTTACCAAACTGATTTTTCTTTTATGATTGCATGTGAATTCATAAATTTAAACCACAACCAAGCATACACCAAGGAGTAAATCAAATTTTCATCCATGTTTATAACTCTTTTTAACAGTCATGTAATTAAAAACCAAATCCTCATCATTGTGTTGGATGGTACCCTAAAACACAAATAAACATACAAAACCAACTCTTTTTGGGTTTTTCGAAACAATTTTTCAAATTTTTATGAGATTTTCGGATTTTTATATCAAAACACACTAAAACACTCCAAAACAGCTTAAAAAAACACTTAAAACAGCAAGAAACAACACTAGAAGTAATGGGTGATAAACTCCTACGAATTTCATGCAAAACAACTTAGTTACCCCCCCACACTTACATCAAACATTGTCCTCAATGTTTCAAGCATAAACTTACACAAAAACAAGCAAACAAACAAACAACGAATAAACATGATAAGTATGGCAAAGTAAAAACCAGACAAAGTAGAGTTTAAGAACTCAAATCTGGTTTTGGAGATAGGTGATCTTGTTGTCTTTCCACAGCTTTGATCTCGAACTGGTTCGGAATTCTGAGCGAGAGTTCCTTGGTTTCAAATCAGACTCATTCTGCTGCGTTGATTTGATTGTACAGTCTGCATTCTTCTCTGCTTGTTTCTTCTGCACGGCAGGCAAGCAAGAGGTAGAGGTGATGGTCTGTTTCTTTCTTCAATCTTTCCAAGTGCCCACCTCTTGCTTTATTTCTCATTGTCCCTAGCTGAGGGTGAATTAGTACCTTGTCTCCACATGCTTCGAGGTATCATTTTCACTTCCCTTATCTGTTCCCTAGGTAGATGTGGTAGACGAAGAGGAAGCATAAGATGTTGAAGATGATTACTCGAGAGCAGGGCTAGGTAAGCAATCAGGAAGGGGTTCCAAGCAGTCGGTTTCAGATCGGAAGATTGATACCAAGTGCTGGCTGATTGCTCTTTTTCTCCTTGTCCCGCAAATGAAAACAACGACAAGGAGAATGACAGGGAGAAAACATGATATGAGATACTCTTGCTTTCAACCTTCATGATATGAAATACTTTTGATTTGGATGAGTTGTTTGCAGAGGTACCCCAAGGAATAAGGAACACTGAGTGACTCGAGAGGCTTCGTTAGGAAGGCATTCTTGGAGATGACGGAAGGTTATCTATGTCTACCTTGCCATGGAGGGTGAAGGTCGACCTTTATAGGAACTAATAACCGGTACTATTCTTTCACTCTTGTCGGCAACCGTTAGATGATTGAACAGTAAACTTCACGTGCTTTCTACTTCACCAGAAATCTTCGACAGATTGCCCGTGATTTCTGCAAAGTTGAGTGTGCATGTGACAGATGCTAACACGTTTGGAAATGCAGATGGCTCTCCGATTTTTGAGCTTGCCTCTTCGAGTTTTAAGCTCCGTCGAGTGCAGAGGTTGCATGTGACAAGTGCGGATAAATCTGGAACAGAGGATGGCCCGTGGTTTCTGAGCAAGCCCAACTTTTGAGAAAGCTAGCGCCTCTTCGATTTTTGAATTGGCCTCTTTGAATTCTGAGCTCGCCTCTTCGATATCTAAAATCTCGTCGAGTGTTGATTTTTATAGAGGCACGCAGTTCATTTCAAAGCACACTTGAATTTGTGCTTGTATAAACTCCTTTCTTGCACTTCTAATATCTTGACTTGGCTGACCTCTTCTTTCTTCAACACCTTTGAAAATGTCTTGCCCTTCCGACTGTCGTTTTGACTTGAACCTTGATGAAGAGGCTGCCATGCCTTCTCCAGACAACATATGGTGCCTATCCTTCATATCCCCTACTGGTTCTCTTACCATTAGGGATTCGGTGATGAAGAATGACCTGACTGGTGCGGTGGTGGCCCGAAACCTTGTCACTCCTAAAGATAATAGACTGCTTTCAAAACAGTCTGATGAGTTGGTTGTTAAGGAGTCTCTGGCTCTTAGTGTGCAGTGTGTAGATTCTGCGTCCAACATGGCCCAACGCCTATTTGCTCGAACCCGTCAAGTTGAATCGTTGGCGGCTGAAGTGATGAGTCTAAAACAGGAGATTAGAGGGCTCAAGCATGAGAATAAACAGTTGCACAAGCTCGCACACAACTATGCCACAAATATGAAGAGGAAAATTGACCAGATGTAGGAATCTGATGGTCAGATTTTACTTGATCATCGGAGGTTTGTGGGTTTGTTCCAACAACATTTACCTTCGTCTTCTGGGGCTGTACCGCGTAGTGAAGCTCCAAATGATCAACCTCCGATACCTCCTCCTTTTGTGGCCCCGCCGACTGCTGAGGCTCCGCCGACTACTGAGACTTTTCCCAAACAGCCTTTGTGAAGGCTCCCTTTGTATTTTTCTATCTCCTGTTTCTTTTGCACGAATTTTAATGTGAAAATACCTTGCATATCTATCAATGTCTCAAAAATAAATCCAAACCCAAAAATAATTAAATAAGCAACAAACAAATAAATTAAAAAATGATAATCAGGCAAAATAAAAATGCAGAAAAGGGAAGGTTTTTAGAAACGCAAAACTACTTGTGGAGCGATTCAAAAATCTTCCTCATTTAATACATGGGTTGCGTCCCAAGAAGCGCTTGCTTTAACGTCTTCTAACCAGACGATACCTCCACTTAAGCTTGAACAAGGCCTACGGCATGGAGGGGTACATTCTCCACGACTTGCTCCTCAAATGCCTCATAATAGGGCTTCAAATGATGCCCATTTAGCTTGAATTCTTGTTACGTCTTCAAACTTTGTATTTGGACTGCACCATGAGGAAAAACATTAGTAACCACAAAAGGACCAATCCATTTAGAACGCAACTTACTAGGAAACAAGCGAAGATGGGAATTAAAGAGTAACACTTTTGGCCCAATAGAGAATGATTTGCCTCGAATCATCTTGTCATGGAAAGCCTTCGTCTTCTCCTTGTAAATTTGGGCGTTTTCATAAGCCTCATGCCTAATCTCTTCAAGTTCATTTAATTGGAGCTTTCTATGAATTCCAACGGCATCAAGGTCCATGTTGAATGTTTTGACGGCCCAATGCGCCTTGTGCTCCAATTCTACGGGAAGATGGCATGGTTTGCCATAGATGAGCCGAAATGGGGACATGCCAAGGGGTGTTTTTTATGCCGTGTGATATGCCCACAACGCATCCTCCAAACGCAAGCTCTAATCCTTTCTTGTTGGCCCAATGGTCTTCTCTAGAATTTGCTTGATCTCCCTATTAGACACCTCGGCTTGCCCATTGGTTTGAGGATGGTAATGAGT
Organism: Malus domestica; assembly: GCF_042453785.1. NCBI lineage: Eukaryota > Viridiplantae > Streptophyta > Magnoliopsida > Rosales > Rosaceae > Malus > Malus domestica. The sequence goes on along the minus strand of NC_091665.1, from coordinate 14,459,838 downwards.
AGAAACCTTATGGTTGACATTGTACTTCCTCAACAACGCCGCAATGGTTTGATTGCAAAAGTGAGACCCTCCATCACTGATGATTACTCGTGGCATTCCAAACCTTGCAAATAGGTTAGTTCTAATGAAATCTGCAACCACTCGAGAATCATTAGTTCGGGTGGCTTTTTGCTTCCACCCATTTCGATACATAATCCACAGCAAGTAAGATATAAAGGAAACCATGTGAGGAAGGGAAAGGACCCATAAAATCAATACCCCAAACGTCAAAAATTTCAACATTGAGGATGGAAACCTGCGGCATTTGATCCTTTTGCACTTATATTTCCTATTCTTTGCCATTTATCACATGTTAAGCAAAAAATTCTAGCATCCTTAAAGACACTAGGCCAATAGAACCCACATTGTAACACCTTAAATGTTGTTCTTTGTGTGCCAAAGTGACCACCACATGCATATGTATGACAAAAGCTTAAAATGGAATGAAACTCAGAATCATGCACACTTCGACGAATAATCTGATCCGGGCAATATTTCCACAAATATGGATCATCCCACACATAAAACCGTGCGTCATTTCTAACCTTATCACGTTGGTGTCTAGTGAGAGTGCTTGGAATTTGTTTAGACACCAAAAAGTTTACCAAATCAGCATACCAAGGTTCACTTACCTTAATGGACATCAATTGTTCATTAGGAAACGTTTCAGCAATGGGTAGGGACTCCTCATTATGCATCATACGGCTTAGGTGGTCAGCCACCATGTTTTCACTTCCCTTTTTGTCTTGAATCTCAATGTTGAACTCTTGGAGAAGTAATATCCATCGAATTAACCTTGGCTTGGCCTCCTTCTTGCTGAGCAAATATTTTAAAGCTGCATGATCAGTGAAAACAATTACTTTAGTACCAATTAAATATGATCGAAATTTATCTAAAGTAAAGACAACGGCAATAAGTTCTTTTTCCGTTGTGGAATAGTTTAATTGGGCATCATTCAACGTCCGTGAAGCATAGTAGATGACATGCGGCCTCTTATCCTTCCTTTGTCCTAAAACAACCCCTAAAGCATAATAGGATGTGTCACACATGAGCTCAAAAGGAAGGCTCAAATCCGATGGAACAATAATAGGAGCCGTGGTCAGCAACTCCTTGAGTTGTTTGAAGGATGCCGTGCACTCCTTATTGAAGTTAAACGCCACATCTTTTTGAAGGAGACGGCAAAGAGGTTGGGAAACCTTTGAGAAATCTTTGATAAATCTTGGATAGAAACCTGCATGTCCAAGAAAAGAGTGAACCTCTCAAACCGAAGTAGGAGAGGGTAAGTGACGTACAAGATCGATCTTTGATTAATCAACCTCCATTCCTTTTTCAGAGATGATATGTCCTAAAACTATGCCTTGTTTAACCATGAAATGACATTTTTCCCAATTGAGAACAAGGTTAGTTTCAAAACATCGTTTTAAGTTCAAACTGAGATTATGCAAACAACCATCAAATGAATCACCAAAAACGCCGAAATCATCTATAAAAACTTCAATAATTTTCTCAACATAATCAGAAAATATGTTCATCATGCATCTTTGAAATGTGGCAGGTGCATTACATAAACCAAATGGCATGCGACGATAAGCAAATGTACCAAAGGGGCATGTGAAAGTGGTTTTTTCTTGGTCCTCGGGTGTTATGACAATTTGATTATAACCAGAATAACCATAAAGAAAACAATAGAAAGCATAACCCGCTAACCTCTCAAGCATTTGATCAATGAATGGCAAAGGGAAGTGGTCCTTCCTAATGGTGGCGTTTAGCTTCCTGTAATCGATACATACCCTCCAACCTGTTTGGATTCGAGTAGGCACAAGCTCATTTTCGGCATTTGTCACCACAGTTACTCCGGATTTCTTTGGGACACATTGAACAGGCGAAACCCAACGACTATCGGAAATAGGATAGATCACTCCACAATCTAAAAGCTTGATTATTTCCTTCTTCACAACTTCCATCATCGGAGGGTTGAGTCGGCGTTGAGCTTCTCGAGATGTTTTAGACCCCTCATCCAAAAGTATGTGATGCATGCAAGTGGTGGGACTGATTCCTTTTATGTCGGCCAATGTCCACCCAATTGCTGTTTTGTACTCCCTTAGCACCCTTACCAACTTGTCCTCCTCTTGTGCCGTGAGTGTGCTTGAGATGATGACGGGCAACGTCTCATCATCGCCCAAGAAAACGTACTTTAAATGGCTTGGCAATGGCTTAAGTTCAAGTGTAGGTGGCTGCATAACTAAAGGAAGTAACTTATTAGTCAAAACTGAAATGGATATCGGGTAAAAAAACTTACCAGATTGTAGTGGAAATGATTCGAGGGCAGCCACCATCTCAATGATGTCTTCATTAGGGGGTATGGCAAGGGAAAAATCATTCATGCCGTGGGGATGTATGGTTACTGCTTCATTGTTTTGAATGTCCATTCCTCGTGCAATGACCAATTCAAGTGCATCGTCATTCAATTGTTCAAAATGGTCCTGCGCCAAAGAAGCAAATACATCAATAGAAAAACATGAGTGATCCTCACTAGGATACTTGATATAATCAGAAAGACTAAAATTGATAACTTCCCCATCAAATTCCATCGTCAAAGTTCCATTAAACACATCAATCTTAGTACGGGCAGTTTTCATGAATGGCCGTCCAAGAAGGATGGGTAATGTAGGGGAGTGGTCCGATTCGTCCATTTCAAGCATGTAGAAATCCGCCGGAAAGATTAAATGATTGACCTACACTAAAACATCTTCCAAAACTCCCTTTGGATAGGCATTAGATCTATTAGCCAATTGTATAATCACACCATCCTTTTTCAATTCGCCTAAGTGCATAGATGCATAGATTGAATAAGGCATGACATTTATAGATGCACCTAAGTCTAACATGGCAGATTCAAAACGAGTATTCCCAATTACACAAGGAATGGTAAAACTACCCGGATCTTTGCATTTAGTGGGCAGTTTACTTTGTAAAACAGCTGAGACATTTTCACTTACCTTGACAACCTCCTTGCTCGAAATTCTCTTCCTAGTTGTGCAAAGTTCTTTCAAAAACTTGGCATACCTTGGAACTTGCTTAATTGCATCCAAAAGTGGTATATTGACTTGAACTTTTCTAAACATTTCCAAAATATCCTTTTCAGCCTCCTCCTTCTTTGATTGCATGAACCTACGAGGAAAGGGTACATTTGGAGGAATAACGTTAGAATTAATCAAAATTGGAACTTCCTTACCTTTGTTGGCCAAATTGGATGGTTTAGGGGCTTTTGGGGCCTGTGGCAAAGATGTTTCCACCCTTGCCGTGGGGGTGCTTTGCTCCTTCTCTTCAATTATCAACTCTTCAACCTCGTTGGAACGTGAATTGGAAGGTTGGGGATCAGATCCAACTTGTTTTCCACTTCACAAACTCATGGCTTTTGCAGATTCAAATCCTCCCTTCGGGTTGACAACGGTCGAACTAGGCAACTTACCTTGCTCTCTGAATTGTCCTACAAACTCCGCATGAAGGAAAAATTTTGTCCTAGCTAAGAACAAGTAAGAACATTTGAATACATATGCAAACCATTAACACATTAAAGTAGGCATGCATTCAAAAACAATTCATAAAACCCATGACTTTCAAAGCCTAGTATATGGTGAACCAATAAACTCTTTAACAACATTAAAGAGAAGTAAAGATTTAGAGTTTCTTTACCCTTGAAGCTCATCCTTGTTTACACAAGGGATTCACCCAAGTGGAGGGCCATCAAGTCACCTCCTAGCTCCTTGGATATTGCTTGTGATTTCCTTCTCCTTTTGTGCTCCTTTGGACTTTGTGGATGTAAGGAAAGGATCTCCAAAACACCAAAAGTTTGGTGTCTCTAAGTCTCCACACCAAGGGTTTAGTGTGAAGATGAAATGGATGACTTAGGGAAGAAGAGATTGCTAGATTAATCTCCCTAAGTGGCCGGCCTCTTTGTAGAGAGAAAGAGAGAAAATGTTTCACCTCTTTGCCTCAAAGAAAAACCCTAATGAGAAATAAAGCTATAAAGTTCCTTTTATACTTCATTTCAAGTGAGTGGCAAACTTGTAATTAATCCAAGATTGCCCATTCACCCTAATGGCCGGCCATGTTAATGTTATTGGGCTATTTGCCCATTTTGTTTTAGTTGTCATACAACTTAAACATAATGGGCCTTTTGGACCAAAACGCTTTTGGGCCCCGAAACCCAAAACCAACATATAAGCCCAATACGAACCTTTCGTAAAATTAATTAACTAATTAATTAATCTTGACCATTCTTCAATTAAACCATTTAATTGCATATCCATTTCATAAAATTTCTTCACTATCACCCTTACTCGGTGTACGATCCATTAGGTTCCAATTAGCGAGGTAGTGGGCGATTGTTACTCTTAACGATCGATTGTGAATTGAAACCACATTTCAATTCTCCCTTTTATGATTAGTGTTTGCTAGTCATTAGGGCTTCCACAAACCATGAGTGACACCTAGCAGTATGTCATGGTTACCCAAGCTAAGTAGAATTGGTTGGAGAACCTATCTAGTTACAACTACAATGCAATACGGTCATTCTCTAATACAATACTCTTAATCAGATTGTTTAAGTGATAGTTTGTTTCATGTCTACTATCCAATGTGATACATATCTATATGATTCCCTTGAATATGATTTGGAACAAACTTCCTAAGTCATATTCATATGCTTTGGCCAAAGACTTTAGAATCATATCTTAGAGTATTCTCCTTCCACCATGGAAGGTTAGAGATCCCTTGTTGTGCATTCATATGCCTACACGACTAGATAGCTTGACCCCAACAATGCCGTGGACACTCCGATGGAATGTCGTTGACATGATCAAAGATCAAGGACCTAACCATTAGACATCTATGATGCCTCAGGTCAAAGGACTAATTTGCATATTGCAACTATTGAGTTCTTACATGACATGTATGTTCGAACTCTCTTTCGATCGTTGTTCAGTGTACCCAATTACTCTTTCGAGCACCTAAGTGTTTGTCTTAGTGTCCAACACCAAATGACTTGAGACTAGTCATACTCACGCTTGAGTCAACATAACACATACTAACCTTAGCGGATTGTCAATACCCAATTGGCAATCCTATGGCTAGGAACGTTTTAGGAATGAACATAAGAGAATGGTCTCGATAATCTAACTCACTTAGATCACTTGTCTCTTAGATCAAATACATCCCTTGGATTCCCTTATTACTTAAACATATGATACAATAAATAGTGATTAACAATAAGCTTTGCCCTTCATTAAACATATAAAAGTTTAATACATTAAGTATTCCAAAAAGCTATTACATCAAATGAGTGGCTTTGTGGGCATACTTCCAACAATCTCCCATTTGCACTCAAAGCCATCATCCCATGTATCTAATACCCATCTTTTCCATATGACGGTCAAGCTGGATTTGAGACATTGGCTTTGTCAGTGGATCTGCTACGTTATCGGCTGAGGCAACTTTGAGGATGTTGACTTTCCCCTGGGCAGCATATCTTCCAATGATATTAAAGCGCCTGTCAAAATGCTTGTTCTTTTGATGTGCCCTGGGTTCCTTGGCTTGAGCTATCGCCCTACTATTATCACAGTACAAAGTTACTGGTGATGTAATGGTTGGAACCACCCCAAGTTCAGTGATGAACTTCTTCATCCAGAATGCTTCTTTGCCGGCTTCAGCTGCAGCGACATATTCAGCCTCTGTCGTGGAATCAGCAATTACACTCTGTTTCTTGCTCTTCCAACTAACAGCCCCACCATTCAGAGTGAACACATATCCTGAGTTGGAACTTCTATCATCGACGTCAGATTGGAAATCTGCATCTGTATAGGTTCCACTCGCAACTCTGCTGCTCCTCCATATACGAGGAACATGGCCTTAGTTCTTCTTAAGTACTTAAGGACCGTCTTGACAGCTGCCCAGTGTTCTGGTCCTGGGTTAGATTGATATCGACTAGTAATGCTCACAACATATGCGATATCAGGCCTTGTGCATATCATGGCATACATGAGACTCCCTATGGCAGAAGCATAAGGAATAATATTCATTTTCCGTATCTCTTCAGGAGTCTTAGGTTCCATGGACTTATAAAGGTGAATTCCATGTCTCACAGGAAGAAAACCTTTCTTAGATTGTTCCATCTGGAACCTACTTAGCACCTTATCAATGTACATAGATTGGGATAATCCAATTAATTTTCTGGATCTATCACGATAGAGCTTTATCCCAAGTACATAAGATGCATCTCCTAAATCTTTCATGTGGAAGGTTTTGGACAACCACACTTTTACAGAAGAAAGTATTGCAGTGTCATTCCCGAATAGTAATATGTCATCTACATATAACACTAGGAATACTACTGCTTCCCCAACGACCTTTTGATAAACACAATTGTCGCCTTCGTTTTGAGTAAAACCAAATGTTTTGATTTCAGTGTCGAAACGAATGTTCCAGCTCCTGGAGGCTTGCTTAAGTCCATAAATGGACCTTTGAAGCTTGCATACCTTAGTCTTTTCAGACTTGGACACGAAACCTTCAGGTTGAGTCATATAGAGCTCTTCCTCTAGGTAGCCATTCAGAAAGGCCGTCTTCACGTCCATTTGCCATATCTCATAATCATGGTACGCAACTATAGCAAGCAAAATCCGAATGGACTTAATCATGGCTACAGGAGAGAAAGTTTCTTCATAGTCAATCCCTTCTCTTTGCCTGTAACCCTTGGCTACTAGTCTAGCCTTATAAGTCTCCACGTTCCCATCAACGCCTATCTTCCTCTTGAAGACCCATTTGTTTCCAACAGGTACAATACCTTTTGGAGGGTCTACAAGAGTCCAGACCTGATTTTGATACATGGAATCCATCTCGGATTTCATGGCCTCTTGTTATCTCTTTGAATCAATGTCGGACATTGCTTCAGTGTAGTCCCTAGGGTCTTCCTTTGTGTCATTGTCACCTAGAAGGTGCAATTCCACAAAGTCATTGTCTAAGCCATACCTCTTAAGTGGCTTACTAACCCGTTCAGATCTACGTGGAGCTTGGGGTTCAGGAACAGGGTTGTCAATATGTCGAGTGCTTGTTTGTGGTTCATTATTAATCTCATTAATTTCCATTTCTTTGCTTATATTTCCTTTGAGAACGAATTCGTCCTCTAGAAACTTAGCAGTTCTAGCGACAAAGACTTTCTGGTCGTCAGGATGGTAGAACTCATATCCCCATAGTTTCTCTAGGATATCCCACAAAATAGCATCTTACTGGTCTCGCTTCAAGCTTAGTAGCTTCAAGCTTGTTGACATATGCTTCACAACCCCAAATCTTAACATGATTAAGACTTGGCTTTCTTCCATGCCATATCTCATAGGGCGTTTGTGAAACTGATTTGGAAGGTACTCTATTAAGCAAGTAAGCTGCTGTATATAGAGCGTATCCCCAGAATGTTACTGGTAGATCAGTGGAACTCATCATAGAATGAACCATGTTCATCAAGGTTCGATTTCTCCTTTCAGAAACTCCATTAAGTTGTGGAGTTCCCGGTGGAGTCCACTGTGATATTATTCCACACTCTTTGAGATAATCTAGGAACTCATTACTCAGATATTCACCCCTCGATCCGATCTTAGGATCTTTATCTGTTTCCCAGTTTGCTTCTCAACTTCATTCTTGAATTCCTTGAACCTTTCAAAGGATTCTGACTTGTACTTCATAAGATACACATAGCCAAACCGAGAGTGATCGTCGGTGAATGTGATATAGTAGGAGAAGCCTCTTCTCGACGTAGTAGACATAGGTCCACATATGTCAGTGTGGATTAACCCTAGAATTTCAGTGGCACGCTCTTCTTTTCCAATAAATGGAGATTTGGTCATCTTCCCTTTCAAGCAACATTCACAAGTACCCATCTGGTCATTACCTAATGGGCGGATATATCCGTCTTTCGACATCTTGTGAATCTTATCAAGGTTCACATGTCCAAGTTTAAGATGCCACATCTTTTCTTGGTTAACTTCTTCTCTAGCCCTTTTGGATTTTGAGGTATTCCCGCTTGCAATACAGTGCATCCCACTATTCGTCTCTAAGTGAAAAAGTCCCTCTATCATATTACCATGAGAGATAATACGACCGTTCAAGTATAAAGTGCAACTCATTTTGTTAAACAATATTGAGTGCCCATCTCGTAAAAGCTTAGAGATGGAAATCAAATTCTTTATACATGAAGGAAAATATAAACAATTTTTAAGTTCCAGGACTTCCCCAGAGGGTAGGTTAAGCATGTAGGTGTTGATGATATGTTTTAAACCTTCCTAATGCTAAAACATATTGAGTATAATAGCACAAGTAAGGGTGTCGAATCCACAGGGACTAATTGGACCTATATAATCACTTGTTTTGCAAGAACCATATTAAATGACTAAACTAGGCAACTTTAGACAGATTTGTTGTTGTAACTTAAAAACTCACAAGAATGATGACAACACAAGTAATGAATCAACAAGTAATAAAATGGAATAAAACCAATGGAGATGGAACTAGGGATTCGGTTTCACCATAGCTAAATTAATCCCATGTTTGTTAAATCAGTTTATGCTCATTCATTCACCTATTTCTTGAGTTTGTTTCACTTAGATATGATCAACCATATGATGTGTGGATTTGATCAAATCATCCTAGTCAAGAACCAAATTGTGATGTGCAACTTTGGTTCTCAACCAAGGATGTTTTATACATATGAAACTTTCACAAAACCAAAGGGGACACACGGCATGATGTTTGCCAAACATCCCCTTCATTCACTCCCAAATCTGCCAAAATTATGCATGATGTGTGCTTCTAATTTTGGCTACACAACCTGTGGTTAATTCAAGTGGTGATCAAGCATTAAAATCAACACACAAATTCACAATAAAATCAGAGAATGAAACAAGAAATAGAAGGATCAAATGAGCATTATGAGTTAACTACATGGTTTTCTTGCTAGGCTACATCGAATCCCTAAGAGGAGATTAGTTACATTTCATGTTTACAAACGTTTTAACATAGAAATACATAACATGAATGAACATAGAATTGAGAAGAAGGAACCCTTGAAGCAAAACTGATGTTGAAATCCTTTAAGTGTAGCCTTCGGTCTTGATTCTCCAAATGTGATGCAACATGAAAGATGAGCAGCTTGTGGATGGGTGGTTTGTTTGAATGGGAGAGAGGGTGGTCAGAAATTTGGATGGCTAAGTGAGTGAATGGTGGTGTTGCGGATGGGATAGAGAATGGACACAAAATGGAGTTTCTTGGTGTGTGAATGAGAGTGTAACCGAGAGAGCTTGAAGTGAGATTGCATGGACTTTAAATTGAAGTCCTAATGAGAACATGCAGCTGGAATTAGAGTAATGGATCTGCCAATCTGAAATGATGATGAATTGAAGTGATTTCTGAGGTGGTAAGGCACGGCATGTTGAAACACAAGCATGTGTAGGACTTATTTAATTCAAGAGGCATGTGCAATGGCTGCAATGTGCAGTGGACAACCAGAAATTGTTTTCCACATGCTGGAAAGGGAAAGAAAGGCACGGCATGGCTTGGTTTGGATGTGCAAAGGTGGCTGAATGACTTAGATTAATGAAGACACATGCATTGCTGCAAAAGGGAGTTGGAAAGGGTAAGGCAATGCACGGCAAGGTGTGAACATGCATGTAATCACATGTTGTTGAGGTGTAAATGGAAGGGAAAGCACGGCAGGTTTGAACACATGCATGTGATTGCATGTTTTGATGTTTAAAGGAAATGGAAGGCACGGCACAAATTGTGAACATGCATGTGATTGCATGTTTTGGAACCACCTAAGTTAATTCCAATGTTTTTGCCTTGTCTTGTCTCACCCAATATGGCCGAATGCCACCTTACACTTCCAAATGTGATCCTGAAATTCCATGCAGCCAAGTAACTTCTAAAATCCTCATTTGAAACTTCAAATTGACTCCTCAAGAACCTTCTCCACGTTTGGGATAATGCTCAGCTACCAAAAAGGGGTGATTTTACTTCATTTGCAATCCAATTGATCCTAAAACACACTTGGCTGCACACTAGCACAAAATAATGTAAAAACACAACTAGTTTGATTCAAAAACATCACAAAAATGCCAATTAAAGATGATATAAATGTACACAAAGTGTGTACATCAGTAGGTGCCTATTGCTTTTGCAGAGATTTTAGTGCCGTTCCCAACTCGCACAACCATCTCCCCATTACGCAGTGATTTGCTCCCCGCTAGTCCCTGCATCATATTACAGATATGTTGACTAGCGCCTGAATCAAATATCCAGGAATTGGACCTCACTGTAAAAGCACTCTCTATGACAGAAATAGTCTCTTCAAAATTTCGTGTCATAAGGCTCGCAATGCGCACCCTGTATTTCTTCTTCCAACGTTCATCCTTTCCACAATGAAAGCATGTTCCTTTGGATTTCTTTGCCTCCTTCTTATGCAACCTTTTCCTTGTGTTTGCATTCTCACTCCCACTGTCCACTTTGAAACCTTTTTCAAATTTACAGCACATGTCAATCATCTCGTTTAAAGCATGATCGAATCTATTCACTTTATAGTTTACAATAAACTTAGTGAAATCATCCGAGAGAGATGCAAGGAAAAAGTCTTGGGCCATTTTCCCATCGATGGAAGTTCCTAAACTTTTAAGATCTTTAAATATATTTTCCATCTTTTGTCCATGTTTATGGACCAATGTCCCCTTTGCCGTTTTGGCATTCATTAGACTACAAACATTTGAGAATCGTACATTACTAGTCTCAATGTCATGCATCTTATGCAAACTTTCAACCATGGCACAAGAAGTGTCCATGTGCTTATGTTGCTTCATAAGCTCCTCACTAAGTGAAGTAAGGATTAAGCATTTGGCTTGTAAATCATCCTCATAGTGTCTAACATAATTTTGACACTCCTCCTTTGAAGCTAGTTTCGTAGGAGGTACATGAGGAGGGGATTGCTTAAGCACATACAATATGTCTTTCACCTTTGAGACATTCTCAATGTGGCGATACCAAGCAAGGAAACGTTGGCCCCTAAGGCCCTTTTTGTCAAGTATAATGGTGGGTATAATTTTAGGCATGTCGTTAACTACATAACATAACATAAATCGTATTAGATTGTTTGTTTAAAACTATTTGATTGGGTCTTTGAATCAAATAGTACCACCCACTATTTTTGGCAAATTCCACATCCCTCAATAGAATTCGAGAGTTATATTGAACTCTTAGCGGGGTATGGGAGACTCACCATTACCAAGCCCACCTCACGATGATACGATGTTGGCTAGCAAAAATAATGATGAGAGAATAATGCATTATTCATTTACAACCTTTTGTAATTACCCATCCGTTTAGCCTCTAGAGAATGTTGCCTCATGATGATACGATGTCGGCTCCATTGCACTTAGTTTAAGTTATTCCCACCATGCTTAGTTTGTGAAGGGGTTCAAGAATAGCCTCATGATGATACGATGTCGGCTATCCTCGTTGCCTACACTCACCTCATCATATGTTTATGGACTCCTCCTGGATGTAAGCACATACTTTGAACTCCCCCATGATAGGGTGAAGCCGGTGCATGAGTCACAAACGATTGGAGCCCACCACGGTGGAAGGCCTACGAAGAGATGTTCAAAACATCTCTCGCTTATCAACTTAATATTCGTTTGTCGAGGGAGTAGTTTTGGGCTACATCAAAAACATTTTAATCATATTAAAAGAACTTGGGCCTATCACAACCATTGGTCCAAGTTTAATATGAATTAGTAGTTTATAATACTCCCACTATTTCGAAGAAATAAGTGAGACTATATGGAACTACTAACGAATGCATTGCATCCTCATATGGACTATATAGTCATATTAGGTTTTAGGATGATTATGAACCGATTGATTTGATCCAACACGAGCCTTGTGTTGGACCTTGGGTTTAAGGTAGATAGTTGTTGATTTTAGTTACGCGTTTAATCCAATTAAACCGTTATTTCCTATTGGGCGTTGGACCCAACTATTCCATTTTGCATACATATAAACAAAAGGAATACATGAAATAATAAGAAGGGCTTATGCCCTTTTACAACACAAATGATGGACTTATGTCCATTTACAACAAATTGAATTAATCAAATTACATTCAAATCTACACTACCAAACCCAAACATTCATAATGTAAAGCGGCCAATCACATAGCTCAATTATCGAGGCCTTTGGTTCATAATCACCCTTTTCTCAATTAATCACATTAACTAAGAAAGCAACTTAAACAATTGGTTTTTGGATCCATAGAATTGATTTAAATGGAACTAAATGAAATGAAAATCCAATTCTCATTAAAGAGACAAAACAATTTTGTTCTCATTTTATTTGGGCCAAAAGGAAACTATGACCACAACAATTGGGCCATAATGCAAATACAAAAACTTTTGGGGTCACTTTGTAAAAACACAAAGTCCACAACTTCATGTAATTACAAATAGATCCCAAAATTTTATTAATGTAAAAACATCATTAAAGGATCAAAACAATTCGTCCTTTAGAGTTTTTGGGCCTTAACGTAAAAACGTAAACTTTTGGGCCAAAGTGCAAATACACAAAAGTTTCAAAACTTTATGTAATTGCATAAAAGACCCCAAAAGTACCCCCACTAGGGGGTGGCCGGTTTTAGGAGTGTGAATGAGTGTGAAAGGGATTTTATGCAACTTGATTTTGGTGGGTGAGGTAAAGGTGAAATTGATGGTTTGTAAGAAAATGTTCTGTAAAACATTAATTAGTTTTGTCAAACATTAAAGCCAAAATTAATGCTTCACCAATAACTATCACCCATCAAAATTAAACCAAAACTTTATGAAAAACATAAAACTTTTGAATCAAAACTTCAAAACTTTATGTTCTTGGCAAGAACTTCAAGAACATTGAAGAACACCATGAAAACTCATAATAGCTCCATGAATGTTTTCACTCACCAAAACTCAATTTTTCACCACTCAAAAGAGGGCTAATATCCTAGGGTACTTAGGGGTTCCAAAAGTCACCTTAAAACCATTTTAACAAGACAAACATGAACCCAAAAAATCACCCTAAGGATTTGGCCGAAATTCCCAAAATACATGGCACCAAATTTTAGTTCCAATATTCATGCTTAAATGAAATACATCTACAACATTTGAGATGATAAATTTTCTAGCAAAATTTATATATTCAAAAGCAAGAACAAAACTTGTAACATTTACAACATTTAAATCATAAATCTGATAGGAGCATATTTATGCGCCTTAGTTAGCTAGTTCTTATGCATTTCCATGGTGTTTTCTTAGTTAACGTAGTCTTTTAAGCTAGTTTTATGTGTTTTCAGGTTTTAGAGACAAAGTATGCAAGGAAGTGCAAAATGGAGCATAATTGAGCTAAAATGGCGTTTTTACTTATGGAGCACAAGGAATGGACGAGTTGAAGGTCAAAGGGAGCTTAAGAAATGAAGAAATGAAAGTGAAGAACAAAGAATTCAGAATTAGAACCCAAAGTTTCTAAAGTTGGAAGTTTCTATTCTTGGAGGTTTCCATTTGTGAGAGTTTCTATTCTTGGCTTTGGGCTTCTAGATGACCCATCCTTACATTCTTGGACATTGCCGCACCATAGGCCCATCTCTAAACCCTAACCCTAGCCGCACCTTAGGCCTTATTCCCACTAAAAATCTGATTGTTTTAACCTAATTTCTGGTGGATTTGGGCTTCTAGAAACCCTAATCTGATTACCCTAGGGTTTTGGATGCCTATATATACTCATTATAACCCCTAGATCAGATCACCACCTCTCATACACAATCATTCACGCCAGAAATCTGCCCTTGCATTCTGCCGCACCTTCCCATCACCAAAGTCCCAAAATTCTGCCCAAAAATCATCCCTAGCCGTATCCCCATCAACCCTAAACCTTTCCCTACCATTCCCCATCCATTCTACACCCTAAATACCACCCAAAACCTGTTCTAAACTTCTCTGCTGCAGCAAGGAGGAAAGGGAAATCATTGATGATCTTGCTGCCAAGTTGGAGCCTTCTAGGTGTTTTCTTTCTTTGGGTTTTAATTTCTAAATTTATGTATCTTTGCTTTGCGAGTATGAGGAACTAAACCCCTCTTAGTTAGGGGGTGATTCGAAACCATGTACATGCTTGCAATATGATTTGATTACATTCAGTTGTTATTTCATAAGTTGTGGATTCAATTCGTTCATCTACTTGATTGATAACTTATTTGTGTATGTTGATTGAGAGTGCACGCTTAGTTTTCATGCATGAATATGATGCTAGATTATGAGGGAGTTTCACCTAATAGTTACAATCTTATAATCACAAGTAGTGAAGGTCGCTTGAAAACGATCGCGTTGAATGAATTCTTGGCATAAGTTTCATGCAATTCATAGTAACAAATGCTTCGTCAATGCTTATGTTTTTCATAGAACTTAATGATTCTTGCTTGTATCTCTATTATGCAATTCATGTAGGGAACTTGTAGGGAATGCTTTGGGTTGTCGTATGCAATCATCCAACTCAATAACTCGTGGAAAAACTGAGGGTTAATTAGTGCAATTCACGGTTAATTTGGGGCGTTGAGTATTCATAATTTATGGAAAGAACAACTGAAAATCATTTTGTTTGCAAGTGTGACATGTGTGGAGAAGAACCTCCTAACTAGCCTTTTATCCATCCTTTTCATCCAAACACGTTTTACAATCTGTTTAGTTTTAAGTTTCTGTTTTGTTTTCAATTTTCGTCCAAAACAAATCCCCCTTTATTTTGAAGTCTTAGATTAGTTAGAAAGTGTTTTTATTTGTGTTTCTAAGTGTTTTGATTCAAGTTTTCACTCAAATTCGTCCAAGTTCTTGTTAGGTTCTCAAAACTGCCCAGAAAGTGGTTTTTAGGCAGTTTTGAATCATTAGGTTGCTGTTTTGAGTTTTAGGTTTGTTTAAGTGTTTTAACCTTTAGTTTTGCATTCTTTGAGTCTAGTTTAGTGTTTTAAACTTTGTTTTTGAGTTTTTAAGTCAGTTTCCAAGTGTTTAGCAATCCCTCCTAATCCCCGGTTTAGAACGATCCCTACTTACATCTTTGCTACAATTTGACAAAAAGAGGGTTTAATTTGTGTGCTTATCTATTTCGCATCAAAATCATGAAAATCACAAAACCCAAAAGGATTCACTATAAACTAGGCCTAGGCTCTGATACCACTTGAAGGAAAAATTTTGTCCTAGCTAAGAACAAGTAAGAACATTTGAATACATATGCAAACCATTAACACATTAAAGAAGGCATGCATTAAAAAACAATTCATAAAGCCCATGACTTTCAAAGCCTAGTATATGGTGAACCAATAAACTCTTTAACAACATTAAAGAGAAGTAAAGATTTAGAGTTTCTTTACCCTTGAAGCTCATCCTTGTTTACACAAGGGATTCACCCAAGTGGAGGGCCTTCAAGTCACCTCCTAGCTCCTTGGATATTGCTTGTGATTTCCTTCTCCTTTTGTGCTCCTTTGGACTTTATGGATGTAAGGAAAGGATCTCCAAAACACCAAAAGTAGTGTCTCTAAGTCTCCACACCAAGGGTTTAGTGTGAAGATGAAATGGATGACTTAGGGAAGAAGAGATTGCTAGATTAATCTCCCTAAGTGGCCGGCCTCTTTGTAGAGAGAAAGAGAGAAAATGTTTCACCTCTTTGCCTCAAAGAAAAAACCCTAATGAGAAATAAAGCTATAAAGTTCCTTTTATACTTCATTTCAAGTGAGTGGCAAACTTGTAATTAATCCAAGCTTGCCCATTCACCCTAATGGCCGGCCATGTTAATGTTATTGGGCTATTTGCCCATTTTGTTTTAGTTGTCATAGAACTTAAACATAATGGGCCTTTTGGACCAAAACGCTTTTGGGCCTTGAAACCCAAAACCAACATATAAGCCCAATACGAACCTTTCGTAAAATTAACTAACTAATTAATTAATCTTGACCATTCTTCAATTAAACCATTTAATTGCATATCCATTTCATAAAATTTCTTCACTATCACCCTTACTCGGTGTACGATCCATTAGGTTCCAATTAGCGAGGTAGTGGGCGATTGTTACTCTTAACGATCGATTGTGAATTGAAACCACATTTCAATTCTCCCTTTTATGATTAGTGTTTGCTAGTCATTAGGGCTTCCACAAACCATGAGTGACACCTAGCAGTATGTCATGGTTACCCAAGCTAAGTAGAATTGGTTGGGAAACCTATCCAGTTACAACTACAATGCAATACGGTCCTTCTCTAATACAATACTCTTAATCACATTGTTTAAGTGATAGTTTGTTTCATGTCTACTATCCAATGTGATACATATCTATATGATTCCCTTGAATATGATTTGGAACAAACTTCCTAAGTCATATTCATATGCTTTGGCCAAAGACTTTAGAATCATATCTTAGAGTATTCTCCTTCCACCATGGAAGGTTAGAGATCCCTTGTTGTGCATTCATATGCTTACACGACTAGATAGCTTGACCCCAACAATACCATGGACACTCCGATGGAATGCCGTTGACATGATCAAAGATCAAAGACCTAACCATTAGACATCTATGATGCCTCAGGTCAAAGGACTAATTTGCATATTGCAACTATTGAGTTCTTACATGACATGTATGTTCGAACTCTCTTTCGATCGTTGTTCAGTGTACCCGATTACTCTTTCGAGCACCTATGTGTTTGTCTTAGTGTCCAACACCAAATGACTTGAGACTAGTCATACTCACGCTTGAGTCAACATAACACATACTAACCTTAGCGGATTGTCAATACCCAATTGGCAATCCTATGGCTAGGAACGTTTTAGGAATGAACATAAGAGAATGGTCTCGATAATCTAACTCACTTAGATCACTTGTCTCTTAGATCAAATACATCCCTTGGATTCCCTTATTACTTAAACACATGATACAATAAATAGTGATTAACAATAAGCTTTGCCCTTCATTAAACATATAAAAGTTTAATACATTAAGTATTCCAAAAAGCTATTACATCAAATGAGTGGCTTTGTGGGCATACTTCCAACACTGCAATCTGCCCAATTTGCTTCTCCATTTGGTCCACCCTTTTGTCTTGGTTTTGCATTGCTTTGGCTTGATTTTCTTGCCCCTGAGACAAATTGGCGAGTAACTTAAGAAGTGTGTCATTATCTAAAGATGTACCTGAGGTGTTTTGGGCAGGTTGTTGTGGGGCTTGTGTTGGTGCGTATTGCTTGGTATAGAAGCCCGGAGGTTGCTACCTAAAGCCTCCTTGTTGTTGGGACTGTTGGGGCTCCCTCCACTTGAAATTTGTATGGTTTCTCCAACCTGGATTGTACGTATTAGAATATGGATTGTTCCTTGGCTGGTTGTGGCCTTGAAATTCAATTACATTGGCACTTTCCCATCCACCATTTTCAATCAATTGAGGGCACTTTTCAGAGGCATGTCCTTGGATAGAACACACACCACATACACTTGGTTTTTTCATCATCAATCCTTCAGCCATCTGAGACACAATGGAAGTAAGATTAGCAAACTGTGATTGAATGTTGGATGTGAAACTTACCTCATTCACTTGCTGCCGTGGGGTGTCTCTTTGACCAACGCCTTCATATTGTTGAGCATTCAATGCTCGGTTAGCAATTAAGGTCTTGGCAGCCATGGGTGTTTTGTTAACCAAAGCTCCTCCCGTTGAGGCGTCTAGCATTTGGCGTTCAATTGGTAGAAGTCATTCGTAGAAATATTGAAGAAGAAGCTCCTCCTTCATCTGGTGTTGTGGACATGAAGCAACAAGGGTTTTAAAACGCTCATAGTAAGTGGGAAATGATTCACCTTGGTTTTGTTGAATGCCACTAATCTTTTTGCGTAGTAGAATGACTCGAGAGGTTGGGAAAAACTACTCCAAAAATGCCCGTTTCATACTCTCCCATGATGTGACAATTCCGGAGGCTAGCTCATACAACCAATCTTTAGCCTTTTCTAAGAGAGAAAAGGGAAAAGCCTTCATTTTCAGAATGCTCCCATCAACATTCACAGGGGTCATGCTTGAACAAACAACCTCGAACTCCTTTAAGTGTTTATTAGGATCTTCCATGGACATCCCGTGGAACTTAGGGATGTGATGCAACAAACTTGATTTCAATTCAAACTCGTCCATCTTCCCTAGGGCAGCCAGGGGGTATTGGATGCATAGGGGAGCGGCATTGTCCAATCCCGAAGCGAAAAGCTCCTTGATTGTTTGATTATCCGCTGCCATGTTGGGATCTTCCTCCTCTTCTTCAAGTGGATGTTCTTCCAACTCATGTTCAGGAATAGGTGGGTTACGATCTTGCTAATTCCTATTCCTTCTCAAAGTCCTCTCAAAATCGTCGTCAAAGTCCAAGATATGCTCACGAATCGGATGAGAACTCTGAGTCATAAACTGGTACCTAAATCAAGAAAACAAAGAAGGTCAGTAACTAACATAAAAAAACACGAAAATAAACAAAAAAAGAAATAACAAGGGATAAGCAATGTTGCTAATCCCCGGCAACGGCGCCAAAAATATGATGCGAAAATAACTTAACACACAAATTAAAACCTCTTGTTGTCAATTGTAGTAAAGAATGTAAGTAGGGATTGTTCTAGGCCGGGGATTAGGAAGGATTGCTAAAACACTTGAAACTGACTTAAATATGTGAAAACAAACTTAAAACCATGAAATTGAACTTACAAGACTCAAAACAAAGTCACAAGACTCAAAACAGATTATAGGGACTCAAAACTGCCTAAAAACAACTCTAAGGCAGTTTTTGCCACTAACACAAAGTTTGGACGAAAATTGATTTTATCTTGACTTAAAACACTTAAAAACACAATCTAAAACAAGTACTAACTAATATGACTTAATAAAATAAAGGGGATTTTGGTTTTGGACGAAAATAAGGAAAACAAAGCAAGAACAATTTAAACAGATTCTTAGACAAATTTAGGTGAATTGATGGGTGATGGGATAAACTATGGATGATGGGGTAGCTAGAGGGTTCTTCTCCACACATGACATACTTGCACATAAACCAATTTTTCAGTTGTTCTTTCGATCAATCATGAAACTCAACACCCCAAGTTAATTAAGTCCGCTTAAATTAACCTTCAAGTTCTCCTTAAGTTATTGAATTGGATGGGAAAGCGCATACAACAATTCAAGCATTCTTCAAAAGTCCTTTACGTGAACAGCACAATAAAGATACAATCAAAGATCATTAAGCATCATGAAAACTATAAGTATTGACGAGGCATTCGTTACTATGATGAGCATGAAACTCCTGCCAAGAATTCATTTAACGCGATCGTTTATAAGCAACCTCCACTACTTGTGAATATAAATTTGTAACTATTGGGTGAAACTCCTTTATACTCTAGCATCATATTCATGCATGCAGACTAAGTGTGCACTCTTAATAAACATACACGAATAAGTTATCAATCAAGTAGTTAAACAAATTGAATTCACAACTTATGAAATCACAATTGAAGGTAATCAATTCATATTGCAAGTATGAACATGGTTTCAAATTCCCCCCTAGCTAAGGGGGGTTTAGTTCCTCATACTTACAAAGCAAAGATAAACAAATTTAGACATTGAAAACAAAAGAAAGAAACCTAAACGCTCCAACGATCCAAGTTGGACAGCATGCACGTCTAAGCACTTTCCTTCCCTTCCTTTGCTACGGCACAAGGTGTTGGTGAGTGTTTGAAGGTTTGGTTGTATGGAGGAATGGATGTGAAGATGAATGGATGTGTTTGGATGAAAGTTGTATTGAATTGGGGGTGAATTATCAAGCAAAAACTGAATGTAATGGCTACCACACACACTTCCTTTTATAGAGGAAGTGCACGGCATGGAGTGATGGATGGTGGTGTGAGCAATGATTCAAAGGTGAAAGTGAAGTAATGATGCAAAACATGGGGGGTGAAATGGAGTGATGTTGCAGCTATGAATGCAAGTGGGGAACATGAATGATTGTGCACATGGTAGATAAAGGAAAGGGAGGTGTGATAGGAGCATATTTATGCGCCTTAGTTAGCTAGTTCTTATGCATTTTCGTTATGTTTTCTTCGTTAAAGTAGTCTTTTAAGCTACTTTCATGTGTTTTCAGGTTTAAAGGACATATTACATGAAATGATGCAATTTGGAGCTTTTGGAGCAAAAAGTGAGCTTGGATTGAAAAGGACATGCTTGGAACACAAGGTTGGGATGAAATTGACGAGTTGAAGATTTGAGGTTTCCTACTTGAAGTAGGAAAGCTAAGCCTAAAAGTTTCCATTTTGGGTTGATCTTTCCTAAACCGGAATGGCCTTGCGTTTGAGCAAAATTAGAAGGTTCTGAAGCGTTGGAAGACACAAAGAAAGGTGTTAGAATATTTTCTCATCCTTGCCGTGGGTTAGGGCTTAGTTTCTCTTGGTTTTAGGCTTTTTAGAAGCCCTATCCACACTCCCACTAACCAGCCGCACCTTTCCATTCTAGAAGCCCTATTTACAAACCCTAACCCTAGCTGCACTTAAGCAGCCACACCCTAGGCTTTTTCCCATGCAAAAATCTGATTGTTTAACCTAATTCCTTGTGGATTTTTAACCCTAGCCGCACCTAAACCCTAGCCCATGGTCTAATCTGATTTCTTTAGGGTTTTAGGTGCCTATATATATGTGTTTTACATCCTTGCCGCAGGGTCTCTCTCCACAATTCAGAAAATAGAAAAACCAGCCACTCCCATTCCTTGCCGCAGCCACCATCACCCTAATACCTCTTAGCCGCCACTTCTCCATCCATTCCAGCAACCTTCCATCCTTGCCGCAACCATTCTACACCTCCATACACCACCCATACCCCTTGCCGCACCACCATACTATCCTAACTCCCTTCCAAAACTAAAATCACATCCAAAAATCCCCAAAACCCTCTCTGCCGTAGCAAGGAGAAGAAGAAAGAGGAGCTTGACGTGCAGAAATTCAAAGTGGAATTGTTGGGCGTTTTAGGTGTAATCTTTCTTATGTCTTCGATGTTTCAATTCAATAAACTTTGTGTTGTGAGTATGAGGAACTAAACCCCTTTAGTTGGGGGGTAATTCGAAACCATGTACATGCTTGCAATATGATTTGATTACATTCAGTTGTTATTTCATAAGTTGTGGATTCAATTCGTTCATCTATTTGTTTGATAACTTATTTGTGTATGTTGATTGAGAGTGCACGCTTAGTTTTCATGCATGAATATGATGCTAGATTATGAGGGAGTTTCACCTAATAGTTACAATCTTATAATCACAAGTAGTGAAGGTCACTTGAAAACGATCGTGTTGAATGAACTCTTAGCATAAGTTTCATGCAATTCATAGTAACGAATGCTTCGTCAATGCTTATGTTTTTCATAGAACTTAATGATTCTTGCTTGTATCTCTATTATGCAATTCATGTAGGGAACTTGTCGGGAATGTTTTGGGTTGTCGTATGTAATCATCCAACTTAATAACTTGTGGAGAAACTGAGGGTTAATTAGTGCAATTCACGGTTAATTTGGGGCGTTGAGTATTTATAATTTAATGGAAGAACAACTGAAAATCGTTTCGTTTGCAAGTGTGACATGTGTGGAGAAGAACCTCCTAACTAGCCTTTTATCCATCTTTTTCATCCAAAAACGTTTTACAATCTGTTTAGTTTTAAGTTTCTGTTTTGTTTTCAATTTTCATCCAAAACAAATCCCCCTTTATTTTGAAGTCTTAGATTAGTTAGAAAGTGTTTTGATTTTTGTTTTTAAGTGTTTTGATTCAAGTTTTCACTCAAATTCGTCCAAGTTCTTGTTAGGTTCTCAAAACTGCCCAAAAAGTGGTTTTTAGGCAGTTTTGAGTCATTAGGTTGCTGTTTTGAGTTTTAGGTTTGTTTAAGTGTTTTAACCTTTAGTTTTGCATTTTTTGAGTCTAGTTTAGTGGTTTAAACTTTGTTTTTGAGTTTTTAAGTCAGTTTCCAAGTGTTTAGCAATCCCTCCTAATCCCCTGTCTAGAACGATCCCTACTTTCATCTCTACTACAATTTGACAAAAGAGGGTTTAATTTGTGTGCTTATCTATTTCGCATCAAGGTGGAATGATGCAGAAATTAGTCATAGGTGCAGGTGGATTCATGATGCACGGCATGGGCAAGGAAAGTGGAGGAGTGGTGCATCAATGAGTGCATGTAGTGGAGGTGAAAGTGAATGAAATCTGATGGGTGAAGGGGACAAGGGATGTGCACAACTTCAGTGCAATGATTAAATGTAATGGTGCAGGAAAATAGAAATAATGAAGGGGACATGGGTGAGTGTTGTGGTAATGAATGAATGTAGTGGTGTATTTTTTGCCCATGTCGTGCCTTTCCTTTGCCCATGTGTATGTGTTTCTTTTGCCCATTTGCACACACATGTTCCTCATCATTTCAACCATAAAACAAACACATTTTCTGCCCTCCAACCTGTCCATGCCAAGTTGTCCATGTGTGTTTTTCTCTTTGCCCATGCCGTGTGTGTTTCTTTGCATGTGCCTTGTATGATGTTGTCTCCATCACATGGCAGCTATGATGTTTGTTAGTTGTAGGTCACACACTTGCACACACATATGCTGAATTCTAATCTTCCCAAAACATCCATCCTCATGTCTCCAAGTGCATGCAATCCATTTCAGCCCAAAATTGCTCCAAAATGCACCAAAATGCACTTTTCTTGCCAACTTTGTTATTAGGATCTACAAACATACGAAAATGATTTAAAACACTCTTATAAGAAATAACTAACTAAGTAAGTGCAAGAAAACATGTTAACTAAGTCGCATAAATATGCTCCTATCAACTAGTAGGGGATACGAAGGATGGGCGCCATATGTTGTCTGGAGAAGGCATGGCTGCCTCTTCACCAAGGTTCAAGTCAAAACGACGGTCGGAGGGGCCAGACATTTTCAAAGGTGTTGAAGAAAGAAGAGGTCGGACAAGTCAAGATCGTAGAAGTGCAAGTAGGGAGTTTCTACAGGCAGAAATTCAAGTGTGCTTTGAAACGTACTACGCGCCTCTATAAAAACCATCACTCGACGGGATTTCAGAGATCGAAGAGGTGAGCTTAGAAATCAAAGAGGCCAATTCAAAAATCGAAGAGGCGCTAGCTTTCTCAAAAGTTGGGCTTCCTCAGAAACCATGGGCCAATCTTATTTTCCAGATTTGTCCGCACTTGTCACATGCAACCTCTGCACTCGACGGAGCTCAGAACACGAAGAGGCGAGCTTAAAACTCGAAAAGGCAAGCTCAGAAATCGGAGAGGCATCTGCTTTTCCAGACGTGTCAGCATCTGTCACATGCACACTCAGCTTTGCGGAAATCACGAGCAGTTTGTCGAAGCGCTGATTCCAGATATCGAAGAGGCACTTGCTTTTCCCGACGTGTCAGCGCCTGTCACATGCACACTCAGCTTTGCGGAAATCATGGGTAGTTTGTTAAAGCGTCGATTCCAGATATGGAAGAGGCATCTACTTTTCCAGACGTGTCAGCGCCTGTCACATGCACACTAAGCCTTGCGAAAATTACGGGCAATTTGTCGAAGATTTCTTGTGAAGTAGAAAGCACGTGAAGTTTACTGTTAAATCATCCAATGGTTGATATGAGCATATTTGTGCGCCTTAGTTAGCTAGTTCTTGTGCATTTATGTTGTGTTTTTTAGTTAAGTTAGTCTTTTAAGCCATTTTCATGTGTTTTCAGGTTTTAAGGACAAAGTGTGCAAAGAGATGCAATTTGGAGCATTTTGGAGCAAAATTGAGCTAGAATGGAGTTCATGCATGTGGAGCACAAAGAATGGACGAATTTGAAGGATTGAAAAGGCTAGGAATGTGTTTCAAAGTTGAAGAAATAAAGACTTGAAGATGTGAGGATTCCTAGTTGAAGATGGATTCCTAGAAGAATGAGATTCCTACTCAAACAAGGTTTCCTACTTGAAGTAGGAAAGTTAAACCTAAGTGGCCTTAAGTTCCAGCAACAAAGAAGTAATCCAAGTCAAAGAAGGAAAAGGAATCCAAGAAGAAGAAGGATTGACCAAGACAAGCTTTCCTAATCCTAATGCATAAAGATTTCAGCTACAAAAGGGATTTCTTTTCCTATTTGGAGACTTAAAACCTGATTTCTAGAAGCCTTATCCCTTTCTACAAAGTGATCGGATCATATTTATATATATTTTTACTTCGAATTCACTCGTCTTTTCTTAGTTAGTTCCTTATATTTTTGAGCTATTTACGTTATTTTTGTGTTTATAGGATTTGTTATGCAAAGAAAAAAAAATATAACAAGTGAAATTTTATGTAATAAATTCGTCAAAAGTGTCTGTGTAGATCAGCTTTTAAATTAAATTAAAAAAAAATAATAATGATAAGTCATGATGATGTTTGAAACATCATCATGATTCATGTTGTGAAGGGAGAAGAAAATGCACGGCAGAAGATAAGAAAAGAAATAAAAAAAGGAAAAGAAAGAGAAAAGAAAAAGAAAGGAATGATAAGAGGATATTTTTTTGGACAGAGGAGAGGAAGACTCGGACAAGGGAGAAGAGAACAGAAAACAAAAGAAGAAAGAAGCAGCTTAGCTGCCTGGCTGGGAAGAAAAAGGAATAAAAAAATATATGAAAGAAGAATAAAAGGAGGACATGAGCACGGCGCCAGGGGGGAGAAAAGAAAGCTGCCTTTGCAGCGAGAAAGAGAAGAAAGGCACGGACAGGAGAGCAGAGAGAGGCAGGTCAGAGGTCAGAGGAACGAGGAACAGAAGGCGCGGGGATAGAGCAAGGTAGAGAGCAGGGAAAAAAACAGAAGGAGCAAAGCTGCCTTCTCTCTCGGTTAAATCTTTCCAAACTTATATTTTATTTCTGTTTTAATAATATGTAACTAAATTTATTTTGGCTAGAGGTTAATTCAAAGCCATGAATATATTTGTAATATGAATTGATTACCTTCAGTTGTGATTTCTGAGTTGTGATTTAATTTGCTTAACTGCTTGATTGATAACTTATTTTTGTATGTCGATTAAGAATGCATACTTAATTTACATGCATGAATTTGACGCTAGAATATAAGGGAGTTTCACCTAATCGTTATAAACTTATATTCACAAGTAGTGAAGGTTGCTAGTCACAATCACGTTAAGTAAACTCTTGGCATAAGTTTCATGCAAATCATAGTAACGAGTGCCTCGTCAATGCTTATGTTTTTCATAGAACTTAATGATTCTTGCTTGTATCTCTATTATGCAATTCATGTAGGGAACTTGTAGGGAATGTTTTGAATTGTTGTATGCGTTTTTCCGTCCAATTCAATAACTTAAGGAAAACTTGAAGATTAAAAAAAAGTGTTGTTCACGGTTAATCTGAAGTATTGAGATTTACAATTTATTGAAAGAACAACTGAAAATCAATTTAGGTTGCATATGTGTCATGTGTGGAGAAGGACCCTCTAGCTAGTCCGTCACCTATCATTTCACCTTAATTTCATGCTTTTGTCAATTCTGTAATTTATTTAAGTTTAATTTACTTCTCGTCAAAACCAAACCCCCCCCCCCATTATTAAATTATATTATTTAGTTAGTTTTCATTGTTGTTAGTCTTTTAATTCAATTTCTGTCTATTTCAGTTCCTAGTGTCTCAATTGATTGTTTTCATTATTTTGAGTCATTCTAAGTGTGTTTCGAGTTATTAGAGTTTTTAGCCTAGTTTTGTGTCCTTGAGTCTTGTTTAATATTTTTAAATTAATTTAGAATAGATTAGCAATCCCTCCTAATCCCCGGCCTAGAACGATACCCTACTTACATACTTTACTACAATTGTCAAAAAGAGGGTTTAATTTGTGTGTTAACTTATTTTACGCATCAAATTTTGGCGCCGTTGCCGGGGATTAGCAACTTTGCTAATCCCCCATTGTTTCTTTTTCATGTCTTTTGTTTTACTTTTGATATTTGATTTAGTTTTCTTTCTTTGATTTTAGGTACTAGAGAAGTAAGACATGGATTTTGCTAGCATTCAAACTCAATTGGCAAATCTTACTTCTCAATTGGCATAGTATGCCGAAAGGACCACAATGCAAAGTGTCCCTACATTTGGTGCGTCTTATAGGCAAGGATATCAAGCCAATCAATGCCCACAAAGAAATTGGAGTGATCATTCAAACTCTATGCGGTGGGAAGCTCAACAAGTTCAACATGAAGGATATTGGCAGCCATATGAGGAATTCTATTCAGGACCTATGCAGCCACCACAACCTCATATACAATATGCCCAATCAAACTCAGACTCGTCAATAGATTAGAATCAAATTCTTAATGAATTAAACTCTATGGTGCAGGGCTCACAACAAGAAGAATATCTGCCACCATCGGAGGAGTTCTATCACTGGCCATATCAACCGTCACAGTCACCACAACAATCTGCCCAATTCAATTCAGGTACGTCTTTGGATGATGATATGTTTAATAAGTTACTCACCTCTTTGAACCAGAAAGTAGA
The DNA here is from genome assembly GCF_042453785.1 of Malus domestica. Lineage (NCBI taxonomy): Eukaryota > Viridiplantae > Streptophyta > Magnoliopsida > Rosales > Rosaceae > Malus > Malus domestica. The sequence goes on along the minus strand of NC_091665.1, from coordinate 14,433,171 downwards.
AAATCAAAACAAAGAGATACAAAATCAAGCTAAGAAGGCGAGTGAATTAGAGAAGCAACCTGGGCAGATTATGGAGTTCATTGCACAAATTCAAGAGCAGAGTGAACTCCCCAACTCATTTATTGAAAATTCGAAGGAAGATTTTGAAATCCATGATGCTATCACTTTGAGAAGTGCTATGGAGGTTGAAGCTAACCTAAAAACATCCAAACATAGCCTAGAAGTGGATGAGGAGCTGCTGATTGAGGAGGAGGAAGAAGACATACACACGGAAAGGGTAGAACAACCCTTGCCGCAGCCCCTTAAGCCCTCTAAACCACCCACCACAAGTAAGGACGTCCCAATTTCATTTCATTCTAATGTTATTCCTCCGAACGTCCCTTTTCCTCGTAGGTTTTTGATTCCCAAGAAAGAAGAGAGTGAAAAAGACATCGTGGAAGCCTTCCTAAAGGTGCAAAATGATATTCCAATTCTTGGTGCAACAAATCAAGTTCCAGATTGTGTTGAAATATTCAAAGGACCTTGTACACCAAGAAAAGGGATTCAAGAAAATGAAGTGGTTGAAGCATATCAAGAATACATCCAAGAGGCTGTGCATGAGACAATCAAGCCTAAAGCAGTTGAGTTTGATAACACGGGACAAGCCACAACCATCATAGTAAACCTGGCCAAGTTCAAAGTCCCGGCAACGGCGCCAAAATTTGATGTGAAAATTATGTTGACACTCAAATTAACCCTCTTTTTATCAATTGTAGCAAAGTATGTAAGTAGGGATCGTTCTAAACCGGGGATTAGGAGGGATTGCAAAATCACTTGAAAACTGACTCAAATACGTAAAAACAAGTTTAAAACACTAAACTAGACTCAAAGAATGCAAAACTAAACTTTAAAACACCAAAACAAACCAAAAGACTCAAAACAGCCCAAAAACACTCAAAACTGCCTTAAAACCACAATCTGGGCAGTTTTGAACACTAGACACAAACTTGGACGAAAATTGGTTTTAACTTGACCTAAGACACTTAAAAACACAAACTAAAGTGATTTCTAACTACTATGACTCAACTAAGTAAAGGGGAATTGATTTTGGACGAATTTAACTTTGAAAACAGAAACTTTGAAAACAAACTTTGACAAAAACGTTTTGATGAAAATTAAGATGGTGAAAGGCTAGTTAGAAGGTTCCTTCTCCACACATGAAACATATGCATACGACTTGATTTCCAATTACTCTTTCAATAAACCATGAATGACAATGCCCCAAATTAACTAGATTGACCAATTAATTCTCAGATTTCCCTAGATTCATTGAATTGAATGGGATACGCATTACAACCAAATTATTCTTATCAAGGACCCTAACTATGGAATACGCATGATAGAGACACATATCAAAGATCATTAAGTTCAATGGAAATCATAAGCATTGACGAAGCATTCATAACTATGGGATACGCATGTTACTTTTGCCAAGGATTTACTTAACACAATCGTGACTCGCGACTTTTACTACTTATGAATATAAGTTAATAACGATTAGGTGAAATTCCCTTATACTCTAGCATCAAATTCATGCATGCGAACTAAGTATGCATCCTTAATTAACACACAAGAACAAGTTATCAATCAAATAGATAAGTAAACCACATTCACGATTCATGAAATCATAACTGGAGGTAATCAAGTCATATAAAACATATGATCATGGCTTTGAATTCCCCTCTAACTATAAAGAAATTAGTTCCTCATGTTCGCAAATAAACAAAGATAAATAAATTTAAACATTCTAACAAAGATAGAAAACACCTAGAATCGCTCCACAATCCAAGCTCCTTGAATGGCATGCACGGCTCCAAGAGTTCTTCCTTCTTTTCCTTGCAAACTCACGGCACAATGAGGGATGTTTGGGTGAATGGTGTAGTGAAAATATGGTAGAGGATGGTGACTAAATGGTGCAGCAAAGGATGGTATTTATAGGCTGAAATTCACAGCCCCTATGTAGCAAAGGAAAAGGATTTAAAAGCCTAATTTGTATAGGATAATAACACACAATCCTTGAAGGAAAAGGCTAAGGCTTTTAGAAACCAAGGGGGAAAGGAATAATCAGGTTTCTAGAAGTTCTAGAAAGGTTTGGGGCGTCACTTTTGTAGGACAAGGGATAAGGCCTTCTAGAAAGGTTGTTTTGTGGCTGATTTCTAGAGAAAACAAGGGATAAGGTGTGGCACCTTTGTAGGAGTGGATAAGGGCTTCTAGAAACCAATTTTAATGTGTCCTAATCTGAAAATAAATCCCCCATGCAGCTGGAATTAAATTAGGATAGGATTAGGATAGGATAAGATAAGATTGGATTGGATAGGATAGGGTTTGGATAATGTTTTGGATAAGGTTTCTTCACTTGAGCTGATTCTTTGGCTTCAACTTCCCTTCTTCAAGTAGGAAACCTTGTTTGAGTAGGAAACTTCAATCTTCTAGGAATCCAACTTCAACTAGGAATCCATCTTCAACTAGGATTTCATCTTCAATTAAGCACTTTCCCACTTCAATTAGGAATCTTTGTATCTTCAATTCTTCAACTTCAAAACACATTCCTAGCTTCATCAATCCTTCAAATTCGTCCATCCCTTGTGCTTCATGTGCATGAACTCCATTCTAGCCCAATTTTGCTCCAAAATGCTCCAAATTGCATCCTTTTGCTCACTTTGTCTGTAAAACCTGAAAACACATGAAAATAGCTTAAAAGACTACTTTAACTAAGAAAACACAACATAAATGCATAAGAACTAGCTAACTAAGGTGCATAAATATGCTCCTATCACCGCAGCCCCTTAAGCCCTCTAAACCACCCACCACAAGTAAGGACGTCCCAATTTCATTTCATTCTAATGTTATTCCTCCGAACGTCCCTTTTCCTCGTAGGTTTTTTATTCCCAAGAAAGAAGAGAGTGAAAAAGACATCGTGGAAGCCTTCCCAAAGGTGCAAAATGATATTCCAATTCTTGGTGCAACAAATCAAGTTCCAGATTGTGTTGAAATATTCAAAGGACCTTGTACACCAAGAAAAGGGATTCAAGAAAATGAAGTGGTTGAAGCATATCAAGAATACATCCAAGAGGCTGTGCATGAGACAATCAAGCCCAAAGCAGTTGAGTTTGATAACACGGGACAAGCCACAACCATCATAGTAAACCTGGCCAAGTTCAAAGTCCCGGAAATGTTCAAAGATGTGGTGTTTGTCATTGAGTTTGTGTCGGAAAAAGAAAGTAAGCCATCTTCTCCAATTTTAATTTTAATTTATACTAACATGTTTCTGATTTTGATGATTCAGGCACCCACTCTTGAATTCAAACCATTGCCGAATCATTTCAAGTATCACCTCCCATTAAAAGATAAATTCCATGCTTTGGAGCCGAGGGGAGTTTAAAGGAAAGATTCGTCCGACTGCGGACGTTAAAGCAAGCGCTTCTTGGGAGGCAACCCAAGCATTCAACTTACACCCTTATCTTTACTGCTTTCATTTTGTTTTGTTTAGTTAGTTGTGTTATTTGGTTGATTTCTGTGAGTTTGTGTTATTTAGCTTAAGTGTGGGGGAAGGTTAAACAAAGTCTTTTTACATTAATTTACATATTAAAAAAAAAAAAAAAAAAAAACATAAAAGTAAAAATATTTTACAATGATGTGTAAACTAATAGCATTCATTGGTCAGGTGGTGCTTTAGTAGTCGGCGGAGCTTCAGCAGTCGGCGCAGCCCCAGAAGACGAAGGCAGATGCTGTTGGAACAAACCCACAAACCTCCGATGATCAAGTAAAATCTGACGATCAGTTTCCTGCATCTGGTCAATTTTCCTCTTCATGTTGGTGGCATAGCTGTGTGCGAGCTTGTGCAACTCTTTATTCTCATGCTTGAGCCCTCTAATCTCTTGCTTGAGACTCATCACTTCAGCCGCCAACGATTCAACTTGACGGGTTCGGGCAAATAGGCGTTGGGCAATGTTGGACACGGAACCTGCACACTGAGAGCCAGAGACTCCTTGACAGCCAATTCATCAGACCGTCTTGAAAGCAGTCTGTTATCTTTAGGAGTGACAAGGTTCCGGGCCACCACCGCAGCTGTCATATCATTCTTCATCACCGAAGCCCCAACGGTAAGGGGACCAGTAGGGGATATGAAAGATGGGAGCCATATGTTGTCTGGTGAAGGTGGAGCTGCCTCTTCACCAATGTTCAAGTCAAAACGACGATCGGAAGGGCCAGACATTTATCAGAATGGTTAAGAAAGAAGAGATCGGACAGATTAAGATTTTGGAAGTGCAAGAAGGGAGTGTTTACAGGAGGGAGCTCAAGTGTGTTGTGGAACAAAATTAACGCCTCTATAAAAAGAAGAAATCAAAGAGGCGCTCCTCAGAAATCGAAGAGGCGTCCTCTTGCAAATCGAAGAGTCGGGGCTCCTTTCTCAAAAGTCGGATTCTTTTCTCAAAAGAGGCGTTTCATTTCTTAAAAGTTGGGCTTGCTCAGAAACCACGAGCCGAACCCCAGATTTCAAAAGATCAATTTGTCCAGACGTGTCGTCACTCGTCACATGCAACTGGCAGCTTTGCGGAAATTACGGGCAGCTTTGTCAGAAAGCGCGTAATTTGTATTATTCATCCATCCACCGGCTGCCGACAATGAGTGAGGGAATAGTTCCGGTTGTGAAGAAAAGTCCTATAAGTATCTACCTTCGCCTTCCACAGCAAAGGCACACCCTCTCAGCACTTCTTCATCTCCGAGAATGTATTTCCAACACACCCTCTCGAGTCACTCTGTGTTCCTTATTCCTTGGGGTACCTCTGCAAACAACCCATCTAAAGCAAAAGTATTTCATATCATGAAGGTTGAAAGCAAGAGTATCTCATATCATGCTTTCTCCTTGTCCTTCTCCTTGTCTTTGTTTTACGACAAGGAGAAAGCAAGCAATCAGCCAGCACTTGGTATAAATCTTCCGATCTGGAGCCAACTGTCTAGAACCCCTTCCTGATTGCTTACCTAGCCTTGCTCTCGAGTACTCATCTTCATCATCTTATGCTTCCGTTTTGTCTACCACATCTACTTGGGGGACAAGTAAGGGAAGTGAAAATGATACCTCGAAGCATGTGGAGACAATTTGCCAATTCATCTTCAGCTAGGGACAAGGAGAAAGAAAGCAAGAGGTGGGCACTTGGAAAGATTGAAGAAAGAATCAAACCAACACAGCTACTTTATGCCTGCCTGCCATATAGAAGAATCAAGCAGAGATGAACTCAGCAAAAGGAGTGCGAGTTAAATCCAAGAACTCGAGAAGCTTCAACAACATTTGGAGGGCACCTTCGCTAAAGAGCAAAGCCTCGCCGTACAATATCATCAAATCATCACTTGCAAGTAAAAAGCTAAGTGTCACCCCGTTCAAGAGGAAAGCTGTGGAAAGTCAACAAGCACGACCAATGATCACTTATTAGTTCTATTTATTGTCTTTTATCGTCATTTTCAATTTTTCGTTTGCATTTTCTACATTTTCTTGCGTTACTTAACTGAATTCTTTTTTTTTTTTTTTTTTTTTTTTTTTGCAGGAACTTTTGGTTATTTCCACCCTTGAAGTTGATTGCAGAATTTTAGCTTGGGGGTCATCGCTTGGTTTTACTGCAAACTAGGGAAGTTTTCAGTCCAATTGCTTTATTTTGTTTCTGATTATTTATTTATTTTATTTTTATTTGCATTATAGTGTTTTCTGACATTGGGGACAATGTCCAGTTTAAGTGTGGGGGTAGACATCTCTAGAATTTCATTTGTTTCCGTGTTGTTGCTTTTTGTTTTCTTAATTAGTTTTGTTTTCTTTTAAAAAAAAAATTTAAAAAATCGGAAAATTTAAAAATCCAAAAATATTGTCTTGTTTCCCTTATTGTTTTGAATTAGATTTTTGTTAGTTTCCCGACCCAATGATATAATTGGATCAAATTTGAACCATGATCATCAAGAACTTAGTTAACATGTGTGTTGTGAAATTCCTAATTCTCTTGTTAGTTTTGTACATGTTTGACCATCTTTGAAAAACCAAATGCACATAGCCTTGTTAATGTGAAACTAAAGTATGACTTAAAGCTTCATATGTGAATTTAGTGACCATATACATCCTATGTGAGTTTTTGAGCCGATTGAAAGTGTGTGCATTTTTCATACACTCATATTCTTTCATGTGTGATGAACTTATGTGAGATACATCTCTAGAACTTGCGTAACGATCTTTCGAAATGTTTGTCATTGATTGCATGAACTTGGAAATGCTAGAAGCATTAGGTTTACCACTATGGCCCAAATAACCATGTTTCCCAAATAAAAATGATATCATTAGATTGCTAATTTGAGCCGTGTATGTTGAGCCTTTTATTTCTTATCACCAGATATGTCTACCCTTATACCTGAAACATTTTTCCTTACCCTTTCCAAGCAAGCTAGTGAGCAATGTGAGATTGTCCTATGAGAAATGTTTGTGAAGTACTTTGAAGGTGTTTGGCAAAAGAATAAGTGTGGGGGTATTTCATGTTTGTATTTAAAAAAAAAAAAAAAAAAACATAAAAAAAAAAAAGAAAAGAGAAGAAAAAAGAAAAGAAAAAGAAAGATTGTATACAAAGAAAATAAAAAGTTTTTCAAGTTTCAGTTAAGGGTGTGGTTGGAGGTGCTAGAAGAATCGCTGGAAAGATTGAGTTCTTATAAATCTAAACAAAAGAATTGCTTGCAATGTAGCTTGGAACTTGTGTTTACTTATTCTTTCATTTCAATAACCCTCTCCCTAAACCTCATTACATCCAATAAAAGTCCTCTTGATTTAAGTTTTGCAATTATGACTGTGGAGAAGTGATCTTTATGCAAGCTTATGGTAGAACTTTCATATTTGATTCTTTGAGCGAAACACATTAAAACTAAACACATGTGTGATTGAGTGTATATCCCGTGAGAAGGTCGCTAGTTTGCATATGATGATTTTAAAAATAAAAAACTTGAAATTGCATTAGCATGGCTATCTCACACACTACACTTCAAGGATGATTTAAAGATTACTGCTAATATTTGAATAAGGAAGATGAACTTGGATTAGCTTGTTTGGTGCCAGCTATGGTTCTTGTTGATTTGTGTTCTCGAATGAAATTCTATGAGGGTCACATAGGGGGAAGCTAATGTTTTTCTTGTTACTTCTTGTTCTTGTTTTCTTTGTTTTGCTCGAGGACTAGCAAAAGTTAAGTGTGGGGGTATTTGATCGGATCATATTTATATATATTTTTACTTCGAATTCACTCGTCTTTTCTTAGTTAGTTCCTTATATTTTTGAGCTATTTACGTTATTTTTGTGTTTATAGGATTTGTTATGCAAAGAAAATAAAAATAGAAAAAGTGAAATTTTATGTAATAAATTCGTCAAAACTGTCTGTGTAGATTAGCTTTTAAATTAAATTAAAAAAAAAAATAATAATGATAAGTCATGATGATGTTTGAAACATCATCATGATTCATGTTGTGAAGGGAGAAGAAAATGCACGGCAGAAGATAAGAAAAGAAATAAAAAAAGGAAAAGAAAGAGAAAAGAAAAAGAAAGGAATGATAAGAGGATATTTTTTTGGACAGAGGAGAGGAAGACTCGGACAAGGGAGAAGAGAACAGAAAACAAAAGAAGAAAGAAGCAGCTTAGCTACCTGGCTGGGAAGAAAAAGGAATAAAAAAATATATGAAAGAAGAATAAAAGGAGGACAGGAGCACAGCGCCAGGGGGAGAAAAGAAAGTTGCCTTTGCAGCGAGAAAGAGAAGAGAGGCACGGACAGGAGAGCAAAGAGAGGCAGGTCAGAGGTCAGAGGAACGAGGAACAGAAGGCGCGGGGAGAGAGCAAGGCAGAGAGCAGGGAAAAAAACAGAAGGAGCGAAGCTGCCTTCTCTCTCGGTTAAATCTTTCCAAACTTATATTTTATTTCTGTTTTAATAATGTGTAACTAAATTTATTTTGGCTAGAGGTTAATTCAAAGCCATGAATATATTTGTAATATGAATTGATTACCTTCAGTTGTGATTTCTGAGTTGTGATTTAATTTGCTTAACTGCTTGATTGATAACTTATTTTTGTATGTCGATTAAGAATGCATACTTAATTTACATGCATGAATTTGACGCTAGAATATAAGGGAGTTTCACCTAATCGTTATAAACTTATATTCACAAGTAGTGAAGGTTGCTAGTCACAATCACGTTAAGTAAACTCTTGGCATAAGTTTCATGCAAATCATAGTAACGAGTGCCTCGTCAATGCTTATGTTTTTCATAGAACTTAATGATTCTTGCTTGTATCTCTATTATGCAATTCATGTAGGGAACTTGTAGGGAATGTTTTGAATTGTTGTATGCGTTTTTCCGTCCAATTCAATAACTTAAGGAAAACTTGAAGATTAAAAAAAAGTGTTGTTCACGGTTAATCTGAAGTATTGAGATTTACAATTTATTGAAAGAACAACTGAAAATCAATTTAGGTTGCATATGTGTCATGTGTGGAGAAGGACCCTCTAGCTAGTCCGTCACCTATCCTTTCACCTTAATTTCATGCTTTTGTCAATTCTGTAATTTATTTAAGTTTAATTTACTTCTCGTCAAAACCAAACCCCCCCCCATTATTAAATTATATTATTTAGTTAGTTTTCATTGTTGTTAGTCTTTTAATTCAATTTCCGTCCATTTCAGTTCCTAGTGTCTCAATTGATTGTTTTCATTATTTTGAGTCATTCTAAGTGTGTTTCGAGTTATTAGAGTTTTTAGCCTAGTTTTGTGTCCTTGAGTCTTGTTTAATATTTTTAAATTAATTTAGAATAGATTAGCAATCCCTCCTAATCCCCGACCTAGAACGATACCCTACTTACATACTTTACTACAATTGTCAAAAAGAGGGTTTAATTTGTGTGTTAACTTATTTTACGCATCACAAAGGTGCCACACCTTATCCCTTGTTTTTCGAGAAATCAGCCACAAAACAACGTTTCTAAAAGGCCTTATCCCTTGTCCTACAAAAGTGACGCCCCAAACCTTTCTAGAACTTCTAGAAACCTGATTATTCCTTTCCCCCTTGGTTTCTAAAAGCCTTAGCCATTTCCTTCAAGGATTGTGTGTTATTATCCTATACAAATTAGGCCTTTAAATCCTTCTCCTTTGCTACATAGGGGCTGCGAATTTCAGCCTATAAATACCATCCTTTGCTGCACCATTTAGTCACCATCCTCTACCATATTTTTCTACATTCATACATCCCTCAAACACACTCATCCCTCTAGTGCCGCAGATTGCAAGGAAGGAGAAAGAAGGAACAACCTGGTGCCGTGCCTATGCCCAAGCCTTGGGAGTGTTGGAGCGTTTCTAGGTGTTTTCTATCTTTGATTTCAATGTCTAAATTTATTTATCTTTGCTTTGTGAGTATGAGAACTTAAAACCCCCCTTGGCTAGGGGGGATTCGAAACCATGTTTATGCTTGCTATATGATTTGATTACTTCTAATTGCGTTTCATAAGTTATGAATTCAATTTACTTATCTACATGAATTAAAACTAATTTGTGTATGTTGGTTGAGAGTGCACGCTTAATTTTCATGCATAAGTTTGATGCTAGGATATAAGGGAGTTTCACCTAATCATTATGAACTTATATTCACAAGTAGTAAAGGTTGTTGATCACAATCGTGTTAAGTAAATTCTTAGCATAAGTTTCATGCAATTCATAGTAACGAGTGCTTTGCCAATGCTTATGATTTTCATAGAACTTAATGATTCTTGCTTGTATCTCTATTATGCAATTCATGTAGGGAACTTGTGGGGAATGCTTTGGGTTGTCGTATGCAATTCATCCAATTCAATAACTTAAGGAAAATTTGAGGGTTAATTAGTGCAATTCACGGTTAATCTGGGGTGTTGGGAATTCATGGTTTATCGAAAAGCAATTGGAAATCGTTTTGTATGCAAGTGTGGCATGTGTGGAGAAGAACCCCTTAGCTAGCCTTCCATCCATTCACTTTTATCAATTTCGTTTTAAAATCTGTTTTGAGTTACAAAGTTTTTGTTTTGTTTTAAATTTCGTCAAAACCAATTCCCCCTTTACTTTGAAGTGTTAGATTAGTTAAAATCTGTTTTGGTTTGTGTTTTTAAGTGTCTTGAGTCAAGTTAAAACCAATTTTCGTCCAAATAACTCCTTAGAGTCAGTTTTGAGTCTACTTGGTTGTTTTGTGCTGTTTTGAGTCTTTTAAGTTTGTTTGGAGTCTTGTGAGTCTTGTTAAGTGTTTTTAAGTTTATTTTTATGTTTTTAAGTCAGTTTCAATTAGATTAGCAATCCCTCCTAATCCCCGGTCCAGAACGATCCCTACTTATACATATACTACAATTGTCAAAATAGGGTTTAATTTGTGTGTTAGAATATTTCGCACCAAATTTTTGGTGCCGTTGCCGGGGATTAGCAAATTGCTAATCACCCTGTTTTCTTTATTTCACTTTCGATATTTGATTTAATTTTCTTTCTTTGATTTTAGGTACTAGAGAAGTAAGACATGACAATTGCTAATCTTCAAGCTCAAATAACGAATCTTACTTCTCAGTTAACGCAATATATCGAAAGGACCACAATGAAAAGTGTCCCTACATGTGGTGTGTCCTATGGGCACGGATATCCAACTCATCAACGTCCTCAATTCACTGCAAACGGAGATGCTTGGGGTTATCAAGGCTATGATCAACCAAGCAACAACATGTTTTCCAACACTTACAATTCGAATTGGAGAAATCATTCAAATTATATGTGGGGGGAACCTCAACAATTCCAACAAGATGGATATTGGCAGCAAGAGGAGGAGTTTTATTCCAGACCTATGTAGCCACCACCGCCTCCCCCACAACAATTCCAATCGAATTCAAGTATGCCCATGAGTTATGATGAAATTCTTGATGTACTAACCTCTTTGACGCACGGCTCACAACAAGAAGAATACTCACAGCCATCTGAGGAGTTCTATCAGTGGCCATATGCACCACCACAGCCTGGCCCACAATCTTCCCAAACAAATTCAGGTACGTCAATGGATAATGACCAAATTGTTCAATTACTCACCTCTTTGACACATGAAGCAGAAAATCAAGCCAACAAGATGGATGAATTAGAGAAGCAAGTTGGGCAGATTGTGGAGTTCATGGCACAAATTCAAGAACAAAGTGAATTCTCCAACGCAAACATGGTAAATTCAATGGAAGATTTTGAAATTACTGGAGCCATCACTTTGGGAAGTGCCATGGAGGTTGGAGTTGAACCAAGGGCGTCCAAACAAATCCAAGGGGAGGACGAACAGCTGCTAATTGAGGGGGATGAAGAAGACACACCCACGGCAAGGGTTCTACCCTTGCCGCAGCCTCCTAGAGTCCCTATGCCGTCCAACTCAGGTAAGTTGGTTCCAAATTCAATTTTTTCTTACCCCATTCCACCAAATGTCCTTTTTCCTCGCAGGTTTTTTATTCCCAAGGAAGAAGAGAGTGAAAAAGACATCGTGGAAGCCCTTCCCAAGGTGCAAAGTGATATCCCAATTCTTGGTACACCAAAACAAGTTCCAGATTATGTTGAAATCCCTGAAGAGAATTGTACACCAAGAAGAAGGATTCAAGAGAAGGAAGTGGCTGGGGAGTATCTAGAATTCATCAAAGAGCATGTACTTGAGACAACCATCCCTAAAGAAGTTGAATTTGATGACACGGGACAAATCACTGCCCTAATGCCCACTCTGACCGAGAGCAAGCCTAGTGAAATTGTTGAATATGTTGCTACTTTCGAGTCCTTATTGCAGCACAGTGGTGAGCCACCTCCTCTAATTCTGATTCCCATTTCAATTAATAGGTTGTTACCTTCTTTGGCGCAGGTGCCAAATCGAATCCAAATTGGTGGGAGAATTTACACGGACTTTAGGAAGCTCAATGCCATAATCAGAAAGGATCACTATCCCCCTATCCAATGCATGGAAGTTTTGAGGACCATGTCGTGGAGGATGTACTCGTGTCCCTGTCGCAACACACAGGTAAGCTACCTCCTCAAATTTCAAGTTCGTTTTATACTAACATGCTGTTGAGTTCAATGATCCAGGCACCCATTTTAGAATTTAAACCATTACCGGATCATTTCAAGTATCACCTTCCATTCAAAGATCAATTCCATGCTGTGGGCTCCAATAGGGAGTGAATGAAAGTATTGTCCGGCTGCAAGACGTTAAAGCAAGCGCTACTTAGGAGGCAACCCATGCATGCAACAAAGGAAGACCAAGGAATCACTCCAATTCCAGATTTGCATTCCTAAACCTTTCTCTTTGTTGTTTATTTCGCTTTTGCCATGTTTATTATGTTAGTTGCTGTTTGTTTGTTTACTTGTTATTTGTGTTAGTTTATGCTTGAAACATTGAGGACAATATTTGATTTAAGTGTGGGGGGGTAACCAAAGTGTTTTGATGCAAATTCGTAGGGTTGTATCACCCATAATTTCCAATGTTGTTCCTAGCTGTTTTTAGGCTGTTTTGATGCATTTTAGTGTGTTTTACATAAAAATCCGAAAATCCCAGAAAAAATTTGAAAAAATATTTGGAAAAAACCAAAAAGAGTCGTTTTAAAGTTGTTTTGTGTGTTTGCTTGTGTCTTAGGGTACCTTCCAACACAATGATGAGGATTCGGTTTTTAATTGCATGACTGTTAAAGAGAGTTGTAAATATGGATGAAAGTTTGATTTACTCTTTGGTTTATGCTTGGTTGTGGTTATAACTTATGAATTCACATGTAATCATAAAGAAAAAAAAATTAGTTTTTGTAACATGCTTGAAGGAAGGAACTCAAACTAACGCTACAACCTTGTGAGACTTGAGCCTAAACGTTTATTTGGAGAGTTAATAATTTGTGCATTGTTGATTTCTAAAGTCGTTGCATGATCTCATTATTCTTTGCTTGGTTACTACTTAGAAGGCGTTTCATCATTTAGTTCCAAACACTAGAACTCATGCCCATTTCATTCAAAGCATGCTATTGATTTGCATAACACATATTCAAGATGAAGTTATGTAGTGATCACCACTTAAGCCAAATTGCCGTGTCCCCCATGTTCATTTGTTTTGTAGGTTTTAACCCCGTTAAGCCTTGTGTAGCCTATGTTCTTTGTTAACCCACATCATCCTCACCTAGCCTAGATTAGGACCATCCATACCCTTTTTCTTGAAGCATAGTAAAGCATGACTCAATTGAATTCCTTTTGATCAATGTAGTGCAGAAAACAAGTGTGGGGGTAAGGATTTGTTATGTGTGTGTGCCAAAGTCTTTAATGAGGCACGGGTAGAAAAAGGAAAAAAAAAGAAAAAAAAATTTGTGGAAAATAGCAAGAAAAATATGAAAAAGAGTTGAAAAAGATGTGCAAATGAGCTCGTAAGTGTTGATTGTTGAAGAAAGGGTCCAAAACATTGAATTCGACCCTAAGTATTGCATGAATCTTCCCTTGTGTTTATTGGTTGATTTATGCGCTCTAAAGTGAATTCTAAGTTCGATTTCCTTGCTTTGCTTGTTATTGCTTAAAGAACCTTTGTTATCCCTATCCGTTCTTTGTTAGCCAATACCCCAAGCCCCGTTACAATCCTTGACTTTAATCTTGAGTGTTGTGTGTTTCAATTTGTGGAGTTTAGAATTGGTATGAGCATATGGTTGTTGGAAATATGCCCTGAAAGTCAATCTTTGGAAGAAACCTTTCAGGACAATAAATGGATGTATAGATGACTCTTATACATCAAATGGCAAAGATACTATTTAGGACTATCTATATAAATGATATATGTCCTAAATGATGAATCCATGGACAATGGATCGATTGAAGAAGTAATCTAATGATGTTAGACTACAGAGACCTTCTTTACATAACCATCATGTCCAAAAGGTTCTTGGTCATAAGATTGTCGGAGGGATACTGACAATGCATAGACCGGTACATACTATGTCCGCTTCAATTAGAAGGATGGAAAGTCTCATCCCATTCGTGTAGTGACACGAAGACAAGTATGTAGGTGCTCATTATGGGAATGAGTTCACTGAACACAATCGAATGAGAGTACTTGCATGGAGGTCTACTCACATGTCAAGCAAGTAACTCTAATAGTTGGAATAATGTAAGTAGTCCTTTGACCTGAGGCATCATCGTTGTCTTGTGGTTAAGTACTTGATCTTTGATTATATCAAAGTCACTCCATCCGCGGGTGTCCACGGCATAGTCGGGGTTAAGCCACTTAGTCATGAAGGCAAGTGAATGTGCAACAAGGAATCTCTAATCCTCGTTAAGAAAGGATGAATACTCTAAGATATGATTTTGGAATCTTCAGCCGAAGTATCGAGCGTAATAAAGGAAAGCGTTCCTATACGACTCAATTGAATCATATAAGAAGGAATAATCACATTAGAGGTTTGACATAATATATCCATACCCTAGTGAAGTGATTGAGAGTATTGTTTTAGAGAAGGGTCGAATTACATTGTAATTCCAACTGAATAGGTTCTCCGAACAACTTCTACATTAGCTTGGGTAGCCATGATATATGGTTAGATGTCACTCATGGCTTGTGAGTTCTTCTAGATGATTAAATGTAGTCGTCAAAGAAGAAGGTGAATTAAAAGTAAGTTTTAATTCACTAAGTGATTGGATTAAATATTATCAATTGGATTGGTGCCAATCACCTCACTGCCTTGCTAATTAGAACCTAAAACGATTGTTCACCAATACACTCTTGTAGTGAGTAACTAATGAATGATGGAAATAATTAATTGGATTAATTAAGTGTTGTGATTAATTAGAATGTCTAAAGAAATCATAAAAGCGATATAAGATCGTTTTGGGCTTAAAGAAACGTTCGGGTTTAATTGGGCCCATTGGGCCTAAACCCATTGGGATTTTATTCAAGCATTGGATGACTTGAAATAAATAAAAGCCCAAAGCCCAAACAACACAAAGGGGGCCGGCCAAAGGAAGGAGAGAAAGGTCAAATGTTGACTTATTTCTTTTTGGCTATAAAAGGAACTTAATAGCAAATGTTTCATTAGGGTTTTTTTTTTTGAAGTGTCAAAAAGAACAAAAGAGAAAAAGAAAAATATCTCTCTAACACTCAAAGGGCCAGCCACCATAGGGGGATTTTAGCTAATCATCTTTTCACCCCTTTGGTTATTCCTTCATCCTTCTCACTACACTAGTGGGTGAGGATCTTTAGAGGTTTTCAATTTTGGAAACTTGAAGAGAACCTAGGAGCACTCATACTAAACAAAGTGGAGGAGGCAAGGAAGGAGGCTAGGCTCAAGGAGTTCAAGGAGCAAAGTGCTTGGAGGTGGTCCATCCTTGGTCTAAGATCTAGATCAAGAGGTATAAAACTACTCCTAAACTTTGTTCTTAAATAAATTTGTTTTTGATGCATCTTACATAAACCTATGCATCTTGAAGGGGATTTACATGACTAGAGCTTTGATATTATTTGATAACATGCTTCCGTTGCTTTCGTATATAAATTTTGAATTGTATATGCATGCTAGTCACTAGAAATCCCACATGAAATCTCATAATTTCCCTTCAAGTGGTATCAGAGCCAAAGGTTTATGTATGATGTGTCCTTTTGGATTTTATGCATATGGGTTTTTAATTTTATGTATGACATATTATTGCTTCATTCAAAGTATGTTTATCTTTTGTTTTTCAATTGTTGAAAAATGTAAATCAATAGTTGAGAAAGATATGTATGCAAAAAGTGTTTTGGATGCATGAATGAAGAATGAGTTTAGAACAAATTTTGGGGTTTTGAGTCATAGGGAGGGCACGGCAAAAATGGGTTTTTGGCTAAGTGTTTGTGTTTTTATTTTGAATCACACACACACACTTTAAAGCTAGAAAGTAGAAATCTTGTCACTTTTGTTTTTGGGTTTGAAAAATCACCAAGAATATACAAATCTTGAAAATGTGTTCATGGTTTTGTTCTTGGTGTTCATGGTTTGGTTTTTGGCGAAAAAGGTTTTACTTGTATTTCATGCATTGTTTTGTGGTTTTGGATGATGTACATACCATCCATAGCCATCTCAAAATTTATTCAAACCTAGACTTGTCTAGTTAAATTTCCATCACCCTTTTCACTAAGGTCCTTAAAGCAAAACCAAGTGACAAGCAAAATTTAATTTTTTTATCTACTTTGTATTGATTCAATGCAATGTGTAAGAAACCTCCCATCCTCCCTAATGTGGCCGGCCTCCCTAGTGGATTTATCCACTTGTGGGGCTATTTTGTAATCTTTGAAAAGTTGATATTTACTTTCAAATATTTACGGTTTGACCACTAACTTTTCATATTTGCATTTAGGCCCCTACTTTTTTGAAAAGTTAAAATATTTGATTTTAATTTTATTAGTTGTTTAAACTCATAATAATATTATGCCCATATGCACTAAATCTAAATGTTTATGTTGCATTCCATATGATTATTTAATGTGATTAAGTAGTTAGAAAAATGGGTGACTATGGACTTATGCCTTAAACGATAATTGAGCTATGAGATAAGGCGCTAAACTCAAATTGTTTGAACCTTGGGAATGTGTTTTAATTACTGTTTCAATTGGACCTTGTCACCTTGGACATTAATCTATCTCTCCCTCTTAGTATGTGTAATTTGTAGGAATTTGAGTTTACTTCTTAATCTCTTTTAGTTAGTTGATTCTCTCTAGTGCTAGACTAGAGTTTCTTTAACTATTGGTAAGGAGACATAACTAAAAGAGGGTTTTTGACATGAGATTAAAGATTAAATGGGTCTAACGCCCTAATTAGCAATGAATGATCGTCTTTCATTTCTAATGGCTCAATGAAAATGTTTTAATTGGATTGAAAAGCACGTAATTAAATTGACACAACCTCCCCAAGTTCTTATTCAACAATGTTGGCTCGTTGTTGCAATAACCTAATAAGTCCATGGTCATCCAAGAGCCTAAGATAACTATAAAGTCCAAATTCAAAGGAATGCAAAAACCGTAGTAGTAGTAGTTACTTCCAATATTTGAAAAATTCATTTTTGATATTGATTTGTTTTTCTTAAAACAAATAGTGGGAGTATTGATGCGTAAAATAACTAAACACACAAATTAAACCCTCTTGTTGACAATTGTAGTATGGATAAGTAGGGATCGTTCTTAAACCGGGGATTAGGAGGGATTGCTAAAACACTCTAAACTGACTCAAATATGTAAAACTAGGTTTAAAACACTCAACTAGACTCAAAGAATGCAAAACTAAACTCTAAAACACTAAAACAAATCAAAAGACTCAAAACAGCACCAAAAACACTCAAAACTGCCTTAAAACACTTTCTGGGCAGTTTTGGGACTCTAATGCAAACTTGGACGAATTTTGGTTTTCTAATGACCTAAAACACTTAAAAACATAATCTAAGACAAGTTCTAACTAATATAACTCAAAGAAATAAAGTGGGGTTGATTTTGGACGAATTTAAATTAAATGGCAGATTGTAAAGAAAACAGTAGACAAAATTGTGATGAATTAATGAATGATGGAAGAGCTAAGGGGTTCTTCTCCACACATGAAATATATGCAACGTAAATCAATTTCCAGTTATCAATTCAATAAGTTGTGAACCTCGACACTCCAAGTTAATTAGGTCCGCTTAAATTAACCTTCAGATTTCCCTAGAATCATTGAATTGGATGAATATGCATCGCAAACAAATTATTCCTAACAAGTTCTCTATATGAACAGCATGATAAAGACACAAGTTAGAATCATTACGTTCTTTGGAAATCATAAGCATCGACAAGGCATTTGTAACTATGAAAAGCATGATACTCTTGCCAGGAATCTACTTAACACGATCGTGACTAGCGACCTTCACTACTTGCGAATATAAATTCATAACGATTAGGTGAAACAAACTTATATCGTAGCACCAAATTCAAGCATGCAAATTAAGCGTGCACTCTCAATCAACATACAAGAATAAGTTCTAAATCAAACGGTTAAGCAAATTGTATTCACGACTTATGCAACGATAACTGAAAGTAATCAACTTATTTCACATATATAATCATGGTTTTGAATACACCCTTAGCCAAAACGAATTTAGCCAATCATACTCAAAGCAAAACAAAGATTACATGAATTAGACATTGAAATATAAGATAGAATACACCTAAAATTGTTCAACAACTCAGAATGAAGAGCCAAACAATTGAGTGAATATGTCCCCTTTCCTTGCTTGCGGCAGATTGGATGTTGGTGGTTTCTTGGGTAATTGAATGATGTAGAATGGATGGAAGACGTATGGAAGTGTTTAGGGTTGATGGGTGGTGCGGCTAGGGTGGTTTTGGGTCAGAAAATATGGTGAATGGTGAAGGAATGGGGCTGTTGAAGGTGGTGTTCAGTTTCTGGCGTGAATGGGTATGTTTGTGGCTGCACAAACATGTTTATTTAAAGGGATTAGGAAATTAAAAACCCTAGGCTAATTAGGTAAACAGAAATTTAAGTCAAAAGCTTCTAGAAATAGGAAACAAAATCAGAAAATTAAAGGAAAGGGCAAGGGAAATTCGGCTAGGGTTTAAAAGGTGCAAGAGATGTGTATTTCATGTCCTAGAATGCTTAGGAAGTCTTCATAATTGCTGGAACTTTTAGGGACATTTAGGAAAAATCAAACCAAAGTAGGAAACTTTGGCTTAACTTTCCTATTTCAAGTAGGAATCCTTGTTGGAGTAGGAATCCTTGTTCTTCTAGGAATCCTCATGTGATTAGGAATCCTTCTTGGAGTAGGAATCCTTCGTCGATTAGGAATCCTTCGTCGATTAGGAATCCTTCTTCAATTAGGAATCCTTCGTCAATTAGGAATCCTTCGTTGATTAGGAATCCTAATTTCTTCAAGTCTTCAATTCATCCATTCCTTTTGCTCCAAAACGCTCCAAATTACATCATTTTGCACACTTCGGCTTTGGAATCTGAAAACACACAAAAGTAACTTTAAACACTAAAATAGCTAACGAAACATAACATAAATGCACGAGAACAAGCCAATTAAGTCGCATAAATATGCTCCTATCAAATTCCCCCACACTTAGCTTTTGCTAGTCCTCGAGCAAAACAAAGAAATAAAACAAAACAAAACAAATAAAACACAACTTAAACCTTCCAACATTTGCCTCAGGGATTTCCAATGCACATGACATGTTAAAAATCGTTATTCCCCACAGATTTTAGTCATCTTTACACTTAAGCACATACTTAATCATAGTTACCACTTACTAGTTCACAATTAATCAATTAAAACAATGTTTTTGATGTAGTAACATGCCTTAGAGAAATCACTCAATTCCTTACAAGATATGCACTCAATTTTCACTCAGATTTTCTAACTACACACCCTATACTAGTTATATGTGAGAAGATTGATGTAGATATGGAAACGAACGCTCACATATATGTATAACAAAGAACGCAATTTCTGGAGTTAATAAACATGTCAAGACATGATCTCATGAATGGAATGCTACTACTTAGACGCGAGAACCAGTGACACCATATGCTCATACCGAATTCAAACTCCACAAATTGAAACACATAACACTCAAAATTGAAGTTCAAGGTTGTAACGGGGCTTGGGGTATTGGCTAACAAAGAAAGGTAAGGGAAAACAAACGTTTTGAAAGCAATAGCAAGCAAAGTAATGAAATTGAAACTTAGAATTCACTTAGATTGCAGAAATCAACTTTTAAACACGAAGGGAGGATTCAAGCAATATTTAGGGCCGAATTCAAAGTTTTGGACCCTTTCTTCAACAAACAATACTTTGGGACTCTTTTTTTCACATCTTTTCAACTCTTTTTCATTCTTTTCACACATTTTTCTTTTTCTTTTCTTTTTCCACGAATATCATTTTTTTCTTCTTTTCTTTTCTTGCCGTGTTCTATTGCACCCAAAATACCCAAATTGAAACCTTTCCCCCACACTTGTTTTCTGCCATATATAAATCAAAAGGAATTCAATTTGAATTATGCTTTACTATGCTTCAAGAACAAGGGTAAGGATGGTCCTAATCTAGGCTAGGTGAGGTTAATGTGGTTTAACAAAGAATGTAGGCTAACAAGGATCAATAGGGTTAACTTTAACATAAAAATGAAGTAGGGTACACGGCATTTTGGCTAAGGTGGTGGTAACTACACAACTTCATCTTGAATATGTCTTATGCAAATCAATAACATGCTTTGAATGAAATGGGCATGAGTTCTAGCATTTGGAACTAAATGATGAAACGCCTTCTAAGTAGTAACCAAGCAAAGAATAATGAGATCATGGACTTAGAAAACAATAATGCACAGATTTTAACTCTCCAAATAAACGTTTAGGCTCAAGTCTCACAAGGTTGTAGCATTTGTTTGAGTTCCTTCCTTCAAGCATGTTACAAAAACTAATTTTTATCCTTTGTGATTTGATGCGAAATAGATAAGCACACAAATTAAACCCTCTTTTTGTCAAATTGTAGCAAAGATGTAAGTAGGGATCGTTCTAAACCGGGGATTAGGAGGGATTGCTAAACACTTGGAAACTGACTTAAAACTCAAAAACAAAGTTTAAAACACTAAACTAGACTCAAAGAATGCAAAAGTAAAGGTTAAAACACTTAAACAAACCTAAAACTCAAAACAGCAACTAGAAGGCTCAAAACTGCCTAAAAACCACTTTCTGGGCAGTTTTGAGCACCTACACTACTTTGGACGAAAATTGATGAAAACTTGAATCAAAATACTTAGAAACACAAATCAAAACACTTTCTAACTAATCTAAGACTTCAAATTAAAGGGGGATTTGTTTTGGACGAAAATTTAACACAAAACAGAAACTTTAACTAACACAGATTGTAAAAACGATTTTGGTGAAATAGATGGTTAAAAGGCTAGTTAGGAGGTTCTTCTCCACACATGTCACACTTGCACACAAAACGATTTTCAGTTGTTCTTCCAATAAATTATGAATACTCAACGCCCCAAATTAACCGTGAATTGCACTAATTAACCCTCAGTTTTTCCACAAGTTATTAGGTTGGATGATTGCATACGACAACCCAAAACATTCCCTACAAGTTCCCTACATGAATTGCATAATAGAGATACAAGCACGAATCATTACGTTCTATGAAAAACATAAGCATTGACGAAGCATTTGTTACTATGAATTGCATGAAACTTATGCTAAGAATTCATTCAACGCGATCGTTTTCAAGCGACCTTCACTACTTGTGATTATAAGATTGTAACTATTAGGTGAAACTCCCTCATAATCTAGCATCATATTCATGCATGAAAACTAAGCGTGCACTCTCAATCAACATACACAAATAAGCCATCATCAAATAGATGAACGAATTGAATCCACAACTTATGAAATAACAACTGAATGTAATCAAATCATATTGCAAGCATATACATGGTTTCGAATTACCCCCCAACTAAGGGGGTTTAGTTCCTCATACTCACAACACAAAGTTTATTGAATTGAAACATCGAAGACATAAGAAAGATTACACCTAAAACGCCCAAGAATTCCACTTTGAATTTCTGACTTCAAGCTCCTCTTTCTTCTTCTCCTTGCTGCGGCAGAGAGGGTTTAGGGTGATTTTGGATGTGATTTTGGTTTTAGAAGGGAGTTAGGATGGTATGGTGGTGCGGCAAGGGGTATGGATGGTGTATGGAGGTGTAGGATGGTGGCTAGAGGTGTGGACTGGTTGCGGCAATGAGTGGGGAGTGGCTGGTTTGTATGGAGGAGTGGCGGCTAGGGGTTCTAAGGGTGATGATGGCTGCGGCAAGGTGGGGAAATAAGGTTGGATGAATTTCTGAATTGTGTAGAGAGTGGATGTTCGGCCAAAGGATGTAAAACACATATATAGAGGCACCTAAACCCTAAAGAAATCAGATTAGACAATGGGCTAGGGTTTAGGTGCGGCTAGGGTTGGAAATCCACCAGAAAATAGGGTTTCTAGAACATTAGGTGCGGCATGGGCTTAGGGTAGATAATCAGATTTTTGCATGTGAACAAGGCCTAGGTGCGGCTAATTAAGTGGCTAGGGTTAGGGTTTAGGTGCGACATAGGTCCAAGAAGTAAGGATGGGTCATCCAAAAGCCCAAAGCCGAGAATAGAAACTCACGAATTTGGAAACCTCCAAGAATAGAAACTTCCAACTTTAGAAACTTTGGTTGCCAATTCCGATTTAGGAAAGATCAACCCAAAATGGAAACTTTTAGGCTTAGCTTTCCTACTTCAAGTAGGAAACCTCAAATCTTCAACTCTTCAATTCCATCCCAACCTTGTGTTCCAAGCATGTCCTTTTCAATCCAAGCTCATATTTTGCTCCAAAAGCTCCAACTTGCATCATTTCATGTAATATGTCCTTTAAACCTGAAAACACATGAAAGTAGCTTAAAAGACTACTTTAACGAAGAAAACATAACAAAGATGCATAAGAACTAGCTAACTAAGGCGCATAAATATGCTCCTATCATGATTGCATGTGAATTCATAAGCTATAACCACAACCAAGCATAAGCAAAGAGTAATTCAAACTTTCATCATGTTAATAACTTTCTTTAACAGCCATGCAATTACAAACCGAATCCTCATCATTGTGTTGGAAGGTACCCTAAGACACAAACACACAAAAACGACTCAAAACACTCTTTTTAGGCTTTTTCAAAACACTTTTTTCAAATTTTTATGTGATTTTCGGAGTTTTATGTTAAAACACACTAAAACACACCAAAACTGCTTAAAAACACTTAAAAACAGCAAGGAACAAGTCTCTAAGTAATGGGTGGTACAATCCCACGAATTTGCATCAAAAACACTTAGTTACCCCCCCCACACTTAAATCAAACATTGTCCTCAATGTTTCAAGCATAAAGTTACACAAAACACAAAGAACCCAACAAACAGCAACTTAAATAACTAAACAGGGCAGATTAGAAAACAGCAACAAAGAGAAGGGTTTGAGGAACGCAAATCTGGAATTGGAGTGATTCCTAGGGCTTCCTTTGTTGAATGCATGGGTTGCCTCCCAAGAAGCGCTTGCTTTAACGTCTTGCAGCCGGACGATACTTCTCTTTAAGCTCCCCTAGGTCCCATAGCATGGAATTGATCCTTGACTGGAAGGTGATACTTGAAGTGATCCGGCAATGGTTTAAATTCGAGAGTGGGTGCCTGAATCATTAACAACATGTAAGTATAAAACGTAATGGAAATTGCAGAAGGTGACTTACTTGCTTTGTCCGACAAGAACTCAATGACAAACACCACTTCTTTGAAAGTTTCAGGGACTTTGAATTTGGCCAGATTTACTACGATGGTTGTGATTTGTCCCGTGTCATCAAATTCAACTTCTTTGGGGATGGTTGTCTCAAGTACATGCTCTTTGATGAATTCTAGATACTCCCCAGCCACTTTCTTCTCTTGAATCCTTCTTCTTGGTGTACAATTCTCTTCAGGGATTTCAACACAATCTGGAACTTGTTTTGGTGTACCAAGAATTGGGATATCACTTTGCACCTTGGGAAGGGCTTCCACGATGTCTTTTTCACTCTCTTCTTCCTTGGGAATAAAAAACCTACGAGGAAAAGGGACATTTGGTGGAATGGGGTAAGAAAGAATTGAATTTGGAACCAACTTACCTGAGTTGGACGACATAGGGACTCTAGGAGGCTGCGGCAAGGGTTGTTCTACCCTTTCCGTGGGTGTGTCTTCTTCCTCCTCCTCAATTAGTAGATGTTCGTCCTCCTCTTGGCTTTGTTTGGACGCCCTTGGTTTAGCGCCGACCTCCATGGCACTTCCCAAAGTGATGGCTTTAGTAATTTCAAAATCTTCCATTGAATTTAGAATGTTTGCGTTGGAGAATTCACTTTGTTCTTGAATTTGTGCCATGAACTCCACAATCTGCCCAACGTGCTTATCTAATTCATCCATCTTGTTGGCTTGATTTTCTGCTTCATGTGTCAAAGAGGTGAGTAATTGAACAATTTGGTCATTATCCATTGACGTACCTGAATTTGTTTGGGAAGATTGTGGTGGTGCATATGGCCACTGATAGAACTCCTCAGATGGCTGCGAGCATTCTTCTTGTTGTGAGCCCTGCGTCAAAGAGGTTAGTACATCAAGAATTTCATCATAACTCATGGGCATACTTGAATTCGATTGGATTTGTTGTGGGGGAGGCGGTGGTGGCTGCATAGGCGTGGTGTAAAACTCCTCATATGGCTGCCAATATGCATCTTGTTGAGCCTCCTTGGCTTGATTTTGTGAGCCCTGCACCAAAGAATTTAATTCGTTAAGAATTTGATTATAATCTATTGACGAACCTGAGTTTGATTGAGCATAGTGCATAGGTCTTGAATAGAACTCCTCATATGGCTGCCAATATCCTTCGTGTTGAGCTTGTTGAGATTCCCACCACATAGAAGTTGAATGATCACTCCAATCTCTTTGTGGACATTGATTGGCTTGATATCCTTGCCCATAAGACGCACCAAATGTAGGGACACTTTGCATTGTGGTCCTTTCGGCATACTGCGACAATTGAGAAGTAAGAGTTGCCAATTGAGCTTGAATGCTAGCAAAATCCATGTCCTACTTCTCTAGTACCTAAAATCAAAGAAACAAAACTATATCAAATATCAAAAGTAAATAAAACAAAGCAAAACAAAATCAGTAACTAAGATAGAAAACAAACGAAAATAAAAATAAAAAGAAACAACGAGGGATTAGCAAAATTGCTAATCCCCGGCAACGGCGCCAAAATTTGATGCGTAAAATAACTAAACACACAAATTAAACCCTCTTGTTGACAATTGTATTATGGATAAGTAGGGATCGTTCTTAAACCGGGGATTAGGAGGGATTGCTAAAACACTCTAAACTGACTCAAATATGTAAAACTAGGTTTAAAACACTCAACTAGACTCAAAGAATGCAAAACTAAACTCTAAAACACTAAAACAAATCAAAAGACTCAAAACAGCACCAAAAACACTCAAAACTGCCTTAAAACACTTTCTGGGCAGTTTTGGGACTCTAATGCAAACTTGGACGAATTTTGGTTTTCTAATGACCTAAAACACTTAAAAACATAATCTAAGACAAGTTCTAACTAATATAACTCAAAGAAATAAAGTGGGGTTGATTTTGGACGAATTTAAATTAAATGGCAGATTGTAAAGAAAACAGTAGACAAAATTGTGATGAATTAATGAATGATGGAAGAGCTAAGGGGTTCTTCTCCACACATGAAATATATGCAACGTAAATCAATTTCCAGTTATCAATTCAATAAGTTGTGAACCTCGACACTCCAAGTTAATTAGGTCCGCTTAAATTAACCTTCAGATTTCCCTAGAATCATTGAATTGGATGAATATGCATCGCAAACAAATTATTCCTAACAAGTTCTCTATATGAACAGCATGATAAAGACACAAGTTAGAATCATTACGTTCTTTGGAAATCATAAGCATCGACAAGGCATTTGTAACTATGAAAAGCATGATACTCTTGCCAGGAATCTACTTAACACGATCGTGACTAGCGACCTTCACTACTTGCGAATATAAATTCATAACGATTAGGTGAAACAAACTTATATCGTAGCACCAAATTCAAGCATGCAAATTAAGCGTGCACTCTCAATCAACATACAAGAATAAGTTCTAAATCAAACGGTTAAGCAAATTGTATTCACGACTTATGCAACGATAACTGAAAGTAATCAACTTATTTCACATATATAATCATGGTTTTGAATACACCCTTAGCCAAAACGAATTTAGCCAATCATACTCAAAGCAAAACAAAGATTACATGAATTAGACATTGAAATATAAGATAGAATACACCTAAAATTGTTCAACAACTCAGAATGAAGAGCCAAACAATTGAGTGAATATGTCCCCTTTCCTTGCTTGCGGCAGATTGGATGTTGGTGGTTTCTTGGGTAATTGAATGATGTAGAATGGATGGAAGACGTATGGAAGTGTTTAGGGTTGATGGGTGGTGCGGCTAGGGTGGTTTTGGGTCAGAAAATATGGTGAATGGTGAAGGAATGGGGCTGTTGAAGGTGGTGTTCAGTTTCTGGCGTGAATGGGTATGTTTGTGGCTGCACAAACATGTTTATTTAAAGGGATTAGGAAATTAAAAACCCTAGGCTAATTAGGTAAACAGAAATTTAAGTCAAAAGCTTCTAGAAATAGGAAACAAAATCAGAAAATTAAAGGAAAGGGCAAGGGAAATTCGGCTAGGGTTTAAAAGGTGCAAGAGATGTGTATTTCATGTCCTAGAATGCTTAGGAAGTCTTCATAATTGCTGGAACTTTTAGGGACATTTAGGAAAAATCAAACCAAAGTAGGAAACTTTGGCTTAACTTTCCTATTTCAAGTAGGAATCCTTGTTGGAGTAGGAATCCTTGTTCTTCTAGGAATCCTCATGTGATTAGGAATCCTTCTTGGAGTAGGAATCCTTCGTCGATTAGGAATCCTTCTTCAATTAGGAATCCTTCTTCAATTAGGAATCCTTCGTCAATTAGGAATCCTTCGTTGATTAGGAATCCTAATTTCTTCAAGTCTTCAATTCATCCATTCCTTTTGCTCCAAAACGCTCCAAATTACATCATTTTGCACACTTCGGCTTTGGAATCTGAAAACACACAAAAGTAACTTTAAACACTAAAATAGCTAACGAAACATAACATAAATGCACGAGAACAAGCCAATTAAGTCGCATAAATATGTTCCTATCAAGTATCATACGCTACTAAACTATAATGAATACAATTAGTAGTTATATATATCTCCAATATTTTGAAAAATGTTTTAATATTGATTTGTTTTATGAAAACGAATAGTGGGGATATCATATGCTACTAATTTCATTAACTTTGGACTAGTAGTTATAATAGGACACAATTTATTTGAATGTGATTAAATAAATAAAATTGATGAGACCTTAAAATCCCTCAACCAACATACAATATTAAGTTGAAAGCGTAAAAGTGCTTTGAACACTTTTTCGTGGCCTTCCACCGTGGTAGGCTCCAATCGTTTATGACTTGTACACCGCCTTCACCCTATCATGGGGGAGTGCAAAGTGCATGCTTATACTCAGGAGAAGTTTATTTAAAACATTTGATGAGGTTAAGGTAGGCAACGAGTGTGGCCAACATCGTATCATCGTGAGGTCATACTTGAACCCCTATCTAAACCGGCATGGTGGGACAAAACTTAACTAAGAGAAATGGTGCCAACATCATATATTGTGAGGCATTATTCTCTAGAGGCCAAAAAGATGGGTAATCACAAGAGGTTGTTGTGAATGGGTAGTAATACCCTCTCATTATTATTTTTGCTAGCCGACATCGTATCATCGTGAGGTGGGCTTGGTAATAGTGAGCCTCCCATAACCCGCTAGGAGCTTTCATTGAAATCTCCCGGATTCCATCTTAAGGGATATGGAATTTGCCAAAAATGGTGGGTGGTGTCATTCGGTTTAAAGACCCGAATCGTTTGACTTAATCAACAATCAAACTAATTATATTTTTGTTTATGTATTTAGATATGGTTGGAAGCACACTCACGAAAATACTCAACAAACATTGCCTAGAGGGGCACAATTTCCCATCATGGTATCGTAATGTCAAGATTCTCCTAACATTGGAGAAGGTTGTTTACGTGCTAGACAAGGCCCCACCTCACATACCTCTCGGCCCTGAGGCCACTGAGGATGAACGTGCTAAGTATGACAAGCACGTTGAGGATGATACACAAGCCAAGTGCTATCTGTTGGCTTCCATGAATGAGGAGCTACAGAGACAGCACGAGGGCATGGACAGTGCATCTTCCATCATACTCCATCTTACAGAGTTATATGGTGAAGGGACGCGCAACTGTCGCTTTAGCACTGTCAGTGAACTTGTGAAGACCAAGATGGTCAAGGGGGCTCCAGTGCATCAACATGTACTGAAGATGATAGGACTCATTAAACAATTGGAGAACCTAGGTACTCCACTTGACAAGGAATTGGCCCAGGACTTCATATTGGCTTCTCTTTCTGATTCATTCTCGCAGTTCGTAATGAACTACAATATGAATAAGATGGATAATACTCTCTCTGAGTTACTAAACATGTTAGTAACTGCCGAGAAGACTATGAAGAAAGAGAACGTTGTAGGGACTGCTGCAGTAGCCTACAACAAGCCATCATCTTCCAAGGCCAAGCCGCAAGGCAAAGGCAAAGGGAAGGAGAAGAAGTCTCCCACTCCTAAGCCGCAAGGAGGAGTGAGGAAAAAGAAGGCAAAGGAGCCCAAGGGGACTTGCCACCACTGTGGAAAGGAGGGGCATTGGAAGAGGAATTGCAGGTTATACCTTGCAACTCTTAAGGACAAGCCACAAGGTATGGTTTATGTTCTTATTGTCAATTCTAATTGTTAGATCTTCTAAAATTCATATTTGATATAAAGGGCTAATCACTTGTATAATTGTATATAGGTGGAGGAGCCAAGTAGAAGAGGAACAAGCAAAGAAAAGTGTGGAGAAGGGTTCGGCCACCATGGTTTTGCTTACTACTTAGGAAGTTTGTTAGGCATTTAAAGATAGTCTTTAAACTTTCTTATTTTGTTAAGAACTTATTAAGTGGCTTCATATGATGGAAGACCACTATTAGTGCCTAAAAGTATGAAGGTATTTAATTAGTCTCTAAATGTATAGAGCTAATTCTTTTTGAATTAAACATTATGAATGTTTGAATTATCATGTTAATGTAATGTGATGAATGCCTTCTAATATATTATTTCCTTAAAGTAGTGTTATGAATTGAATATTGTCTTGTTGTATCCTAGTAGAGATACAAGATTTATATATATCACTTTAGTAATGTGATAACCAAACTTTAGACTTATCAATTATGGATAGATCTCACATGTTGGACATAGAAGGATACAATGAATCTTTAGATTTGGTTCCAATTGTCTACCTAAGAGTTCTATATGAATTGACAAAAGTCTAGAGATTCCTTTCTTGAAGAAAAGGAAGATCACATTATAATGATATAAGTGATAAGAAAAACGTTTCTTATATGGTTATCACTTAAACACAATCATCAAGATCACTCTTGATTCAATTAGTAGTTTTTAAACAACCAATTGGGCATTCTTTAAATTGTTTTAAAATGTCAATTGTGTTAGTGATTAAACCAAGAAGTGTCTAAATCTATAAAATGTTTAAAGACTTTAGTCACTTAAGTAACGAGACATTAACTTAGTGAAGATTGAAACAAACGAGCTTGAAAGGTTTTAAAGCTGCTACACAATGTCCTCTACCCGTATACTCCACGTTTATACATTTTGAATGTATGAAGTGATTTCTCATTAAAGTCATGAGAAATAGTGGGAGGTGTGAAAATGGATATAAACTTAAATATGATTGGTTTATAGTTGTCTAAAGAATAATAGTACTTGACTATTATTAAGAGTTTGTAATTTTAATTGTTAAAGGACTCAAGCTCTTCAAACGTTAAAATTCTATGTTGTGTAACATTCTAAAGAATAGTCTTTGAATGTTGGTTTCGTCAACCTAACATAAAATGGTTATATGTTGGGAGTTGTCCATCATTCTCTTTTATGAGAACAAGCTAATAACAAAGCCCATGGACAAATTTGATGAAACAAAAGGGAATAGTTTCAAAATGAGTCACAACATATAGTTTAACAACAAGACAATCCAAATTCAACATCTTTTGTAACTATAACGCTCTATGTAGTTTTGATAAAGAATTATATCAACCACCTAGAAGGAATGGTTGAGTTTCTATATCCTTAGTAGGAGCCATGCTTCCACTAAAGACTTGGATAATTCTTATATGACTACATTAAAGGTCTTAGTATGACTAAAACTTGGAGTATGGTGTATGACACCATATAATTAAATGAATAGACTTGACAAAGCAAGTCACAGATTTCAAAAGGAATTACTTGAGAAGGAATTCTTTTGTGTATGATTCGTTTAAATAACTTGTGTTAGCTAGAGTTGTTGATAGTCTCAAAATAGTTGAGACATCATCAATAAGCTAATGGATCTTAATGATTGTCAATAGATCCAAGACAAGTTAGTGGGAGCAATATGCATTCAAATCAAGAAAATATAATTGTTAAGTTTTTGAATGAATGCTAAGTTACAACAAGGCCAGTGGGAGTGATGTCATAATTTGAGCAACAAGATATGAATAAAGTCTATTTGATAGACTTGATAGAACATAGATGTTACTCGAAAATTGACAAAACATGACACGGTCAATTTTAAAGTATAGACTTGAAATTGGACTTATTGATATAGCAAGGCTATCTCAAGGTTGTTATTTGGGGAAATTAAATCTCAAATGTTGAAGATTTAAGAAAGCATTTTCTTATATGATAGAAAAATCACTTTCGTAACCCTTATAATGAATGTGTCACAAAATCACAAAAGGGACACATGTATGGACTTGTGAGTAGATATCCAAAAGTGAAGAACCACAGGGGTTGCCACTTTAAGATATTACTATATCCCAGGATCAGAACCAAAGCAACTGATAGAGTATTATTGCCTTTAAGAAAGGAACATCAAAGTAGGACTTTGGAAGCGTGCATTCACTTAGGTTATTAACCAAAGTGAAAATAACCCATTTTAACAAATGGAACTTCATAATGGATGAAGTACTAATCATATGAATGTATTGTAAGTATTGTATTACAATGGTCTCAAGGTTGGAGCAAAGTTTGTATAAAGTATACAAACGAAATATATGACGATATATTGTTTTAGAAACTGCTTCAAAAGGTGTTTTGAATGGAAGGGGTTCTTTTAGAACCAATGATTGAATCCAAACCATAAGGTCGTTAGTAGGACACTACGACGTAATGGGGCGATAGCTCAAGCCATGGAATCAAGGTCTCATCAAAGTATTCGAACACAAGAAAGAGACATCATCAAATTTTTTGGAAACATTTGATAAGTGAATCCCTTTTAAATAAAAAGGATTCATACATAACCAAGTTAACCTACGAGCATAAGCTCTCTCAACTAGCATGTATAAGATACTGATAGGAGCATATTTATGCGCCTTAATTAGTTAGTTCTTATGCATTTATGTTGTGTTTTCTTAGTTAAGTTAGTCTTTTAAGCTATTTTCATGTGTTTTCAGGTTTTAGAGACAAAGTGAGCAAAAGGATGCAATTTGGAGCATTTTGGAGCAAAATTGGGCTAAAATGGAGTTCATGCACATGAAGCACAAGGGATGGACGAATTTGAGGAATTGGTGAAGCTAGGAAGGCGTTTCAAAGTTGAAGAATTGAAGATACAAAGTTTCTTAGTTGAAGAAGGAAATGACTTGAATGAAGGATTCCTAAATGAATTGGGATTCCTAATCACTAAAGGAGTCCTAATTGAAGATGGATTCCTAGATATATGAAGTTTCCTACTCAAGCAAGGTTTCCTACATGAAGAAGAAGAATTAAAGCCAAAGAATCAGCTCAAGATAAGGAGTATTATCCAAAACCTCATCCATAACCTTATCTTAGCTTATCTTATCCAATCAAACCTTATCCTATCCTATCTTATCCTTATCCTAAACTATCCACATTCCAGCCACTTAGGAGGGTTTCTAATTAGATTAGGATGCTTAAAATGGGATTTCTAGATGACCTTATCTTATCCTATCAAGATGACACCTAAGAACCTTTCTAGAAGCCTAAAAATCTGCCTTGCATTATCCTTCTAGAACCCTAGATCCTTGCCGCACCTAATTCCTATTTCCCTTGGGATTTTTGGTGTCTAGAAGCCTTATCTTTTCACACTCTTTCTGCTGCACATTATCTCCCAATCCCTTTGGGTTTTTGACTTGTTTTCCTTATAGGATTGGATGTTATTATCCTATGCAATTTAGGCCTTTAAAACCTTGTCCTTTGCTACCTAGGAATGTGAATTTTCAGCCTATAAATACAAGGCCTTGCCGCACCTATTCATTCACCACCCTCTACCAGATTTTCACTACACCATTCACCATTCATACCTCTTGTGCCGTGAGTTTGCAAGGAGAAGAAGGAAGACAACTTGGAGCCGTGCATGCCATTCAAGGAGCTTGGATTGTGGAGCGTTTCTAGGTGTTTTCTATCTTTATGTCAATGTTTAAATTTATTTGTCTTTGTGTATTTGTGAACATGAGGAACTAATTTCTTTATAGTTAGAGGGGAATTCAAAGCCATGATCATATGTTTTATATGACGTGATTTCTTCCAATTATGATTTCATGAATCGCGAATGTGGTTTACTTATCTATTTGATTGATAACATGTTTATGTATGTTGATTGAGGGTCGACACTTAGTTTGCATGCATGAATTTGATGCTAGAGTATAAGGGAATTTCACCTAATCGTTATTAACTTATATTCATAAGTGGTAAAAGTCGCTAGTCACGATTGTGTTAAGTAAATCCTAGGCAAGAGTAACATGCGTATCCCATAGTTATGAATGCCTCGTCAATGCTTATGATTTCCATTGAACTTAATGATCTTTGATATGTGTCTCTATCATGCGTATTCCATAGTTAGGGTCCTTGATAAGAATAATTTGGTTGTAATGCGTATCCCATTCAATTCAATGAATCTAGGGAAATCTGAGAGTTAATTGGTCAATCTAGTTAATTTGGGGCATTGTCATTCATGGTTTGTTGAAAGAGTAATTGGAGATCGAGTCGTATGCATATGTTTCATGTGTGGAGAAGGAACCTTCTAACTAGCCTTTCCCCATTCTATTTCATCAAAATCGTTTTCATTAAAGTTTGTTTTTAAAGTTTTTGTTTTAAAAGTTAAATTCGTCCAAAATCAATCCCCATTTACTTAGTTGAGTCATAGTAGTTAGAAATCACTTTCGTTTATGTTTTTAAGTGTCTTAGGTCAAGATAAAATCAATTTTCGTCCAAGATTGAGTCTAGTGTTCAAAACTGCCCAGATTGTGGTTTTAAGGCAGTTTTGAGTGTTTTTGGGCTGTTTTGAGTCTTTTGGGTTGTTTTGGTGTTTTAAAGTTTAGTTTTGCATTCTTTGAGTTTAGTTTAGTGTTTTAAACTTGTTTTTACATATTTGAGTCTGTTTTCAAGTGATTTGCAATCCCTCCTAATCCCCGGTTTAGAACGATCCCTACTTACATACTTTGCTACAATTGATAAAAAGAGGGTTAATTTGAGTGTCAACATAATTATCACATCAGATACACTAGTGATTGACTTTAGTGCAAGTGGGAGATTGTTGGAAATATGCCCTGAAAGTCAATCTTTGGAAGAAACCTTTCAGGACAATAAATGGATGTATAGATGACTCTTATACATCAAATGGCAAAGATACTATTTAGGACTATCTATATAAACGATATATGTCCTAAATGATGAATCCATGCACAATGGATCGATTCAAGAAGTAATCTAATGATGTTAGACTACATAGACCTTCTTCACATAACCATCATGTCCAAAAGGTTCCTGGTCATAGGATTGTCGGAGGGATACTGACAATGCATAGACCGGTACATACTATGTCCGCTTCAATTAGAAGGATGGAAAGTCTCATCCCATTCGTGTAGTGACACGAAGACAAGTCTGTAGGTGCTCATTAAGGGAATGAGTTCACTGAACACAATCGAACGAGAGTACTTGCATGGAGGTCTACTCACATGTCAAGCAAGTAACTCTAATAGTTGGAATAACGTAAGTAGTCCTTTGACCTAAGGCATCATCGTTGTCTTGTTGTTAAGTACTTGATCTTTGATTATATCAAAGTCACTCCATCCGCGGGTGTCCACGGCATAGTCGGGGTTAAGCCACTTAGTCATGAAGGCAAGTGAATGTGCAACAAGGAATCTCTAATCCTCGTTAAGAGAGGATGAATACTCTAAGATATGATTCTGGAATCTTCGGCCGAAGTATCGAGCGTAATAAAGGAAAGTGTTCCTATACGACTCAATTGAATCATATAAGAAGGAATAATCACACTAGGGTGGTGCGAAATATATAAGCACACAAATTAAACCCTCTTTTTATCAATTGTAGCAAAATACATAAGTAGGGATCGTTCTAGGCCGGGGATTAGGAGGGATTGCAAAATCACTTGGAATTGACTCAAAAACGTAAAAACAAGTTTAAAACACTAACTAGACTCCAAGAGTATAAAACTATAACTTAAAACATGATAGGAGCGTATTTATGCGCCTTAGTTAGCTAGTTCTTATGCATTTCCATGGTGTTTTCTTAGTTAAAGTAGTCTTTTAAGCTAGTTTTATGTGTTTTCAGGTTTTAAGGCCAAAGGATGCAAGAAGATGCATTTTGGAGCTTTTTGGAGCAAAATTGGGCTTGGAATGATTATCACATAATTGGAGCCAAGGTTTGGACGAATTTGAGGACTTGAAGATGATGATTCCTACTTGAACAAGGTTTCCTAGTTGAAGTAGGAAAGTGCTTACATGAAGGAGGATTCCTAATCGACGAAGGATTCCTAATCGACGAAGGATTCCTAATCAACGAAGGATTCCTAATTGAAGATGGATTCCTAATCACATGAGGATTCCTAGAAGAACAAGGATTCCTACTCCAACAAGGATTCCTACTTGAAATAGGAAAGTTAAGCCAAAGTTTCCTACTTTGGTTTGATTTTTCCTAAATGTCCCTAAAAGTTCCAGCAATTATGAAGACTTCCTAAGCATTCTAGGACATCAAATACACATCTCTTGCACCTTTTGAACCCTTGCCACACTCCCCTTGGTATTTCCTCTTCCTTATTTCCTGATTCTAGGCTTTAAAACACTTTCCTTTTGTGTTTTAAACCCTAGCCGAATTTCCCTTGCTATTTCCTTTAAGTTTCTGATTTTATTTCCTAATTCTAGAATCCTTAGACTTAATTTCTGATTTCCTAATCAACCTAGGGTTTTAATTTCTGTTTTCCTTTAAATAAACCTCTTGGTTGCAGCCACAGAAAATTCCATTCAGCCACACACTCTCCCAAATTCGTCAAAACCCATCCACAACCTCAGAAACCATTCCTCCTCCATCTCTGCCGATTTCCACCACCATTCTTCATATCCACACCTTCCACACAACACCCACACACCATCCCCAAGCCTTGCCGTGCCTCTATACCATCCATAATCCATTCTACATCACAATAACAGTCCAGAAACCACACCATCCCAATCTGCCGCAAGGGGAAGAGAAGGAGACAGTTCACAAAGTTGTTTGGCTCTTCAATCTGAGTTGTTGAACAATTTTAGGTGTATTCTATCTTATATTTCAATGTCTACTTCTTGTAATCTTTGTTTTTCATTGAGTATGATTGGCTAAATTCGTTTTGGCTAAGGGTGTATTCGAAACCATGTTTATTTATGTGAAATAAATTGATTACTTCCAGTTATCGTTTCATAAGTCGTGAATACAATTTGCTTAACCGTTTAATTCAAAACTTATTCTTGTATGTTGATTGAGAGTGCACACTTGATTTGCATGCTGGAATTTGGTGCTAGAATATAAGTTTGTTTCACCTAATCGTTATGAATTTATATTCGCAAGTAGTGAAGATCGCTAGTCACGATCGTGTTAAGTAGATTCATGGCAGGAGTATCATGCTTTTCATAGTTACAATTGCCTTGTCGATGCTTATGATTTCCAAAGAACTTAATGATTCTAACTTGTATCTTTATCATGCTGTTCATATAGAGAACTTGTTAGGAATAATTTGTTTGCGATGCATATTCATCCAATTCAATGATTCTAGGGAAATTTGAAAGTTAATTTAAGCGAACCTAATTAACTTGGAGTGTCGAGGTTCATAATTTATTGAATTGATAACTGGAAATCGATTTACGTTGCATAAATTTCATGGGTGGAGAAGAACCCCTTAGCCATTCCATCATCCATTGATTCATCACATTTAGTTTACAATCTGTTTTAATTTACAATCTGTGCATTTAGTTCAAATTCGTCCAAACACAATTCCCCCATATTTTGTTAAGTTTGAGTTTTCATAATCTGTCCTCTTTGGTGTTTTTAAGTATTTTGAGTCATAAGTTTTGTCAAATTCGTCCAAATCTTGTCTTAGTTGCTGTTTGAGTCAATTAACTTGTTTTAGTCAGTTTTGGGCAGATTTGAGTGTTTCAAATCTGTTTTGAATCTTAGTAGTCTAATTAGAGTCTTTAAGTTTAGTTTTTGTGTTTCTAAGTCGATTTGTATTAGATTAGAACCCCTCGTTAATCCCCGGTTAGAACGATCCCTACTTACATCATTACTACAATTGCCACAAATAGGGTTTAATTTGTGTGTCAAGTTAATTTTCACATCAAAACACCAAAACAAACCAAAAGACTCAAAATAACACAAAAACACTCAAAACTGCCTTAAAACCACTTTCTGGGCAGTTTTGAACTCTAAACAAGATTTTGACGAAAATAGGTTTTAACTTGACTCAAAACACTTAAAAACACAAACTAACACACTTTCTAACTAATTTGACACTTGAAAACAAAGGGGGATTTGGTTTTTACGAAATTGAAAACAAAATATAAACTTGTAAATCAACACAGATTTTAAAACGAATTTGGTTTAAATGAATGGATGGAAAGCTAGCTAAGGGGTTCATCTCCACACATGTTATACTTGCATTCAAAACGATTTCCAATTGCTTTTCAATAACCCATGAATTCTCAACGCCCCAAGTTAATTAGGTCCGCTTAAATTAACCTTCAGATTTTCCTAACGTTATTGAATTGGATGATTACATACGACAACCCAAAGCATTCCCCACAAGTCCCCTACATGATTGCATAATAGAGATACAAGCAAGAATCATTAAGTTCTATGAAAACCATAAGCATTGACGAAGCACTTGTTACTATGATTGCATGAAACTTATGCCAAGAATTTACTTAACGCGATTGAGATCATCAACCTTTACTACTTGTGAATATAAGTCCATAACGATTAGGTGAAATTTCCTTATATCCTAGCATTCAATTTATGCATGATAATTAAGCGTGCACTCTCAACCAACACACACAAATCAATGTAATTCACATAGATAAGTAAATTGAATTCACAACTTATGAAACGCAATTAGAAGTAATCAAATCATATCGCAAGCATAAACATGTATTTCGAATCCCCCCCTAGCCAAGGGGGGTTTAGTTCCTCATACACACAAAACAAAGAGAATTGAATTTAAACATTGAAATCAAAGGAAAAGAAACACCTAGAAATTCCAGCGACGCGAACTTGAATTGCATGAACTTCCAAGCTTCCTTCTCCTCCTCCTTGGTACGGCAAAGGGTCTAGGGACAGGTTTAGGGCCTTAGGTGTATGGATGAATGGTTATGGAAGGATGTAGTAGTGTTTAGGGGAAGGGGATGATGCGGCAAGAACTTAAAAACTAGGGAGAAGGGTGTTTGGTGGTTGCGGCAAAGGTGTGGAGAGGTTTGGGCGAACTTCTGATTTTGTGGAGTGAATGATGTGTATGAGAGGTGGTGGCTGCTTTATATAGGCTTCTAACCCTAGGTAAATCAGGTTTAAGGCTTCTAGAAAGCCAAATCCACAAGGAAATAGGTTAAAACAATCAGAAATCCTAAGGGATAAGGGAATAAGGGTGCGGCAAAGGTCAAGGGGGGATAAGGCTTCTAGAAAGCCTTGCAAGGCAAGGGATTAGGGCATCTAGAAGGCTAGGGTGCGGCACCAATGTAGGGATTAGGGGTTAGGGCTTCTAGAAAGCCCCAAAACTGATAGGAAATGTAGGAAACTCACGGCAAGGAGGGAAACACTCTAGAAACTTCTCATTTGTGTCCTACAATACTTAGGAGTCCTTCTAGCATTAGGAAAACATGTCTCAATCCTCCCTTGACTTGGAATTCTTCTCCTTCTTCATCTTGGAAACCTTTCCTTCTTGGACTTGGAAATCTTTTCCTTGTAGCTGCAACTTGATGCCATTTGGGGTTTACATTTCCTACTCCAAGTAGGAAACCTTGTTCAAGTAGGGAATTCAATCTTCTAGGTTTCCCAATTCAACTAGGAAACCTAATTCACTAGGAATCATCATCTTCAAGTCTTCAATTTCGTCCATCCTCATGGCTCCAAGCATATGATCTTCATTCCAAGCTCTAATTTGCTCCAAAAGGCTCCAAAATGCTTCCATTTGCATACTTTGCCCTTAAAACCTGAAAACACATAAAACTAGCTTAAAACACTACTTTACTAAGGAAAAACACTATAAATGCACAAGAACAAGCTAAACTAAGGCACATGAATATGCTCCTATCATAGGGGTTTGACATAATATATCCATACCCTAGTGATGTGATTGAGAGTATTGTTTTAGAGAAGGCTCGAATTACATTGTAATTCCAACTGAATAGGTTCTCCGAACAACTTCTACATTAGCTTGGGTAGCCATGATATATGGTTAGATGTCACTCATGGCTTGTGAGTTCTTCTAGATGATTAAATGTAGTAGTCAAAGAAGAAGGTGAATTAAAAGTAAGTTTTAATTCACTAAGTGATTGGATTAAATATTATCAATTGGATTGGTGCCAATCACCTCATTGCCTTGCTAATTAGAACCTAAAACGATTGTTCACCAATACACTCTTGTAGTGAGTAACTAATGGATGATGGAAATAATTAATTGGATTAATTAGAATGTCTAAAGAAATCATAAAAGCGATATAAGATCGTTTTGGGCTTAAAGAAACGTTCGGGTTTAATTGGGCCCATTGGGCCTAAACCCATTGGGCTTTTATTCAAGCATTGGATGACTTGAAATAAATAAAAGCCCAAAGCCCAAACAACACAAAGGGGGCCGGCCAAAGGAGGGAGAGAAAGGTCAAATGTTGACTTGTTTCTTTTTGGCTATAAAAGGAACTTTATAGCAAATGTTTCATTAGGGGTTTTTTTTGAAGTGTCAAAAAGAACAAAAGAGAAAAAGAAAAATATCTCTCTAACACTCAAAGGGCCGGCCACCATAGGGGGATTTTAGCTAATCATCTTTTCACCCCTTTGGTTATTCCTTCATCCTTCTCACTACACTAGTGGGTGAGGATCTTTAGAGGTTTTCAATTTTGGAAACTTGAAGAGAACCTAGGAGCACTCATACTAAACAAAGTGGAGGAGGCAAGGAAGGAGGCTAGGCTCAAGGAGTTCAAGGAGCAAAGGGCTTGGAGGTGGTCCATCCTTGGTCTAAGATCTAGATCAAGAGGTATAAAACTACTCCTAAACTTTGTTCTTAAATAAATTTGTTTTTGATGCATCTTACATAAACCTATGCATCTTGAAGGGGATTTACATGACTAGAGCTTTGATATTATTTGATAACATGCTTCCGTTGCTTTCGTATATAAATTTTGAATTGTATATGCATGCTAGTCACTAGAAATCCCACATGAAATCTCATAATTTCCCTTCAATGGTGTCACCGGTTCTCGCATCTAAGTAGTAGCATTCCATTCATGAGATCATATCTAAATGCTTATTTAACTCCAGAAATTGCTTCCTTTGTTATACATTTATGTGAGCGTTCGTTTTTATGTCTACATCAATCTTCTCACGTATAACTAGTATAGGGTGTGTAGTTAGAAAATCTGAGTGAAAATTGAGTGCATATCTTGTAAGGAATTGAGCAAATTCTCTAAGGCATGTTACTGCATTCAAAACATAGTTTTAATTGGTTAAATGTGAACTAGTAAGTCGTGACTATGATTAAGTATGTGCTTAAGTGTGAAGATGACTAAAATCTGTGGGAATGGTGATTTTTAATATGTCATGTGCATTGGAAATCCCTGAGGCAAACGTTGGAAGGGTTAGGTTTTGTTTGTTTGTTTTGTTTCATTTTGTTTATCTTTTGTTTCTTTGTTTTGCTCGAGGACTAGCAAAAGCTAAGTGTGGGGGAATTTGATAGGAGCATATTTATGCGCCTTAGTTAGCTAGTTCTTGTGCATTTTTGTTGTGTTTTTTAGTTAGTCTTTTAAGCCATTTTCATGTGTTTTCAGGTTTTAAGGACAAAGTGTGCAAAGAGATGCAATTTGGAGCATTTTGGAGCAAAATTGTGCTAGAATGGAGTTCATGCATGTGGAGCACAAAGAATGGACGAATTTGAAGGATTGAAGAGGCTAGGAATGTGTTTCAAAGTTGAAGAAATAAAGACTTGAAGATGTGAGGATTCCTAGTTGAAGATGGATTCCTAGAAGAATGAGATTCCTACTCAAACAAGGTTTCCTACTTGAAGTAGGAAAGTTAAACCTAAGTGGCCTTAAGTTCCAGCAACAAATAAGTAATCCAAGTCAAAGAAGGAAAAGGAATCCGAAAAGAAGAAGGATTGACCAAGACAAGCTTTCCTAATCCTAAGGCATAAAGATTTCAGCTACAAAAGAGATTTCTTTTCCTATTCGGAGACTTAAAACCTGATTTCTAGAAGCCTTATCCCTTCCTACAAAGGTGCCACACCTTATCCCTTGTTTTTCTAGAAATCAGCCACAAAACAACCTTTCTAGAAGGCCTTCTCCCTTGTCCTACAAAAGTGACGCCCCAAACCTTTCTAGAACTTCTAGAAACCTGATTATTCCTTTCCCCCTTGGTTTCTAAAAGCCTTAGCCATTTCCTTCAAGGATTATGTGTTATTATCCTATACAAATTAGGCCTTTAAATCCTTCTCCTTTGCTACATAGGGGCTGCGAATTTCAGCCTATAAATACCATCCTTTGCTGCACCATTTAGTCACCATCCTCTACCATATTTTTCTACATTCATACATCCCTTAAACACACTCATCCCTCTAGTGCCGTAGATTGCAAGGAAGGAGAAATAAGGAACAACCTGGTGCCGTGCTTATGCCCAAGCCTTGGGAGTGTTGGAGCGTTTCTAGGTGTTTTCTATCTTTGATTTCAATGTCTAAATTTATTTATCTTTGCTTTGTGAGTATGAGAACTTAAAACCCCCCTTGGCTAGGGGGGATTCGAAACCATGTTTATGCTTGCTATATGATTTGATTACTTCTAATTGCGTTTCATAAGTTGTGAATTCAATTTACTTATCTACATGAATTAAAACTAATTTGTGTATGTTGGTTGAGAGTGCAC
Source organism: Malus domestica (assembly GCF_042453785.1). Classification (NCBI taxonomy): domain Eukaryota; kingdom Viridiplantae; phylum Streptophyta; class Magnoliopsida; order Rosales; family Rosaceae; genus Malus; species Malus domestica. Next base: position 14,391,923 of record NC_091665.1, on the reverse strand, counting down.
GCGCTTAATTTTCATGCATAAGTTTGATGCTAGGATATAAGGGAGTTTCACCTAATCGTTATGAACTTATATTCACAAGTAGTAAAGGTTGTTGATCACAATCGTGTTAAGTAAATTCTTAGCATAAGTTTCATGCAATTCATAGTAACGAGTGCTTTGCCAATGCTTATGATTTTCATAGAACTTAATGATTCTTGCTTGTATCTCTATTATGCAATTCATGTAGGGAACTTGTGGGGAATGCTTTGGGTTGTCGTATGCAATTCATCCAATTCAATAACTTAAGGAAAATTTGAGGGTTAATTAGTGCAATTCACGGTTAATCTGGGGTGTTGGGAATTCATGGTTTATCGAAAAGCAATTGGAAATCGTTTTGTATGCAAGTGTGGCATGTGTGGAGGAGAACCCCTTAGCTAGCCTTCCATCCATTCACTTTTATCAATTTCTTTTTAAAATCTGTTTTGAGTTACAAAGTTTTTGTTTTGTTTTAAATTTCATCAAAACCAATTCCCCCTTTACTTTGAAGTGTTAGATTAGTTAAAATCTGTTTTGGTTTGTGTTTTTAAGTGTCTTGAGTCAAGTTAAAACCAATGTTCGTCCAAATAATTCCTTAGAGTCAGTTTTGAGTCTACTTGGTTGTTTTGTGCTGTTTTGAGTCTTTTAAGTTTGTTTGGAGTCTTCTGAGTCTTGTTAAGTGTTTTTAAATTTATTTTTGTGTTTTTAAGTCAGTTTCAATTAGATTAGCAATCCCTCATAATCCCCGATCCAGAACGATCCCTACTTATACATATACTACAATTGTCAAAAGAGGGTTTAATTTGTGTGTTAGAATATTTCGCACCAATGGTTGCCGACAAGAGTGAAAAAATAGTACCGGTTATTAATACATATAAATGTCGACGTTCACCCTCCATTGCAAGGCAGACATACATAACCCTTCTTCTCCGAGAATGCCTTCCCAATAAAGCCTCTCAAGTCACTCAGTGTTTCTTATTCCCTGGGAGACCTCTGCAAACAACCCATCAAAAGCAAAAGTATTTCATATCATGAAGGTTGAAAGCAAGAGTATCTCATATTATGCTTTCTCCCTGTCATTTTCCTTGTCGTTGTTTTTCACCTGCGGGATAAGGAAAAAGAGAGTAATCAGCCAGCACTTGGTATCAATCTTCCGATTTGGAACAGACTGCCTAGAACCCCTTCCTGATTACTTACCTAGCCTTGCTCTCGAGTACTCATTTTCAACATTTTATGCTTCCGTAGTCTACGACATATGCTTGGGGAACAGATAAGGGAAGTGAAAATGATACCTCGAAGCATGTGGAGACAATGTGCTAATTCATCCTCAGCTAGGGACAAGGAGAAAGAAAGCAAATGGTGGACACTTGGAAAGATTGAAGAAAGAAACAGACCATTACCTCTACCTCGTGCCTGCTTGCCGTGCAGAAGAAACAAGCAGAAAAGAATGCAGATTGCACAATCAAATTAACCCAGCAGAACGAGTCTGATTTGAAACCAAGGAACTCTAATATTCCTCACTCAAAATTCCAAACTAGTTCGAGATCAAAGCTGTGGAAAGTCGCCAAGATCATCTATCTCCAAAACCAAATTTGCGTTCTTAAACTCTACTCTGTCTGGTTTTTACTTTACCATACTTGTCATGTTTATTCGTTGTTTGTTTGTTAGCTTGTTTTTGCGTGAGTTTATCTTGAAACATTGAGAACAATATTTGATTTAAGTGTTTTGGGGGGGGGGGTAACCAAGTTGTTTTGCATGAAATTCGTAGGAGTTTATCACCCATTACTTCTAGTGTTGTTCCTTGCTGTTTTTAAGTGTTTTTAAGCTGTTTTTGGAGTGTTTTAGTGTGTTTTGACATAAAAATCCAAAAATCTCATAAAAATTTGAAAAAAAAAATTTGTTTTGAAAAACCCAAAAAGAGTTGTTTTTGTGTGTTTATTTGTGTCTTAGGGTACCTTCCAACACAATGATGAGGATTTGATTTTTAATTACATGACTGTTAAAGAGAGTTATAAACATGGATGAAAATTTGATTTACTCTTTGGTGTATGCTTGGTTGTGGTTATAATTTATGAATTCACATGCAATCCTAAAGGAAAAATCAGTTTTTGTAACATGCTTGAAGGAAGGAACTCAAATGAACGCTACAACCTTGTGAGACTTGAGCCTAAACATTTATTTGGAGAGTTAATAATCTGTGCATCATTGTTTTCTAAAGTCGTTGCATGATCTCATTATTCTTTGCTTGGTTGCTACTTGGAAGGCGTTTCATCATTTAGTTCCAAATGCTAGAACTCATGCCTATTTCATTCAAAGCATGCTATTGATTTGCATAACACATATTCAAGATGAAGTTGTGTAGTGACCACCAAAGCCAAATTGTCGTGCCCCTATTTCATTATGTGTTTAAGTTTAACCCCGTCGAGCCTTGTTAAGCCTATGTTCTTTGTTAATCCACACTATCCTTACCTAGCCTAGTTTTAGGACCATCCATACCCTTGTTCTTAAAACATAGTAAAGCATGACTTAAAATGAACTCCTTTTTTATCAATGTATTGCAGAAAGCAAGTGTGGGGGAAGTGATTCTTGTGTGTGTGTGTGTGTGCCAAAGTCCTTAATAAGGCACGGGTAGAAAAAAAAAAGAGTGAAAAGAAAAAAGTTTGTTAAAAAAGGGCCCAAAACATTGAATTCGGCCCTCAGTGTTGCATGAATCTTCCCTTTGTATTTAAAAGTTGATTCTGCATTCTAAAGTGAATTCCAAGTTCCTATTCCATTGCTTTGCTTGCTATCGCTTTAAGAACGTTTGTTATTCCTATCCTTTCTTTATTAGCCATTACCCTCAAGCCCTGTTACAACCTTTGACTTCAATCTTGAGTGTTGTGTGTTTCAATTTGTGGAGTTGGAAATTGGTATAAGCATATGGTGTCACTGGTTCTCGCATCTAAGTAGTAGCATTCCATTCATGAGATCATATCTAAACATGCTTAATAACTCTAGAAAATTGCTTTCTTTGTTATAACATATGTGAGTCTTAGTCTTTCGTGTTTACATTAATCTTCTCACATATATTAGTGTAGGGTGTGTAGTCAGAAAATGTGTGTGAAAATATAGAGTATCTTGTAAGAAATTGAGCAAATTCTCTAAGGCATGTTACTACATTCAAAACATCGTTTTAATTGGTTAATTGTGAATTAGTAAGTGGTGACTGTGATTAAGTATGTGCTCAAGTGTAAAGATGACCAAAATCTGTAGGAATGATGATTTTTAACATGTCATGTTTCATTAAAAATCCCTGAGGCAAATGTTGGAAGGTCTAGGTTGTGTTTTGTTTGTTTTGCTTCGTTTTGTTTCTTTTGTTTTGCTCGAGGACTAGCAAAAGCTAAGTGTGGGGGAATTTGATAGGAGCATATTTATACGACTGAGTTCGCTTGTTCTCATGCATTTATGTTGTTATTCCTTAGTTGTTTTAGTGTTTAAAGTCATTTTCATGCAATTTCAGGTTCTAAGGACAGAGTATGCAATAAGGTGCATTTTGGTGCATTTTGGAGCAGTTTTGGGCTTGGAATGGAAAGCACATGCATGGAGCAAAGTGGTTGGACGAAATTAAAGATCTAAAGAAGCTAGGAATGTGTCAAGGAGAGGAAGAAAATAAATAGAGGACCAAGGAAGACAAGGAAACCATCAAGAAAGAGGAAAGACTAGTCAAACTTGCCTTATCTTGTCTTTACCTTTTCTAATCTAAATTACCAAGGATTCAGTCACATGAAGGGTTTCTAAATACTTTGAGACATTTCATTACATATTCTACAAGTCCTAAACCTGCCTTAAAAGTCCAACCAATATCATCCTTCACCATTTCTCTTCCTTGCCGTGCAGGGGAGCCATCCCTTTCCTATTTTTTGCCATAAATCACTCCAATTTCCACCCATGCCGTGCATCATCACCCTTGTCCCCTTCATTATTTCAGATTTCATGCATGATTACATTGAATCATTGCACTCAATTGCTACACCATTCCTTGTTCCCTCCATCATTTCAGATTCATGCATCATTACATTGAATCATTGCACTCAATTGCTACACCATTCCTTGTTCCCTTCATCATTTCAGATTTCATGCATCATTGCACTCAATTGTTACACCACTCCATGTTCCCCTGCATTGCCATTTCAACACAACCTTCATCTAAACACATCCATTCATCTTCACATCCATTCCTCCATACAAACAAACCTTCAAACACTCACCAACACCTTGTACCGTAGCAAAGGAAGGGAAGGAAAGTGCTTGGACGTGCTTGCTGTCCAACTTGGATCGTTGGAGCGTTTAGGTGTTTTCTTTCTTTTCTTTCTAATGTTTAAATTCATTTCCTTTCGTTTTGTTGTAAATATGAGTGGCTAAACCCCTCTTGGCTAAGGGTGATTTCAAAGCCATGATTATGTGTGCAATATAATTTGATAAATTCCAGTTATGAACTCTTGAATCATGAATGTAATTGGCTTAACTATTTGATTGATAACTTATTTGTATTTGTTAATTAAGGGTCGACACTTAATTGGCATGTATAAATCCATTGCTAGAATATAAGGAAGTTTCACATAATTTTTACAAACTTATATTCACATGTAGTGAAGGTCGCTTATAAACGATCGCGTTAAGTTCAATTCCTAGCATGAGTGACATGATGTCATAGTTGCAAGTGCTTTGTCAATGCTTATGATTTTCATTAAACGTAATGATCTTTGTTTGTATCTCTATTATGATGTCATGTAAGGAACTTTAGAAGAATGTTTTGGGTTGTCGAATGATGTCATCCAATCCAATAAAACAAGGAAAATCTAAGAGTTAACTAGTGATGTCACGGTTAATTTGGAGCATTGTCATTCATAATTCAATGAAGTAGTAACTGAAAATCGAGTTATTTGCATACATGTCATGTGTGGAGAAAAAGTCTCTAGCTATCCCATCCATCATCTTATTTCTCACATTTGTTTTACAATCTGTCTAGTTTTTCATACTTGTTTGTTTGTTTCAACTTCAACCAAATCAAAACCCCTTTTAGTTTCTTGTTTCAAAGTGTTTCAAATCTGTTTTAGTTTGTGTTTCTAAGTGTTTTGATTCAAGTAAAAGTCAATTTTCATCCAAAGTCATTCCTAGTGTCTAGTTTAAGTTTATTTGGTTGTTTTAAGTTGTTTTAAGTATTTTAAGTTTGCTTTGAGTCTTGTGAGTCTTGTTAAGTGTTTTTAAGTTTAGTTTTATGTTTTTGAGTCAGTTTAGAGGTTATTAGCAAGCCCTTCTAATCCCCAGTCCAGAACGATCCCTACTTATACTTGTACTACAATTGTCAAAAGAGGGTTAAATTTGTGTGTTAAGATAATTTTCGCATCAGTGCCCAATTAGATTCAAGTTGGTGGGAGAGTTTACAATGACTTTAGGAAGCTCAACACCACAATCAGGAAGGATCATTATCCCCTTCCGTTCATAGATCCAATGCATGGAAGTTTTGAGGAGCATGTCGTGGAGGATGTACCCCTCCATGCCGTGGGCACTAGTGCAACTCAAATGAAGGTATCGTCCGGCTGGAAGACATTAAAGCAAGCGCTTTTTGGGAGGCAACCCATGTGTTTGAATAAAGAGACCTTGGACTCTCCGGCTCCTACAACCAGATTTGCATTCTTTTACCCTTCTCTTTATTATTTTTACTTTGGCATGCTTGTCGTGTTTGCTAGTCGTCTTTTGTTGCTTTCTTGTTTAAGTTTTATTTTGAAACATTGAGGACAATGTTTGGTTTAAGTGTGGGGGGTAAACATATTGCTTTTCATGACTTATCTCTAAATTACATCACCTATCACTTCTAATGTTGTTCCTTACTGTTTTTAAGTGTTTTAAAGTTAAAATTCGAAATTTTGAATTTTTTTTTTGAAAAAAAATCGAAAAGTTTGAGAAAAATACCAAAAAGAGTTGTTTTTGTTTGTTTGTGTCTTAGGCAAGGAAGAAAAAATCGATAATATCGGCGAAATATCGCCGATATTATCGTTTTTTTGGAGATCCGAAATTCTTTTAACTATCCAAATGATTTTCGTCAAAATATCGCGATATTTTTAAAATTATCGATAATATCACAATATAATATTCAAAAATATTTAAAAATGTTGAAAATCTCAACATATACTACACTTGATCAAAGCCCCCAAAGGCTAACCAAGACATGCTTTTCTCACCATGTGAATGTGCCTTTTATAGGCGTTCTTGGCTTGCTCACTGCCCTTGCTGGGCGATGTGGGACTCGACCAAGGAACAAAATAGGAATTTCGGCCGAAAATCCTCACCCACTTTAAACAGACATAACTTTGTCAAAACTCAACAAAATCAAGCAAGACTAAAACGAAAGTTGTAGCCCTCGAAGAGACGAAGAGAATGGTACCTCACACGACGTCTGAATCGTCGTGGTTTGGCCGGAAAATGCCTCGAAAGTCACTGAGGTCGCCGGAAACTGGGTAAGATTCAAATGAGTATAACTTTTTCAATACTCAACGAAATTGAGTGAAACAAAAATGAAAGTTGTACTACTCGACGAGAAGAAGAGATTGATACTTTGCACGCCGGCCAAATCACCTTGGTTTGGCCGGAAATTGCCTCGAAAGCCACTGAGATCGCCGGAAACGGGGTAAGATTCAAATGTGTATAACGTTTTCAATACGCAACGAAATTGAGTGAAACAAAAAGGAAAGTTGTAGCCCTCGAAGAGACGAAGAGAATGGTACCTCACATGACGTCTGACTCATTGTGGTTTGGCCGGAAATTTCCTCGAAAGCCACTGAGGTAGCCGGAAACTGGGTAAGATTCAAATGAGTATAACTTTTTCAATACTCAACGAAATTGAGTGAAACAAAAAGGAAAGTTGTACTACTCGACGAGACGAAGAGACTGATACCTTGCACGCTGGCCAACTCGCCGTGGTTTGGCCGGAAAACCAAAACGTATTGCCTCAAGGGCTGGTACATGTGAACTTGTGACTCCAACTAGGTAAGAGCCAGATCTAATTTGGGGCCTTCTATCCTATATTTGTGGACAACCATCAAATGCTAAAGATTAAACAAACATAATATGTTCTACTGCTTAGCAAAAAAAGCTACAAACCCTTTGCTTATCAACAAAAAAAGACAAGTCCTTGCACTAGATATACTTTCAAATTACGTTGAGTAGCAACCTGATATATGTATTCGGACGAATTATAAAACAATTGACACACTCCTGACTTCCAAAATTCAATTCTTTTACTTTATATAAACTTGAAAAAACATAATCGGCATCCAAATTAAAGTTTAGTCTTATTCAATGTATTGATTTTCAATCGTTAATTGATATACTATAATTTGGAACTTCAACGCCTAGACGCATGCTTATGTGTAAGAAATTTAAAGTGTCAAATTCGGCACATTATTCTTCATCATTTTATTCACTTCCCCTTTTTCTTTTTTAATATCCTAAATAAAACCTCCAAATATTGTACTAATTCATTATATATAAATGATTATGGTGTGTTTAGACTTCTTTCATTAATTACTACATATTTTCTACACTCACAATGTTTGTCAGCTCACTATATAATCAACTTGATAATGTTAAATCCATCATGCAATGCATTTCTTTCCAATTTTTTTTGATAAACTAATAGATAATTGACTAAATAAACATCCTACAAAGTTTCAATAAAAATTTCCAAGTTTTTCTTACAATTTCCGTGGTTTCCATGTAATTTTTATCGATATCGATATTTTACCGATATTTCCATCTATATTTCCGTGTTTTCGGACTACCGATATTTCCGATATTACCGATATTTTCTTCCTTGGTCTTAGGTGATGCGTAAAATAACTAAACACACAAATTAAACCCTCTTGTTGACAAATGTAGTATGGATAAGTAGGGATCGTTCTTAAACCGGGGATTAGGAGGGATTGCTAAAACACTCTAAACTGACTCAAATCTGTAAAACAAAGTTTAAAATACTAAACTAGACTCAAAGAATGCAAAACTAAAATCTAAAATACTAAAACAAACCAAAAGACTCAAAACAGCAAACAAACACTCAAAATTGCCTAAAAACCACTTTCTGGGCAGTTTTGGGACTCTAACACAACTTGGACGAATTTTGGTTTCCTAATGACCTAAAACACCTAAAAACATATTCTAAGACAAGTTCTAAGTAATATGACTTAAAGGAATAAGGTGGGATTGATTTTGGACGAAAATAATTAAATGGGCAGATTGAAAAAGAAAACAGATTGTAAGACAAAATTGTGATGAATCAATGGATGATGGAATGGCTAAGGGGTTATTCTCCACACATGAAATATATGCAATGTAAATCAATTTCCAGTTATCAATTTAATAAGTTGTGAACCTCGACACTCCAAGTTAATTAGGTCCGCTTAAATTAACCCTCAGATTTCCCTAGAATCATTGAATTGGATGAATATGCATCGCAAACAAATTATTCCTAACAAGTTCTCTATATGAACAACATGATAAAGATACAAGTTAGAATCATTACGTTCTTTGGAAATCATAAGCATCGACAAGGCATTTGTAACTATGAAAAGCATGATACTCTTGCCAGGAATCTACTTAACACGATCGTGACTAGTGACCTTCACTACTTGCGAATATAAATTCATAACGATTAGGTGAAACAAACTTATATCCTAGCATCAAATTCAAGCATGCAAATTAAGCGTGCACTCTCAATCAACATACAAGAATAAGTTCTAAATCAAACGGTTAAGCAAATTGTATTCACGACTTATGCAACGATAACTGAAAGTAATCAACTTATTTCACATATCTAATCATGGTTTTGAATCCACCCTTAGCCAAAACGAATTTAGCCAATCATACTCAATGCAAAACAAAGATTACATGAATTAGACATTGAAATATAAGATAGAATACACCTAAAATTGTTCAACAACTCAGAATGAAGAGCCAAACAATTGAGTGAATCTGTCCCCTTTCCTTGCTTGCGGCAGATTGGATGTTGGTGGTTCCTGGGCTGTTTTGATGATGTAGAATGGATGGAGGACGTATGGAAGTGTTTAGGGTTGATGGGTGGTGCGGCTAGGGTGGTTTTGTGGCAGAAATTTGGGTGAATGGTGGTAGAATGGGGCTGTTGAAGATGGAGTTCAGTTTCTGGCGTGAATGGTGAGTTTCTGGATGAATGGGGATGTTTGTGGCTGCACAAACATGTTTATTTAAAGGGATTAGGAAATTAAAAACCCTAGGCTAATTAGGTAAACAGAAATTTAAGTCAAAGGCTTCTAAAAATAGGAAATCAAATCAAGAATTAAAGGAAATTAGGCAAGGGAAATTCGGCTAGGGTTTAAAACACAAAAGGAAAGTGTTTTAAAGCTTAGAATTAGGAAATAATCCTCTCCCTTGCACGGCAAGGAAGAGGAAATACCAAGGGGGGTGCGGCAAGGGTTCAAAAGGTGCAAGAGATGTGTATTTGATGTCCTAAAATGCTTAGGAAGTCTTCATAATTGCTGGAACTTTTAGGGATATTTAGGAAAAATCAAACCAAAGTAGGAAACTTTGGCTTAACTTTCCTATTTCAAGTAGGAATCCTTGTTGGAGTAGGAATCCTTGTTCTTCTAGGAATCCATCTTCCATTAGGAATCCTTCTTGGAGTAGGAATCCTTCGTCGATTAGGAATCCTTCTTCAATTAGGAATCCTTCTTCAATTAGGAATCCTTCTTCAATTAAGAATCCTTCGTTGATTAGGAATCCTAATTTCTTCAAGTCTTCAATTCATCCATTCCTTTTGCTCCAAAAGGCTCCAAATTACATCATTTTGCACACTTCGGCTTTGGAATCTGAAAACACACAAAAGTAACTTTAAACACTAAAATAGCTAACGAAACATAACATAAATGCACGAGAACAAGCCAATTAAGTCGCATAAATATGCTCCTATCAAATTCCCCCACACTTAGCTTTTGCTAGTCCTCGAGCAAAACAAAGAAATAAAACGAAACCAAACAAATAAAACATAACCTAAACCTTCCAACATTTGCCTCAGGGATTTCCAATGCACATGACATGTTAAAAATCGTTATTCCCCACAGATTTTAGTCATCTTTACACTTAAGCATATACTTAATCGTAGTCACTACTTACTAGGTCACAATTAATCAATTAAAACAATGTTTTTGATGTAGTAACATGCCTTAGAGAATTCGCTCAATTCCTTACAAGATATGCACTCAATTTTCACTCAGATTTTCTAACTACACACCCTATACTAGTTATATGTGAGAAGATTGATGTAGATATGGAAACGAACGCTCACATATAAGTATAACAAAGAACGCAATTTCTGGAGTTAATAAGCATGTTAAGATATGATCTCATGAATGGAATGCTACTACTTAGACGCGAGAACCAGTGACACCATATGCTCATACCAAATTCAAACTCCACAAATTGAAACACATAACACTCAAGATTGAAGTCAAGGGTTGTAACGGGGCTTGGGGTGTTGGCTAACAAATGAAGGATAGGGATAACAAACGTTCTTAGAACATTAGCAAGCAAAGTAATGAAATTGAAACTTAGAATTCACTTAGATTGCAGAAATCAACTTTTAAACACGAAGGGAAGATTCAAGCAAAATTTAGGGCCGAATTCAAAGTTTTGGACCCTTTCTTCAACAAACACTACTTTGGGACTCTTTTTCACATCTTTTCAACTCCTTTTCATTCATTTCACACACTTTTTCTTTTTCTTTTTCTTTTTCTACGAATTTCATTTTTTTTTTCTTTTTTTTTTCTTGCCGTGTTCTATGGCACCCAAAATACCGAAATTGAAACCTTTCCCCCACACTTGTTTTCTACCATATATAAATCAAAAGGAATTCAATTTGAATTATGCTTTACTATGCTTCAAGAACAAGGGTAATGATGGTCCTAATCTAGGCTAGGTGAGGATAACGTGGGTTAACAAAGAATGAAGGCTAACAAGGCTTGACAGGGTTAAACTTAAAAATAAAATGATATCGGATACACGGCAATTTGGCTTTGGTGGTGGTAACTACACAACTTCATCTTGAATATGTGTTATGCAAATCAATAACATGCTTGGAATGAAATGGGGATGAGTTCTAGCATTTGGAACTAAATGATGAAACACCTTCTAAGTAGTAACCAAGCAAGGAATAATGAGATCATGCAACGACTTAGAAAACAATAATGCACAGATTTTAACTCTCCAAATAAACGTTTAGGCTCAAGTCTCACAAGGTTGTAGCGTTAGTTTGAGTTCCTTCCTTCAAGCATGTTACAAAAACTAATTTTTTTTTTCTTTATGATTGCATGTGAATTCATAAGCTATAACCACAACCAATCATAAGCAAAGAGTAATTCACACTTTCATCATGTTAATAACTTTCTTTAACAGCCATGCAATTACAAACCGAATCCTCATCATTGTGTTGGAAGGTACTCTGGACACAAACACACAAAAACGACTCAAAACACTCTTTTTAGGCTTTTCAAAACACTTTTTTTCAAATTTTTATGTGATTTTCGGAGTTTTATGTCAACACACACTAAAACACACCAAAACTGCTTAAAAACACTTAAAAATAGCAAGGAACAAGTCTATAAGTAATGGGTGATAAAATCCCACGAATTTGCATAAAAAACACTTAGTTACCCCCCCCCCCACACTTAAATCAAACATTGTCCTCAATGTTTAAGCATAAAATCACACCAAATAAAAGTAAACACATAAACAGCAACTAAACAAATAAACTGGCAGATTAGAAAGAATCAACAAAGAGAAGGGTTTGAGGAACGCAAATCTGGAATTGGAGTGATTCCTAAGTCTTCCTTTGTTGAATGCATGGGTTGCCTCCCACGTAGCGCTTGCTTTAACGTCTTGCAGCCGGACGATACTTCTCTTTAAGCTCCCGTAGGTCCCATAGCATGGAATTGATCCTTGAACGGAAGGTGATACTTGAAGTGATCCGGCAATGGTTTAAATTCGAGAGTGGGTTCCTGAATTATTAACAACATGTAAGTATAAAACGTAATGGAAATTGGAGAAGGTGACTTACTTGCTTTGTCCGACAAGAACTTAATGACAAACACCACTTCTTTGAAAGTTTTAGGGACTTTGAATTTGGCCAGATTTACTACGATGGTTGTGATTTGTCCCGTGTCATCAAATTCAACTTCTTTGGGGATGGTTGTCTCAAGTACATGCTCTTTGATGAATTCTAGATACTCCCCAACCACTTTCTTCTCTTGAATCCTTCTTCTTGGTGTACAATTCTCTTCAGGGATTTCAACACAATCTGGAACTTGTTTTGGTGTACCAAGAATTGGGATATCACTTTGCACCTTGGGAAGGGCTTCCACGATGTCTTTTTCACTCTCTTCTTCCTTGGGAATAAAAAACCTACGAGGAAAAGGGACATTTGGTGGAATGGGGAAAGAAAGAATTGAATTTGGAACCAACTTACCTGAGTTGGACGGCATAGGGACTCTAGGAGGCTGCGGCAAGGGTTGTTCTACCCTTGCCGTGGGTGTGTCTTCTTCCTCCTCCTCAATTAGTAGATGTTCGTCCTCCTCTTGGCTTTGTTTGGACGCCCTTGGTTCAGCGCCGACCTCCATGGCACTTCCCAAAGTGATGGCTTTAGTAATTTCAAAATCTTCCATTGAATTTACAATGTTTGCGTTGGAGAATTCACTTTGTTCTTGAATTTGTGCCATGAACTCCACAATCTGCCCAACGTGCTTCTCTAATTCATCCATCTTGTTGGCCTGATTTTCTCCTTCATGTGTCAAAGAGGTGAGTAATTGAACAATTTGGTCATTATCCATTGACGTACCTGACTTTGTTTGGGAAGATTGTGGTGGTGCATATGGCCACTGATAGAACTCCTCAGATGGCTGCGAGCATTCTTCTTGTTGTGAGCCCTGCGTCAAAGAGGTTAGTACATCAAGAATTTCATCATAACTCATGGGCATACTTGAATTCGATTGGATTTGTTGTGGGGGAGGTGGTGGTGGCTGCAAAGGCGTGGTGTAAAACTCCTCATATGGCTGCCAATATGCATCTTGTTGAGCCTCCTTGGCTTGATTTTGTGAGCCCTGCACCAAAGAATTTAATTCGTTAAGAATTTGATTATAATCTATTGACGAACCTGAGTTTGATTGAGCATAGTGCATATGTCTTGAATAGAACTCCTCATATGGCTGCCAATATCCTTCGTGTTGAGCTTGTTGAGATTCCCACCACATAGAAGTTGAATGATCACTCCAATCTCTTTGTGGACATTGATTGGCTTGATATCCTTGCCCATAAGACGCACCAAATGTAGGGACACTTTGCATTGTGGTCCTTTCGGCATACTGCGACAATTGAGAAGTAAGATTTGCCAATTGAGCTTCAATGCTACCAAAATCCATGTCCTACTTCTCTAGTACCTAAAATCAAAGAAACAAAACTATATCAAATATCAAAAGTAAATAAAACAAAGCAAAACAAAATCAGTAACTAAGATAGAAAACAAACGAAAATAAAAATAAAAAGAAACAACGAGGGATTAGCAAAATTGCTAATCCCCGGCAACGGCGCCAAAATTTGATGCGTAAAATAACTAAACACACAAATTAAACCCTCTTGTTGACAAATGTAGTATGGATAAGTAGGGATCGTTCTTAAACCGGGGATTAGGAGGGATTGCTAAAACACTCTAAACTGACTCAAATCTGTAAAACAAAGTTTAAAATACTAAACTAGACTCAAAGAATGCAAAACTAAAATCTAAAATACTAAGACAAACCAAAAGACTCAAAACAGCAAACAAACACTCAAAATTGCCTAAAAACCACTTTCTGGGCAGTTTTGGGACTCTAACACAACTTGGACGAATTTTGGTTTCCTAATGACCTAAAACACCTAAAAACATATTCTAAGACAAGTTCTAAGTAATATGACTTAAAGGAATAAGGTGGGATTGATTTTGGACGAAAATAATTAAATGGGCAGATTGAAAAAGAAAACAGATTGTAAGACAAAATTGTGATGAATCAATGGATGATGGAATGGCTAAGGGGTTATTCTCCACACATGAAATATATGCAATGTAAATCAATTTCCAGTTATCAATTTAATAAGTTGTGAACCTCGACACTCCAAGTTAATTAGGTCCGCTTAAATTAACCCTCAGATTTCCCTAGAATCATTGAATTGGATGAATATGCATCGCAAACAAATTATTCCTAACAAGTTCTCTATATGAACAACATGATAAAGATACAAGTTAGAATCATTACGTTCTTTGGAAATCATAAGCATCGACAAGGCATTTGTAACTATGAAAAGCATGATACTCTTGCCAGGAATCTACTTAACACGATCGTGACTAGTGACCTTCACTACTTGCGAATATAAATTCATAACGATTAGGTGAAACAAACTTATATCCTAGCATCAAATTCAAGCATGCAAATTAAGCGTGCACTCTCAATCAACATACAAGAATAAGTTCTAAATCAAACGGTTAAGCAAATTGTATTCACGACTTATGCAACGATAACTGAAAGTAATCAACTTATTTCACATATCTAATCATGGTTTTGAATCCACCCTTAGCCAAAACGAATTTAGCCAATCATACTCAATGCAAAACAAAGATTACATGAATTAGACATTGAAATATAAGATAGAATACACCTAAAATTGTTCAACAACTCAGAATGAAGAGCCAAACAATTGAGTGAATCTGTCCCCTTTCCTTGCTTGCGGCAGATTGGATGTTGGTGGTTCCTGGGCTGTTTTGATGATGTAGAATGGATGGAGGACGTATGGAAGTGTTTAGGGTTGATGGGTGGTGCGGCTAGGGTGGTTTTGTGGCAGAAATTTGGGTGAATGGTGGTAGAATGGGGCTGTTGAAGATGGAGTTCAGTTTCTGGCGTGAATGGTGAGTTTCTGGATGAATGGGGATGTTTGTGGCTGCACAAACATGTTTATTTAAAGGGATTAGGAAATTAAAAACCCTAGGCTAATTAGGTAAACAGAAATTTAAGTCAAAGGCTTCTAAAAATAGGAAATCAAATCAAGAATTAAAGGAAATTAGGCAAGGGAAATTCGGCTAGGGTTTAAAACACAAAAGGAAAGTGTTTTAAAGCTTAGAATTAGGAAATAATCCTCTCCCTTGCACGGCAAGGAAGAGGAAATACCAAGGGGGGTGCGGCAAGGGTTCAAAAGGTGCAAGAGATGTGTATTTGATGTCCTAAAATGCTTAGGAAGTCTTCATAATTGCTGGAACTTTTAGGGATATTTAGGAAAAATCAAACCAAAGTAGGAAACTTTGGCTTAACTTTCCTATTTCAAGTAGGAATCCTTGTTGGAGTAGGAATCCTTGTTCTTCTAGGAATCCATCTTCCATTAGGAATCCTTCTTGGAGTAGGAATCCTTCGTCGATTAGGAATCCTTCTTCAATTAGGAATCCTTCTTCAATTAAGAATCCTTCGTTGATTAGGAATCCTAATTTCTTCAAGTCTTCAATTCATCCATTCCTTTTGCTCCAAAAGGCTCCAAATTACATCATTTTGCGCACTTCGGCTTTGGAATCTGAAAACACACAAAAGTAACTTTAAACACTAAAATAGCTAACGAAACATAACATAAATGCACGAGAACAAGCCAATTAAGTCGCATGAATATGCTCCTATCATTAGGGTACCTTCCAACACAATGATGAGGATTTGGTTTTGAATTGCATGACTGTTAAAGAAAGTTACAAACATGGGTGGAAGTTTGATATGCTCTTTGG
The DNA here is from genome assembly GCF_042453785.1 of Malus domestica. NCBI lineage: Eukaryota > Viridiplantae > Streptophyta > Magnoliopsida > Rosales > Rosaceae > Malus > Malus domestica. The sequence continues at coordinate 14,376,061 of NC_091665.1, read as the reverse complement.
TTAATACTTAGTTGTAGTTGTCATTAACAAATTCAAATGTAATCACAAAGGAAAAAAAAAATCAGTTTTTGTAACATGCTTGAATGAAGGAACTCAAACTAACGCTATAACCCTATGAGACTTGAGCCTATTCTTTGTTTGGAGAGATAATAATATGTGATATTCTTGAAGGAAATTTTGTGAAAAACATGTTCATTTGAGCAATATCTATATAGCATGCAATTAACAATTAAAGGCGGAATCATGCTTGTATGCACTCAAAACAAAACATTACCCATGAAATTCAAAGCCTAGTAGTTAGGTGAACCAAGACTCAACTCAAAACAAAGTGAGTTGAGAAATTTATACCTTTGTTGATTCCTCTTTGCATAAGCAAAGGATAATCACCCAAGAGATAGGGCCTTCATTCCTTGCTTCTTAGCTCCATGGATTTGGATGGAAGAATTGGTTTCTCCAAGTTCTCAAAGTTGAGAACCTCTAAGTCTCCACACCAAGGATTGATGAAGAAATGAGTGACCTAGAGGAAGTAAGATTGCTAGCTATGTTCCGCTAGGGTGGCCGGCCTCTTAGAGAGCAAAGAGAGCTTTTGTTCTCATCTTTTCTCCCAAAAGAAACCCTAAATGAATTTTGGCTATAAAGTCATATTTATACCTTCCTTCATTGGAGTGGCAAACTTGTAATTAAAGCAAGTTCACTACCCTCCTCTAAATGGCCGGCCTTAAGGGTTTATTGGGCTTTCAAGCCCTTTGTTTATTCAAGTTGTCATACAACTTGAGTTAATGGGCTTGACATTCAAATCCCATTGGGCCTTGGGGCCCAAAATTAACCCTAGGTCTATAACGAACTTATTCATTTGATTAATTAACATATTAATTAATCCTAGCCATATATAAATAATTAAACCATTTAATTATCCTTACTCATCTCCGTTGTTTCTTCAATCTCTACCTTACACGATGTACGATCCATTGTTACTCTTAACGATCGATTGTTAATTGAAACTTACTTTCAATTCTCCCTTTAGTGATTACTCGCCTTTAGGGCTACCACAAACCATGAGTGACACCTAGCAGTATGTCATGGCTACCCAAGCTAATCAGAAGAGGTGGAGAACCTATTCAGTTTAGGATTACAATGCAATACGGTCTTTCTCTAATACAATACTCTTGATCACATTGTTTGGTTTGATAGTTCATTCATGTCTACTATCCAATGTGATTCATTTACTTATATGATTACTTTGAATGTGATTTGGAACAACTTCCTAAATCTCATTCATACTCTGGCCAGAGATTCTTAATCATATCATAGAGTATTCTCCCTCAAACGGTTTGAAGGTTAAAGATCCCTTATTGCGCATTCACTTGCCTCCATGGCTAAGTGGCTTAACCCCAACTATGCCGTGGACACCCGCGAATGGAGTGACTTTGACATAATCAAAGATCAAGGACCTAACCACAAGACAACTATGATGCCTCAGGTCAAATGACTACTTTGCATTATCCCAACCATGAGTTCTCATGTGACATGAGTATGAGAACTCTTCGTTGATCGTGTTCAGTGAACTCATTCCTTATTGAGCACCTACGTACTTGTCTTGGTGTCAGTCACACCAATGACTCGAGACCAGTCACTCTCACTAAGAGAATACATAGCACATACTGATCTTAACGGACTGTCAATGCCCAATTGGCAATCCTATGATCAGGAACGTTTAGGATATGTATACGAAAGAGAATGGTCTCATGAATCTAACTTCTTTAAATTACATTCTCCTAATTACATATTCCTTGGACTCATCGTTTAAGCATATAACAGTTATATGAGACGGCTTAAAACAATAATTTATGCCCTTGATATTAAACTAGATTAGTTTAACATGTGAAATGTCCGTAAAGTATCATCATATGATTGGTTTTATGGCACATTTCCAACAATTCTTGCTTTCTAAAGTCGTTGCATGATCTCATTATTTCTTTGCTTGGTTGCTACTTGGAATGCTTTTTCATCATTTTAGTTCCAACTACTAGAACTCATGCCCGTTTCATTCAAAGCTTAAAATTGATTGCATGACAAATAACAAGATGAAGTTGTTTAGTTACCACCATAGCCAAAAAGCCTTATCCCTTGCATATGTATTGTAGGTTTAACCCTTTTGAGCCTTATTTAGCCTATTTTCTTTGTTATCCTACATTATCCCTACCTAGCCTAGCATAGGAATATCCATACCCTTGTTCTTAAAGAATATTGAAGCATGACTTGTTAGGAATTCCTTTTGATCTACGATTTGCAGAGAAATAAGTGTGGGGGAATGATTTGTTCTTTTGAATCCGATGAAGTGTAGTGTTTATGTTTTATGTTTCAAAAAAAAAAAAAAGAGAGAAAAATGTTGAAAAAGGAACAGAAAAGAAAGAAGAAAAAAAAAGTTGAGAAAAGAAAAAAAGAGGTTGAAAAAAAATTGTGAATCTGACCCTAAATGTTGTACGAATCTCCCCTTTGTGCTTAAAGTTGGGTATTGCAATCAAAAGTTGAATTCTAAGTGCTGATTTCATTATTTTGCTTACTATCACTTTAAGAATCTTTGTTTATCTTTAACCTTTCTTTGTTAGCCAATACCTTAGCCCCATTACAACCCTTAGACTTTTATCTTGATTGTTATGTTATTCAATATGTGAAGTTTAAAATTGTTACGAGCATATGGAATCCATGGTTCTCGCTTCTAAGTAGTGGCATTCCGTTCATGAGATCATATACATGTTGTATTAATAATTCCAGAAAGTGCCTTCTTTGTTATAACATATGTTGAAGGAACTTTTGTGAAAAACATGTTCATTTAAGCAACATCTATAGCATGCAATTAACAATTAAAAGGCGGAATCATGCTTGTATGCACTTAAAAACAAAACATTACCCATTACATTCAAAGCCTAGTAGATTGGTGAACCTTGACTCAACTTAAAACAACATTTGTTAGTTGAGAAATTATACCTTTGTAGATTCCTCTTTGCATAAGTAAAGGCTAATCACCCAAAGAGAGGGCCTTCATTCCTTGCATCTTAGATCTATAGATTTGGATGGAAGAAATGGTTCTCCAAGTTCCCACAATTGAGAACCTCTAAGTCTCTTCACCAAGGTTAGATTGGAGAAGAAATGATTGACCTTGGAGTAGTAGGATTGCTAGCTAAACCCTCCAAGGAGGCCGGCCACTTTAGAGAGAAAGGAGAGCTTATGTTCTCATCCTTTCCCCAAAAGAAAACCCTTAATGAACTTTGGCTATAAAGTCATATTTATACCTTAATTCATTGGAGTGGCAAACTTGTAAATAAGTCCAAAACTCACTCCATCTCTAAATGGCCGGCCTTAGGGTATTATTGGGCTAATTGGGCCTTTGTGAATCATTATTCATTAAGTTGTCATACAACTTAAGTCAATGGGCTTGACATTCGAAGCCCATTAGGCCTTAAGGTCCAAAACTATCCCGAGGTCTTTAACGAACTTATTCGTTTGATTAATTAACATATTAATTAATCCTTGCCATAAATAATTAAACCATTTAATTATTCTTACTCATCTCCATTGTTTCTTCAATCTCCACCTTACACGGTGTACGATCCATTAGGTTCCTTTTAGCGAGGCAGTGGGCGATTAAGACCATTTCAAATCAATTATGAATTGAAACTTACTTTCAATTCTCCCTTTAGTGATTATACACGTTTAGGGCTTCCACAAACCATGAGTGACACCTAGCAGCATATCATGGTTACCCAAGCAAATCAGAAGAGGTGGAGAACCTATTCAGTTTAGGATTACAAATGCAATACGGTCTTTCTCTAATACAATACTCTTGACCACATTGTCCTATTCAGTTTAGGATTACAAATGCAATACGGTCTTTCTCTAATACAATACTCTTGACCACATTGTTTGGTTTGATAGTTTATTCATGTCTACTATCCAATGTGATTCGTGTGCTTATATGATTTCCTTGAATGTGATTTGGAACGACTTCCTAAATCTCATTCATACTCTGGCCAGAGATTCTTAATCATATCATAGAGTATTCTCCCCCAAACGGTTTGAAGGTTAGAGATCCCTTGTTGTGCATTCACTTGCCTCCATGGCTAAGTGGTTTAACCCCGACGATGCCGTGGACACCCGCGGATGGGGTGACTTTGACATAATCAAAGATCAAGTACCTAACCACAAGACAACTATGATGCCTCAGGTCAAAGGACTACTTTGCATTATCCCAACCATGAGTTCTCATGTGACATAAATATGAGAACTCTTTGTTGATCGTGTTCAGTGAACTCATTCTCTATTGAGCACCTACGTACTTGTCTTGATGTCACACACACCAATGACTCAAGACTAGTCACTCTCTCTAAGAGAAGACACAACACGTACTGATCTTAACGGACTGTCAATGCCCAATTGGCAATCCTATGATCAGGAACGTTTAGGATGTGTCTACGAAAGAATGGTCTCATGAATCTAACTTCTTTAGATCGCATTCTCCCAATCACATATTCCTTGGACTTATCGTTTAAGCGTATAACATTTATATGAGACGGCTCAAACAATAATCTTTGCCCTTGATATTAAACTAGATTAGTTTAACATGTGAAATGTCCGTAAAGTATCATCATATGATTGGTTTTAGGGCACATTTCCAACAATCTCCCACTTGCACTAGAGCCAATCAGCTTGGTCATCAGTGATGATACCTCTTCTGTAGTCATTTCATAAATGGCTGAGTAGTAGGCCTAGATAATGGATATCTATATGTTATCCATAGAAGCAACCTTGAGAATAACGACGTCACCATTATACATGATTCTCAATCATGTGGTTCAGTCTCTCATTTGAGTTCGGATCGTGATGAGACCTTGATTCCCTGGCTTGAGCTATCACCTCATTAGTGTCGTAGTGTCAGTACACTAGAGACACTTTCTGGTTGAAACCGAATAGAGAGTTCATAAATGAACTTTCCCATCCAAACAACATTGTTGTAAGCTTCTATATGGCAATATATTTTGCATTCACAATGGAACACACTAAAGTCATTACTTTTAATGTTTCCATCCAAATATCTCTTTTAGTCATCATAATAAAGTGATATCTGATTATCTCTTCATTCATAATGAAGAAACATCCAATGATGGATTAGATTCATAATCTAATACATTTACGCTTCCTTTACGTTACTCTAATTCTTCCTCATTCTTTGAGGAATCTATCCTTTAGTATTTCTTAAATACTTAAGGACTCATTTGACAGTTGCCATGGTTCTGATCCTGGGCTTGCACTGATATCGTCTTGTACCTTTCTAGGAACAACTCATATCAATGTTTTTCATACAATATGAAATACATAAATTACCTTTGTGCGTATGCATAAAGGATTCTATTTACGCATTATTTCTTTGGGAGTCAAAGGGTACGTTCCCTTTAAGAAGGGCAACTTGCTAGTCTCACTAGAGTCGTCCTTCTAATTGAAGTTTATCATCATATGAGAAACTTCCTAGCATTTCTTGTCTATTATTAGGGATTGATATAATCGAATTATATCTTGAAATATATCATTATAGATTTCTATCCCATGTATATAGACTATGTCTCCCATATCCATTCTATCGTTATAGAATGTTTAAAGTCATAACTTTAACGAAGAAATATTCTTTTCATTTCCAAAATTAATATATCATATATGTGTGTGTGTATATATATATATATATATATATATATTTAAATTTAGGAATATAATTAACTCCCACTAATCTTTTGTAAACCTAGTAAACAAAAGATTCATTCACATCTTTATGAGAAATCAAACAATTTGATCTTTCTCTCATAAGACGCTTATAGCTCCCACTAGCTTGCTAAGATCCATGATGGATGGATCTCTACAACTTACATGTCTTGTGATTCATAGTTTTAGACATATATATTATCAAGACTATCTTAATAATGGTTTCGAAAACCCATATAATGTCCAAACATTGAATCACCATTTAGTTGTAGCTAGCAATCTTCGAATTAATTGAAACTAAGACTACGTCAAAGATGGTTTCTTCAAAGTCAACCATTCTCTTTGATTGTAGTCACCTTAAGCTACCAATTAGCTATAAAGGTTTCATTATTTCGGGTCAAATGGTACTTTACCATTTCCTTGAGTATATGTCGTTTATACACTCAATGTAGTCATAAGGATTTTCATAATTATTTCTTTCGAATTAAGAGGTGCAACTCTATGACATAGTCATAAAATTCAAACCATTTAACTGAGACAGTTTATAAATCCTTATCGACTACCTTGGAGCTTGTGGTATAGGAACTAGGTTGTTATATTTGTTGGTTATCATCTTGTCTCTCAAAGAACCCATTCTTTGAGTTCTATCTCTGGTTCATTTGCTCTATCTTAGGCAAATCCTAGTGTAGGATTACAATGAACTACCCAACAAACAACATTTGTTAGTTGGTTTATAGAAGTGATATCCAAATGTTAATTTAAGGATATCCACAAGATAATTCTCAAACAAATATTGCTTATTAGCACACAACCCCAAATCTTAACATGATTAAGATTTGTCTTTCTTTCCAACTACATCTTATGGAGTCATGAAAATTTTGGAAGATCTTCTAATTGACAATCATATTGTCTTAGAAGCATATATCCTATATATGGGTAATTGATAACATCCAACGAACTAAATCTTATTCAAGTTCGTTCTTCTCCTAATGGAGAAATCCATTATCTTTTGATGCTTCTTTCCTTGATATTTTTCAAGGAAACTGTTCTAAAGTGTTATCTTTCCTTGGATCAAATCTAAGGAGGCAAATACTTTAGACGTCTTACTCATCAACTTACATTTCTTGAATTCTTTGAAACCTTTTGCAAAGTATTCGGACATGTGTTTATTCAAAATAAACTATAGTCCAACCGAGAGTGATCTTCGGTGAATGTCATACAACATGAGTAGTATTATGTTGTGGACAAGTGCCACTAACATCTAAGTGAATTAACCTCAACAACTTTGTGATTCTTTCTTCTTTCCAAAAGAATAAAGATTCGAACATTTCGCCTCCATACAATTTTAATAAGAAGGTATTGGATCCAGATCTAACGATCTAAAGCATCCATCTATGACCAACTCGCAATTTATGTTTTAGAGGTATCACAACTTTAGTTGGGATTAGTCACTACCTTGCAACCTTTCGGGTTTTAAGCATCGTTATATTCTAAACAGTTAACACTACCATATCATCTCTACTATAGAGACAATCAATTAGATTACTATAATCCAATCATTGACTAATAAAGAACAATGTTTTGTCAAACAAAACATTCATCCATCTCTACTATAGTGACGGAATTAAGTTCCTTAAAATTGGAATGTAAACAGAATCTTTGGTTTTTCCAATTTCTTTGGTAGTTCATATGAGGAAGTAAGTACTATCTGCTTTCGCATAGATCTTTATTTTATTCATGTTCCGAATGTGAAGCACATTTTTCTTCTCTCATATATCTTCTACTTATTATTAGTCACACTTTTACAACGATTGTAAAACATAATTACTAATACGGAATCAAGCATTCAAGTAGAAGAACCAACTGTTTTGAACTTTTCAAGAACAATTTACAACACCTTCGAAAGGTGTGTTCTTGACACTTGCAAGACATTTCTTGCAAATACCCCTTCCAATGTCCATCCTTTCATAAAGAAAGTTTGTTCCCTTGGAGTTATTTCCCTTTCTTCATTTGACTTCTCCTTTGACTACAATAGTCATGGTCCCTAAACTCCCACTATCTCTCTTGAAACTTATTTCAATTGTGTTATACACATCAAACGATTTGGAGAGTGTGTGGTTATTGTTCACTACATAGTTTACAATAAACTTAGTGAACCATTAGTATAGGGACATAAAGGTGAAGTCCTAGCCTAGTTTCCGTCTCTAGAAGTGGTGTAATACTTCAACACTCAATGATTCAAAATCATCATAAGTCCATGTTGATGGACTATTTTTGTCAACCAACCATTATGTTCTAAACATAATTACAAACTTTCAAGAGTTGTTCAAGGCAACTCTCATTTCTTCATACAACAATTTGTAAGTGAAGAATTATGGCACATAAAGTGTCCATGCCTTTGTGCTGTCTTCTTAAGTTCCTTGTTCATGTAACAAAGAAACAAGCACTAATGTTTGCGTTGGTTAAGGGTTGTTCAAAGCAACTCTTATTTCTTCATACAACGATTTGTAATTGAAGAATTATGACTTTAAAAGTGTTGTCCTCTTTATGATAGACTTATCTAACATGTTCTTCCAATGGTACATTATCAATAGGAAGATTGTGAGGATGAGACTACTTAGGTACATATACAATCCATTTAAGACAATCTTTGGGATTGTTGTACCAAGTCCGGAAACTAAAGCATTCAGCTTTTCTTTGTCAAGTTTTGGATAGCGTTTGCAAATATATTGGTAAACAAATACATAACGAATATAAATTGATTGATTTTAAGCCATTTGATTCGGGTCTTTAAATCAAATAGCACCACCCATTATTTTTGGCAAATTCCATATCCCTCATTGGAATTTGAGAGTTTTGGAGGTAACTCTTAGTAGGGTATGGGAGACTCACTATTACCAAGCCCACCTCACAATGATATGATGTTGGCTAGCATTAATAATAATGAGAGAGTACGCTTACTCATTTGCATCTCTTGCAAGTACCCATCTTATTTGGCCTCTAGAGAATGTAGCCTCACAATGATATGATGTTGGCTACATTGCACTTAGTTAAGTCATTCCCACCATGCAAGTTCGGGTAGGGGTTCAAGAACAACCTCACAATGATATGATGTTGGCTATTCTCGTTGCCTACCTTTCACAACATCAAGTATGCATATAGACTCCTCCTGAGTGTAAGCACGCACATTGTACTCCCCCATGATAGGGTGAAGCTGGTGTACGAGTCACAAACGATCGGAGCCTACCATGGTGGAAGGCCACGAAAGAGTGTTCAAAGCACTCTCACGCTTCTCAACTTAATAATGGTTTGGTTGAGGGATTTTAGGTCTCATCACATATAAATATTCATTTTAATCTTTATTAAAACAATTTTGGTCCTATTATTGGTCCATTTGATTGAATTTAGTTGTATATAATACTCCCACTATGCTTATAAAACGGTTTTTAAAGCAAGAGTATATGATACTACTAACATAAACTTTGCATTCATTTGATGGACTATATTGTTGCCTTAGGGCCTTAGGATGACTATGAACCTTTGTTTAGATTGAACACGAGCCTAGTGTTGAATCTCGGTCTAGGGATGGTGATTGATTTTAGTTACGCGTTTAATCACATTAAGGCGTGTTGTCTTAGGGGCGTTGGACCCGCTACTCCATTTTCATGCATATCAAATAAAACAAGAAAGGAGTACTTCAAAGTAAAGATGAGCTTATGCTCTTTACAACATTTGAATAAAACAAATTACTTTAAAGTAAAGAAGAGCTTATGCTCTTTTACAACATTTGATCAAATCAAATTACAACTAAAATCTAATCTACACATTCCCATGGTTCAAACAAATTTGAAACGGCCTTTCACATAGCTCAATTATCGTAGGCTTAGGTTCATAATCACCCTTTAATTAATTAACACTTTAACTAATTAAATTGAATGCAACATTTTCATTTGGTTTTTGTATCTATAAAATTGATTTAAATGGAGCTAAATAAAATGAAAATCCAATTCTCATTTAAAGAGACAAAACAATTTTGTTCTCAACCTAATTTGGGCCAAAATGCAATTACCACAACTTTTGCGCTATATTGCAAAAACATAAACTTTGGGGGTCACTTTGTAAAAACACAAAAGTCCACTGCTTCATGTAATCACAACTAGAACCCAAAAATTTCAACAAATTGAAAAACATCATTAAAGGAACAAAACAATTTGTCCTTTAGCGTTTTTGGACCTAAACGTAAAAACGTAAACTTTTGGGCCAAAGTGCAAATACATAAAAGTATCAAAACTTTATGTAATTGCATAAAAGCCCCAAAAGTACCCTATTTTAATAGGGTGGCCGGTTTTAGATAGAAGGGAGTGATGTGTGTGTTGATTTGTAGTTTTAGACATAAAGCATACAAGTGGTGCATGACATAAATGTCATGTAAGTGGTGTGTGTGAAAGTGAATTAATCCTTACACACCCACCAATATTTCTTACACCTTTCTAAATAAATATCTAACACATTTAAACATATGAAAAACATAAAACATAAACTTTATGAAATAAATCAAAACTTTGAATCAAAACACCAAACTTTTTGTTCTTGGCAAAAATGTCAAGAACAATGAAGAACACACATGAAAAACTCAAAAAATTTCCATGAACATTTTTCACCCAAAAACATCCCAAAACCACTCAAACTTAAGGGAAATAACATATAACCAAACTAGGGTACATAGGGGTTCCAAAAGTCACTTGAAAACACTTTTAACAAGTCAAACATGAACCTAAAAAAAAACACCCTTTGGATTTGGCCGAATTTTCCCAAAAACATGGCACCAAATTTTAGCTCCAATATTCATGCTCATATGAACTACATCTACAACATTTGAGATGGCAAATTTTCCAACAAAATTTACATTCAAAGAAACAAGAATAAAGCTTGTAACATATTACAACATTTAAATCAAAACTATGAACTACAAAACCCAAAAGGATTCACCAACTACTAGACCTAGGCTCTGATACCACTTGAAGGAATTTTTGTGAAAAACATGTTCATTTAAGCAACATCTATAGCATGCAATTAACAATAAAAAGGCGGAATCATGCTTGTATGCACTTAAAAACAAAACATTACCCATTAAATTCAAAGCCTAGTAGATTGGTGAACCTTGACTCAACTTAAAACAACATTTGTTAGTTGAGAAATTATACCTTTGTAGATTCCTCTTTGCATAAGCAAAGGCTAATCACCCAAAGAGAGGGCCTTTATTCCTTGCATCTCAGATCTATGGATTTGGATGGATGAAATGGTTCTCCAAGTTCCCAAAATTGAGAACCTCTAAGTCTCTTCACCAAGGTTAGATTGGAGAAGAAATGAGTGACCTTGGAGTAGTAGGATTGCTAGCTAAACCCTCCAAGGAGGCCGGCCACTTTAGAGAGAAATGAGAGCTTATGTTCTCATCCTTTCCCCAAAAGAAAACCCTTAATGAATTTTGGCTATAAAGTCATATTTATACCTTAATTCATTGGAGTGGCAAACTTGTAAATAAGTCCAAAACTCACTCCATCTCTAAATGGCCGGCCTTAGGGTATTATTGGGCTAATTGGGCCTTTGTGAATCATTATTCATTAAGTTGTCATACAACTTAAGTCAATGGGCTTGACGTTCGAAGCCCATTGGGCCTTAAGGTCCAAAACTATCCCGAGGTCTTTAACGAACTTATTCCTTTGATTAATTAACATATTAATTAATCCTTGCCATAAATAATTAAACCATTTAATTATTCTTACTCATCTCCATTGTTTCTTCAATCTCCACCTTACACGGTGTACGATCCATTAGGTTCCTTTTAGCGAGGCAGTGGGCGATTAAAACCATTTCAAATCGATTGTGAATTGAAACTTACTTTCAATTCTCCCTTTAGTGATTATACACGTTTAGGGCTTCCACAAACCATGAGTTACACCTAGCAGCATATCATGGTTACCCAAGCTAATCAGAAGAGGTGGAGAACCTATTCAGTTTAGGATTACAAATGCAATACGGTCTTTCTCTAATACAATACTCTTGACCACATTGTTTGGTTTGATAGTTTATTCATGTCTACTATCCAATGTGATTCGTGTGCTTATATGATTACCTTGAATGTGATTTGGAGCGACTTCCTAAATCTCATTCATACTCTGGCCAGAGATTCTTAATCATGTCATAGAGTATTCTCTCCCAAACGGTTTGAAGGTTAGAGATCCCTTGTTGTGCATTCACTTGCCTCCATGGCTAAGTGGCTTAACCCCGACGATGCCGTGGACACCCGCGGATGGGGTGACTTTGACATAATCAAAGATCAAGTACCTAACCATAAGACAACTATGATGCCTCAGGTCAAAGGACTACTTTGCATTATCCCAACCATGAGTTCTCATGTGACATAAATATGAGAACTCTTTGTTGATCATGTTCAGTGAACTCATTCTCTATTGAGCACCTACGTACTTGTCTTGATGTCACACACACCAATGACTCGAGACTAGTCACTCTCCCTAAAAGAAGACACAGCACGTACTGATCTTAACGGACTGTCAATGCCCAATTGGCAATCCTATGATCAGGAACGTTTAGGATGTGTCTGCGAAAGAATGGTCTTATGAATCTAACTTCTTTAGATCGCATTCTCTCAATCACATATTCCTTGGACTTATCGTTTAAGCGTATAACATTTATATGAGACGACTCAAACAATAATCTTTTCCCTTGATATTAAACTAGATTAGTTTAACATGTGAAATGTCCGTAAAGTATCATCATATGATTGGTTTTAGGGTACATTTCTAACATATGTGAGTCCTAGTCTACATGTTTACATCGATCTTCTCACATATACTTAGTATAAGGAGTGTAGTCAGAAAATCTGTGTGAAAATAGAGCGTATATCCGATGAGGAATTGAGTGAAATCTCTAAGGCATGTTACTATTTCAAATGTTGTTTTAATTGATTAAATGCAAGCTAGTGAGTGGTTACTATGGTTAAGTATAAGCTCAAGAGTAAGGATGGCTAAAATCTATGTGAGTAGTGATTTTTAATATGTCGTGTTTCATTGGAAATCCCTAAGGTACTTGTTGGAAGGTTTAGGTTATGTTTTGTTTGTTTTGTTTTGCTCGGGGTCTAGCAAAAAGATAAGTATGGGGGAATTTGATAGGAGCATATTTATGCGACTTTGTTAGCCTATTTATTTGCATTTACTTAGTTAGTTTCTATTTATAAGAGTGTTTTAAGCTATTTTCGTGTGTTTGTAGGTCCAATTGGCAAAGGTGATAAGAAATGGCAATTTGGAGCATTTTGGAGTGATAGGAGCATATTTATGCAACTTAGTTAGCTTGTTTTCTTGTATTTATGTTGCTAGTTCATAGTTATTTTAGTATTTTAAGTCATTTTCGTGCAATTTCAGGTTCTAAGGACAAAGTATGCAAAAAGGTGCATTTTGGAGCCTTTTGGAGCAGTCTTGGGCATGAATTGAATAGCTTATGCTTGGAGCAATGTAGATGGATGAAATTGAAGACCACAGTATGCTAGGAATCAGCTAAAGAGAGGAAGAAAAATTAATTCAAGTCAAGGAAGGAAGAGGAATCCAAGAAGAAGAAGGATTGTCAAGTCAAAGTTTCCTAATCCTAATCTACAAAGGTTTCAGCCATAATTAAGGTTCCTAGTCAATTTGGGACACTTAAATCTCAGTCCAAGGGAATGCCGCACCTCTCCTTTCCCTTTCCCTTTCCTTGCCGCGCAAGGGACAACTTTCCCCTTCTCTGCCGCACATCCCTTTCCTATTTCGTATTAATTTTTTATTGTTACTTATCCTTTTTGATTTTGGAACTATAATAGCTAAGTTTTAATTCTTTCTTAAACCAAGCCATGTCCATTCACCCTATAAATATAATCCCTTTCTTTGCCGCAATCATCCATCATTCACTACCATAATCCACCCATCCACCCTTCACCATAACTCACCTATATCCATCCACACTTATAATGTACCACTCATCCATCATCCCACACCTTGTGCTGCATCAAAGAAGAAGAAGGAGGATACTTGGACGTGTTTGCCTTCAAGATTGGATTGTTGGAGCGTTTTTAGGTGTTTTCATTCTTTGTTTTCAATGTTTAAGTTTAATTATCTTTGTTTTGTGAACATGAGGAGCTAAACTCGTTTTAGCTAGGGGGAAATTCAAAACCATGAACACATTTGCAATATGAATTGATTACTTCCAGTTGTAATTCTATAAATCGTGAATGCAATTTACTTAACTGTATGATTCAAAACTTATTCTTGCATGTTGATTAAGGAGGCCTACTAAGTTTTCATTTTTGAATTTGATGCTAGAATACAAGGGAGTTTCACCTAATCGTTATGAACTTGTATTCATAAGTAGTGAAGGTTGCTAGTCACAATCGTGTTAAGTGAATTCCTGGCATAAGTATCATGCGTTTTCATAGTTACGAGTGCCTTGTCAATACTTATGATTTTCATAGAACTTAATGATCTTTGTTTGTATCTCTATTATGCGCTTTCATGTAGGGAACTTTTGAAGAATAATTTGATTGCGATGTGCTATTTTCGTCCAATTCAATGACATAAGGAAAATCTGAGGGTTAATTTAAGCGTACCTAATTAATCTGGGGTGTTGAGGTTCATGGTTCATTGGAAAAGCAACTGGAGATCGATTTTTATGCAAGTGTGTCATGTTTGGAGAAGAACCCTCTAGCTAGCCCATTATCCATCCAATTTACCCAATTTCGTCCAAAATCTGTCTTAAGTTTTTAGTTACTTGTTTTTACTTTATTTTCGTCCAAAACCAATTCCCCTTTACTTTGTTGAGTTAAATGAGTTAGAATCGATTTTAGTTTGTGTTTTAAAGTGTTTTGAGTCAAGTAAAAGTCAATTTTTGTCCAAAGTCATTCTTAGTGTCTAGTTTGAGTCTATTTGGTTGTTTTAGCTGTTTTGAGTATTTCAAGTTTGTTTTGAGTCTTGTGAGTCTTGTTAAGTGTTTTTAAGTTTATTTTTGTGTTTTTAAGTCAGTTTAGAGTAGATTAGCAATCCCTCCTAATCCCCGGTCCAGAACGATCCCTACTTATATATATACTACAATTGTCAAAAGAGGGTTTTAATTTGTGTGTTAAGTTAATTTTTGCATCATGGAGTATTTTTGAATTTGGAATGGATAGCATACGCATGTGATTGGAGCATATTTATGTGACTTAGTTAGCTTGTTCTTATGCATTTATGTTGTTATTTCTTAGTTAAATTAGTACTTTAAGCCAATTTTGTGTGTTTGTAGGTCCAAAGGATTAAAGAAGCAAAGAAGTGCATTTTGGAGCTTTTTGGAGCAACTTTGGGCTTGGAATAAATATCACATGCTTGGAGCTAAAGGAATGGATGAAATTGAAGACTTAAAGATGTATGGATTCCTAATTGAAAGAGGATTCCTAGAAGAATGAGGATTCCTACTTGAAGTAGGAGAGTTAAGCCAAGGTTTCCTATTTTGGTTTGACCTTTCCTAATCCTAAATGTCCCTAAGTTCCAGCAACATTGAAGGTCTCCTATGCACTTTAGGACACAAACCAAAGGGTCCTTGCACCATACAAGGCCTTGCCGCACCTTGTCTCCCTTTCCTCTTCCTTACCGTGCAAGGGAGCCATCTCTTTCCTATTTTCTGCCATAAATCACATTCCCTTTTCAATTAAAAGCCTTTCCCTTTCCTATTTCCCTTCAGCCACACCTCCCTTACCTTTTCCTTAGGATTTTCACTTTAATTCCTATTTCCCTTTATGTTTTGGTTTAATTTCTGTTACCTAAATTATTTCCTAGCCTTAAATACCCTAAAGTCTTTAAATAAACACCCTAGCCGTGTGAATCATTCACCATTCATCATCATCCACTTCCTTACACCCTAGCCGCATCTATACACCATCAGAAACCATACACAACATCCTTGTCGCAGCCTTCCATACATCCAAAACACCACCATACCTTTTCCCATCCATTCCTCCATACAAACCACCACTCAAACCTTCACCCAACCCTTGTGCCGCAACAAAGAGAAGAAGGAGGACCTTTGGACGTGCTTGCCATTCAAGTTGGATTGCTGGAGCATTTTTAGGTGTTTTCATTCTTTGTTTTCAATGTCTAAATTTATGTATCTTTGTTTTGCGATTATGAGGAACTAAGCCCTTCTTTGTTTTGCTTAACCATTTGAAGCTAAAATATAAGGGAGTTTCACCTAATAGTTACAAACTTATATTTCCAAGTAGTGGAGGTTGCTTATAAATGATCGTGTTAAGTGAATTCTTGGTAGGGGTATCATGCTCATCACAGTTACGAATGCCTCTTCAATACTTATAGTTTTCATGAAGCTTAATGATCTTTGATTGTACCTTTATTGTGCTTTTCACGTAGGGGACTTTTGGAGAATGTTTTGAATTGTTGTATATGATTTCCCATCCAATTCAATAACTTAAGGAGAACTTGAAGGTTAAAAAAAGTGCTGTCACGGTTAACCTGGGGTATTGAGTTTCATGGTCTATTGAAAGAAACAATTGGAAATCAATTTGAATGCAAGTGTGTCATGTGTGTAGAAGAACCCTCTAGCTAGCCCATCATCCCCCTAATTCAACCAATTTCGTGCAAATCTGTCTAGTTCTAGTTCTTGCTTTGTTTTACTTTATTTTCGTCCAAAACCAAATCCCCCTTTACTTTGTTGAGTCATATTAGTTAGAACTTGTTTTAGATTGTGTTTTTAAGTGTTTTGAATCAATATAAAACCAAAATTCGTCCAAAAAGTGTGTTAGAGTAAAAAACTGCCTAGTTGATGTTTTTAGGCAGTTTTGAATCTTTTCAGTTTGTTTTGAGTTCTTTGAGTCTAGTTAAGTGTTTTTAACCTAGTTTTATATATTTGAGTCAGTTTAGAGTATTTTAGCAATCCCTCATAATCCCCGGTTTAAGAACGATCCCTACTTATCCATACTACAATTGTCAACAAGAGGGTTTAATTTGCGTGTTAAGCTAATTTTCGCATCAGCATGGAACAGGTTGGATGGACGTTTTTGAAGTTAAAAGAGGCTAGGAATGTGCTACACATCTGGAGAAATTAAATAAAGACTTGGAAGATAAAGAATCAGCTAAGAAGAAGGAAACCTTATCTAACCTTATCTTATCCAACCTTATCTTATCATATCCTAATCTTATCCTACCTTATTTCCAGCTCCAAGGGGGACTCATTTTCATATTAAACCACATGTTATCTGGTTCTAGAAGCCTTAAGATTGTGCTGAACCACCCTATCCATTTCCCCCTAGGAATTTGCCGCACCTAGTCCTTTTCCTTCATGGAGTGGGTTGTGTTGTGCCTATCCTTCTCCTCTACAACTTTGGGCCACGCCAGCCTATATATATGCACGATATATGCCGCACCAAAGGAAGGAGAGAGAGCTTTAGAGAGAAATTCATAATAAAAAAAATATAAAGAGTGCTGCAGCTTTGCAAGGAAGGAAGGAGAATAAGAACTTTGTGCCGTGCCTTCCATACAAGGCCATTGGAGTGCTGGAGCATTGTTGGGTTCTTTCTATCCTTAGTTGATAGGAGCATATTTATGCGACTCAATTAGCTTGTTTCCTTGCATTTACATTGCTAGTACTTAGTAATTTTAGTATTTTAAGCTATTTTCGTGCAATTTCAGGTTTTAAGGACAAAGTATGCAAACATGTGCATTTTGGAGCCTTTTGGAGCAGTTTTGGGCATGGAATGGATAGCTTATGCTTGGAGCAAGGTGGATGGACGAAATTGAAGATCAAAGGAGGCTAGGAATGAATAATGAAATGAAGAAATGAAAATGAAGAACAAAGAGTTCAGAATTGGAAACCAAAGTTTCTATTCTTGGAGGTTTCCATTCTTGAAAGTTTCTATTCTTGGCTTGGAAGTTTCCTAATCCTTCCTCACCTATGTTTCAGCCACAAAAGGGTTTCAAAACATGTTAGGTTGCCTAATTACATATTTCTAGGCATTGCCACACCTTTCTCTCCTTTCTTACCTATTTTCTGACCCAAAATTGCATTCCCTTTTGTTTCAATTCTTGCTGCACAAGGGGAGAGGATTCTTACCTATTTTGTGCCTCAAAACACATTCCTAAATTTGTCCTACACTCTCTTCCAAATTTCCTTTCCTATTCTCTTTAATTCCTGCACCTTTCTTGCCTATTTTCCATTGATTTATGATTCCAAATTTAATAAATTCGTAGCCCTTCCTTTCCCTATAAATAAGACCCCTTTCTGACCATTCTAAGCACTCCACCCTTCACCATAACCAACCTATATCCATTCACCACCACAAATCACCACAAAAACCTTCACCCATCCCTTGTGCCGCAACAAAGAAGAAGGAAGGAGACCCTTGGACGTGCTTGCCATTCAAGACGTTGGATTGTTAGAGCGTTTCTAGGTGTTTTCATTCTTTGTTTTTAATGTCTAAATTTATGTATCTTTGTTTTGTGGACATGAGGAACTAAGCCCTTCTTGGGTAGGGGGCTATTCAAAACCATGATTATATTTGCATTATGAATTGATTACCTTCAGTTGTTATTTCATAAGTTGTGATTCAATTTGCTTAACTGTTTGATTGATAACTTATTCTTGTATGTTTATTAAGAGTGCACACTTAGTTTTCATGCAAGGATTTGAAGCTAAAATATAAGGGAGTTTCACCTAATAGTTACAAACTTATATTTGCAAGTAGTGGAGGTTGCTTATAAACGATCGTGTTAAGTGAATTCTTGGCAAAAGTTTCATGCTTTTCATAGTAACAATTGCCTCGTCAATGTTATAGTTTTCATGAAACTTAATGATCTTTGATTGTACCTTTATTGTGCTTTTCACGTAGGGGACTTTTAGAGGATGCTTTGAGTTGTTGTATGTGCTTTCCCATCCAATTCATTAACTTAAGGAGAACTTGAAGGTTAAAAAAGTGTTGTCACAGTTAACCTGGAGTATTGAGTTTCATGACTTATTGAGAGAAGCAATTGGAAATCAATTTGAATGCAAGTGTGTCATGTGTGGAGAAGAACTCCCTAGTTAACCCATCCCCCATCAATTCACCTAAATTTGTCTAAGAATCTGTTTAAATTGTTTTTGTTTTGCTTTACTTATTTTCGTCCAAAACCAACCCCCACTTTACTTTATTGAGTCATATTAGTTAGAACTTGTTTTAGATTGTGTTTTTAAGCGTTTTGAGTCAAGATATAATCAATTTTCGTCCAAAACTTGTGTTAGTAGCAGAAACTGCCTTAGTGTTGTTTTTAGGCAGTTTTGAGTCTTTTAAGTTTGTTTTAAGTCTTGTTAAGTGTTTTTAAGTTTATTATTGTGTTTCTAAGTCAGTTTAGAGTAGATTAGCAATCCCTCCTAATCCCCGGTCCAGAACGATCCCTACTTATCCATACTACAATTGTCAACAAGAGGGTTTAATTTGTGTGTTAAGTTATTTACGCATCATTAGTTTTAGTTCAATGTTTAAATTAGATTGGTTTCGTTTAATTGCAAACATGCATAACTAAATTTCTTTTTAGCTAGAGGTGAATTTGAAGCCATGATCATATGTTTCGTATGAATTGATTACATCAAGTTATTGTTTCATAAACCGTGAATGCAATTTACTTATCTGTTTTATTAAGAACTTGTTATTTGATGCGAAATAGATAAGCACACAAATTAAACCCTCTTTTTATCAAATTGTAGCAAAGATGTAAGTAGGGATCGTTCTAGACCGGGGATTAGGAGGGATTGCTAAACACTTGGAAACTGACTTAAAAACTCAAAAACAAAGTTTAAAACACTAAACTAGACTCAAAGAATGCAAAACTATAGGTTAAAACACTTAAACAAACCTAAAACTCAAAACAGCAACCTAATGACTCAAAACTGCCTAAAAACCACTTTCTGGGCAGTTTTGAGAACCTAACAAGAACTTGGACGAAATTGGGTGAAAACTTGAATCAAAACACTTAGAAACACAAATCAAAACACTTTCTAACTAATCTAAGACTTCAAAATAAAGGGGGATTTGTTTTGGACGAAAATTGAAAACAAAACAGAGACTTAAAACTAAACAGATTGTAAAACGTTTTTGGATGAAAAGGATGGATAAAAGGCTAGTTAGGAGGTTCTTCTCCACACATGTCACACTTGCACACAAAACGATTTTCAGTTGTTCTTCCAATAAATTATGAATACTCAACACCCCAAATTAACCGTGAATTGCACTAATTAACCCTCAGTTTTTCCACAAGTTATTAGGTTGGATGATTGCATACGACAACCCAAAACATTCCCTACAAGTTCCCTACATGAATTGCATAATAGAGATACAAGCACGAATCATTACGTTCTATGAAAAACATAAGCATTGACGAAGCATTTGTTACTATGAATTGCATGAAACTTATGCTAAGAATTCATTCAACGCGATCGTTTTCAAGCGACCTTCACTACTTGTGATTATAAGATTGTAACTACTAGGTGAAACTCCCTCATAATCTAGCATCATATTCATGCATGAAAACTAAGCGTGCACTCTCAATCAACATACACAAATAAATTATCAATCAAATAGATGAACGAATTAAATCCACAACTTATGAAATAACAACTGAATGTAATCAAATCATATTGCAAGCATGTACATGGTTTCGAATTACCCCCCAACTAAGGGGGTTTAGTTTCTCATACTCACAACACAAAATTTATTGAATTGAAACATCGAAGACATAAGAAAGATTACACCTAAAACGCCCAACAATTCCACTTTGAATTTCTGACTTCAAGCTCCTCTTTCTTCTTCTCCTTGCTGCGGCAGAGAGGGTTTAGGGTGTTTTTGGATGTGATTTTGGTTTTAGAAGGGAGTTAGGATGGTATGGTGGTGCGGCAAGGGGTATGGATGGTGTATGGAGGTGTAGAATGGTGGCTGGAAGGGTAGAATGGTTGCGGCAAGGAGGTATATGGGTGATGGTGGCTGCGGCAAGGTGGGGAAATAAGGTTGGAATAATTTCTGAATTGTGTCTAGAGATGATACCTGCGGCAAGGAGTAAAACACATATATATAGGCACCTAAAACCCTAAAGAAATCAGATTAGACCATGGGCTAGGGTTTAGGTGCGGCAAAGGCTTAAAGTCCATCAGAAACATAGGTTAAACAATCAGAAATTTGGTGAGAAAAAGGGCCTAGGGTGCGGCAAGGAGTGGGCTAGGGTTAGGGCTTCTAGAAAGCCTTGCAAGGCAAGGAAATTGGTGTTCTAGAAGGGGAGAGGTGCGGCCCAAACCCTAGGGGAGATAGAGTAGGCTTTAACTTGGCAGAAATTAAATGAAAAGGGCCTAGGGTGCGGCATAGGCTTAGGATCCACAAGGAATTAGGGTTTAGGTCATCTCAAAGCCCAAAGCCAAGAATAGAAACTCACGAAAATGGAAACCTCCAAGAATAGGAACTTCCAATTTTAGAAACTTTGGTTGCCAATTCCGACTTCTTTGTTCTTCACTTTTATTTCTTCATTTCTTAAGCTCCTTTGACCTTCAAACTTGTCCATTCCTCGTGCTCCATTAGCATACACAACATTTCGGCTCAATTTTGCTCCAAAAAGCTCCAAATTGCATCATTTCATGTAATATGTCCTTTAAACCTGAAAACACATGAAAGTAGATTAAAAGACTACTTTAACGAAGAGAACATAATGAAAATGCATAAAAACTAGCTAACTAAGGCGCATAAATATGCTCCTATCATTATTGTGTGTTTGATTAAGGGTGCACACTTAGTTTGCATGCAGGGATTTGATGCTAGAATATAAGGGAATTTCACCTAATCGTTATGAACTTATATTTACAAGTAGTAAAAGTCACAAGTCATGATTGTGTTAAGTAAATTCCTGGCAGAAGTATCATGCAATTCATAGTTATGAATGCCTTGTCAATGCTTATGATTTTCACAGAACTTAATGATCTTTGATATGTATCTCTATCATGTTGTTCATATAGGGAACTTGATAAGAATAATTTGGTTGCATCGCTGAATCCAATTCAATGAACTTAGGAAAATCTGAGAGTTAATTTGTGCAGTTCACAGTTAATTTAGGGTATTGTCATTCGTGGTTTATAGGAATAATAACTGGAAATCGATTTGTATGCATATGTTTCATGTGTGGAGAAGAATCCTCTAGCTAGCCTTTCACCCCTTAAGTTACCTTAGTTTCGTACCACCCTCACTTTGTTTCTGCAACCTACCTAGTTTTAGTTTAAAATTCGTCCAAACAAATCCCCCTTTAGCATTTCTTGTCAATTTAATTCAATTTTCTTCCAAAACACCCCTTAGTGATTGTTTTGTGTTATTTGAGTCAGTCTAGCTTAGTTTTGTGTATTTGAGTCTAGTTTTCAGTTTTTGAGTCAAGCTAGTGTAGATTAGCATCCCTCCTAATCCCCGGCCTAGAACGATCCCTACTTATGCATACTACAATTATCTAAAAGAGGGTTTAATTTGTGTGTTAATTTTTACCACATCACTAACCATTTGCAGGCAGTCAAAAGAATTCTACGATATCTAAAAGGTTCTTTAGGACAAGGCGTGCTGATGAAAAAGAACGACATAATGAGATTGTTGAATACAATGATGCCAATTGGATGGGTTGTAAAGCAGATAGGAAGTCCACTACTAGATATTGTACATTTGTTGGAGAAAATCTAGTCACTTCGAAGAGTAAGAAACAAAATGCAGTTGCTCGTTCAAGTGCGGAAGCTTAATATAGAGCTATGGTCTATAACCAGTAAGGTAATATGGTTTCGAGCTCTTCTTAATGACTTGGGATTTGGTTCACCACAACCCAAGAAATTATTCCGCGATAATCAAGCTGCCATACACATTGCCTCTACTACTATATTCCAATTGTCATTTTGTTTGGGAAAAAGTTCAAAACAATACCATCCAAACGATGTTTGTTAAAAGTGGGGAGCAACTAGCTGACATCTTAACCAAAGGCCTATTTAAGACTCAATTTCAAAACTTCCTCTTCTAGCTAGTCTACTTCAATATTCTTGCATCAGCTTAAGGGGAAGTGTTGGAATAATTATATTGTTCTTTGAATACATTTATAAGAGCATTTCTAAAGGAGATGTCAAATATAATATGTCAAAACTTTATTTGATGGCTAATGTGACCAATTGAATACAAATGTTAAATCTTCTTCTTTTGTAATGGATGTGTCAAATATTTATTTTATAATTATATTGGGCTCCGTAGTTACATCAACTATTAAAAAATAATTGAAATTGATTTTAAGTTTTTATTCTATTGGCTGTCAATGGGACCCAAAAATTAAGAAAATTTAAATATTTGACTCCTTTTTTTCTGTAAAAAAAATGCTATAAAGTAAGGAGTCAAATGACTTAACTGCCACACCACATATGGCATCTCCTTTGGAGAATACCTAAATGTCTTTAAGTCCTATTTGATATATTTGACATGGGATGTGATATCCACACACCCTATTTTACTTCTCACATACCTTTTTAATTTTCGACCGTCGGATCAAATGAATTAAAGAAGATCAACGGACATAAATTATCAATGGATGTGTGAAAAGTAATATAGGGTGTGTGGATAGCACAGCCCTTTGACATCTCTTTTGGAGATGATCTAAGGTAGTTGCATGGTGTAAATGTGTTGGGTTCCTAAGGGACTTTTCAAATTATGATCAATAAGAATAGCTAATCAACTATACCGTGGATGTAGGCTAATTAGCCGAACCACGTAAACTTGTGTCTTTGTTAGTTCTTACTATTTTTCCACATGAACCATATGTATTTACTCCTAGCCAGTGTATATTTGTTTTATTTCCTTGCTTCCAAGTAAGAATGCATGACTTTGGGAAAGCAATTATCCTCTTTTTTAGCCGAGACAACTAACGCGGACTTGTAACAAAGCAAGATATTAAAGTAATTTATTGCTTTGAATCCAGAGTGGTTAGGTGAGGTTGAATAAAGCAATTCCTCTTAGAAATACCTTATCTCTGATCTCGAAGCCACAAATGCTTGAATCTACATTGCTTAGCGTACAATTAAATGATGTTACCCATTAATTTGTGTAGCGAACTGATAAGAGCATATTTATGCGCCTTAGTTAGTTAGTTCTTATGCATTTATGTTGTGTTTTCTTAGTTAAGTTAGTCTTTTAAGCTAGTTTCATGTGTTTTCAGGTTTTAGAGACAAAGTGAGCAAAAGGATGCAATTTGGAGCATTTTGGAGCAAAATTGGGCTAAAATGGAGTTCATGCACATGAAGCACAAGGGATGGACGAATTTGAGGAATTGGTGAAGCTAGGAAGGCGTTTCAAAGTTGAAGAATTGAAGATACAAAGTTTCTTAGTTGAAGAAGGAAATGACTTGAATGAAGGATTCCTAAATGAATTGGGATTCCTAATCACTAAAGGAGTCCTAATTGAAGATGGATTCCTAGATATATGAAGTTTCCTACTCAAGCAAGGTTTCCTACATGAAGAAGAAGAATTAAAGCCAAAGAATCAGCTCAAGATAAGGAGTATTATCCAAAACCTCATCCATAACCTTATCTTAGCTTATCTTATCCAATCAAACCTTATCCTATCCTATCTTATCCTTATCCTAAACTATCCACATTCCAGCCACTTAGGAGGGTTTCTAATTAGATTAGGATGCTTAAAATGGGATTTCTAGATGACCTTATCTTATCCTATCAAGATGACACCTAAGAACCTTTCTAGAAGCCTAAAAATCTGCCTTGCATTATCCTTCTAGAACCCTAGATCCTTGCCGCACCTAATTCCTATTTCCCTTGGGATTTTTGGTTTCTAGAAGCCTTATCTTTTCACACTCTTTCTGCTGCACATTATCTCCCAATCCCTTTGGGTTTTTGACTTGTTTTCCTTATAGGATTGGATGTTATTATCCTATGCAATTTAGGCCTTTAAAACCTTGTCCTTTGCTACCTAGGAATGTGAATTTTCAGCCTATAAATACAAGGCCTTGCCGCACCTATTCATTCACCACCCTCTACCAGATTTTCACTACACCATTCACCATTCATACCTCTTGTGCCGTGAGTTTGCAAGGAGAAGAAGGAAGACAACTTGGAGCCGTGCATGCCATTCAAGGAGCTTGGATTGTGGAGCGTTTCTAGGTGTTTTCTATCTTTATGTCAATGTTTAAATTTATTTGTCTTTGTGTATTTGCGAACATGAGGAACTAATTTCTTTATAGTTAGAGGGGAATTCAAAGCCATGATCATATGTTTTATATGACTTGATTTCTTCCAATTATGATTTCATGAATCGTGAATGTGGTTTACTTATCTATTTGATTGATAACATGTTTATGTATGTTAATTGAGGGTCGACACTTAGGTTGCATGCATGAATTTGATGCTAGAGTATAAGGGAATTTCACCTAATCGTTATTAACTTATATTCATAAGTAGTAAAAGTCGCTAGTCACGATTGTGTTAAGTAAATCCTAGGCAAGAGTAACATGCGTATCCCATAGTTATGAATGCCTCGTCAATGCTTATGATTTCCATTGAACTTAATGATCTTTGATATGTGTCTCTATCATGCGTATTCCATAGTTAGGGTCCTTGATAAGAATAATTTGGTTGTAATGCGTATCCCATTCAATTCAATGAATCTAGGGAAATCTGAGAGTTAATTGGTCAATCTAGTTAATTTGGGGCATTGTCATTCATGGTTCGTTGAAAGAGTAATTGGAGATCGAGTCGTATGCATATGTTTCATGTGTGGAGAAGTGATAGGAGCATATTTATGCGCCTTAGTTAGCTAGTTCTTATGCATCTTTGTTATGTTTTCTTCGTTAAAGTAGTCTTTTAAGCTACTTTCTTGTGTTTTCAGGTTTAGCGGACGTATTACATGAAATGATGCAGTTTGGAGCTTTTGGAGCAGAAAGTGAGCTTGAAGTAAAAAGGACATGCTTGGAACGCAAGGTTGGGATGAAATTGAAGAGTTGAAGATTTGAGGTTTCCTACTTGAAGTAGGAAAGCTAAGCCTAAAAGTTTCCATTTTGGGTTGATCTTTCCTAAATCGGAATTGGCAACCAAAGTTTCTAAAGTTGGAAGTTTCTATTCTTGGAGGTTTCCATTTTCGTGAGTTTCTATTCTCGGTTTTGGGCTTTTGGATGACCCATCCTTAACTCTTGGACCTATGCCGTACCTAAACCCTAACCCTAGCCCATTGTTTCAGCCGCACCTAGGCCTTGTTCACATGCAAAAATCTGATTGGAAATCCCTAAGCCTATGCCGCACCTTTCCATCCAAAAAGCCCTATTTTACAAACCTTAACCCTAGCCCATTGTTCTAATCTGAATTGCTAGGGTTTTTAAGTGCCTATATATATATATTTCTACACCCTAGCCGCACATCTTCTTCCCTCTCCATAAAAATCAGAAAACCATATCCCTTTCCCCACCTTGCCGCAGCCACCATCACCCAAATCCCTTCCTTGCCGCAGCCATTCATCCATTCCAGCCACCATCCTCCACCTTTAGACACCATTCCACACCTCCATAACTCTTTCCCACACCTTGCCGCACCACCCTACCATCCTAACTCCATTCTAAAAAACCAAAAACACATCCAGAAACTCCATTCACGCCAGAACCTGTCCCTCACCTTTGCCGAGCCCAACCTTCACCCAACTCCATATTTTCTGACCCCAAACCTTCCTAGCCGTGCCCTACACCTATCCTAGACAGTTTTCCACCATTCTCCCTCATCCAAAACCATCCAAAAACCCCCTAACCCTCACTGCCGCAGCAAGGAGAAGAAGAAAGAGGAGCTTTCTGTGCAGATTTCAAAGTGGACTTCCTTGGCATTTTAGGTGTAATCTTTCTTATGTCTTCGATGTTTCAATTCAATAAACTTTGTGTTGTGAGTATGAGGAACTAAACCCCCTTAGTTGGGGGGTGATTCGAAACCATGTACATGCTTGCAATTTGATTCGATTACATTCAGTTGTTATTTCATAAGTTGTGGATTCAATTCGTTCATCTATTTGATTGATACTTATTTATGTATGTTGATTGAGAGTGCACGCTTAGTTTTCATGCATGAATATGATGCTAGATTATGAGGGAGTTTCACCTAATAGTTATAATCTTATAATCACAAGTAGTGAAGATCGCTTGAAAACGATCGCGTTGAATGAATTCTTAGCATAAGTTTCATGCAATTCATAGTAACAAATGCTTCGTCAATGCTTATGTTTTTCATAAAACGTACTGATTCTTGCTTGTATCTCTATTATGCAATTCATGTAGGGAACTTGTAGGGAATGTTTTGAGTTGTCGTATGCAATCATCCAACTTGATAAATTCTGGAAAAACTGAGGGTTAATTAGTGCAATTCACGGTTAACTTGGGGCGTTGAGTATTCATAGTTTATCGGAAGAACAACTGAAAATCGTTTTGTTTGCAAGTGTGACATGTGTGGAGAAGAACCTCCTAACTAGCCTTTTATCCATCCTTTTCACCAAAATCGTTTTTACAATCTGTGTTAATTAAAGTTTCTGTTTTGTTTTCAATTTCTGTCCAAAACTATTCCCCCTTTATTTTGAAGTCTTAGATTAGTTAGAAAGTGTTTTGATTTGTGTTTCTAGGTGTTTTGATTCAAGTTTTCAACCAATTTCGTCCAGATTAGTGTAAGTGCTCAAAACTGCCCAGAAAGTGGTTTTTAGGCAGTTTTGAGCCTTCTAGTTGCTGTTTTAAGTTTTAGGTTTGTTTAAGTGTTTTAACTTTTAGTTTTGCATTCTTTGAGTCTAGTTTAGTGTTTTTAACTTTGTTTTTGAGTGTTTAAGTCAGTTTCCAAGCGTTTAGCAATCCCTCCTAATCCCCGGTCTAGAACGATCCCTACTTACATCTTTACTACAATTTGACAAAAAGAGGGTTTAATTTGTGTGCTTAATATATTTCGCATCAAATTTTTGGCGCCGTTGCCGGGGATTAGCAATTTTGCTAATCCCTTGGATTGTTTTCGTTTCTTTTATTTCACTTTGTTTCTGACTTAATTTAAGTTTCTGACCTAATTTTTGTTTCTTGTTTCTTAGGTACTAATGTATGACTAGAAGCTCTCAACCGATTCGTACAAACATCTTGGATTTTGACGACGATTTTGAGAGGAAGTTAAGGAGAGCTAGGAACCAGCAAGAGCATCATCCAACCAGTTCCGAATCTGACCTTGAAGAAAACGTACAACAAGAGGAGGAGGAAGCCACGGCAGGGATATTTGAAGAAGTCCAAGGCATGGCCATGGACAATCGTACACTCAAGGAGCTTTCCGCCTCGGGTTTGGATAATGCCGCGCCCTTGTGCATTCAATACCCCATGGCTGCCCAAGGTAAGACAGATGAGTTTGAATTAAAGTCAAGTTTACTTCATCATATTCCTAAATACCATGGCTTGTCCATGGAAGATCCTAACAAACATTTGAAAGAATTTGAAGTAGTTTGCTCTAGTATGACTCCCGTCAATGTTGACGGAAATATCTTGAAGATGAAGGCTTTTCCATTCTCTTTGATGGATAAAGCCAAGGATTGGTTATATGAGTTAGCTCCCGGAACTGTCACATCGTGGGAAAGTATGAAGAGAGCGTTCTTGGAGAAGTTCTTTCCAACTTCTCGCATCATCCTCCTCCGCAAAAAGATAAGCGGAATTCAGCAAGAAGAAGGTGAGTCTTTTCCTACATATTATGAACGGTTTAAATCACTTGTTGCTTCTTGTCCACAGCATCAGATGAAGGAGGAGTTACTGTTGCAATACTTCTACGAGGGTCTCCTACCTCTAGAACGTCAAATGCTTGATGCTTCGGCGGGGGGAGCATTGGTGGACAAGACACCCATGGCTGCCAAGGTCTTGATTGCTAATAGAGCGTTGAACGCTCAACAGTACGAAGGTGTAGGCCAAAGAGGACCCCCACGGCACCAAGTACATGAGGTAAGTTCGACTTCCGATCTTCATTCACAATTGGCTAATCTTACTTCTCTTGTGTCTCAGATGGCCGAGGGCATGAAGATGCAAGGAACAACTGTATGTGGCGTATGTTCCATCCAAGGACATGTCTCTGAAAAATGTCCACAGTTGATTGAGAATGGCGGATGGGAGAGTGCGAATGCCATTGGGTTTCAAGGCCAAAATCAGTCAAGGCATGATCCATACTCCAACACGTATAATCCGGGGTGGCGAGACCATCCAAACTTCAAGTGGAGGGATCCCCAGCAACCTCAGAACCAAGGAGGCTTTAGGCAACAACCCCCGGGGTTCTTTCCCAAAACCTACGGCCCACCCCAAAATCAAGCCCAATCCGGCCCAAGTGCCTTAGGTACGTCTCTTGACAATGATGCACTTCTTAAGATACTAACTAAGTTGTCTAATGGGCAGGAAGATCAAGCTAAGGCTATGCAAAACCAAGATAAAAGGGTGGATCAACTTGAGAAACAAATTGGGCAGATTGCCGAGTTTGTAGGTAAGTTTCGAGATCCCGGACAACTCCCTAGTTCCACCATTCCAAATCCGAATGGAGGTTTCGAAAGTGCCAAAGCTATCACCCTAAGAAGTGGTAAGGAAGTTGGGGCAGGTCCTACACCAAAAACAGGTCATAATGAGGATGAACTTTTGGAAATGGAAGAGGAGGCATCAAAGCAGCCCACGGCAAAGGTGGTTCCACCTTTGCCGCAAGTCCCTAATGTCCCAAATCTGCCCAATTCGTCCCACAAAGGTAAGAATGTGTCCAATTCAGTTCATACTAATGTTTTCCCTTCAAATGTGCCTTTTCCTAGTAGGTTCATGCAAACGAAGAAAGAAGAGGCAGAAAAGGATATCCTTGAAACCTTTAGGAAAGTTCAAGTTAACATACCTTTGTTAGATGCAATCAAGCAAGTTCCGAGGTATGCTAAGTTCTTGAAGGAGTTGTGTACCACGAGGAAGAGGATGGCGACCAAGGAAGTGGTCAAGGTAGGTGAGAATGTGTCCGCCATCTTGCAACGCAAATTACCTCCCAAATGTAAAGATCCAGGTAGCTTTACCATTCCTTGTGTTATTGGGAACAATAGGTTTGAATCTGCCATGCTTGATTTAGGTGCTTCTATAAATGTTATGCCATATTCCATTTATGCATCTATGAACTTAGGAGCGTTGAAAAATGATGGGGTAATAATACAATTGGCCGATAGATCTAACGCCTATCCAAAGGGAGTTTTGGAAGATGTTCTTGTGCAGGTTAATCATTTAGTCTTCCCAGCGGATTTCTATGTCCTCGAAATGGATGAGTCGGACCATGCTCCTTCGTTGCCCATTCTACTTGGAAGGCCATTCATGAAGACGGCTCGGACAAAGATTGACGTGTATAGTGGAACTTTGTCCATGGAATTCGATGGGGAAGTTGTTAATTTTAATCTTTCTGATTCCATTAAATACCCTAGTGAGGACCATTCATGCTTTTCTATTGATATAATTGACTCTTTGGCGCAGGGATATCTCGACGATTTAAATAACGATGTGCTTGAAAAAGTCATTACACGAGGCATGGAACTCAAAACAAAGGGGGCAGATTGCATGCATGCTCACGGCATACATGGTTCATCCCATGCCGTGCCCCCTAGTGAGGAATTACTTGAAGTTGTGGCTGCCCTTGAGTCCTTACCTAAGCTTGATGGTAAGTATACTAACCGTGAGTCCATTCCCATTTCGACTAACAAATTGCTTCCATCTATAATTCAGGCACCTATCCTTGAACTCAAGCCTTTGCCAAGCCATCTGAAGTACATTTTCTTGGGAGAAAAGGAAACACTACCTGCCATCATTTCCTCTTCCCTCACGGCACAAGAGGAGGAGAAGTTGCTTCGCGTTTTGAAGGAGTTCAAATCTGCTCTAGGTTGGACATTGGCCGACATCAAAGGTATAAGCCCTACGACTTGTATGCATCACATATTTCTTGAGGAGGGGGCCAAACCAACTAGAGAGGCTCAACGCCGTCTCAACCCTCCGATGATGGAAGTAGTGAAAAAGGAGATCATAAAGCTTCTAGATTGTGGGGTTATCTATCCAATCTCGGATAGTAGGTGGGTTTCGCCGGTTCAATGCGTACCAAAGAAATCAGGAGTGACGGTGGTAGCTAATGCTGAGAATGAGCTTGTCCCTCAACGGATTCAAACCGGTTGGAGGGTGTGCATTGACTATAGGAAGCTAAACACCACAACGAGGAAGGACCACTTCCCATTGCCGTTCATTGACCAAATGCTCGAGAGGTTAGCGGGTTATGCTTTTTATTGTTTTCTTGATGGTTATTCTGGTTATAATCAAATTGTCATTTCACCCGAGGACCAAGAAAAAACCACTTTTACATGCCCGTTTGGTACGTTTGCATATCGTCGCATGCCTTTTGGTTTATGTAATGCACCTGCTACATTTCAAAGATGTATGATGAGCATATTTTCTGATCATGTAGAAAAGATAATTGAAGTGTTTATGGATGATTTTAGCGTATTTGGTGATTCGTTTGATAGTTGCTTGCATAATCTAAGTGTGATCCTAAAACGTTGTGTTGAAACTAACCTTGTACTTAATTGGGAAAAGTGTCATTTTATGGTTAAACAAGGTATCGTTTTAGGTCATATAATCTCTGAAAAGGGTATTGAGGTTGATAAGGCGAAAATAGATCTTGTACGTCACTTACCCTCTCCGACTTCGGTTAGAGAGGTTCGTTCGTTTCTTGGTCATGCAGGATTCTATCGTAGGTTTATCAAAGATTTCTCGAAGATAGCACAACCTCTTTGCCGACTCCTACAAAAAGAAGTGGCTTTTGAATTCACCAAGGAGTGCACTGCATCATTCAACCAACTCAAGGAGTTGTTGACCACGGCACCCATCATTGTTCCACCGGATTGGCGTCTACCTTTTGAGCTCATGTGTGATGCGTCCGACTATGCTCTAGGAGCTGTTTTAGGACAAAGAAAGGACAAGAGGCCGCATGTCATTTACTACGCCTCACGGACGTTGAACGATGCACAATTGAACTACTCCACTACGGAAAAAGAACTTCTTGCCGTTGTCTTTGCTTTAGATAAATTTCGATCATATTTAATTGGAACTAAAGTAATTGTTTTCACTGATCATGCAGCTCTGAAGTACTTGCTCACCAAAAAGGAAGCCAAGCCACGGCTAATTCGATGGATATTATTACTTCAAGAGTTCGACATAGAGATTCGGGACAAGAAGGGAAGTGAGAACGTGGTGGCTGACCACCTAAGCCGAATGGTGCATAATGAGGAGTTGGTGCCGATTTTGGAGACATTCCCCGATGAACAATTGCTGTCCATTAAGGTTAGTGCACCCTGGTATGCCGATATTGTTAATTTTTTGGTGTCAAAACGTATTCCAAGTGAGTTCACTAGGCACCAACGTGATAAACTTAGGCATGATGCACGGTTTTATGTGTGGGATGATCCGTACTTATGGAAATTTTGCCCCGATCAGATTATACGTCGTTGTGTGCACGATTCTGAATGTCATTCAATTTTGAGTTTTTGTCACACATATGCATGTGGAGGGCACTTTGGTACACAACGCACAGCCCTTAAGGTGTTACAATGTGGATTTTATTGGCCGAGTATTTTTAAAGATGCTAAAACTTTTTGCTTAACATGTGATAAATGCCAACGAATGGGTGGTATTAGTGCAAAGGACCAAATGCCGCAGGTTTCTATCCTAAATGTTGAAATTTTTGATGTTTGGGGTATTGATTTTATGGGTCCTTTTCCTTCTTCGTATGGCTTTACATATATTTTGCTTGCGGTTGATTATGTGTCAAAGTGGGTGGAAGCCAAGGCCACCCGGACTAATGATTCTAAGGTGGTTGCAGATTTTATTAGAACTAACATTTTTGCAAGGTTCGGAATGCCACGAGTGATCATTAGTGACGGAGGGTCACACTTTTGCAATCGGACTATTGAAGCGTTATTGAGGAAATACAGTGTCACCCATAAGGTTTCTACACCTTACCATCCTCAAACTAATGGGCAAGCCGAGGTTTCTAACCGTGAGATCAAGCAAATCCTAGAGAAGACCGTGGGGCCAACAAGGAAGGATTGGAGCTTACGGTTAGATGATGCACTTTGGGCGTATCGTACGGCGTACAAAACCCCCATTGGGATGTCCCCCTTCCGACTTGTCTATGGCAAGGCGTGCCATCTTCCTGTTGAATTGGAGCACAAAGCACTTTGGGCCATTAAGAAGTTTAACATGAACCTCGAGGAAGCAGGAAGTCAAAGGAGATTGCAATTGAATGAGCTTGATGAGATACGGCTTGAGGCGTACGATAATGCAAGCATTTACAAGCAAAAGACCAAAGCTTTCCATGACAACATGATCCGTGGGAAATCATTCTCAATTGGGCAGAAAGTGCTATTGTTCAATTCCCGTTTACGTTTGTTTCCCGGTAAGTTACGTTCTAAGTGGATTGGACCGTTTGTTATTACTAACATATCTTCTTATGGTGCCATCCAGATTCAAAGTCTCAAAACAGGTCATGAATTCCAAGTGAACGGACACCGTTTGAAGCCATATTATGAGAACTTTGTTGAACAAACTGTGGAGGATATTTCTTTGGGTGCCGTGGGCACAAATGGAGAATAAAAGGGCTTTTCGTCCGGCTGTACGACGTAAAAGAAAGCGCTACTTGGGAGGCAACCCATGCAATTCAACAAAGGAAGACCAAGGAATTACTTCAATTCCAGATTTGCGTTCCTAAACCCTTCTCTTTGTTGTTTATTTTGAATCTGCCTATTTAGTTGTTTTACTTGCTGTTTTATGTTTCTTTTTGTTTAGTGTGGTTTTATGCTTGAAACATTGAGGACAATGTTTGATTTAAGTGTGGGGGGGGGTAACTAAGTGTTTTAGATACAAATTCGTGGGATTTTATCACCCTAAACTTGAAGACTTGTTCCTTGCTGTTTTTAAGTGTTTTTGAGCAGTTTTGATGTGTTTTAGTGTGTTTTGAAGTAAAAATCCGAAAATTACATAAAAATTTGAAAAATTTGTTTTAAAAACCCAAAAAGAGTTGTTTTTGTGTTTGTTTGTGTCTTAGGGTACCTTCCAACACAATGATGAGGATTTGGTTTTTAAGTGCATGACTGTTAAAGAAAGTGACTAACATGGATGAAAGTTTGATTTACTCTTTGTTATGTTTAGTTGTGGTTATAACTTATGAATTCACATGCAATCATAAAAAAAAAAAAATCAGTTTTTGTAACATGCTTGAAGGAAGGAACTCAAACTAACGCTACAACCTTGTGAGACTTGAGCCTAAACGCTTATTTGGAGAGTTAAAATCTGTGCATTCTTTGTTTTCTAAGTCGTTGCATGATCTCATTATTCCTTGCTTGGTTGCTACTTAGAAGGCGTTTCATCATTTAGTTCCAAATGCTAGAACTCATGCCCATTTCATTCAAAGCATGTTATTGATTTGCATAACACATATTCAAGATGAAGTTGTGTAGTGACCACCACCTTAGCCAAAAAGCCGTGTGCCCTATGTCATTGTGATTTGTAGGTTTTAACCCCATTGAGCCTTGTTAGCCTTCGTTATTTGTTAACCCATGTTTTCCTCACCTAGCCTAGTTTAGGACCATCCAAACCCTTGTTCTTAAAGCATAGTAAAGCATGATTCAAATTGAATTCCTTTTGATTTATGTTGGCAGAAAATAAGTGTGGGGGAAGTGTTTTTCATGAGGAATTGTGTGCCAAAGGCACGGCAAAGAAAAGTTGAAGAAAAAAAATATGAAAAGTTTGAAAAAAAAAAAGAGTTGAAAAATTGAGAAAAAGAGTTCCAAAGTATTGTTTGTTGAAGTAAGGGTCCAAAACAATGAATTCGGCCCTAAGAAGTTGTTTAAGTATCCCCCTTGTGTGTTAAAGTTAATTTCTGCAATCTAAGTGAATTCTAAGTCTCAATTTCATTGCTTTGCTTACTATTGCTTGAAGAACGTTTGTTTTCCCTATCCTTTCTTTGTTAACCAATACCCCAAGCCCCATTACAACCCTTAACTTCTATCTTGAGTGTTATGTGTTTCAATTTGTGGAGTTTGAATTTGGTATGAGCATATGGTGTCACTGGTTCTCGCATCTAAGTAGTAGCATTCCATTCATGAGATCATATCAAAACAGGCTTCTTAACTCTAGAAATTGCGTTCTTTGTGATACATATATGTGAGCATTCGTTTTCATTTCTACATCAATCTTCTCACATATGACTAGTGTAGGGTGTGGAGTTAGAAAATCTGAGTGAAAATAGAGTGTATATCTTGTAAGGAATTGAGGGAATTCTCTAAGGCATGTTACTACATTCAAAGCATTGTTTTGATTGATTACTTGTGAATTAGTAAGTGGTGGCTTTAATTAAGTATGTGCTTGTGTAAAGATGACTCAAATTTGTGGGGATAACAATCTTTAACATGTCATGTGCATTGGAAATCCCTGAGGCAATTGTTGGAAGGTTTAGGTTTTGTTTTGGTTAGTTTGTTTCATTTTGTTTTCTTTCTTTTGTTTGTTTTGCTCGAGGACTAGCAAAAGCTAAGTGTGGGGGAATTTGATAGGAGCATATTTATGCGCCTTAGTTAGCTAGTTCTTATGCATCTTTGTTATGTTTTCTTCGTTAAAGTAGTCTTTTAAGCTACTTTCTTGTGTTTTCAGGTTTAGCGGACGTATTACATGAAATGATGCAGTTTGGAGCTTTTGGAGCAGAAAGTGAGCTTGAAGTAAAAAGGACATGCTTGGAACGCAAGGTTGGGATGAAATTGAAGAGTTGAAGATTTGAGGTTTCCTACTTGAAGTAGGAAAGCTAAGCCTAAAAGTTTCCATTTTGGGTTGATCTTTCCTAAATCGGAATTGGCAACCAAAGTTTCTAAAGTTGGAAGTTTCTATTCTTGGAGGTTTCCATTTTCGTGAGTTTCTATTCTCGGTTTTGGGCTTTTGGATGACCCATCCTTAACTCTTGGACCTATGCCGTACCTAAACCCTAACCCTAGCCCATTGTTTCAGCCGCACCTAGGCCTTGTTCACATGCAAAAATCTGATTGGAAATCCCTAAGCCTATGCCGCACCTTTCCATCCAAAAAGCCCTATTTTACAAACCTTAACCCTAGCCCATTGTTCTAATCTGAATTGCTAGGGTTTTTAAGTGCCTATATATATATATTTCTACACCCTAGCCGCACATCTTCTTCCCTCTCCATAAAAATCAGAAAACCATATCCCTTTCCCCACCTTGCCGCAGCCA
This sequence comes from Malus domestica, assembly GCF_042453785.1. Taxonomy (NCBI): domain Eukaryota; kingdom Viridiplantae; phylum Streptophyta; class Magnoliopsida; order Rosales; family Rosaceae; genus Malus; species Malus domestica. The sequence goes on along the minus strand of NC_091665.1, from coordinate 14,339,935 downwards.
CCATCACCCAAATCCCTTCCTTGCCGCAGCCATTCATCCATTCCAGCCACCATCCTCCACCTTTAGACACCATTCCACACCTCCATAACTCTTTCCCACACCTTGCCGCACCACCCTACCATCCTAACTCCATTCTAAAAAACCAAAAACACATCTAGAAACTCCATTCACGCCAGAACCTGTCCCTCACCTTTGCCGAGCCCAACCTTCACCCAACTCCATATTTTCTGACCCCAAACCTTCCTAGCCGTGCCCTACACCTATCCTAGACAGTTTTCCACCATTCTCCCTCATCCAAAACCATCCAAAAACCCCCTAACCCTCACTGCCGCAGCAAGGAGAAGAAGAAAGAGGAGCTTTCTGTGCAGATTTCAAAGTGGACTTCCTTGGCATTTTAGGTGTAATCTTTCTTATGTCTTCGATGTTTCAATTCAATAAACTTTGTGTTGTGAGTATGAGGAACTAAACCCCCTTAGTTGGGGGGTGATTCGAAACCATGTACATGCTTGCAATTTGATTCGATTACATTCAGTTGTTATTTCATAAGTTGTGGATTCAATTCGTTCATCTATTTGATTGATACTTATTTATGTATGTTGATTGAGAGTGCACGCTTAGTTTTCATGCATGAATATGATGCTAGATTATGAGGGAGTTTCACCTAATAGTTATAATCTTATAATCACAAGTAGTGAAGATCGCTTGAAAACGATCGCGTTGAATGAATTCTTAGCATAAGTTTCATGCAATTCATAGTAACAAATGCTTCGTCAATGCTTATGTTTTTCATAAAACGTACTGATTCTTGCTTGTATCTCTATTATGCAATTCATGTAGGGAACTTGTAGGGAATGTTTTGAGTTGTCGTATGCAATCATCCAACTTGATAAATTCTGGAAAAACTGAGGGTTAATTAGTGCAATTCACGGTTAACTTGGGGCGTTGAGTATTCATAGTTTATCGGAAGAACAACTGAAAATCGTTTTGTTTGCAAGTGTGACATGTGTGGAGAAGAACCTCCTAACTAGCCTTTTATCCATCCTTTTCACCAAAATCGTTTTTACAATCTGTGTTAATTAAAGTTTCTGTTTTGTTTTCAATTTCTGTCCAAAACTATTCCCCCTTTATTTTGAAGTCTTAGATTAGTTAGAAAGTGTTTTGATTTGTGTTTCTAGGTGTTTTGATTCAAGTTTTCAACCAATTTCGTCCAGATTAGTGTAAGTGCTCAAAACTGCCCAGAAAGTGGTTTTTAGGCAGTTTTGAGCCTTCTAGTTGCTGTTTTAAGTTTTAGGTTTGTTTAAGTGTTTTAACTTTTAGTTTTGCATTCTTTGAGTCTAGTTTAGTGTTTTTAACTTTGTTTTTGAGTGTTTAAGTCAGTTTCCAAGCGTTTAGCAATCCCTCCTAATCCCCGGTCTAGAACGATCCCTACTTACATCTTTACTACAATTTGACAAAAAGAGGGTTTAATTTGTGTGCTTAATATATTTCGCATCAAGAAGGAACCTTCTAACTAGCCTTTCCCCATTCTATTTCATCAAAATCGTTTTCATTAAAGTTTGTTTTTAAAGTTTTTGTTTTAAAAGTTAAATTCGTCCAAAATCAATCCCCATTTACTTAGTTGAGTCATAGTAGTTAGAAATCACTTTAGTTTATGTTTTTAAGTGTCTTAGGTCAAGATAAAACCAATTTTCGTCCAAGATTGAGTCTAGTGTTCAAAACTGCCCAGATTGTGGTTTTAAGGCAGTTTTGAGTGTTTTTGGGCTGTTTTGAGTCTTTTGGTTTGTTTTGGTGTTTTAAAGTTTAGTTTTGCATTCTTTGAGTTTAGTTTAGTGTTTTAAACTTGTTTTTACGTATTTGAGTCTGTTTTCAAGTGATTTTGCAATCCCTCCTAATCCCCGATTTAGAACGATCCCTACTTACATACTTTGCTACAATTGATAAAAAGAGGGTTAATTTGAGTGTCAACATAATTTTCACATCACGAACCAATACGCCTACAACATTTTCTAATTTTGGTCTCGATTTGTCGGTTAATCCATCACCCTCATCGGCATTGTCAGATGCTGCCAGTATTCTCTGTTCTTTCGATTCAATTCATATTGGAGGTGTGGTTCTAATGCTTATGCTATGTATCACACACTATCTACACCGAAATAGACTCGAACAAAAGGATGAGTCGGCTGGAAACTAACTCGAATGACAATCAAGTGCAGTAGTATTCTCCCATCCGCAGAATCTCCCTTTTCCTTTTATTTGCCTTTCTTTTTTCGTAAAGAAAATTAAAAGGTTTACGTAGCATCTATTCCTCTTTCTTTTCTTCTTTTTCTTTTGCTTTATAAGTTAAAGCAATCTATTAATTGGTTCATATTCACTTCTTGTTTTTCTTTGGAAATTAAATGCAAATGTCAATGTATGAGTTTTGCACCATAGTTTTTGCTCAATACATAAAAATTAATGAAATGCCAATAGGGCAAAAATAAAGCAATGTATGAAAAGAAGAAAACAAAAAATAGTCTTGCAATATTCTTTAAAAAATTATATTTTTGAAGGCTAAACGTAGCCTAAGTTATTTAGGTCTCTATGACCGGAGATGACCTAACACCTAGGCTCTCGCATTTGGAAACAACATGAGGATTTGTAGGTTAGAGAAGGGTTGATGATTGTAGTATTGCAAATGAGACAGGAGTCTCATGGCATTACAAGAACACCAATAATGTTCTTTTTTTCGGTCGTGAATAATGATAGATATCATTTGCACACACAAAACTGACCATTTATTAGAGAATGTGAGCAAATGTGTCATTTTGTACAATATCATTGCCCCAAGAACAAATATTAGAACAAAAACTATCTTGCAACAACTAAATTGAGAAATGGCTAGTTTGTAAGAACTAGAAAAATGATGGTTTTGTTTTTGTTAACACAATAGCAACGCTTTCTATTGGTCTGTTAGCCAAAGCTTTTGCATAAATGAATCCCAGCCAAAACCAAAACCAAAATGAAAAACAAAAAGAAATAGGAAAAAGGAAAAAGGAAAAAGGAAAAGTAAAGTAGGCCGACAACTACTTTGGCTAAAGCTAGTAGGTAGGACTGTCCGATCCTTGCCTTGCGAAAGTTAGGTTTACCACCTCCTGGCATGGTTTGGGAGTTTTATTTGTTTAATTTCCTCCCGAGAATGCAAGCCTCTGCCGATGTCAATAAAGTGTGGAGTTATAGAAAGACGAGTGTGCGGGTGCAAAGCCAAGAGCTTGTGCATAGCACTAAAGAGTGCAAACATGTTGAGAGAAGCTCTTCCATCCGATCTGGTGATGACCAACAGAGGGGGAGAGAGAGAGATCAGCGTCGACGCTTCTCAAGCATTTGAGGAGTCGAGGACTTGTATATATCATTGCATTTTCTGAAAAAGTATGCATCCGGAACATGGTGTTTGGATAAACTTGGTAAGATCCTTCAATGTAAAGAATTTTCAAAGAAATGAAAAGTTCGGCAAATTTTTTACAAGGTGAATCGCGGAAGCACAAAAATCAAAAGAAAATTTTGCTACTTCTAAGGGATTCAGCTTGTGAAAAATAGATCAAATCTTTTGTTGCTTTGAATATTATTTACACTAAGGATATTAGCAAGTTCATTCAAACACCATGTTAAGGATGCATAATTTTCACAAAATACAATGATTCAAGTCCTTGACTCCTCAATTGCTTTGAGAAACTTTGATGGTGATATTTCTTTTCCTTTTGGAAGCTCACTATCATCTATGAAGGTTAATCACCTTCTGAACCAAATTGCTATACAGATGGTTTGTAAAGTTGTAGCGTGTATCGCCATGAATAGGTAATCTACTCCATATTGTTTGGTACGGTGGTGGTAACATATTGGTCTCTCTCTCTCTCTCTCTCTCTCTTTCTCTCTCTCTCTCTCTCTCTCTCTCTCTCTCTCTCCAATTCATGGTGATATGATGTATTCCGAGCATACACACACATAAATAGCTGAAAAAGGATTGATGGAACGAAGGCAATTTTGGCTTACCTTGGAACAAAGTTGAAAAAGTTTGAAGGGTGGATTGGTTGTTCCTTTACTTTTTGTTTTACTGGCTTACCTTCATGTATAAGTAGTATTGAGACCCTCCCACACATACATATATGTATCCCTACAACACAACTCTGATACATGTTATCCTATAAATTCATATGGACACAATATATCAGCAGTATTGAGAAAATCTCTTGATAAAAAGAACAAAAACACAATTGATTTCTGAGCAATATTTGAATACTTATGACCCTTTCTTAATTGCAATAGTTAGGCTGCAGCAAAACAGTAATTCGGTTGCTTGATTATGTTGGGAAAAAAAGTTATCAATCCTACGGAAACAGAGAAGTGAGAACAAACTGAACAAGATTCAGAAAAACAGATTAGTAAGTCATAGGCCACAACATAGAAGTTTGCTTGATACCTTTTATTTCCTCGATCATTATGCTGCTGTGTTAATATGTAATATATCTGGATGAAGGAAATTTATTAGAAGTAGAAAGCTGTGATGAAGGCAACTTAGTGTTTCCCAGGCTATTTGGGAGGATGCAGTTTATGAATATCACTGATTTCTATGTGAACCTTGATTGCATGTCCACATTGCAAAAACTTGATCTATCAGGAAGCAACTTTGTTAGCCTTCCCACCTGCAATAACAATTTGTTAACTTGCAGGAACTTTGTTGCGTGACCGCAAGCTGTGGTGCCCATGTAATGCCGGAGGATGAACACACAAAGAAGAGGTATCAGAGATAACGAAGGTGGTGAAGATAATGAAGGCCGACTGGCCGAGGTCCATGAGGATGAAGATTCTGCATTTTGTTATTTTTTTTTTCCAGGAGTGAAGCTTGAAGGTTGCTGTTTGGTTCCACCTTTGTGTTTCTGTTGGCGCTTTGCGTGTTCCCTCATCTAGGAGAGAAGGAAAGAAGAAAATAAGGAGTTGCAATCATGATTGAAGGTTGTAATTAAGTTGGCATTTGTTTCTTCTTTTGGTGGAAAAATAAGTTTCTTTGCAAAATAAATAGAATAGGATTAGACGAGATTATTCTCGATAACAATCAATTTAGGAGGCATAACACCCACCCTTCCCCGAAGAAAGGGGACCAATACTTCCCGGGAAAAAATGACTCAGTTTGATTATCCATAAACAAATATACTTTCGATAAGTGAGAAAGATGAACTGTATCTTCAACAAGGTCTATGCTCACGTTTTGATGATTACAAACCATACGATATGTACGGAAATACAACAAAAATATGAATTGTTGTAGGATTACACGAATGAATGACACAAAAAGGAACTCGTGAAAATGTAGAAACTCAAAAACACTCCACATGAATCATGATGCATGGTAGTAAAAGTCTATAAGATGTAAAGTACAATTGCCCAAACAGGGTAGACGAACAAAATGATTATGCCAACAGTGTTTGATATTCCGCCAGGTTTGGTGAAAGCATCTCTGAACCCACCGGCTGCCCGGATGTGTTCTTGAAGCAAATAACCTGCGATGAGAAGACATATTACAACACCAATCCAGTCGCCCCTCACAGTGTCCGCATATAAGCTAGGAGCAACCACTATAAGAAGAATCAACACAGCCGGCAATTCCAGCCACTCTGGAGGTTATCATCATAGTTTGTGACCACAATCAGTAAACAGAATGGGATTAGGATAATGTAACAACCATTTTGCTCACCAGCATTATCACTGTATTAATTGCCGTTGGACGAGTTTAAATTTAAAAATTTGCCTAAGCAGACTGATTAAATCAGTCATCCAACCGCGATGAAAGTGGTGGTAATGCTCACATTAGGAATTAAAACAATATTTCGCCTGGGAATCGTTTAGGGAAGAAAAGCCGTAAGACAACACCAACGAAAGCAATCCATTTTCCTACCTCTCCCCTGAGAAAATACAGATTTTTTAGCTATAGTCAGGGAGGGTTTAGGGAATAAAACGGACCGAAAACACAGATAACAGGAAATATGTAACTGCTGCACACAGTGTAGAAAGTCACCTGAAGATGTCGAACAATATCGAAGGAAGGGTGAAGAAAATGTAAGGGATCAATAGCCCTGTAAGAATGTTCGATTTCCAGTTTGTTCGATCCAAGATCAACAGATAGCTACAGCAATCACAGAAACAAATAGTTAAGCTTATGTATATTTTCTCGAATCAGTACAAGTGAAATTAAAATGCCACACAAAGAACAATTAACAAAATACAGAACAAACTAAATTAACATAATTTACATGAAAAAAATGAACATAAAATTGCTAAAATAAAAAAAATAAAAAATAAAAAAAGAGATCTAAATTATTGAAAACCAAAAAGAAAAAAAAAGGGGGTTCAATACAGGATCTGGAAACCCTGTTAGAGTTCTATGGAATTGCATAGTACAAAAAAAAACAAGAAGAAATCAATAAGATTTTGATTTCTATCAAGAACACAAAAGAAAAATGGAGATGCCAGGAAGATGAAGAGCTCTGTGTATTTTCTGATTTCATTCAGCTATGACTGAAATGATTAATTAGCTACAAACATAGAGTGGGGAAGATATATCCGTTTGAAGGCACACTACCACACCCATTACACAAACTCACGTGTATTTCACATGCTCACATATGAGTGAGATGTTATACCATGAGACACACATATATTTGGCCTATTAGCTTTGATTTAATCTCAGCCTTACATTTCAAAACTAAGAGAAAAAAGACTTTGAATCACAATGAACCAGAACACAACAAACACAAGGCAGCTGCAAGGCTTAAACATCAACACTCTCCTCTAAGCTGGCAGCTGACTTTACTCCTAGCATTTCTCTGAAATAGTTGAACTTCTCCTTTGGTAGTGCCTTTGTCAGGATATCTGCCATTTGTTCTTCAGATTTGCAATAAATAAGTTCAATCTCATTCTCTTGTATTGCATCTCTGATGAAATGAAATTTCCTGCTAATGTGTCTTGTTTTCTGATGAAACACAGGATTCTTGGCAATAGCTATTGCTGAAGTGTTATCACACATTAGCACAGTAGGTTCAACTTGTTCTTCTCCGAAGTCTTCCAACACAAATCTTAACCATTTGGCCTGAGATGTTGCTTCAGCAGCACTTACATATTCTGCTTCTGCAGTGGATAATGCCACTGTGTTTTGTTTAATTGATGCCCAAGAGAACACACCTGAGCCAAGATTGAAAGCATACCCTGATGTACTTTTCATGTCATCAATACTCCCAGCCCAGTCACTGTCACAATATCCAATAAGAACTGCTGACTTCCCTTTTACATATTCAATGCCAAAATCCATAGTACCTTGAATGTATCTCAGTACTCTTCTTGCTGTTCCCATATGTTTCTTAGTTGGACCATGCATGAATCTTGCCAAGAGACTAGTACCAAACATTATATCTGGTCTAGTGGCAGTAAGATACAGAAGACTTCCCACCAATTTCCTGTATTCAGACTCATCTGCAGCTTCACTCCCATCATTCTTGCATAACCTTTCATTTGCTGCCAGTGGTGTTACCACAGACTTACAACCTTGTAGTCCAAATTTCTCCAGCAGTTTCATTGCATATTTCTTTTGATGTATGAAGATGCTTTTCTTGGTTTGAACAATTCCCATACCAAGAAAATGATGTAGCAATCCCAAATCAGTCATCTCATAATGCTGCATCATGTCGTTTTTAAATCTGTCAAGCATTGTGTCACTACTTCCAGTGTACACAATATCATCAACATAGACAGAAACTATGAGAATCCCTGACCTTTCAACCTTAGTATATAAGGTGGCTTCATTAGGACTTCTTTTAAAACCTGCCTTGGTGAAGTAAGAATCAATTTCATCATACCAAGCTCTTGGAGCTTGTTTAAGGCCATATAATGCCTTACTTAACTTATACACTTTATCCTCATTGCCTTGTATGACAAATCCTTGAGGCTGATCAACATAAACTTCCTCTTTGAGTACACCATTAAGGAATGCAGATTTTACATCTAACTGGAATAGTTGCCATTCTTTCTGAGCTGCAAGTGCAATCAAAGTTCTTATGGTGTCAAGTCTAGCAACTGGTGCAAAGGTCTCATTAAAGTCAATGCCTGGCTTCTGTGAATAACCTTTTGCAACCAGTCTAGCTTTGTTTTTCTGAATGCTTCCATCAAGGTTCAGTTTTGTTTTGTATACCCACTTCACACCTATCACAGGTTTGCTAGATGGTCTATCTACCAGCATCCATGTATTATTCCTCTCAATCATGTCTAGCTCAGCTTGCATAGCTTTCATCCAAGACAAATCTAGGGCAGCCTCTTCATAATTCTCGGGTTCCATAATGCATACATTACACTGTGCAATGACTTCATTTAAGGATCTCCATTTCTTTGGAGTAGAATCATAGCTCTGTGATAGATCAATGTTTGAGCTTGGATCATCAGCATTAGTATTCAAATCATCTAGTGAAGTATCAGAAATAACTTCAGGGAATACACTGCCATCTTGAACATTTGATCCTTGAGTTAGATCAGATTCTGCCATATCAGTAGTGATCGATACACTGGACTGTTTTCCAGAGCTGTAATCCCAATCCCATCTAGCACTCTCATCAAATACTACATCTTTAGACAATATAATCTTACTAGTGATAGGATCAAATAATCTGTATCCTTTCTCACTGGTTCCATAACCCACAAACACACATTTGTGACTGTTGCACTCAAGTTTGTGTCTTAAATTCATGGGAACATGAACATAGCATACTGACCCAAAAATCTTCCAGTGTGCAATTCCAGGTTTTCTTCCACTATAGGATTCAAAAGGAGTCTTTTTATCCAAAGCCTTAGTGGGACATCTATTGAGGAGATACACTGCAGTGTGCACAGCTTCTGCCCAAAAATGGTATGGCATGCCCTTTTCATGTAACATAGATTTTGCCATCTCCACCACAGTTCTATTCTTTCTTTCTGACACACCATTCTGTTGTGGTGTGTATGACATGGTTAGTTGCCTTTGAATCCCAGAAACATTGCAATAGTCACTGAATTCAGAAGACAAGAACTCACCACCTCTATCACTTCTTAGATACTTGATTTTGTACCCACACTGCAATTCTGTCATTGCTTTGAACCTTTTGAAATACTCCAATGCCTCGGATTTGTACCTCAGAAAGTAGACCCATGTCATTCTCGTACAATCATCAGTGAACAGAATGAAGTACTTGTTTCCAGCATTTGAGGCAATTTGCATTGGACCACAGATATCAGTATGTATCAATTCAAGTGGAAATTTAGCTCTCCAAGCAGATTCTCTTGGAAACTCATCTCTATGTTGCTTGCCAAGCATACACCCTTCACAGACATTCTTGGAATTTTCCAAGTGAGGTAGCCCATGAACCATTTCTTGCTCCCTGAGTTGCAGCAAACTCCTTGTGTTTAAGTGCTCTAACCTCTTGTGCCAAATCTGAATGCAATGAGATACACTAGCTTTTAATGCTAGTGGTGTGGCAGGCATCATTGTTAAAGGAAAGCATCTGTTGCTAGTCATTTGAACCTTAGCAACCAGTCCATTCAAGTTCCAGCTATCAAAAATACAAACTGCATTACCACCAAATAGCAGATAGTAACCATGTTCCAACATTTGCCCCACACTTAGAAGATTTTCGTCCAAACCAGGCACTAGCATTACTTCTTGTATGTGCTTTCTTCCCATCTTGGTTTCAATGACTAGTGTGCCTATTCCTGCTACACTCACAACTTCACCAGTTCCCATTTTTACTTTTGCATTCAGATTTCTACTCACATTCACCAGCAAGCTTTCATTTCCTGTCATGTGGTTGCTACAACCACTGTCAATATACCAAGTGTTATTGACCTTCACCTGAGACACAGAGTTGCAAGCAAAAAATAATGTTCCCATATCATCAACCTGATTTGCATAGTTAGCCTTCTGCACCACTTTGTTCCCATTACAGTTTCTGACTTCATGACCAAATTTATTGCAATTTGTGCATTTAGATTTTCCTTCAAACCAGCACTTTCCATAGTGCAGTTTATCACAATGTTTGCAAGCTGTTTTGTTCGAATCATGAGAATTATTCTGCTTAGAGATAAAATTAGGCTTAGTATCCCACTTTTTCCCTTTGTTCTTCCAACTTTTCCCTGATTTCTGAGTACCAGAGAACCCACTGGGTTTTTGAAACTTAGACCCAACATTTAGGCTAGCAAATGCCTTTTCAGTGGAATGATCAGTATGCATATCAAGCCTTTGTTCATAACCCTTCAGAGAAGCAACCACTTCTTGGATTTCAAGTGTTTCAATATCCTTTGAGTGTTCAATCACAGCACAGATAGAGTCATAACTTCTAGGCAAGCTTATAAGTAATTTTTGAACAACCCTCTCCCTAGATAGTTCTTCACCATAACTCCTCATTTGATTCATGATGTCAAACAGTTTAGTAAGATATGCAGACAAAGATTCATCATCTCTCATCCTAGTATACTCAAACTCTCTGCGTAAACCTTGTAATTTCACATTTCTAACCTGTTTATCACCTCTGAATTCTTGCTGTAGGATATCCCAAGCTCCTTTGGAGGTTTCTTCATTAGAAATCCTGGGAAAAATTTGATCAGACACAGCTCCTTGAATCAACCCAAGGGCCTTAGCATCCTTCATTATGATCTCCGCAACGTTTGTTGACATTTGAGTAGCTGCATCCTTCTCCTTCTTTTCATCAGCTATCTCAACCACAGTCGATGACTCTGGGATAGTAAACCCAGTCTCTACAAGATCCCAAAGTCCATGAGACCTGAGAATGGTTCGCATTCTGATATTCCAGAATTCATAGTTCTCGCCATTGAAAATGGGAGTACGAAGTTCAGAACTCATTGATCCAGCCATGTTAGACACAGATCTTCGATTTGAAGATTTAAGAAACTCGATTCTTCAGCGATTCACTGAAGAACCCAGAAAACACAGATTCACGCCCAGATTAAAACGATGAACCAGGCTCTGAGGCCATGTTAGAGTTCTATGGAATTGCATAGTACAAAAAAAAACAAGAAGAAATCAATAAGATTTTGATTTCTATCAAGAACACAAAAGAAAAATGGAGATGCCAGGAAGATGAAGAGCTCTGTGTATTTTCTGATTTCATTCAGCTATGACTGAAATGATTAATTAGCTACAAACATAGAGTGGGGAAGATATATCCGTTTGAAGGCACACTACCACACCCATTACACAAACTCACGTGTATTTCACATGCTCACATATGAGTGAGATGTTATACCATGAGACACACATATATTTGGCCTATTAGCTTTGATTTAATCTCAGCCTTACATTTCAAAACTAAGAGAAAAAAGACTTTGAATCACAATGAACCAGAACACAACAAACACAAGGCAGCTGCAAGGCTTAAACATCAACAAACCCTACATCTCCAATAACTCACAATTACCCAGAAACATATTAGTTACCGTGAATTATGATAACTCCAAAACAAACCATAAACCATAACGTCCAATCCAAAACAAGGAGAGAGATGACATACATTGCAGCAAAAGAAGCAACCCATTTGAGAAAAGAAGTTCCAAATCCCAAGCTGCCGAGGCGGACGGCGTGGCCGGCAAGCTTCTTAGCAGCAGCACCGAGCACTTTGAAATCGTTGCTGATCAAATCGGCCGCGTCCGATTCAGTCATCATCTTCAAGTAACTCTGATTTATTGCCATCACCAAAACAGAGACAGAGACAGAGACGGAAAAAGAGTTTACTAGAAAAAGGCAGAGACAGTGTTAGGGACAATTGGATTTGACCTTATGTTACTGTATTTGTAAAGATCTAAAAATTCAATCTATACCAAAAGAGAAAAACGCCTGAATCACTGTTCATAAGCACAATGGATTTTTGATTTTGCCCCCGGTTATTTTGCTGTTATTTCGATTTTTCCAGTTTGCTTTGCTGTCAAACGGACAACAAAATGAGACACGTGAGTTTTCGCTATTTCTTCCCTCTCTCTCCTCGACTCGTTGTTCATCCTTTCCACGGCTTCAATCTTGCTCTCATGGTTTTAATCCCTTTTAATTTTCTTCTCTCGCGGTTTCGTTGCTTCCTTTCCACTGCTTCAATCTTTCTCCAACTGGCTGCAGACTCCATCAAACCCTAGAACGAGAAATCTTAAATCCACAACCCAAAACTCAGTCATATTTACCCAACGAAGGTAGATTAATAGAAGAAAGATTGCTCCATCAGAGCAGGCAAGATGGCTAGATGAGTATAATCCATTTAACTTGGTCAGACGACTGCTTTGACAAACATATGTTTGTGGATGAGATAGTCTACAAAAAGAGTAGGGAGGGCAACCCAGGAGGATGAATTAGAGGTAAATTGTACTAAAGTAGGTTACCCTCTTCATCTCCTCAAATAAATTTGATTATCTATCAATTTCCTTGAAATTATTTTTGGTTTCAAATTTATATCAATTGCTATGGTTTTGGAAGGGTGTATGGATTTGGGTAATTTTCATATTGTTTTGGGAGTTTGCCCACTTGAGGTAGAGCTTTTGTATACAGATTTGGGCTTTAGGCCAGAGTTAATCCAAATTGTTGAAGAGGAATTGGGGATTGATATCTGAAGGGGATGAATCTCTTCATTTTCCATTGCTCTCAACCTCCGACTGCAGAAGAAGCTCAAGTTCCTCCTCACTGACCCTCCACCTACCTCCATTGCTGCAAGCAAAGACTGTAACAAAAATCACAAACGCATAAGACGAAAAGAGAGAGCGAAAGCATGTCTAAACGTTAGGCCAACCTCGATCTCCTTCTTTCTTTTCAAAACGGGGTTTTGGAAACCCCTCTTGGTTCTCCTTCCCATTCGCCAGGTGTATATAAACCTCCCTAATTATTTGGGTTGCTCATTTTCTCTATCAATCTTGAAAAATCGACATGGGTATCTCTCAAGTCGAAAAGTTAATGGGTATCTCCCAAATCGTTGAAATGTTTGTTTAATGGGTATCTCTCAATTTCAGACTCACTAGGATAGTTTAGTTCTTGAGATCATGACTTTATACATGATTTAGATATCTTCTAATTTCTTGGTTTTGAATTAAATACACGTTCTTAAGTATATTTAAGTTACATGTTGCTAACCCAGTTAATTTTTTTATGCTCTATTTGCCTTCTCTATAACAGGTCTTGGATATTGATAAAGAACAAATGGTTGATTTACTGAGAAAAATAATAAATGAACAAAAACTAAAGGTATGAACCTCAGAGTGTTGTTTTTGGTAATTAGTTCTTGAATAATATGTAGTAACAATCTTAGTCGTTGAGTTTCATGTATGCAAATTTAGCCCTTTGTTTGAAATTTGGATTGTATGATTCAAATTTTATCGTATTTTGTTCAATTTCCAGCTTTGAACTCAGAGAAAGAGGTGGCTGTCATCGTTCAAATTCAATTTGAAATCATATTTCTTAGCATGTTGTTATATCACTGATCAGGTAAGGCTCAATTCTTTCGACATTGTCTTAATTATGGATTGCATCTATTGAATAATATTTGAGGCTAAGCTTAATACTAATCAATGTAGCTTCAAATTATTTTATTTTCAGTCTTCAAATTAAGACTAAAGATTTAACATCCTACAAGGTTCTTTGAATCATGTTGGTATTGGTTTTTGATGCGAAAATTAACTTAACACACAAATTAAACCCTTTTGTTGTCAAATTGTAGTATAAATGCAAGTAGGGATCGTTCTAAACTGGGGATTAGGAGGGCTTGCTAATAACCTCTAAACAGACTTAAAATATATAAATAAAGTTAAAAACACTAAACTAGACTCAAAGAATTCAAAACAAACTCAAAGAACTCAAAACAACTTAATAACACTCAAAACTGCCTAAAAACACAAATTGGGCAGATTTGGACTCTAAAACAACTTTGGAGGAATTTAGTGTTTTGACTTGAATCAAACCACTCAAAAACACAAACAAAACAGGAATTTAACACTTTGAAACAAGAAAGTAAAAGGGGGTTTTGTTTTTGTCTAATTTGAAGCAAAACAAGTAAACTAAAAACTCAAACAGAAAGTTGCACGAATTTGGTAAATTGGATGGTTGATGGGCTAGCTAGAGAGTCCTTCTCCACACATGACACACTTGCATACAAATTAATGTTCAGTTGTTTTTTCGATAAACTATAAATCTCAATGCCCCAGATTAACTGTGAATTGCACTAATTAACCCTCAGATTTTCCTATTTTCATTGAATTGGATGATTGCATGCGACAACCCAAATTATTCCTCACAAGTTCCCTACATGAATTGCATAATAGAGATATGAGCAAAGATCATTAAGTTCTATGAAAATCATAAGCATTGATGAGGCACTTGTAACTATGAATTGCATGAAACTTATGCCAAGAATTTACTTAACGCGATTGTGCACTACTTGTGAATATAAGTTCATAACGATTAGGTGAAACTCCCTTATATTCTAGCATCAAATTCATGCATACCAACTAAGTGTCGACCCTCAATTAACATACAAGAATAAGTTTTGAATCAAACAGTTTAAGTAAATTGCATTCACAATTTATGAAATCACAACTGAAAGTAATCAATTCATATTGCAAATATAGTCATGGTTTTGAAATTCCCCCTAACTAAATAGGGGTTTAGCCACTCATAGTTGCAACAAAATCAGAAAATAACAAAGTAGACATTAAAAGCAAGAATGAAGTACACCTAAAACGCTCCAATCTTCCAAGCTTGAAACGCCAAGGACCTTTGTTTTCACCACCTTGTTGTAGCACAAATGTCTCGGATGTGTATGGATATGTGGGAATGAATGGATGAAGATGGTATTTGTGTTTGTGAAGGTAGCTCTTTTTTGATGGATCAAGATTGTTCTTAGGAAGGGGAATGGTGGATGTATTTATAGGCTAAGGAGAGGACCACTTTAATTCCTTGCATGTGCAGTTTGTATGGGTGTGTGATGTCCATGTTTCCCTTTACATTTGCACACACATGACCTCCATCATTTCAACCACAAATCAACCCATTTTTCTGCCCATGTGTGTGTCTTTCCTTTGCCCATGTGTGTGTGTTTCCTTTGCATTTGCACACATGTTCTTCATTATTTTAGCCAACAATCCACCTATTTTCTGCTCATGCCAAGCCCTTCATGCTGTGCAGTTTGCATGTGTGTAGCTGTCCATGTTTCTCTTTTGCATGTGCCATGCCTTCTCTTTCTAGTTGTGCATTTCCACTTGCTCTAAAGCCAAATGAGTGCAATCATAACCCCATTTGCTGCTGAGTGTTGATGACAAAGCAAAACACCAAACAAGTGCCTTTACTTTCTCATTTTATTAGCCAAATCTACTTAGCCATTTTCTGAACCTTTTAGTTTTACAATGCCCACAACTTCTTCTAGAAAAATGATATTAACAATCCGTGAATTGCTCCAGAAAATAGACATCCGTAGCTTACCAAGAATATAAGGCTCATTTTCTCATTCATTCTGAGCTGTTCGTAACATGCTTCCAAAGTCAGCTAATCTGCACAGGCAGTTTTGATGAATTTGTTACTTAATATCTCACTTGTGCTACTTTTCTTTTCTTTGCTTGATAAATCACACAAAACACAAAAACATAATAAATAGCTCAAAAATATAAGGAACTAACTAAGAAAAGACAAGTGAATTTTATGTAAAATATATATAAATATGAGCTTAGCAAATACCTCCACACTTAGCTTTTGCTAGTCCTCGAGCAAAATAAAGAAAACAAAACACAACCTAAACCTTCCAATGTTTGCCTCAGGGATTTCCAACGCACATGACAAGTTAAAAATCATCATTCCCACAGATTTTAGTGAACTTAACACTTAAGCACATACTTAATCACAATCACCACTTACTAGTTCACATTTAACCAATTAAAACGATGTTTTGAATGTAGTAACATGCCTTAGAGAATTTACTCAATTCCTTACAAGATATTCTCTATTTTCACACACATTTTCTGACTACACACCCTACACTAGTTATATGTGAGAAGATTGATGTAAACATGAAAACAAACACTCACATATATGTATAACAAAGAGGGCAATTTTCTGGAGTTATTCAGCATGTTTAGATATGATCTCATGAATGGAACGCTACTACTTAGATGCGAGAATCAGTGACACCATATGCTCATACCAATTTCAAACTCCACAAATTGAAACACATAACACTCAAGATAGAAGTCAAGGGTTGTAACGGGGCTTGGGGTATTGGCTAATAAAGAAAGGATAGGAAAAACAAATGTTCTTAAAGCGATAGCAAGCAAAGTGATGCGAAAATTACTTGACACACAAATTAAACCCTCTTTTTGTCAATTGTAGTATAAGTATAAGTAGGGTATCGTTCTAGGCCGGGGATTAGGAGGGCTTGCTAAAACCTCTTAAAAACATAAAAAACAAAGTTAAAAATATTAAACAAGACTCAAGGACACAAAACTAGGCTAAAAACTCTAATAATTCGAAACACACTTAAAATGACTCAAAATAATAAAAACAATCAAAATAGACACTAGGAATTGAAATGGACGGAAATTGAATTAAAAGACTAAAAACAATGAAAACTAACTAAATAATATAATTTAATAATGGGGGTGATTGGTTTTGACGAGAAGTAAATTAAACTTAAATAAATTACAGAATTGACAAAAACATAAAAGTAAGGTAAAATGATAAATGACAGACTAGCTAGAGGGTTCTTCTCCACACATGACACATATGCAACCTAAATTGATTTTCAGTTGTTCTTTCAATAAATTGTAAATCTCAACGCCCCAAATTAACCGTGAATTGCACTAATTAACCCTCAGTTTTTCCACAAGTTATTGGGTTGGATGATTGCATACGACAACCCAAAACATTCCCTACAAGTTCCCTACATGAATTGCATAATAGAGATACAAGCAAGAATCATTAAGTTCTATGAAAAACATAAGCATTGACGAGGCACTCGTTACTATGATTTGCATGAAACTTATGCCAAGAATTTACTTAACACGATTGTGGATAACAACCTTCACTACTTGTGAATATAAGTTCATAACGATTAGGTGAAATTCACTTATATTCTAGCATCAAATTCATGCATGTAAATTAAGCATGCATTCTTAATCGACATACAAAAATAAGTTATCAATCAAGCAGTTAAGCAAATTAAATCACAACTTATAAATCACAACTGAAGGTAATCAATTCACATTACAAATATATTCATGGTTTTGAATTAACCTCTAGCCAAAATAAATTTAGTTACACATTATTATCAAATTAAACCAAAAGTAAAACATAAGTTGGAAAGATTTAACCGAGAGAGAAGGGTATTTCTGTCCGTGCCTTTGAACCCCTGCGAGCTGCTCTCTGTTCTCTGTCCTCCTCAGTCTCTCTGTGTTTCTGTTTCCTCTCTCTCCCGCCTATTTCTGCGCGCCCTCTGTCTCTCCAAGCAGCCTTCCCGAGCAGCAAAGCAGCTTTCTGTTTTTCGCTCTATCTCCAGCTCACGCTGCCCAAAGGCAGCTCTTTCCGTCTGCACTAAATCACGCTGCCAAGAGCAGCCAGAGCTCTTGGTTTCCCCCTTTTGTGCTGCGCAGGCAGCGTTTTATTTATTTTTCTTTTCCGCTGCACTAAGCAGCTTTTCTCCCCGTCAGTGCTCACCAACCCTATTCCATTTCAACATCCCATTATAAATATAAATATATATATTATATTTATATATTATATTTATATATATATATCTATATATTATAAATGTATATATATTATATATATATATATATATATATATATATATATATATATATATATTTTATGCTCTCCATTATTTTTCTCGTGGTCCACCCGTGTTCCACAATTTTCTGTTTACTATTTAAAACTAATTTGTGCCATTTTTATTTTCTTTGCATAACAAATCCTATAAACACGAAAATAACGTAAATAGCTCGAAAATATAAGAAACTAACTAAGAAAAGACGAGTGAATTTGAAGTAAAAATATATGTAAATATGATCCGATCAAATACCCCCACACTTAGCTTTTGCTAGTCCTCGAGCAAAACAAAGAAAACATGAAAAAGTACTAACATGAAAAACATTAGTTTCCCCCGATGTGACCCTCATAGAATTTCATTTGAGAACATAAATCATCAAGAACCATAGCTAGCACCAAAGAAGTTAATCCAAGTTCATCTTCCTTATTCAAATATTAGCAGTAATCTTTAAATCATCCTTGAAGTGTAGTGTGTGAGATAGCCATGCTAATGCAATTTCAAGTTTTATTTTTAAAATCATCATATGCAAACTAGCGACCTTCTCACTGGATATGCACTCAATCACACATGTGTTTAGTTTTAATGTGTTTCGCTCAAAGAAACAAATGTGAAATTTCTACCATAAGCTTGCATAAAGATCACTTCTCCACAGTCATAATTGCAAAACTTAAATCAAGAGGACTTTTATTGGATGTAATGAGGCTTAGGGATAGGGTTATTGAAACGAAAGAATAGGAAAACACAAATTCCAAGCTACATTGCAAGCAATTCTTTTGTTTAAATTTATAATAACTCAAGCTTTCCAACGATTCTTCTGAAACCTCCAATCACACCCTTAAACTGAAACTTTAAAAACATTCTTTTTTTTTTTTTTTTTTTTCTTTTCTTTTCTTTTCTTCGTATACAATCTTTCTTTTTCTTCTTCTTTTCTCTTTTTTTTTATACAAACATGAAATACCCCCACACTTATTTTTTTGCCAAACAC
Organism: Malus domestica; assembly: GCF_042453785.1. Classification (NCBI taxonomy): domain Eukaryota; kingdom Viridiplantae; phylum Streptophyta; class Magnoliopsida; order Rosales; family Rosaceae; genus Malus; species Malus domestica. The sequence continues at coordinate 14,321,107 of NC_091665.1, read as the reverse complement.
CTTCAAAGTACTTTACAAACATTTCTCATAAGACAATCTCGCATTGCTCGCTTGGAAAGGGTAAGGAAAAAATGTTTCAGGTATAAGGGTAGACATATCTGGTGATAAGAAATAAAAGGTTCAACATACACGGCTCAAATTGGCAATCTAATGATATCATTTTTCTTTGGGAAACATGGTTATTTGGGCCATGGTGGTAAACCTAATGCCTCTATCATTTCCAAGTTCATGCAATCAATGATAAACATTTCGAAAGATCGTTACGCAAGTTCTAGAGATATATCTCACATAAGTTCATCACACATGAAAGAATAGGAGTGTATGAAAAATGCACACACTTTCAATAGGCTCAAAAACTCACATGGGATGTATATGGTCACTAAATTCACATATGAAGCTTTAAGTCATGCTTTAGTTTCACATCAACAAGGCTATGTGCATTTGGTTTTTCAAAGATGATCAAACATATACAAAACTAACAAGAGAATTAGGAACTTCATAAAACATATGTTAACTAAGTTCTTGATGATCATGGTTCAAATTTTATCCAGTTATATCATTGGGTCGGGAAACTAACAAAAATCTAATTCAAAACAATAAGGAAAACAAGACAATATTTTTTTTGATTTTTAAATTTTCCGATTTTTTTTTTTTTTTTTTTATAGAGAAAACAAAACTAAAAAATAAAAAGCAACAACACAGAAACAAATGAAACCAGTTCGAAGTTGAAGGTACAAAAAAAATTTCAATTTGGTCATTTTTACCCTTTACCCCCATACTTAAACTGGACATTGTCCCCAATGTCAGAAAACACAATAATGCAAAAATAAATAAAATAAACAAAATAATAAAAAACAAAATAAAGCAATTGGACTGAAAACTTCCCTAATTTGCAGTAAAATTAAGCGATGACCCCCCAAGCTAAAATTCTGCAATCAACTTCAAGGGTGGAAATAACCAAAAGTTCCTGCAAAGAAAAGAAATAATTCAGTTAAGGACGCAAGAAAATGTAGAAAAATGCAAACGAAAAATTGAAAATGAAAATAAAAGATAATGAATAGAACTAATAGGTGATCATTGGTTGCTTGTTGACTTTCCACAGCTTTCCTCTTGAACTGATTTGGAATTCTGAGCGAGGATTGCACAGTCTGCATTCTTCTCTGCTTGTTTCCTCTGCATGGCGGGCAGGCACAAGGTAGCTGTTTTGGTCTGATTCTTTCTTCAATCTTTCCAAGTGCCCACCTCTTGCTTTCTTTCTCCTTGTCCCTAGCTGAATTGTCTCCACATGCTTCGAGGTATCATTTTCACTTCCCTTACTGTCCCCCAGGCAGATGTGGTAGACGAAGAGAAAACACAAAATGATGAAGATGAGTACTCGAGAGCAAGGCTAGGTAAGCAATCAGGAAGGGGTTCCAGGCAGTTGGCTCCAGATCGAAAGATTTAAACCAAGTGCTGGCTGATTGCTTGCTTTCTCCTTGTCGGAAAACAAAGACAAGGAGAAGGACATGGAGAAAGCATGATATGAGATACTCTTGCTTTCAACCTTTATGATATGAAATACTTTTGCTCTGGATGGGTTGTTTGCAGGGGTATCCCAGGGAATGAGGAATACAGAGTGACTCGAGAGGGTTCTTTGGGAATGCATTCTCGGAGATGAAGAAGTGCTGAGAGGGTGTGCCTTTGCTGTGGAAGGCGAAGGTAAATACTTATAGGACTTTTCTTCACAACCGGAACTGTTCTCTCACTCATTGTCGGCAGCCGGTGGATGGATGAATAGTACAAATTACGCGCTTTCTGACAAAGCTGCCCGTAATTTCCGCAAAGCTGCCAGTTGCATGTGACAAGTGCTGACTAGGCTGAGAGAGACAGATGGTTGGAATCGGCACTTCGACAGACTGCCCGTGATTTTCGCAAAGCAATTTACGTGTGACAAGTGACGACACGTCTGGACAAATTGATCTTTTGAAATCCGGGGTTCGGCTCGTGGTTGCTGAGCAAGCCCAGCCTTTAAGAAATGAAACGCCTCTTTTGAGAAAAGAATCCGGCTTTTGAGAAAGGAGCCCCGACTCTTCGATTTGCGAGAGGACGCTTCTCTGAGGAGCGCCTCTCCGATTTCTTCTTTTTATAGAGGCGCTAATTGTGTTCCACAACGCACTTGAGCTCCCTCCAGTAAACACTCCCTTCTTGCACTTCCGAAATCTTAACCTGTCCGATCTCTTCTTTCTCAACACTTTCAGAAAATGTCTGGCCCTTCCGATCGCCGTTTTGACTTGAACCGTGGTGAAGAGGCAGCCCCGCCTTCACCAGACAACATATGGCGCCCATCCTTCATATCCCCTACCGGTCCCCTTACCGTGGGGGATTCGGTGATAAAAAATGACATGACCGCTGCGGTGGTGGCCCGGAACCTTGTCACCCCCAGAGATAACAGACTGCTCGCTAGACGGTCTGATGAATTGGCGGTTAAGGAGTCTCTGGCTCTTAGCGTGCAATGTGCTGGTTCCGTATCCAACATGGCCCAACGCCTATATGCCCGAACCCGTCACGTTGAATCCTTGGTGGCTGAAATACAGAGTCTCAAGCAAGAGATTAAAGGGCTCAAGCATGAGAATAAGGAATTGCACAAGCTCGCACACAGCTATGCCACCAGCATGAAGAGGAAGATTGACCAGATGCAGGACACCGATGGTCAAATTTTACTTGATCATCGGAGGTTTGTGGGTTTGTTCCAACAACATCTGCCTTCGTCTTCTGGAGCGGCACCGCGTAGTGAAGCTCCAACTGATCAACCTCTGCCGCCTCCTCATTCTGTGGCCCCGCCGACTGCTGAAGCCCCTCCGACTACTGAAGCACTACCCGACCAATGAATACTATTAGTTTACATCATTGTAAAATATTTGTACTTTTATGTTTTTTTTTTTTTTTTTTTTTTTTTTTTTTTTTATCATTAATTTTAAATTTTATCTTTTTTTTTTTTTTTTTTTTATTATTATTATTTTTTTTTATATATGTAAATTAATGTAAAGAGACTTTATCTACCCTAAACAAGATTCACACGCAAGTAAACTAACAGTTAATGAACTTAAACAAGGTAAAATAAATGCAGTAAAGAGAAGGGTTTAGGAATGCAAATCTGATCGGAAAAAGATTTGTTGAGCAATTTCAAAGTCTCCCTTCGTTGAATGCTTGGGTTGCCTCCCAAGAAGCGCTTGATTTAACGTCTTTAGCCGGACGAATCTTTCCTTTAAACTCCCCTCGGCTCCAAAGCATGGAATTTATCTTTTAATGGGAGGTGATACTTGAAATGATTCGGCAATGGTTTGAATTCACGAGTGGGTGCCTGAATCATCAAAATCAGAAAAATGTTAGTATAAATAAAAATTAAAATTGGAGAAGATGGCTTACTTTCTTTTTCCGGCACAAACTCAATGACAAACACCACATTTTTGAACATTTCCGGGACTTTGAACTTGGCCAGGTTTACTATGATGGTTGTGGCTTGTCCCGGGTCATCAAACTCAACGGCTTTGGGCTTGATTGTCTCATGCACAGCCCCTTGGATGTATTCTTGACATGCTTCCACCACTTCATTCTCTTGAATCATTTTTCTTGGGAAACAAAGGCCTTTGAAATATTCAACACGATCTAGGACCTGCTTTGTTGCACCAAGAATAGGAATATCATTAGAATGAAATGAAATGGGAACTTCCTCACCTGAGTTGGATGACATATGGACTTCCGGAGTTTGCCGCAAGAATTCTTCTAAACTGCCCAGGTCGTCCTCCTCATCTTCTGCTTGCAGCAGTAATTCATCCCTGTTCGGGCTGTGTTTGGATGGTTCTGGGACAACTTCATCCTCCATGTCACCTTCCAAAGTGATGGCTTCATCGATTTTAACTTCTGCCTTTGAATTTGCAATGGTTGAATTGGAGACATCACTTTGCTCTTGAATCTGTGCCATGAATTCCATAATCTGCCCAACATGCATATCCAATTCGTCCACTCTTCTGACTCGGTCTTGCATCTCCTGGTTTTGATTTTCTACTCCCTGATTCAAAGAGGTGAGTAAATTATTAAGTGTATCATTAACCAAGGATGTACCTGAATTAAATTGGGTTGAATGTTGTGGTGGCTGTGACGGTTCATATGGCCGCTGATAGAACTCTTCCGATGGCGGCAATTGTTCTTCTTTTTGTGAACCCTGTACCGAAGAAATTAATTCTTCAAGCATTTGATTATAATCCACGGGCATACTTTGATTCGATTGGAATTGTTGTGGGGGATGCTGTGGTGGCTGCATAGGTCTTGAATAGAACGCGTCTTCTTGCTGCCAATATCCACCTTGTTGGAATTGTTGAGGTTCTCCCCACATGTAATCTGAATTACCTCTCCAATCAGAATTGTAAGCATTGGAAAACATGTTGCCCCTTGATTGGTTATGACCTTGATATCCCCAAACATCTTCATTGGCAGAAAATTGAGGACCTTGATATCCTTGCCCATAGGGCACATCAAATGTAGGGACACTTGGCATTGTGGTCCGTTCGGCATTATGAGTTAATTGAGCAGTGAGCTGTGCCAATAGATCTTGAAAGCTAGTAGAATCCAGGTCTTGCTCCATTTGTACCTCAATTCAAAGAAAGAAAAATAAATCAAATATCAAAAGTAACATACACAAACACAAATAAACATAAGCAAAAACAAAAATAAAAGGATTAGCAAAGTTGCTAATCCCCGGCAACGGCGCCAAAATTTGATGCGAAAATTACTTGACACACAAATTAAACCCTCTTTTTGTCAATTGTAGTATAAGTATAAGTAGGGTATCGTTCTAGGCCGGGGATTAGGAGGGCTTGCTAAAACCTCTTAAAAACATAAAAAACAAAGTTAAAAATATTAAACAAGACTCAAGGACACAAAACTAGGCTAAAAACTCTAATAATTCGAAACACACTTAAAATGACTCAAAATAATAAAAACAATCAAAATAGACACTAGGAATTGAAATGGACGGAAATTGAATTAAAAGACTAAAAACAATGAAAACTAACTAAATAATATAATTTAATAATGGGGGTGATTGGTTTTGACGAGAAGTAAATTAAACTTAAATAAATTACAGAATTGACAAAAACATAAAAGTAAGGTAAAATGATAAATGACAGACTAGCTAGAGGGTTCTTCTCCACACATGACACATATGCAACCTAAATTGATTTTCAGTTGTTCTTTCAATAAATTGTAAATCTCAACGCCCCAAATTAACCGTGAATTGCACTAATTAACCCTCAGTTTTTCCACAAGTTATTGGGTTGGATGATTGCATACGACAACCCAAAACATTCCCTACAAGTTCCCTACATGAATTGCATAATAGAGATACAAGCAAGAATCATTAAGTTCTATGAAAAACATAAGCATTGACGAGGCACTCGTTACTATGATTTGCATGAAACTTATGCCAAGAATTTACTTAACACGATTGTGGATAACAACCTTCACTACTTGTGAATATAAGTTCATAACGATTAGGTGAAATTCACTTATATTCTAGCATCAAATTCATGCATGTAAATTAAGCATGCATTCTTAATCGACATACAAAAATAAGTTATCAATCAAGCAGTTAAGCAAATTAAATCACAACTTATAAATCACAACTGAAGGTAATCAATTCACATTACAAATATATTCATGGTTTTGAATTAACCTCTAGCCAAAATAAATTTAGTTACACATTATTATCAAATTAAACCAAAAGTAAAACATAAGTTGGAAAGATTTAACCGAGAGAGAAGGGTATTTCTGTCCGTGCCTTTGAACCCCTGCGAGCTGCTCTCTGTTCTCTGTCCTCCTCAGTCTCTCTGTGTTTCTGTTTCCTCTCTCTCCCGCCTATTTCTGCGCGCCCTCTGTCTCTCCAAGCAGCCTTCCCGAGCAGCAAAGCAGCTTTCTGTTTTTCGCTCTATCTCCAGCTCACGCTGCCCAAAGGCAGCTCTTTCCGTCTGCACTAAATCACGCTGCCAAGAGCAGCCAGAGCTCTTGGTTTCCCCCTTTTGTGCTGCGCAGGCAGCGTTTTATTTATTTTTCTTTTCCGCTGCACTAAGCAGCTTTTCTCCCCGTCAGTGCTCACCAACCCTATTCCATTTCAACATCCCATTATAAATATAAATATATATATTATATTTATATATTATATTTATATATATATATCTATATATTATAAATGTATATATATTATATATATATATATATATATATATATATATATATATTTTATGCTCTCCATTATTTTTCTCGTGGTCCACCCGTGTTCCACAATTTTCTGTTTACTATTTAAAACTAATTTGTGCCATTTTTATTTTCTTTGCATAACAAATCCTATAAACACGAAAATAACGTAAATAGCTCGAAAATATAAGAAACTAACTAAGAAAAGACGAGTGAATTTGAAGTAAAAATATATGTAAATATGATCCGATCACAAAGCAATGAAATAGACACTTTGGAATTCACTTTAGAATGCAGAATCAACTTTTAAATACAAAGGAAAGATTCATGCAACACTTAGGGCTCTTTTTCACAACTTTTCTTTTTTTCATTCTATTTTCCACGAATGTTTTTTTTTTCCTTTTTCTTTTCTACCCGTGCCTTATTAAGGACTTTGGCACACACACACACACAAGAATCACTTCCCCCACACTTGTTTTTTTTCAAAAGTTCAACAAAAGAAATTCCTTCTAAATTATGTTTTACTATGCTTCAAGAACAAGGGTATGGATGGTCCTAATCTAGGCTAGGTGAGGATATTGTGGGTTAACAAAGAACATAGGCTACACAAGGCTCAATGGGGTTAAACTTAAACACATAATGAAATAGGGCACGACAATTTGGCTGTGGTGGTCACTACACAACTTCATCTTGAATATGTATTATGCAAATCAATAACATGCTTTGAATGAAATAGGCATGAGTTCTAGCATTTGGAACTAACTGATGAAATGCCTTCTAAGTAGCAACCAAGCAAAGAATAATGAGATCATGCAACGACTTTAGAAAACAATGATGCACAGATTATTAACTCTCCAAATAAACGTTTAGGCTCAAGTCTCACAAGGTTGTAGCGTACATTTGAGTTCCTTCTTTCAAGCATGTTACAAAACTGATTTTTCCTTTATGATTGCATGTGAATTCATAAATTATAACCACAACCAAGCATACACCAAAGAGTAAATCAAATCCTCATCATTGTGTTGGAAGGTACCCTAAGACACAAATAAATATACAAAAACAACTATTTTTAGGTTTTTCAAAACAATTTTTCAAATTTTTATGAGATTTTCGGATTTTTATGTCAAAACACACTGAAACACTCCAAAACAGCTTAAAAACACTTAAAACAGCAAGGAACAACACTAGAAGTAATGGGTGATAAACTCCTACGAATTTCATGCAAAGAATTTCATGCAAAACAATGGTTACCCCCCCCCCCCCACACTTAAATCAAGCATTGTCTTCAATGTTTCAAGCATAAACTCACACAAACAAACAACGAATAAACATGACAAGTATGGCAAAGTAAAAATTAGACAGAGTAGAGTTTAAGAACGCAAATCTGGTTTTGGAGATAGATGATCTTGTTATCTTTCCACAGCTTTGATCTCGAACTGGTTTGGAATTCTGAGCGAGGAATATGAGAGTTCCTTGGTTTCAAATCAGACTCCTTCTGCTGGGTTGATTTGGTTGTGCAGTCTGCATTTTTCTCTGCTTGTTTCTTCTGCACGGCGGGCAGGCACGAGGTAGAGGTGTTGGTCTATTTCTTTCTTCAATCTTTCCAAGTGCCCACCTCTTGCTTTCTTTCTCCTTGTCCCTAGTTGAGGATGAATTAGTACCTTGTCTCCACATGCTTCGAGGTATCATTTTCACTTCCCTTATCTGTTCCCCAGGCAGATGTGGTAGACGAAGAGGAAGCATAAGATGTTGAAGATGAGTACTCGAGAGCAGGGCTAGGTAAGCAATCAGGAAGGGGTTCCAGGCAGTCGATTCCAGATCGGAAGATTGATACCAAGTGCTGGCTGATTGCTCTCTTTCTCCTTGTCCTGCAAATGAAAACAACGACAAGGAGAAGGACAGGGAGAAAGCATGATATGAGATACTCTTGCTTTCAACCTTCATGATATGAAATACTTTTGCTTTGGATTAGTTGTTTGCAAAGGTACCCCAAGGAATAAGGAACACTGAGTGACTCGAGAGGCTTTGTTGGGAAGACATTCTCGGAGATGACGGAATGTTATGTATGTCTGCCTTGCTATGGAGGGTGAAGGCCGACATTTATAGGAAATAATAACCGGTACTATTTTTTCACTCTTGTCGGCAACCGTTGGATGATTGAACAGTAAACTTCACGTGCTTTCTACTTCACCAGAAATATTCGACAGAGTGCTCGTGATTTCAGTAAAGCTGAGCGTGCATATGACAGATGTTGACACGTCTGGATAAAGCAGATGCCTCTTCGATATCTGGAATCGGCGCTTCGACAAACTGCATGTGATTTTCGCAAAGCTGAGCATGCATGTGAGAGATACTAACACGTCTGGAAAAGCAGATGGCTCTCTGATTTTTGAGCTTGCCTCTTCGAGTTTTGAGCTTGCCTCTTCGAGTTCTGAGCTCCGTCGAGTGCAGAGGTTGCATGTGACGAGTGCGGACAAATCTAGAACAGAGGATGGCCCGTGGTTTTTGGGCAAGCCTAACTTTTGAGAAAGCTAGCGCCTCTTCGATTTTTGAATTGGCCTCTTTGAATTCTGAGCTCGCCTCTTCGATATCTGAAATCCCGTTGAGTGTTGATTTTTATGGAAGCACGCAATTCATTTCAAAGCACACTTGAATTTGCGCTTGTATAAACTCCCTTCTTGCACTTCTAATATCTTGACTTGTCCGACCTCTTCTTTCTTCAACACCTTTGAAAATGTCTGGCCCTTCCGACCGTCGTTTTAACTTGAACCTTGGTGAAGAGGCTGCCATGCCTTCTCCAGACAATATATGGCGCCCATCCTTCATATCCCCTACCGGTCCTCTTACCGTTGGGGATTCGGTGATGAAGAATGACATGACTGCTGCGGTGGTGGCCCGGAACCTTGTCACTCCTAAAGATAACAGACTGCTTTCCAAACGGTCTGATGAGCTAGCTGTTAAGGATTCTCTGGCTCTCAGTGTGCAGTGTGCCGGTTCTGTGTCCAATATGGCCCAACGCCTATTTGCTCGAACCTGTCAAGTTGAATCATTGGCGGCTGAAGTGATGAGTCTCAAACAGGAGATTAGAGGGCTCAAGCATGAGAATAAATAGTTGCATAAGCTCGCACACAACTATGCCATAAACATGAAGAGGAAAATTGACCAGATGCAGGAATCTGATGGTCAGATTTTACTTGATCATCAGAGATTTGTGGGGTTGTTCCAACAACATTTGCCTTCGTCTTCTGGGGCTGTAACGTGTAATGAAGCTCCAAATGATCAACCTCTGATGCCTCCTCCTTCTAGGGCTCCGCCGACTACTGAGACTTCTCCTAAGCAGCCTTTGTGAAGGCTCCCTCTTCTATTTATTTGCTTAATGTTCATTTTTTTTTTATGAATGTAAAAATACCTTGCATAACTGTCAGTGTTTCAAAAATAAACCCACACCAAAAACAATTAAACAAGCAACAAATAAAAATGACAATCATGGCAAAATAAAACTACAGACAAGGGAAGGTTTGTAGAAACGCAAAACTGATTGTGGAGCAATTCAAAAATCTTCCTTATTTGAATACATAAGTTGCCTCCCAAGAAGCGCTCGCTTTAATGTCTTCCAGCCGAACGATACCTCCATTTAAGCTTGTACAGGGCCCACGGCATGGACGGGTACATTCTCCACGACATGCTCCTCAAAGTGTGATGTGAAAATTAACTTGACACACAAATTAAACCCTATGGATGACAATTGTAGTATATGAGCAAATAGGGATCGTTCTAGACCGGGGATTAACTAGGGATGCTAATCAATGTGAAACTGACTCAAGAACATAAAAACATAATGTAGAACACTAAACTAGACTCAATTAATGCAAAACTAGAGTTTAAAACACCTAAACAAACCAAAAACTCAAAACAGCAACTAAAAGACTCAAAACTGCCTCAAAACCACTTTCTGGGCAGTTTTGAGTACCTAACACTAATTTGGACGAAATTGGACTAAAACTTGACTCAAGACACTTAAAAACACAAACTAAATTGATTTCTAACTAATCTAACACTTTAAAATAAATGGGGGATTGATTTGGACGAAATTAAAACTTTAAAACTTAACCTTGAAAACAAATGTAAAGCAAAACAGATTGTGATGAAATAGAATGATGAGAAACTAGTTAGAGGGTTCCTTATTCACACATGAACATATGCATATAATTTGATTCCCAGTTATGACTTCAACAAACAATGAATGACAATGCTTCAAGTTAATTAGGTTCGCTTAAATTAACTTTCAGATTTCCCTAGATTCATTGGATTGAATGGGATACGCATTACAACCAAATTATTCCTCATCAAAGCCCCTAACTATGGAATACGCATGATAGAGACATTCAACAAAGATCATTAAGTTCAACGGAAATCAAAAACATCGACTAGGCATTCATAACTATGGAATACGCATGTTAATCCAACCTAGGGTTTACTTAAACACAATCGTGACTAGCGATCTTTACTACTCATGAATATAAGTTCATAACGATTAGGTGAAATTCCCTTATATCCTAGCATCAAGTTTAGGCATGCAAATTAAGTGTCGACCCTCAACCCACATACATAAACAAGTTCTTAATCAAAACAGAAAAGTAAACCACATATAAAGTTCATGAATTCATAACTGGAGTAAATCAAATCATAACCAACATATGTCCATGGCTTCAAATTCGCCTCTAACTAAAAAGAAATTAGTTCCACATAAACATGAAAACAGAAACAAGAGAAGAAAGAACTCCAAACACTCCACTAATGGCAGATTGCATGTGCAAGGTTTCTCCCTCCTTTGGACTGCACGGCACTACTTCTTTCTCCTTCAATGGTGGCTGCACGAGGTGGTAATGGTGGTGGAAAGGTGCGGCTAGGGTTGTAGAAGTCTGAAATATGGGAGTTTGGGGGTGGAAGGCTGCGGCAATGACTTAAAACTAGGGAGAATGATGTTGGTGGTTGCGGCCAAGGCTTAGGGTAAATTTCTGGAGTGAATAGTTGATATGGGAGGTGGTAGGTTCGGCCAAAAGCTTTAAATGAGTATATATAGGCACTTAAAAACCCTAGCAATCAGATTAGGGTTTCTAGAAACCCAAATCCAACAGAAAATAGGTTAAAACAATCAGATTTTGTATGGGAAAAGGCCTAGGGTTCGGCTGGTTTAGTGGGCTAGGGTTAAGGCTTCTAGAATGCCTTGCAAGGCAAGGAAATCAAGTATTCTAGAACCCTAGGTGAGGCAAAGATTAGGGAGATCAGATTAGGCAATGGGCTAGGGTTTAGGTGCGGCAAAGGGTCCAAATCTGAAAGGGATTGGGCTTATGGTGCGGCATTGTCCAAGAAGGTAAGGAGGATAGGTCATCTAGAAGCTCAAAGCCAAGAATAGAAACTCTCACAAATGGAAACCTCCAAGAATAGAAACTTCCAACTTTAGAAACTTTGGTTTCTAATTCTGAATTCTTACACTTCACTTTCATTTATTCATTTCTTAAGCTCCTATGACCTTTAAACTCGTCCATTCCTTGTGCTCCAAGCATGTACTTTCCAATCTAAGCTCCATTTTGCTCCAAAAGGCTCCAATTTGCATCCTTTTATGTCATATGCCCTTTAAGCCTGAAAACACATGAAAGTAGCTCAAAAGACTACTTTAACGAAGAAAACATAACGAAAATGCATAAGAACTAGCTAACTAAGGCGCATAAATATGCTCCTATCAAAGTGCTCACACATTGAATCCTTGTACGGAACGGGATAGTAGTCCTTTGATAGGAGCATATTTATGCACCTTAGTTAGCTAGTTTTTATGCATTTTCGTTATGTTTTCTTAGTTTAAGTAGCCTTTTAAGCTAGTTTCATGTGTTTTCAGGTTTTAAGGGTATATTACATAAAAATATGCAATTTGGAGCTTTTTGGAGCAAAAGTGAGCTTAGAGTGAAGAGCACATGCTTGGAACAAAAGGTTTGGACGAAATTGAAGATTTGAAAATTTGAGGATTCCTAGTCCAAGAATGAGTCCTAATTGAAGAAGGATTCCTAATCAATGAAGGAGTCCTAATTGAAAAAGGATTCCTAATCAACGAGGGATTCCTAGTTGAAGATGGATTCCTAGAAGAATGAAGATTCCTACTCAAACAAGGTTTCCTACTTGAAGTAGGAAAGTTAAGCCTAAAAGTTTCTACTTTGGGTTGATCTTTCCTAAACCAAAATGGCCTTGAGTTTCAGCAGCATTAGAAGGTTCCTAAGTGTTGGAAGACACAAAGAAGGGTTTTAGAATATTTCCTCATCCTTGCCGTGGGTTAGGGCCTATTTCCTCTTGGTTTTGGGTTTCTGGAAGCCCTAACCACATTCCCTAAATCTGCCGCACCTATCCCCTTTCTAGAACTTGTTTTCCTTGCCTTGCAAGGCTTTCTAGAAGCCCTATATCACCGTATCCATACCTGCCGCACCTTGTGGACCTTTTCCCCTTTTAATTCTGATTTCTAGGCCTTTTTCCTTGTGGATTTGGGTTATTCAAGTCCATATCTGATTTATCTAGGGTTTTAAATGCCTATATATACTCATAAACCCCCTTGGCCGAATTGACCACCTCCCATATTCATTCTACACGCCAGAAACCCTAGTTCTAAATCTGCCGCAGCCATCCCCATCCATTCTCCATATTTTCTAACCCTAAACACCATTGCCGCAACTTCCCCTCCATCCTAAACACTACTACCTTATTCCATACCCATTCATCCATATACCTAAGTCCCTAAATCTGTCCCTAGACCCTTTGCCGCAGCAAGAAGGAGGAGGAGGAGAAGCCTTGGAATGTTCATGCCATTCAAGTCTGAGTTGCTGGAAGTTTTAGGTGTTTCCTTTCCTTTGATTTCAATGTTTAATTTCTATACTCTTTGTTTTGTGCGTATGAGGAACTAAACCCCCCCTTGGCTAGGGGGGATTCGAAACCATGTTTATGCTTGCTATATGATTTGATTACTTCTAATTGCGTTTCATAAGTTGTGAATTCAATTTGCTTATCTACAAGAATTAAAACTGATTTGTGTATGTTGGTTGAGAGTGCACGCTTAATTTTCATGCATAAGTTTGATGCTAGGATATAAGGGAATTTCACCTAATCGTTATGAACTTATATTCACAAGTAGTAAAGGTTGTTGATCACAATTGCATTAAGTAAATTCTTGGCATAAGTTTCATGCGCTTTCATAGTTACGAGTGCCTCATCAATACTTATGATTTCCATTGAACGTAATGATCTTTGATTGTATCTTTATCATGCGCTTTCATGTAAAGAACTTTTGAGGAATAATTTGATTGCGATGCGCTTTTTCCGTCCAATTCATTGACATAAGGGAAATCTGAAAGTTAATTTAAGCGGACCTAATTAACTTGGAGTGTTGAGTATTCAGGGTTTATTGAATTGCAATTAGAAATCGTTTTGTATGCAAGTGTGACATGTGTGGAGAAGAACCCCTTAGCTAGCTTTCCATCCATTCAGTTTTATTAATTTCGTTTTACAATCTGTTTGGTTTGCTTGGTTTCTGTTTTGTCTTAATTTTCGTCAAAATCAATTCCCCATTTATTTTAAAGTGTTAGATTAGTTAGAAATCAATTTAGTTTGTGTGTTTTAAGTGTCTTGAGTCAAAGTATAGTCTAATTTCGTCCAAATTAGTGTTAGGTGCTCAAAACTGCCCAGTAAGTGTTTTTAAGGCAGTTTGGAGTGTTTATTTGTTGTTTTGAGTCTTTTGGTTTATTTTGGTGTTTTAGAGTTTAGTTTTGCATTCTTTGAGTCTAGTTTAGTGTTTTAAACTTTGTTTTTATGTTTTTGAGTCTGTTTTAAGTGATTTAGCAATCCCTCATAATCCTCGGCCTAGAACGATCCCTACTTACATTCCATACTACAATTGATAAAAAGAGGGTTTAATTTGTGTGCTTATATATTTCGCATCATCCTTCCTGATTTTGGTGTGTTGCTTCCAACAATCGATGTAACCTTCCCTACTACCTTGCATTCGATTAGGTACCTGCACCATAGAAGGTAACAACCTATTAGTTGAAATGGGAATAGAAATTGGGTTAGGTGACGTACCAATGTGCCGCAATGAAGTGGCAGCACTATCAACAAATGCACAAGGATTGCTCTCGGTCAGAATTGGGGTTTTGAAAGGTGTGGTTGTGCACTCCTTGTTGTTCACTCCAATTTCCTCCTTGATGGTGGTTCGAGGTACTTTCTTTTTTATTAGTGTTGAACGTTTCTGCCCTATATTTTCAATCACATCTATGGCACAACAAAAACGAACATCATTAGTATTCTCAACAGATTCAGGAATATTAAAGCTAATCATATCACCACCAAATGCCATAGTTACTGATCCTTTGGCTACATCAATCTTGGTTTTAGCCGTTTTCATGAATGGCCGTCCAAGGAGGATGGGCAATGTAGGGGAGTGGTCCGACTCGTCCATTTCAAGCACGTAGAAATCCGCCGGAAAGATTAAGTGATTGACCTGCACTAAAACATCTTCCAAAACTCCCTTTGGATAGGCATTAGAACGATCGGCCAATTGTATAATCACACCATCATTTTTTAATTCGCCTAAGTGCATAGATTGAATAAGGCATGATATTTTTAGATGCACCTAAGTCTAACATGCCCGATTCAAAACGAGTATTACCAATTACACAAGGAATGGTAAAACTTCCCGGATCCTTGCATTTAGTGGGCAATTTATGTTGTAAAACAGCTGAGACATTTTCACTTACCTTGACAACTTCCTTGCTCGAAATTCTCTTCCTAGTTGTGCAAAGTTCTTTTAAAAACTTGGCATACCTTGGAACTTGCTTAATTGCATCCAAAAGTGGTATATTAACTTGAACTTTTCTAAACGTTTCCAAAATATCATTTTCAGCCTCCTCCTTCTTTGATTGCATAAACCTACGAGGAAAGGGTACATTTGGAGGAACAACATTAGAATTAATCAAAATTGGAACTTCCTTACCTTTGTTGGCCGAATTGGATGGTTTAGGAGCTTTTGGGGCCTGCGGCAAAGGTGTTTCCACCCTTTCTGTTGGGGTGCTTTGCTCCTCCTCTTCAATTATCAACTCTTCAACCTCATTGGAACGTGTGAATTGGACGGTTAGGGATCAGATTCAACTTGTTTTCCACTTTGCAAACTTATGGCTTTTGCAGATTCGAATCCTCCTTTCGGGTTGACAACGGTTGAATTAGGCAACTTACCTTGCTCTCTGAATTGTCCTACAAACTCCGCAATCTGCCCAATTTGCTTCTCCATTTGGTGCACCCTTTTTTCTTAGTTTTGCATTGCTTTGGCTTCATTTTCTTGCCCCTGAGACAAATTGGTGAGTAACTTAAGAAGTGTCTCATTATCTAAAGATGTACCTGAGGTATTTTGGGCAGGTTGTTGTGGGACTTGTGTTGGTGTGTATTGCTTGGTATAGAAGCCCGGAGGTTGCTGCCTAAAGCCTCCTTGTTGTTGGGGTTGTTGGGGCTCCCTCCACCTGAAATTTGGATGGTCTCTCCAACCTGGATTGTACGTATTAGAATATAGATCATTCCTTGGCTGGTTTTGGCCTTGAAATCCAATTGCATTGGCACTTTCCCATCCACCATTTTCAATCAATTGCGGGCACTTTTCAGAGGCATGTCCTTGGATAGAACACACACCACATACATTTGGTTCTTTCATCCTCATTTCTTCGGCCATCTGAGACACAATGGAAGTAAGATTAGCTAATTGCAATTGAATGTCTGATGTGAAACTTACCTCATTCACATGTTGTCGTGGGGTGTCCCTTTGACCAACGCCTTTATATTGTTGAGCATTCAATGCTCGGTTAGCAATTAAAGTCTTGGCAGCCATGGGTGTTTTGTCCACCAAAGCTCCTCCCGCTGAGGCGTCTAGCATTTGGCGTTCAATTGGTAGAAGCACTTCGTAGAAATATTGAAGAAGAAGCTCCTCTTTCATCTGGTGTTGTGGACATGAAGCAACAAGGGTTTTAAAACGCTCATAGTAAGTGGGAAATGATTCACCTTGGTTTTGCTGAATGCCACTAATCCTTTTACGTAGTAAAATGACTCGAGAGGTTGGGAAAAACTTCTCCAAAAATGCCCGTTTCATACTCTCCCATGATGTGATAGTTCCGGGGGCTAGCTCATACAACCAATCTTTAGCCTTTTCTAAGAGAGAAAATGGAAAAGCCTTCATTTTAGAATGCTCCCATCAACGTTCACAGGGGTCATGCTCGAGCAAACAACCTCAAACTCCTTCAAGTGTTTATTAGGATCTTCCATGGACATCCCGTGGAACTTAGGAATGTGATGCAACAAACTTGATTTCAATTCGAACTCGTCCATCTTCCCTAGGGCAGCCATGGGGTATTGGATGCATAGGGGAGCGACATTGTCCAATCATGAAGCAGAAAGCTCCATGATTGTTCGATTGTCTGCTGCCATGTTGGGATCTTCCTCTACAACTTATGTCGTGGGCTCCTCTTGCTTTTCCACTTTGTCTTCTCCAATATCTGGTGCATATTGAGATGGTTGGGGTTCTTGTTGATTCCTTGCTCGTCTCAAAGTTCGTTCAAAATCGTCGTCAAAGTCACGGATGTGCTTATGAATAGGTTGAGAACTTCGAGTCATAAACCACCTAAAACAAGAAAACAAGTAAAGTCATTAACTAGGAACAAAAACACATGAAAATAAACAAAAAGAAATAACAAGGGATTAGCAAAATTGCTAATCCCCGGCAACGGCGCCAAAAATTTGATGCGAAAATTAACTTAACACACAAATTAAACCCTTTTGTTGTCAAATTGTAGTGTAAATGCAAGTAGGGATCATTCTAAACCGGGGATTAGGAGGGCTTGCTAATAACCTCTAAACTGACTTAAAAATATATAAAGAAAGTTAAAAACACTAAACTAGACTCAAAGAATTCAAAACAAACTCAAAGAACTCAAAACAACTTAATAACACTCAAAACTGCCTAAAAACACAAATTGGGCAGATTTGGACTCTAAAACAACTTTGGACGAATTTAGTGTTTTGACTTGAATCAAAACACTCAAAAACACAAACAAAACAGGAATTTAACACTTTGAAACAAGAAAGTAAAAGGGGGTTTTGTTTTTATCTAATTTGAAGCAAAACAAGTAAACTAAAAACTCAAACAGAAAGTTGCACAAATTTGGTAAATTGGATGGTTGATGGGCTAGCTAGAGAGTCATTCTCCACACATGACACACTTGCATACAAATTGATGTTCAGTTGTTCTTTCGATAAACCATAAATCTCAATGCCCCAGATTAACTGTGAATTGCACTAATTAACCCTCAGATTTTCTTATTTTCATTGAATTGGATGATTGCATGCGACAACCCAAATTATTCCTCACAAGTTCCCTACATGAATTGCATAATAGAGATACGAGCAAAGATCATTAAGTTCTATGAAAATCATAAGCATTGACGAGGCACTTGTAACTATGAATTGCATGAAACTTATGCCAAGAATTTACTTAACGCGATTGTGACTAGCAACCTTCACTACTTGTGAATATAAGTTCATAACGATTAGGTGAAACTCTCTTATATTTTAGCATCAAATTCATGCATGCCAACTAAGTGTTGACCCTCAATTAACATACAAGAATAAGTTTTGAATCAAACAGTTTAAGTAAATTGCATTCACAATTTATGAAATCACAACTAAAAGTAATCAATTCATATTGCAAATATAGTCATGGTTTTGAAATACCCCCTAACTAAATAGGGGTTTAGCCACTCATAGTTGCAACAAAATCAGAAAATAACAAAGTAGACATTAAAAGAAAGAATGAAGTACACCTAAAACGCTCAAATCTTCCAAGCTTGAAACGCCAAGGACCTTTGTTTTCACCACCTTGTTGTAGCACAAATGTCTAGGATGTGTATGGATATGTGGGAATGAATGGATGAAGATGGTATTTGTGTTTGTGAATGTAGCTCTTTTTTTATGGATCAAGATTGTTCTTAGGAAGGGAAATGGTGGATGTATTTATAGGCTAAGGAGAGGACCACTTCAATTCCTTGCAAGTGCAGTTTGTATGGGTGTGTGATGTCCATGTTTCCCTTTACATTTGCACACACATGACCTCCATCATTTCAGCCACAAATCAACCCATTTTTTGCCCATGTGTGTGTCTTTCCTTAGCCCATGTGTGTGTGTTTCCTTTGCATTTGCACACACATGTTCTTCATTATTTCAGCCAACAATCCACCCATTTTCTGCCCATGCCAAGCCCTCCATGTTGTGTAGTTTGCATGTGTGTAGTTGTTCATGTTTCTCTTTTGCATGTGCCATGCCTTCTCTTTCTAGCTGTGCATTTCCACTTGCTCCAAAGCCAAATGAGTGCAATCATAACCCCATTTGCTGCTGAGTGTTGATGACAAAACAAAACACCAAACAAGTGCCTTTACTTTCTAATTTTATTAGCCAAATCTGCTTAGCTCTTTTCTGAACCCTTCAGTGTTACAATGCCCATAACTTCTTCTAGAAACATGATATTAACAATCTGTGAATTGCTCCAGAAAGTAGACATTCGTAGCTTTCCAAGCATATAAGGCTCATTTTCTCATTCATTCTGAGCTGTTCGTAACATGCTTCCAAAGTCAGCGAATCTGCACAGGCAGTTTTGACGAATTTCTTACTTAATATCTCACTTGTGCTACTTTTATTTTCTTTGCTTGATAAATCACACAAAACACAAAAACATAGTAAATAGCTCAAAAATATAAGGAACTAACTAAGAAAAGACAAGTGAATTTTATGTAAAATATATATAAATATGAGCTTATCAGTTTTTGGTATTGAATTTTAGTTTTGAATGTGATTTTTATGAAAGAGAATAAAACTAGCCATTCCATCATTAATAATTTGTATCAAACTCGCCATTTCATAAGACTCGAACCTCAGAACTGTATGAAAAAAGAATAAAACTATACCATACCATTTTATTTATGTTTGATTAAATTGGTTATTATTACTAATAGTTATGTTTTGTCCATATTGTATCTTTCATTTTAACTTCCCTAAACTTTCTTCTACTTTCCCTTTCTTACAGGGTTTTATTTAAGACAAAATTATACATCCCAACACAAAGGGAGAGAGGAGGCAAAGGTTGGCATTGTTGATAATGTAAGTGAGTTTGAAAATAGGATTTCTAATAGTTTGTGATGCGAAATATATAAGCACACAAATTAAACCCTCTTTTTACCAATTGTAGCAAAGTATGTAAGTAGGGATCGTTCTAAACCGGGGATTAGGAGGGATTGCTAAACACTTGAAAACTGACTTAAAAACGTAAAAACAAAGTTTAAAACACTAAATTAGACTCAAAGAATGCAAAACTAAAATTTAAAACACTAAAACAAACCAAAAGACTCAAAATAGCAACCAAAAGACTCAAAACTGCCTTAAAAACACTTTCTGGGCAGTTTTGAACTCTAACACAAATCTGAACGAAATTGGGTTATAACTTGTATCCAAACATTTAAAAACACAAACCAAAACACTTTCTAACTAATCTAGGCCTTCAAAATAAAGGAGAGATTGGTTTTGACGAAATTGAAAACAAAACAAAAACTTTGTAATTAAAACAGATTGTAAGACGAATTGGAAGTTTAAATGGATGATGGATTAGTTAGAGGCTCTTTCTCCACACATGACACGTATTCAAACGACTCGATTTCCAGTTATTCCTTCATAGAATTATGAACGACATTGCCCCAAATTAACCGTGACATCACTAGCTAACTCTCAAATTTCCCTTGTATTATTGGATTGGATGGCATCATTCGACAACCCAAAGCATTCTTCAAAGGTCCCCTACATGACATCATAATAGAGATACGATCAAAGATCATTACGTTCAATGAAAACCATAAGCAATGACAAAGCACTTGCAACTATGACATCATGTCACTCATGCTAGGAATTGAACTTAACACGATTGTGACTAGCAACCTTCACTACATTTGAATATAAGTTTGTAACGATTATGTGAAACATCCTTATACTCTAGCATCAGATTTATGCATGCCAATTAAGTGTCGACCCCTAATTAACAAACACAAATAAGTTATTAATCAAATAGTTAAGCCAATTGTATTCACGATTCAAGAATTCATAACTGAAATTTATCAAATCAAATTGCACACATAGTCATGGCTTTGAAATCACCCCTAACCAATAGGGGTTTTAGCCACTCATGTTCATAGCAAAACGAAAGGGAAAGAAATTACACATTGAAATCATAAAACGAATTACACCTAGAATGCACCAACAATGAAGCTCGGACATCCAAGGATCCTTCCTTCTTCCTTCTTGCTGTAACACACAAGTGGGTGACTGTATGGATTGTGTTTAGGGTCAGAAGTTATGGAGATTCGTGAAGAATGGGCACGGCAAAGGGAGGTTGGATGGTTTCTTCGTGAATGGGAGTGAATGAATTGTTGTGGATGGATATAGGTTGGTTATGGTGAAGGGTGGAGTGCTTAGAATGGTCAGAAATGGGTCTTATTTATAGGGAAAGGAAGGGCTACGAATTTATTAAATTTGGAATCATAAATCAATGGGAAATAGGCAAGAAAGGTGCAGAAATTAAAGAGAATAGGAAAGGAAATTCGGAAGAGAGTGTAGGACAGATTTAGGAATGTGTTTTGAGGCACAAAATAGGTAAGAATCCTCTCCCCTTGTGCAGCAAGAATTGAAACAAAAGGGAATGTAATTTTGGGTCAGAAATAGGTAAGAAAGAATCAGAAATTAAAGAGAAATAGGTAACAAAGATGTGGCACAATATAGGAAAGGTACTTAAGGTCAGAAATTAAAAGGGAAAGAGGATGTATGGTGCGGTAAGGGACAAGGGAGAAAGGGAAAGGTGTTTTTGGTTCAGAAATTAGGGAAACATGGCAAGGGAAATTGTTGCACAAGAGGAGACAAGGAGGAAACACAAAGGGGACAAGGTGCCACCTTTGTAGGAGGTGCTGAAATTGTGTCTTCTAAGCTTCCAAACTGACTTCTAACATCCTTTAGGCCTTCAATTTCGTCAATCAATATTACTCCAAGCATAAGCTATTCAATTCATGCCCAAAACTGCTCCAAAAGGCTCCACAATGCATCTTTTTGCATACTTTGTCCTTAGAACCTGAAATTGCACGAAAATAGCTTAAAATACTAAAATTACCAAGTACTAGCAACGTAAATGCAAGGAAACAAGCTAATTAAGTCGCATAAATATGCTCCTATCAGTTTGCTAGCTGTAAAGTTATTTTTTCGTCTCCCATAAGGTTCAACTTTTTATATACACATTCACGCTTTCTCCATTTCTCTTTTCAACTACTGAAGCAAAGAGATATTTTATGTCTACCAAATTCATAAAATCAATAATGTTTTACACAATTCTTTCAAACGGTTAATTGTTGTGCTATATCAAATTAGTCGGAGAGTTGAAGATAGAAAATTTAACCGTGTCAATAATTCATCGTGTTCAATTTTCATGCTTTGCCATTCTTATCCACTTTATTACTTCTTTTGATGTAATCTGAATTATATTTTTTTTTCATCTTCATCAGGCACTTCTCTTTGGAAAGAAGCATGTTTGGTATTCAATCCACCATTTAAATGGGAAAGAGGAAGTTCCCCCGTCACATGGTTAAAGCTGTAGAGGTAAATGATTGTTTTTTCTTGGATTAAGTTTTTGGTACTTTATCTTATGTCTAATGGCTTTTGTTGCTGTTTGTTTGCGTTAACTAATATTTTTGAATCCCTGGTAGTATTTTTATATTCTTTTGGAAAGAGATAATGCTATTGCATCCTGTGTTTTTTTCTCAAATAAATCCATGCTTTGTTAATTGTTAGCTTTCCTTTGGTCACTAAAATATGCCACCTTAATTAATTAAGGTCTCTTGCTGCTGTTTTTGTGATAATATTACCATGTTTATTTCATCTTCTTTTTTTTTTCATTACACTTTGACTTCATGTTACTTTTTACAATTGGTCCTTACTTGACTAAGCCATAGTAAATTGTCCATAATTCACCTATATACACTCTCGACTTTGATGATTACTCAAAAGAAATTTGTGATTAATTTTATTTAATTGTTTTTATTTAATTTAATCTGTAATTTTTTTTAAAATATGCAGGGGGAGTTGAAAGTCAAGAGGAGGGGGAAAACACATATTAAGTTTCTGATTGTTTGATTTCAGATGCTGATTGTCTTTCTCTTTTCCTTTTCCTTTTGTTTATAAAGAATCAAATTGTTTCAGTTGCTAACAGTGTGGATCAAGTTGTGGTAAAAAGGTCATCCGCTTATATCATGATTTAATATGTGAACAATTTAGATATTCCGTTAATTGACATTTCAATTGAATTTTACTTTCATATAATTTGCTTCACATAATGTAAAAACTATTTTAATGGTTTCAATAGGATGATATAGAACAACTATATTCATTTTTTATTTTTTTTTTGCAGCTCATGAAATACTTTCTCGAGCCTTGAACCAATAAAAAAGTGAAACACAGAAGTTCTATATTACATGTTAGTTTTAATCCATTACTAAAAATCTTTTTTTTTTTTTCAGGAAATAAACTTTATTAAGATAAAGAGGACTTAACAATGACATGAAAAGCTAAGAATGAACAGTCGAATATTGAGTTGAATCCACTGCTACCACCCAACAAATCCAAGTGTTGAAATTTCAATTATTGTTCTTCGAGGAGGTAAAGTTGCTATCTTTCTATACAATATGTTGGATTTTTTATTTGCAGTATTTTTTTTTCTCTGTTGGAAACATTGGTATTTCTGTTAGTTGTTGATGGGTAGCTTGAATTTTGTTCAAGTCGTAGTAATTTCCATACAAGTTTACATTTTTGTGTGGAATTGGTGCTACTTTTGGTGTTTGTGCGGTGTTATTTTGATTGGTTGTTGGCTGAAACTTGGTTCCTTTGATTTTGTTATGGTGAAATTGTTTCCCTCTCTTTGCTTGATAAAATCATGTGTTTTGGATTATGGTGCTTATTTTGGTTCTTATCTTTGACTGTTGGTGATATAACATTATAAGCTTTAGGTAGGAGGTCATGTATTCTAAAAGATAACCGAGTACATCCTAAGAGCTGCATCCCTTGGTTTATGAATTTGTTGCTTGATTACTGAGGTTTATTTTTCAGTGCTCTTTGCTTGGTTCTCACATTTGAATCATCTCACCAAATCATTATATAGATTTTCGCTTGAAATTTTAGCTTTGGAATAGGTAGGTAGCGATCTCTGCTTGACTTTGTCAATTGAGTCACATCACCTAATCATTGGAGACTTCTTTTCCTTTGATCGGAAAAATCATTGGAGAGTAGTATTTGCTATTGAAATTAGCTTTGGAATGTAGTGCTGCTCTGCATTTGTAATAGGTGAAAACTGACGAGTGCCAAGTAGGATTGTGTAAACTTGGATAAGTTTTAGAGTTATGTCATACCACATATCGAATGAGTAGTATGTGCTGGTGAATTTATTATGTTAAAAGCTTAAAATTTTCCATTCTAGCCTAATTGAATTTTCTTCTATTTTAAATTCGATATAAATGCTTAAGACCACTCCAGTTTCATGTGTTTCGTCTAAATTATGATTATTATTATGACTTTCTACATGATTTAGCTATCTTCTAATTTCTTGCTTTTAAATTTATTATACTTTCTTAACTAAATTTAAGTTACGTGTTGGTAGCCCCATTGACATTTATACTCCATTTGCCTTCTCCATAACAGGCCTTGGACATTGGTAAAGAACAAATGGTTGATTTGCTGAGGAAGTATGAATCACTAGAACTAAAGACATGAGCCTCAGTGTTGTAATATATTGTACAAACATGTATCTTTTGTTTTTTTAATTGATTATAAAGATGTAAATATGTTTTGATATAGAAGTAAATATATTTTATACGTTTAACATGGTTTTAGACCCGCGGCATCGCGCGGGCTAAGTTGCTTGTAAAGAACTAAAACACTGTTGGTGCCACGTGGTCGAGCAGCTGCACCAATAATATATATATATATGTTTTTTGGTGAACTGGATACTTCATTACCAGGGTAAAGATGACGAAATTACAGAGAAAACCTGCACAGAGGCAAGCAAACAACTTAAACCAAATAAAATCGAGTAGTGTAAGGAGGTACAAGAATACTCGACGCCGCATCTAATACTAACAACGTCACCTATACGCTACCAAAATAAGACCTAAGGGGGGCAAGGTAGCCCATCATTACATAGGACATGAGCAAGGGAGGATGGAGGTCGATTGATCCAAATGAAGTCGCACATCTCCCTACATCGATGCGACGCCAATTGGTCAGCTCCGCCATATTGGCTGATCTTGGGATCCTAGACCAGCGATAGTCTTGGAAAGACTCCCATTTTTGTTAGCGTATTTCTAAGGCAAGAAATTAATTCTGACAAGTCGGACTCAATGATAATTGAAGTCCATCCTAAGGAGATACCCAACTCACATCCATGTAGAATAACCAATGCCTCAACCATTGCCGCACATGGAGCCTTGATGTTGTATTTGCAAGCTGCCAGGAACCTTCCATTCGAATCTCGTGCCACCACACCTGCAAAACCAGATGTCGTTGTCGCCACCCTACTGGCGTCCCACGTTGATTTTTACGAACTCCGGGCAAGGTTGATGCGTAAAATAACTAAACACACAAATTAAACCCTCTTTTGTCAAATTGTAGTAAAGATGTAAGTAGGGATCGTTCTAAACCGGGGATTAGGAGGGATTGCTAAACTCTTGAAAACTAACTCAATAATGTAAAAACAAAGTTTAAAACACTAAACTAGACTCAAAGAATGTAAAATTAAAAGTTAAAACACCAAAACAAAGCAAAGGAACCAAAACAGCAAATAAACACTCAAAACTGCCTTAGAAGCACAATCTGGGCAGTTTTGAGTACTAACACAAATTTGGACGAATATATGTTATAACTTGACTCAAAACACTTAAAAACACAAATCAAAACACTTTCTAACTAATCTAAGACTTCAAAATAAAGGGGGATTAGTTTTGGACGAAAATTGAAAACAAAACAGAAACTTTAAAACAAAACAGATTGTAAAACGTTTCGGATGAAAAGGATGGATAAAAGGCTAGTTAGGAGGTTCTTCTCCACACATGACACACTTGCAAACAAAACGATTTTCAGTTGTTCTTCCAATAAATTATGAAACTCAACACCCCAAGTTAATTAGATACGCTTAAATTAACCTTCAAGTTCTCCTTAAGTTAATGAATTGGATGGGTGATAGGAGCATATTTATGCGCCTTAGTTAGCTAGTTCTTATGCATTTTAGTTATGTTTTCTTAGTTTAAAGTAGTCTTTTAAGTTAGTTTCATGTGTTTTCAGGTTTTAAGAGCATATTACATAAAATGATGCAATTTGGAGCATTTGAGAGCAAAATTGAGCTGGAATGGAGTGTATGCTTATGAAGCACAAGGAATGGACGAGTTTGAAGGTCAAAGGAGCTTAAGAAATGAAGAAATGAAAGTGAAGAACAAAGAAGTCGGAATTGGCAACCAAAGTTTCTAAAGTTGGAAGTTTCTATTCTTAGAGGTTTCCATTTTCGAGAGTTTCTATTCTTGGTTTTGGGCTTTCTAGAAGCCCTATCTACAAACCCTAACCCTAGCCCACTAATCAGCCGCACCTAGCCTTCTAGAACACCTATTTCCTTGCCTTGCAAGGCATTCTAGAAGGCCCATCTCTAACCCTAGCCGCACCTAAACCCTAGCCCATTGTCTAACCTGATTTCTTTAGGGTTTGTGGTGCCTATATATATGTGTTTTAAGCCTAAATTCGTCACCACCCCTTCACACCATTCAAACACACCTTGCCGCAACCCTAATCACCATTCTACATCACAAAATCCCATCCTACATCCATACACATCTCTGCCGCACCTTTTGGAGAAGAAGGAGAGCCTTGTCGTGCATTCCGTTGATGAATGAGGGCCTTGTGCGCAAGCCATCTGCATCTTTGGGAGTTTTAAGAGTTTTTTCTTCTCTTGTTTTTGTTTTCATGTTTAATTTAAATTGCTTTTCAATTATGTTAGACATGTGGAACTAATTTCTTTTTAGTTAGAGGCGAATTTGAAGCCATGATCATATGTTTTATATGACTTGATTTCTTCCAATTATGATTTCATAAATCGTGAATGTGGTTTACTTATCTATTTGATTGATAACTTGTTTATGTATGTGGGTTGAGGGTCGACACTTAATTTGCATGTCTAAACTTGATGCTAGAGTATAAGGGAATTTCACCTAATCGTTATTAACTTATATTCATAAGTAGTAAAAGTCCCTAGTCACGATTGCGTTAAGTAAATCCTAGGCAAGAGTAACATGCGTATCCCATAGTTATGAATGCCTCGTCAATGCTTATGATTTCCATTGAACTTAATGATCTTTGATATGTGTCTCTATCATGCGTATTCCATAGTTAGGGTCCTTGATAAGAATAATTTGGTTGTAATGCGTATTCCATTCAATTCAATGAATCTAGGGAAATCTGAGAATTAATTGGTGCAATCTAGTTAATTTGGGGCATTGTCATTCATGGTTTGTTGAAAGAGTAATTGGAGATCGAGTTGTATGCATATGTTCATGTGCGGATAAGGAACCCTCTAACTAGTTTCTCATCATTCTATTTCATCACAATCTGTTTTGCTTTAAGTTTGTTTTCAAAGTTTAAGTTTTAAAGTTTTAAGTTCGTCAAAATCAATCCCCCATTTATTTTAAAGTGTTAGATTAGTTAGAAATCAATTTAGTTGTGTTTTTAAGTGTCTTGAGTCAAGTTATAGTCCAATTTCGTCCAAATTAGTGTTAGGTACTCAAAACTGCCCAGAAAGTGGTTTTAAGGCAGTTTTGAGTCTTTTAGTTGCTGTTTTGAGTTTTTGGTTGATTTAAGTGTTTTAAACTCTAGTTTTGCATTAATTGAGTCTAGTTTAGTGTTCTACATTATGTTTTTATGTTCTTGAGTCAGTTTCACATTGATTAGCATCCCTAGTTAATCCCCGGTTTAGAACGATCCCTATTTGCTCATATACTACAATTGTCATCCATAGGGTTTAATTTGTGTGTCAAGTTAATTTTCACATCAAATTTTGGCGCCGTTGCCGGAGATTAGCAAAATTGCTAATCCCTTGTGTTTTGCCGTGTGTCTTTAGTATAATTTACCT
Source organism: Malus domestica (assembly GCF_042453785.1). Taxonomy (NCBI): domain Eukaryota; kingdom Viridiplantae; phylum Streptophyta; class Magnoliopsida; order Rosales; family Rosaceae; genus Malus; species Malus domestica. Next base: position 14,293,566 of record NC_091665.1, on the reverse strand, counting down.
AGTTTTCCTATTTTGTTTTGTTTTCTTGGTTTAGGTACTAGTGCATGACGCGGAGTTCTTGATGCGAAATAGATAAGCACACAAATTAAACCCTCTTTTTGTCAAATTGTAGTAAAGATGTAAGTAGGGATCGTTCTAGACCGGGGATTAGGAGGGATTGCTAAACACTTGAAAACTGACTTAAAAACATAAAAACAAAGTTTAAAACACTAAACTAGACTCAAAGAATGCAAAACTAAAGTTTAAAACACTTGAACAAACACAAAACTCAAACAGCAACCTAATGACTCAAAACTGCCTAAAACCACTTTCTGGGCAGTTTTGAGAACCTAACAAGAACTTGGACGAAATTGGGTGAAGACTTGAATCAAAACACTTAGAAACACAAATCAAAACATATTCTAACTAATCTAAGACTTCAAAATAAAGGGGGACTTGTTTTGGACGAAAATTGAAAACAAAACAGAAACTTTAAAACAAAACAGATTGTAAAACGTTTTTGGATGAAAAGGATGGATAAAAGGCTAGTTAGGAGGTTCTTCTCCACACATGTCACACTTGCAAACAAAACGATTTTCAGTTGTTCTTCCAATAAATTATGAATACTCAACGCCCCAAATTAACCGTGAATTGCACTAATTAACCCTCAGTTTTTCCACGAGTTATTGAGTTGGATGATTGCATACGACAACCCAAAGCATTCCCTACGAGTTCCCTACATGAATTGCATAATAGAGATACAAGCAAGAATCATTAAGTTCTATGAAAAACATAAGCATTGACGAAGCATTCGTTACTATGAATTGCATGAAACTTATGCCAAGAATTCATTCAACGCGATCGTTTTCAAGCGACCTTCACTACTTGTGATTATAAGATTGTAACTATTAGGTGAAACTCCCTCATAATCTAGCATCATATTCATGCATGAAAACTAAGCGTGCACTCTCAATCAACATACACAAATAAGTTATCAATCAAATAGATGAACGAATTGAATCCACAACTTATGAAATAACAACTGAATGTAATCAAATCATATTGCAAGCATGTACATGGTTTCGAATCACCCCCTAACTAAGAGGGGTTTAGTTCCTCATACTCGCAAAGCAAAGATACATAAATTTAGAAATTAAAACCCAAAGAAAGAAAACACCTAGAAGACTCCAACTTGGCAGCAAGATCATCAATGATTTCCCTTTCCTCCTTGCTGCGGCAGAGAAGTTTAGAACAGGTTTTGGGTGGTATTTAGGGTGTAGAATGGATGGGGAATGGTAGGGAAAGGTTTAGGGTTGATGGGGGTACGGCTAGGGATGATTTTTGGGCAGAATTTTGGGACTTTGGTGATGGGAAGGTGCGGCAGAATGCAAGGGCAGATTTCTGGCGTGAATGATTGTGTATGAGAGGTGGTGATCTGATCTAGGGGTTATAATGAGTATATATAGGCATCCAAAACCCTAGGGTAATCAGATTAGGGTTTCTAGAAGCCCAAATCCACCAGAAATTAGGTTAAAACAATCAGATTTTTAGTGGGAATAAGGCCTAAAGTGCGGCTAGGGTTAGGGTTTAGAGATGGGCCTATGGTGCGGCAATGTCCAAGAATGTAAGGATGGGTCATCTAGAAGCCCAAAGCCAAGAATAGAAACTCTCACAAATGGAAACCTCCAAGAATAGAAACTTCCAACTTTAGAAACTTCGGGTTCTAATTCTGAATTCTTTGTTCTTCACTTTCATTTCTTCATTTCTTAAGCTCCCTTTGACCTTCAACTCGTCCATTTCATCCCAACCTTGTGTTCCAAGCATGTCCTTTTCAATCCAAGCTCACTTTTTGCTCCAAAAGCTCCAAATTGCATCATTTCATGTAATATGTCCTTTAAACCTGAAAACACATGAAAGTAGCTTAAAAGACTACTTTAACGAAGAAAACATAATGAAAATGCATAAGAACTAGCTAACTAAGGCGCATAAATATGCTCCTATCAGTTCTCAAACTGTGCATGCACACATCTTGGATTTCAATGACGATTTTGAACGTGATTTGAGAAGAAAGAGGAAGCATCCCGAACCTAGTGAACCTAGTTCAAGTTCAGAGGCCGAATCTGAGTTTGAAGAAGTGGAAGAAGAAGTTATGGCAGCGGACAATCGGACCATTAAAGAGCTTTCGGCCTCGGGGTTGACCAATGCCGCACCATTATGTATTCAATACCCCGCGGCTGCCCAAGGCAAGACCGATGAATTCGAGCTGAAGTCAAGCTTGTTGCACCACATTCCGAAATACCATGGGCTTTCCATGGAAGATCCCAACAAGCATCTCAAGGAGTTCGAGGTTGTTTGTTCGAGCATGACACCCATAAATGTCGACGGGAACATTCTGATGATGAAGGCTTTTCCATTCTCACTTTTGGAAAAGGCAAAGGATTGGCTTTACGAGTTAGCACCCGGAACGGTTACATCTTGGGATAGTATGAAAAGAGCTTTCTCTTGAGGAAACGGATTAGTGGCATCCTGATAGGAGCATATTTATGCGCCTTAGTTAGCTAGTTCTTATGCATCTTTGTTATGTTTTCTTCGTTAAAGTAGTCTTTTAAGCTACTTTCATGTGTTTTCAGGTTTAAAGGACATATTACATGAAATGATGCAAGTTGGAGCTTTTGGAGCAAAATATGAGCTTGGATTGAAAAGGACATGCTTGGAACACAAGGTTGGGATGGAATTGAAGAGTTGAAGATTTGAGGTTTCCTACTTGAAGTAGGAAAGCTAAGCCTAAAAGTTTCCATTTTGGGTTGATCTTTCCTAAATTGGAATTGGCAACCAAAGTTTCTAAAGTTGGAAGTTTCTATTCTTGGAGGTTTCCATTTTCGTGAGTTTCTATTCTCGGCTTTGGGCTTTTGGATGACCCATCCTTACTTCTTGGACCTATGTCGCACCTAAACCCTAACCCTAGCCACTTAACCAGCCGCACCTAGGCCTTGTTCACATGCGAAAATCTGATTATTTACCCTAAGCCCATGCCGCACCTTTCCATCCTAGAAGCCCTATTTTACAAACCTTAACCCTAGCCCATTGTTTCAATCTGATTTCATTAGAGGTTTTAGGTGCCTATATATATGTGTTTTACTCCTTTGGCCGAGGATCTCCCATTCTACAAATCAGAAATCGTCTAAACCCTATTCCCACACCTTGCCGCAGCCTTCATCCATTCCAGCCACACCCATACACCTTGCCGCAGCCATCCCTCTACTCCAGCCACCATTCTCCATCTCCATACACCACCTCTCCTACACAATCATTCACGCCAGAAATCTGCCCTTGCATTCTGCCGCACCTTCCCATCACCAAAGTCCCAAAATTCTGCCCAAAAATCATCCCTAGCCGTATCCCCATCAACCCTAAACCTTTCCCTACCATTCCCCATCCATTCTACACCCTAAATACCACCCAAAACCTGTTCTAAACTTCTCTGCCGCAGCAAGGAGGAAAGGGAAATCATTGATGATCTTGCTGCCAAGTTGGAGCCTTCTAGGTGTTTTCTTTCTTTGGGTTTTAATTTCTAAATTTATGTATCTTTGCTTTGCGAGTATGAGGAACTAAACCCCTCTTAGTTAGAGGGTGATTCGAAACCATGTACATGCTTGCAATATGATTTGATTACATTCAGTTGTTATTTCATAAGTTGTGGATTCAATTCGTTCATCTACTTGATTGATAACTTATTTGTGTATGTTGATTGAGAGTGCACGCTTAGTTTTCATGCATGAATATGATGCTAGATTATGAGGGAGTTTCACCTAATAGTTACAATCTTATAATCACAAGTAGTGAAGGTCGCTTGAAAACGATCGCGTTGAATGAATTCTTGGCATAAGTTTCATGCAATTCATAGTAACAAATGCTTCGTCAATGCTTATGTTTTTCATAGAACTTAATGATTCTTGCTTGTATCTCTATTATGCAATTCATGTAGGGAACTTGTAGGGAATGCTTTGGGTTGTCGTATGCAATCATCCAACTCAATAACTCGTGGAAAAACTGAGGGTTAATTAGTGCAATTCACGGTTAATTTGGGGCGTTGAGTATTCATAATTTATTGGAAGAACAATTGAAAATCGTTTTGTTTGCAAGTGTGACATGTGTGGAGAAGAACCTCCTAACTAGCATTTTATCCATCCTTTCCATCCAAAAACGTTTTACAATCTGTTTAGTTTTAAGTTTCTGTTTTGTTTTCAATTTTCGTCCAAAACAAATCCCCCTTTACTTTGAAGTCTTAGATTAGTTATAAAGTGTTTTGATTTGTGTTTCTAAGTGTTTTGATTCAAGTTTTCACTCAAATTCGTCCAAGTTCTTGTTAGGTTCTCAAAACTGTCCAGAAAGTGGTTTTTAGGCAGTTTTGAGTCATTAGGTTGCTGTTTTGAGTTTTAGGTTTGTTTAAGTGTTTTAACCTTTAGTTTTGCATTCTTTGAGTCTAGTCTAGTGTTTTAAACTTTGTTTTTATGTTCTTAAGTCAGTTTCCAAGTGTTTAGCAATCCCTCCTAATCCCCGGTTTAGAACGATCCCTACTTACATCTTTACTACAATTTGACAAAAAGAGGGTTTAATTTGTGTGCTTATCTATTTCGCATCACATCCAACAAAATCAAGGTGAATCGTTTCCTTCTTATTATGAACGTTTTAAATCACTTGTTGCTTCTTGTCCACAGCATCAAATGAAGGAGGAGCTACTCATTCAATACTTCTACGAATGACTCCTTCCCATGGAACGCCAAATGCTTGATGCCTCGGCGGGAGGTGCGTTGGTGGATAAAACTCCGGGGGCTGCAAAAGTTCTAATTGCCAACCGAGCACATAATGCACAACAATACGAAGGTGTTGGACAAAGAGACCCCCCACGGCCACAAGTGAATGAGGTAAGTTCTATGCCCGAAATTCAATCCCAATTAGCTAACCTTACTTCTATTGTTTCTCAGTTGGCCGAGGGAATGAAGATTCATGGACCAAGTGTGTGTGGTGTGTGCTCTATGCAAGGACATGCCAACGATCAATGCCCTAAATTGATTGAGAATGGGGGTTGGGAATCTGCCAATGCCGTGGGTTTTGGGAGCCAAAATCAACCACGCCATGATCCATACTCAAACACCTACAATCCAGGGTGGAGGGACCATCCAAATTTCAAGTGGAGGGATCCTCAACAACCCCAACAACAAGGAGGATTTAGGCAGCAACCACCGGGCTTTTATACAAAGCCATCCGTCCCCAATCAAACCCAATTGCAATCTGCCCCAACAAACTCAGGTATGTCTTTGGATAATGATCAGATTGTTAAGTTACTTACTGCTTTGACGCAGGAAGTACAAAATCAAAACAAAGAGAGGCAAATCCAAGACAAAAGGGTGGATAACTTGGAAAAGCAAGTGGGGCAAATAGCGGAATTCATGGGGCATATTAGAGAACAAGGCAAATTGCCTAGTTCAACTATTATGAATCCTAAAGGAGGCTTTGAAACCGTCAGTGCAATCATGTTGAGAAGTGGTACACAGGTTGGAGCCGAACCAAAATCATCCAAATCAAGTCACGATGAGGATGAAAAGTTGCTACAAGAGGAAGCACAGGGACCAAAACTCACGGCCAAGGATGAACAATCCTTGCCGCCACCATCTTGATAGGAGCATATTTATGCGCCTTAGTTAGCTAGTTCTTATGCATTTCCATGGTGTTTTCTTAGTTAAAGTAGTCTTTTAAGCTAGTTTTATGTGTTTTCAGGTTTTAAGGCCAAAGGATGCAAGAAGATGCATTTTGGAGCTTTTTGGAGCAAAATTGGGCTTGGAATGATTATCACATAATTTGAGCCAAGGTTTGGACGAATTTGAAGACTTGAAGATGATGATTCCTACTTGAACTAGGTTTCCTAGTTGAAGTAGGAAAGTGCTTACATGATGAAGGATTCCTAATGGACGAAGGATTCCTAATCGACGAAGGATTCCTAATTGAAGATGGATTCCTAATCACATGAGGATTCCTAGAAGAACAAGAATTCCTCCTCCAACAAGGATTCCTACTTGAAGTAGGAAAGTTAAGCCAAGGTTTCCTACTTTGGTTTGATTTTTTCTAATTGTCCCTAAAAGTTCCAGCAATTATGAAGACTTTCTAAGCATTCTAGGACACAAAACAAAAGCCTAGAACCCTTTTGAACCCTTGCCGCACCCCCCCTTTGCATTTCCTCTTCCTTATTTCCTGTTTTTATGCTTTAAAACACCTTCCTTTTGTGTTTTAAACCCTAGCCGAATTTCCCTTGCCCTTTCCTTTAATTTTCTGATTTATTTCCTAATTCTAGAATCCTTAGAATTAATTTCTGATTTCCTAATCAACCTAGGGTTTTAATTTCTGTTTTCCTTTAAATAAATCTCCATTCAGCCACACACTCTCCCAAATTCGTCAAACCCCATCCACAACCTCAGAAACCATTCCTCCTCCGTCTCTGCCGATTTCCACCACCATTCTTCATCTCCACACCTTCCACACAACACCCATACACTACCCCCAAGCCTTGCCGTGCCCCTACACCATCCATAATCCATTCTACATCATCAAAACAGCCCAGAAATCATCCTCACCCAATCTGCCGCAAGGAGAAGAGAAGGAGACAGTTCATGAAAATTGTTTGGCTCTTCAATCTGAGTTGTTGAACAATTTTAGGTGTATTCTATCTTATATTTCAATGTCTACTTCTTGTAATCTTTGTTTTTCATTGAGTACGATTGGCTAAATTCGTTTTGGCTATGGGTGTATTCGAAACCATGTTTATTTATGTGAAATAAGTTGATTACTTCCAGTTATCGTTGCATAAGTCGTGAATACAATTTGCTTAACCGTTTAATTCAAAACTTATTCTTGTATGTTGATTGAGAGTGCACGCTTGATTTGCATGCTGGAATTTGGTGCTAGAATATAAGTTTGTTACACCTAATCGTTATGAATTTATATTCGCAAGTAGTGAAGATCGCTAGTCACGATCGTGTTAAGTAGATTCATGGCAGGAGTATCATGCTTTTCATAGTTACAATTGCCTTGTCGATGCTTATGATTTCCAAAGAACTTAATGATTCTAACTTGTATCTTTATCATGCTGTTCATATAGAGAACTTGTTAGGAATAATTTGTTTGCGATGCATATTCATCCAATTCAATGATTCTAGGGAAATCTGAAAGTTAATTTAAGCGGACCTAATTAACTTGGAGTGTCGAGGTTCATAACTTATTGAATTGATAACTGGAAATCGATTACGTTGCATAAATTTCATGTGTGGAGAAGAACCCCTTAGCCATTCCATCACCCATTGATTCATCACATTTAGTTTACAATCTGTTTTAATTTACAATCTGTGCATTTAGTTCAAATTCGTCCAAACACAATTCCCCCATATTTTGTTAAGTTTGAGTCTTCATAATCTGTCCTCTTTGGTGTTTTTAAGTATTTTGAGTCATAAGTTTTGTCAAATTCGTCCAAATCTTGTCTTAGTTGCTGTTTGAGTCAATTAACTTGTTTTAATCAGTTTTGGGCAGATTTGAGTGTTTCAAATCTGTTTTGAATCTTAGTAGTCTAATTAGAGTCTTTAAGTTTAGTTTTTGTGTTTCTAAGTAGATTTGTATTAGATTAGCACCCCTAGTTAATCCCCGGTTAGAACGATCCCTACTTACATCATTACTACAATTGTCACAAATAGGGTTTAATTTGTGTGTTTAGTTATTTTACGCATCACATCTAGCCCTCCTAAGCCGTCCCAAACCACCAAGGTAAGTCCAAATTCGACTTTTTCTAGTTCCATTCCACTAAATGTGCCCTTTCCTGGCAGGTTTAGGCAATCAAAGAAGGAAGAAGCCGAGAAGGACATTCTAGAGACCTTTCGAAAAGTTCAAGTCAATATTCCGCTCCTTGATGCAATTAAGCAAGTCCCGAGGTATGCTAAGTTTTTAAAAGAACTTTGTACATCAAGGAGAAGGATTTCGAACAAAGAGGTGGTCCAAGTAAGTGAGAATGTTTCTTCCATGTTACAAAGGAAATTACCCCCTAAATGCAAAGATCCGGGTAGTTTTACAATTCCGTGCGTTATTGGCAAGACTAAGTTTGAACAATGCATGTTAGACTTAGGGGCTTCGATTAATGTTATGCCATACTCTATTTATGCATCTATGAACTTAGGTGAGCTTAAAAACGATGGTGTGATTATTCAATTAGCCGATCGTTCTAATGCATATCCAAAGGGTGTTTTGGAAGATGTTTTGGTGCAGGTGGGCAATTTGATTTTTCCTGCGGACTTTTACGTGCTTGACATGGAGGATTCACCCTATTCTACCCCATTGCCGATACTATTAGGGAGGCCCTTCATGAAGACAGCCCAAACCAAGATTGATGTGGCTAAGGGAGAGTTAACAATGGAGTTTGGTGATGAATTGATTAAATTCAAAGTTCCTGAATATGTTAAGAATCCTAATGATGTTCGTCCTTGTTTTGCAATAGATGTGATTAAAAATGTGGGGAAGGAACATTCATGTGCACCAATCAAGAAGGATGTCCCTAGATGCATCACCAAAGAGGGTATTGGAGTGGAGCATACGAAACATGTCATTACACCCAAAATACCAAATCTGGCCGAGAGCACCACCTTTGCTGCCCCTTTTGAGTCTTCATCTACATGCATTGGTAAGCCTCCTCCTCTAATTCCAATTCCCATTTCCACTAATAGGTTATTGCCTTCTGTGGTGCAGGTACCAAATCGAATCCATGATTATGGGAGTTTTTACTTTGACCTTGGGAAGCTCAATGCCACAATCTGGGACCATCATTATCCACTGCCATACATAGACCCAATGCATGAGTATTTCAAGGAGCATGTCATGGAGGATGTACCCCACCATGCCATGGAACCTAGTCAAGCTTAAACGGAGGTACCGTCCGGCTGGAAGACGTTAAAGCAAGCGCTTCGTGGGAGGCAACCCATGCATTTGACAAAGGAAGACCTAGAGAGCACTCCAATTCCAGATTTGCGTTTCTAAACCCTTCTCTTTGTTGTTTCTTTCGTTTCTGCCATGTTTAGTTTGTTAGTGTTGGTATGTTTGTTTTTGTGTTTTTGTGTTAGTATATGCTTGAAACATTGAGGACAATGTTTGATTTAAGTGTGGGGGGGTAACCAAAGTGTTTTGATGCAAATTCGTAGGGTTTTCTCACTCATAACTTCCAATGTTGTTTCTTGCTGTTTTTAGGTGTTTTTAGGCTGTTTTGGTGTGTTTTAATGTGTTTTGATTCCAAAATCCGAAAATCCCATAAAAATTTGAAAATTTGTTTTAAAAAACCCAAAAAAAGTCGTTTTTAAGTTGTTTTTGTGTGTTTGTTTGTGTCTTAGGGTACCTTCCAACACAATGATGAGGATTCGGTTTTTAATTGCATGACTATTGAAGAGAGTTATAAACATGGATGGAAGTTTGATTTACTCTTGGTTTATGCTTAGTTGTAGTTATAACTTATGAATTCACATGTAATCAAAAAGGAAAAAATCAGTTTTTGTGACATGCTTGAAGGAAGAAACTCAAACTAAAGCTACAACCCTGAGAGACTTGAGCCTAAACTTTATTTGGAGAGTTAAAATCTGTGCATTCTTGTTTTCTAAAGTCGTTGCATGATCTCATTATTCTTTGCTTGGTTACTACTTAGAAGGCGTTTCATCATTTAGTTCCAAATGCTAGAACTCATGCCAATTTCATTCAAAACATGTTATTGAATTGCATAACACATATTAAAGATAAAGTTGTTTAGTAGTTACCACCATAGCCAAAAAGCCTTCATTCCATACATTTGTTTTTGTAGGTTTAAACCCGTTGAGCCTTGTTTAGCCTATATTGTTTGTTAACCCACATTATCCTTACCTAGCCTAGATTAGGACCATCCATACCCTTGTTCTTGAAGCATAGTAAGCATGACTTAAAATGAATTCCTTTTGATTGAGGGTGTGCAGAAAACAAGTGTGGGGGAAGGATTTTTGATAGGTGGATGTGCCAAAGTCTATTTTGAGGCACGAGAAAAAAAAAAAAAAAAAAAAAGAAAATTCGTAGAAAAAAAGAAGAAAAAAAAAGAAAAATGTTGAGAAAAGTGTGAAAAAGAGTTGAAAGAGCATGGAAATGAGCTCTAAGGTGTTGGTTGTTGAAGAAGGGGTCCAAAACATTGAATTTGACCCCAAGTGTTGCATGAATTTCCCCTTTGAGTTTAAAAGTTGATTTTTGCATTCAAAAGTGAATTCGAAGAGTCAATTTCATTGCTTTGCTTACTATTGTTTTAAGAACGTTTGTTTACCCTTCACCTTTCTTTGTTAGCCAATACCCCAAGCCCCGTTACAACCCTTAACTTCTATCTTGAGTGTTATGTATTTCAATTTGTGGAGTTTGGGATTGGTATGAGCATATGGTGTCACTGGTTCTCGCGTCTAAGTAGTAGCATTCCTTTCATGAGATCATATACATGCTTATTAAATTCAGAGAAAGCTTTCCTTGTTATAACATATATCTGAGCATTCGTTTTCATATTTACATCAATCTTCTCACATATAACTAGTACAGGGTGTGTAGTCAGAAAATCTGTGTGAAAATTGAGTGCATATCTAGTAAGGAATTGAGCAAATTCTCTAAGGCATGTTACTACGTTCAAAATCATGTTTTAATTGGTTAAATGTGAACTAGTACGTGGTGACTATGATTAAGTGTGTGCTTAAGTGTAAAGATGACTAAAATTTGTGGGAATGATGATTTTTAACATGTCATGTGTATTGGAAATCCCTGAGGTAAATGTTGGAAGGTTTAGGTTGTGTTTTGTTTGTTTTTGTTCGTTTTGTTTTTCTTTAATTCTTTATTTTGCTCGAGGACTAGCAAAAGCTAAGTGTGGGGGAATTTGATAGGAGCATATTTATGCGCCTTAGTTAGCTAGTTCTTATGCATTTTAGTTATGTTTTCTTAGTTTAAAGTAGTCTTTTAAGTTAGTTTCATGTGTTTTCAGGTTTTAAGAGCATATTACATAAAATGATGCAATTTGGAGCATTTGAGAGCAAAATTGAGCTGGAATGGAGTGTATGCTTATGGAGCACAAGGAATGGACGAGTTTGAAGGTCAAAGGAGCTTAAGAAATGAAGAAATGAAAGTGAAGAACAAAGAAGTCGGAATTGGCAACCAAAGTTTCTAAAGTTGGAAGTTTCTATTCTTAGAGGTTTCCATTTTCGAGAGTTTCTATTCTTGGTTTTGGGCTTTCTAGAAGCCCTATCTACAAACCCTAACCCTAGCCCACTAATCAGCCGCACCTAGCCTTCTAGAACACCTATTTCCTTGCCTTGCAAGGCATTCTAGAAGGCCCATCTCTAACCCTAGCCGCACCTAAACCCTAGCCCATTGTCTAACCTGATTTCTTTAGGGTTTGTGGTGCCTATATATATGTGTTTTAAGCCTAAATTCGTCACCACCCCTTCACACCATTCAAACACACCTTGCCGCAACCCTAATCACCATTCTACATCACAAAATCCCATCCTACATCCATACACATCTCTGCCGCACCTTTTGGAGAAGAAGGAGAGCCTTGTCGTGCATTCCGTTGATGAATGAGGGCCTTGTGTGCAAGCCATCTGCATCTTTGGGAGTTTTAAGAGTTTTTTCTTCTCTTGTTTCTGTTTTCATGTTTAATTTAAATTGCTTTTCAATTATGTTAGACATGTGGAACTAATTTCTTTTTAGTTAGAGGCGAATTTGAAGCCATGATCATATGTTTTATATGACTTGATTTCTTCCAATTATGATTTCATAAATCATGAATGTGGTTTACTTATCTATTTGATTGATAACTTGTTTATGTATGTGGGTTGAGGGTCGACACTTAATTTGCATGTCTAAACTTGATGCTAGAGTATAAGGGAATTTCACCTAATCGTTATTAACTTATATTCATAAGTAGTAAAAGTCGCTAGTCATGATTGCGTTAAGTAAATCCTAGGCAAGAGTAACATGCGTATCCCATAGTTATGAATGCCTCGTCAATGCTTATGATTTCCATTGAACTTAATGATCTTTGATATGTGTCTCTATCATGCGTATTCCATAGTTAGGGTCCTTGATAAGAATAATTTGGTTGTAATGCGTATTCCATTCAATTCAATGAATCTAGGGAAATCTGAGAATTAATTGGTGCAATCTAGTTAATTTGGGGCATTGTCATTCATGGTTTGTTGAAAGAGTAATTGGAGATCGAGTTGTATGCATATGTTCATGTGCGGATAAGGAACCCTCTAACTAGTTTCTCATCATTCTATTTCATCACAATCTGTTTTGCTTTAAGTTTGTTTTCAAAGTTTAAGTTTTAAAGTTTTAAGTTCGTCAAAATCAATCCCCCATTTATTTTAAAGTGTTAGATTAGTTAGAAATCAATTTAGTTGTGTTTTTAAGTGTCTTGAGTCAAGTTATAGTCCAATTTCGTCCAAATTAGTGTTAGGTACTCAAAACTGCCCAGAAAGTGGTTTTAAGGCAGTTTTGAGTCTTTTAGTTGCTGTTTTGAGTTTTTGGTTGATTTAAGTGTTTTAAACTCTAGTTTTGCATTAATTGAGTCTAGTTTAGTGTTCTACATTATGTTTTTATGTTCTTGAGTCAGTTTCACATTGATTAGCATCCCTAGTTAATCCCCGGTTTAGAACGATCCCTATTTGCTCATATACTACAATTGTCATCCATAGGGTTTAATTTGTGTGTCAAGTTAATTTTCACATCAATGGGAAAGCGCATACAACAATTCAAAGCATTCCTCAAAGGTTCCTTACGTGATGAGCACAATAAAGATACAATCAAGAATCATGAAGCACAATGAGAACTATAAGTGTTGACGAGGCATTCGTTACTATGATGAGCATGAAACTCGTGCCAAGAATTCATTCAACGCGATCGTTTTCAAGCGACCTTCACTACTTGTGATTATAAGATTGTAACTATTAGGTGAAACTCCCTCATAATCTAGCATCATATTCATGCATGAAAACTAAGCGTGCACTCTCAATCAACATACACAAATAAGTTATCAATCAAGTAGATGAACGAATTGAATCCACAACTTATGAAATAACAACTGAATGTAATCAAATCATATTGCAAGCATGTACATGGTTTCGAATCACCCCCCAACTAAGGGGGTTTAGTTCCTCATACTCACAACACAAGGTTTATTGAATTGAAATGTTGAAAACATAAGAAAGATTACACCTAAAAGTTCCAGCAATCTGCAATAGACTAGCAAGCACATTCAAAAGCACTCCTTCTTCCTTCTTGCTGCGGCACAACGTATGGAGATGGTTTGGATGGGTTTAGGATGATGGAGAATGGTGGGAAGGTGTCTAGGATGGGTGTATGGCACGCTAGGAAGGTTTTGGGGTCAGAAAATATGGATTTGGGTGAAGGTTGGGCACGGCAAAGGTAGGGGAAAGGTTTCTGGCGTGAATGGATGTGAATGGGTGTGTGTGGAATGTTTTGTGGCTGCAACCAGGAGGTTTATTTAAAGGAAAACAGAAATAAAAACCCTAGGTTGATTAGGAAATCAGAAATTAAGTCTAAGGATTCTAGAATTAGGAAATAAAATCAGAAACTTAAAGGAAATAGGCAAGGATATGCGGCAATTACTTAAAACACAAAAGGAATGTGTTTTAAGTCAGATTTTTTATAGGAGCATATTTATGCGCCTTAGTTTAGCTTGTTCTTGTGCATTTATAGTGTTTTTTCTTAGTAAAGTAGTCTTTTAAGCTAGTTTTATGTGTTTTCAGGTTTTAAAGGCATATTACATAAAAATAAGCAATTTGGAGCCTTTTGGAGCAAAATGGAGCTTGGATTGGATATCACATATTTGGAGCCAAGGGTTTGGACGAAAATGAAGATTTGAAGATGATGATTCCTACTTGAGCAAGGATTCCTAGTTGAAGTAGGAAAGAGCCAAATTGAAGATGAAATCCTAGTCCAAGAAGGAGTCCTAATCAATCAAGGATTCCTAATTGAAGGTGGATTCCTAGACGAATGAAGTTTCCTACTCAAACAAGGTTTCCTACTTGGAGTAGGAAAGTGATCCCTAATTGGCTTTGATTTTCAGCAACAAAGAAGTATTCCAAGTTGAAGAAGGAAAAGGTTTCCAAGTGCAATGAGGAGTCCTTATCCATTTAGGATACCTTATCCTTGTTCTAGAACCCTTATCCAATAGTGCCGTAGGTTTTCCTTGCATTAGAGGGCTTCTAGAAGCCCTATCCTTTATCCTACAAACTTGCCGTGCCTTTCCCTCTAGAAAGCCTGATTTCCCTTGCCTTGCAAGGCTTTCTAGAAGCCTTATCTAGTCTTATTCCTTCCTGCCGCACCTAGGACCCCTTTTCCCTTGCAAAATCTGATTGTTTAGACCTATTTCCTTGTGGATTTGGGTTATCCAAGTCCATATCTGATTACCCTAGGGTTTTAAGTGCCTATATATACTCATATTAACCTCTAAATCAGATCACCACTCACCACAATTCACACTTCACTCCAGAAATTCGCCCAAACTCTCTCCACACCTTTGCCGCACCATTCCCTTCCCCTAAATGATAGGAGCATATTTATGCGCCTTAGTTAGCTAGTTCTTATGCACTTTTGTATGTTTTCTTTGTTAAAATAGTCTTTTAAGCTACTTTCTTGTGTTTTCAGGTTTAGCGGACGTATTACATGAAATGATGCAATTGGGAGCTTTTGGAGCAAAAAGTGAGCTTGAATTGAAAAGGACATGCTTGGAACGCAAGGTTGGGATGGAATTGAAGAATTGAAGATTTGAGGTTTCCTACTTGAAGTAGGAAAGCTAAGCCTAAAAGTTTCCATTTTGGGTCGATCTTTCCTAAATCGGAATTGGCAACCAAAGTTTCTAAAAGTTGAAAGTTTCTATTCTTGGAGGTTTCCATTTTCGAGAGTTTCTATTCTTGGCGTTGGGCTTTTAGATGACCTAAACCCAAATTTCCTTGTGGACCTTCAACCCATGCCGAACCCTAGGGCCTAATCATCTAAAATCTGCCATGTTAAACCCTAGCCCATTCCTCCTAAACCCAAGCCGCACCTTTCCACCTAGAAGCCCTATTTTACAAACCCTAAACCCTAGTCCACTTAAGTAGCCGCACCTAACCCTAGCCCAATCTGATTTATTTAGGGTTTTAGGTGTCTATATATATGTATTTTTACACCTAGCCGCGTATCCTCTCCCTCTCCATATTCAGAAATTCGTCAAAACCCTATTCCCCACTTTGCCGCAGCCTTCATCCATTCCAGCCACCATTCTCCACCTCTATACACCATCCTACACCTCCATACACCACCCACACACCTTGCCGCACCCCCATACCATCCTAATTCCCTTCCTACATCAAAAATCACATCCAAAAACCCCCAAAACCATCTCTGCCGCAGCAAGGAGAAGAAGAAAGAGGAGCTTTCTGTGCAGATTTCAAAGTGGACTTCTTTGGCATTTTAGGTGTAATCTTTCTTATGTCTTCGATGTTTCAATTCAATAAACTTTGTGTTGTGAGTATGAGGAACTAAACCCCCTTAGTTGGGGGGTGATTCGAAACCATGTACATGCTTGCAATTTGATTCGATTACATTCAGTTGTTATTTCATGAGTTATGGATTCAATTCGTTCATCTATTTGATTGATAACTTATTTGTGTATGTTGATTGAGAGTGCACGCTTAATTTTCATGCATGAATATGATGCTAGATTATGAGGGAGTTTCACCTAATAGTTACAATCTTATAATCACAAGTAGTGAAGATCGCTTGAAAACGATCGCGTTGAATGAATTCTTAGCATAAGTTTCATGCAATTCATAGTAACAAATGCTTCGTCAATGCTTATGTTTTTCATAGAACGTAATGATTCTTGCTTGTATCTCTATTATGCAATTCATGTAGGGAACTTGTAGGGAATGTTTTGAGTTGTCGTATGCAATCATCCAACTTGATAAATTCTGGAAAAACTGAGGGTTAATTAGTGCAATTCACGGTTAACTTGGGGCGTTGAGTATTCATAGTTTATTGGAAGAACAACTGAAAATCGTTTTGTTTGCAAGTGTGACATGTGTGGAGAAGAACCTCCTAACTAGCCTTTTATCCATCTATTTCACCAAAATCGTTTTTACAATCTGTTTAGTTTCAAGTTTCTGTTTTGTGTTAAATTTTCGTCCAAAACAAATCCCCCTTTAATTTGAAGTCTTAGATTAGTTAGAAAGTGTTTTGATTTGTGTTTCTAAGTATTTTGATTCAAGTTTTCATCAAATTTCGTCCAAATTAGTGTAGGTGCTCAAAACTGCCCAGAAAGTGGTTTTTAGGCAGTTTTGAGCCTTCTAGTTGCTGTTTTAAGTTTTAGGTTTGTTTAAGTGTTTTAACTTTTAGTTTTGCATTCTTTGAGTCTAGTTTAGTGTTTTTAACTTTGTTTTTGAGTGTTTAAGTCAGTTTCCAAGCGTTTAGCAATCCCTCCTAATCCCCGGTCTAGAACGATCCCTACTTACATCTTTGCTACAATTTGACAAAAAGAGGGTTTAATTTGTGTGCTTAATCTATTTCGCATCACTAAACACTACTACATCCCTCCATAACCATGCATCCATACACCTAAGGTCCTAAACCTGTCCCTAGACCCTTTGCCGCACCAAGGAGGAGGAGAAGGAAGCTCGGAAGTTCATGCAATTCAAGTTCACGCCGCTGGAATTTCTAGGTGTTTCTTTTCCTTTGATTTCAATGTTTAAATTCAATTCTCTTTGTTTTGAGCGTATGAGGAACTAAACCCCCCTTGGCTAGGGGGGGATTCGAAATACATGTTTATGCTTGCGATATGATTTGATTACTTCTAATTGCGTTTCATAAGTTGTGAATTCAATTTACTTATCTATGTGAATTACATTGATTTGTGTGTGTTGGTTGAGAGTGCACGCTTAATTATCATGCATAAATTGAATGCTAGGATATAAGGAAATTTCACCTAATCGTTATGGAATTATATTCACAAGTAGTAAAGGTTGATGATCTCAATCGCGTTAAGTAAATTCTTGGCATAAGTTTCATGCAATCATAGTAACAAGTGCTTCGTCAATGCTTATGGTTTTCATAGAACTTAATGATTCTTGCTGATAGGAGCATATTTATGCGACTTAGTTGGCTTGTTCTTAAGCATTTATGTTGTTTTTCTTTAGTTATTTTAGTGTTTAAAGTCATTTTCGTGCAATTTCAGGTTTAGAGACGAAGTATGCAAAGAAGTGCAAAATGGAGCATTTTAGAGCAAAATTAAGCTAGAATGGAGTGTATGCTAATGGAGCACAAGGAATGGACGAGTTTGAAGGTCAAAGGAGCTTAAGAAATGAAGAAATGAAAGTGAAGAACAAAGAATTCAGATTTGGAAACCAAAGTTTCTAAAGTTGGAAGTTTCTATTCTTGGAGGTTTCCATTTTCGAGAGTTTCTATTCTTGGTTTTGGGCTTTTAGATGACCTAAACCCTAATTCCTTGTGGACCCTAACCCTAGCCGCACCTAGGCCTCTAGAATATCTGATTTCCTTGCCTTGCAAGGCATTCTAGAAGGCCCATCTCTAAACCCTAACCCTAGCCGCACCTTAGGCCTTATTCCCACTAAAAATCTGATTGTTTTAACCTAATTTCTGGTGGATTTGGGCTTCTAGAAACCCTAATCTGATTACCCTAGGGTTTTGGATGCCTATATATACTCATTATAACCCCTAGATCAGATCACCACCTCTCATACACAATCATTCACGCCAGAAATCTGCCCTTGCATTCTGCCGCACCTTCCCATCACCAAAATCCCAAAATTCTGCCCAAAAATCATCCCTAGCCGTACCCCCATCAACCCTAAACCTTTCCCTACCATTCCCCATCCATTCTACACCCTAAATACCACCCAAAACCTGTTTTAAACTTCTCTGCCGCAGCAAGGAGGAAAGGGAAATCATTGATGATCTTGCTGCCAAGTTGGAGCCTTCTAGGTGTTTTCTTTCTTTGGGTTTTAATTTCTAAATTTATGTATCTTTGCTTTGCGAGTATGAGGAACTAAACCCCCCTTGGCTAGGGGGGGGATTCGAAACCATGTTTATGCTTGCTATATGATTTGATTACTTCTAATTGCGTTTCATAAGTTGTGAATTCAATTTACTTATCTACAAGAATTAAAATTAATTTGTGTATGTTGATTGAGGGTCGACACTTAGTTTGCATGCATGAATTTGATGCTAGGATATAAGGGAATTTCACCTAATCGTTATGAACTTATATTCACAAGTAGTAAAGGTTGTTGATCACAATCGTGTTAAGTAAATTCTTGGCATAAGTTTCATGCAATTCATAGTTACGAGTGCCTCGTCAATGCTTATGGTTTTCATAGAACTTAATGATTCTTGCTTGTATCTCTATTATGCAATCATGTAGGGGACTTGTGGGGAATGCTTTGGGTTGTCGTATGCAATCATCCAATTCAATAACGTTAGGAAAATCTGAAGGTTAATTTAAGCGGACCTAATTAACTTGGGGCGTTGAGAATTCATGGGTTATTGAAAAGCAATTGGAATCGTTTTGAATGCAAGTATAACATGTGTGGAGATGAACCCCTTAGCTAGCTTTCCATCCATTCATTTAAGCCAAATTCGTTTTAAAATCTGTTCTAGTTTACAAAGTTTTGTTTTGTTTTTAAATTCGTCCAAAATCAATCCCCCTTTTCTTTGTTGAGTCATATTAGTTAGAAGTCAAGTTAGTTTGTGTTTTTAAGTGTTTTGAGTCAAGTTAAAACCTAATTTCGTCCAAGTTTGTGTCTAGTGTTCAAAACTGCCCAGATTGTGTTTTTAAGGCAGTTTTGAGTCTTTTGGTTTGTTTTGGTATTTCCAAGTTTAGTTTTGCATTCTTTGAGTCTAGTTTAGTGTTTTAAACTTGTTTTTACGTATTTGAGTCAGTTTTCAAGTGATTTAGCAATCCCTCCTAATCCCCGGCCTAGAACGATCCCTACTTACATACTTACTACAATTGATAAAAAGAGGGTTAATTTGAGTGCTAGTTAATATCATATCACTTGCTTGTATCTCTATTATGCAATCATGTAGGGGACTTGTGGGGAATGTTTTGGGTTGTCGTATGCAATCATCCAATTCAATAACGTTAGGAAAATCTGAAGGTTAATTTAAGCGGACCTAATTAACTTGGGGCATTGAGAATTCGTGGTTTATTGAAAAGCAATTGGAAATCGTTTTGAATGCAAGTATAACATGTGTGGAGATGAACCCCTTAGCTAGCCTTCCATCCATTCATTTAAACCAAATTCGTTTTTGATGTGAAATATATAAGCACTCAAATTAAACCCTCTTTTTATCAATTGTAGCAATGTATGTAAGTAGGGATCGTTCTAGACCGGGGATTAGGAGGGATTGCAAAATCACTTGGACATGACTCAAAAACGTAAAAACAAGTTTTAAACACTAAAATAGACTCAAAGAATACAAAACTAAACTTTAAAACACCAAAACAAACCAAAAGACTCAAAACAGCACCAAAACACTCAAAACTGCCTTAAAAACACAATCTGGCCAGTTTTGGACACTAAGCACCAAATTGGACGAATTTGGGTTTTAACTTGAATCAAAACACTTAAAAACACAAAGTAAAACACTTACTGACTAATTTGACACTTTAAAACAAAGGGGGATTGGTTTTGGACGAATTTAAAAACAAAACAAACTTTGTAAATTAGAACAGATTGTAAAAACGAATTTGATTTAAATGGGTGAATGGAAGGCTAGCTAAGGGGTTCATCTCCACACATGTTATACTTGCATACAAAACGATTTCCAATTGCTTTTCAATAAACCATGAATTCTCAATGCCCCAAGTTAATTAGGTCCGCTTAAATTAACCTTCAGATTTTCCTAACGTTATTGAATTGGATGATTGCATACGACAACCCAAAACATTCCCCACAAGTCCCCTACATGATTGCATAATAGAGATACAAGCAAGAATCATTAAGTTCTATGAAAACCATAAGCATTGACGAAGCACTTGTTACTATGATTGCATGAAACTTATGCCAAGAATTTACTTAACGCGATTGAGATCATCAACCTTTACTACTTGTGAATATAATTCGATAACGATTAGGTGAAATTTCCTTATATACTATCATTCAATTTATGCATGATAATTAAGCGTGCACTCTCAACCAACACACACAAATCAATGTAATTCTCATAGATAAGTAAATTGAATTCACAACTTATGAAACGCAATTAGAAGTAATCAAATCATAACACAAGCATAAACATGTATTTCGAATCCCCCCCTAGCCAAGGGGGGTTTAGTTCCTCATACGCACAAAACAAAGAGAATTGAATTTAAACATTGAAATCAAAGGAAAAGAAACACCTAGAAATTCCAGCGACGCGAACTTGAATTGCATGAACTTCCGAGCTTCCTGGTGTGAAAATTAAACTAACACACAAATTAAACCCTCTTTTGACAAATGTAGTAAAGTATGTAAGTAGGGATCGTTCTAGACCGGGGATTAGGAGGGATTGCTAAACACTTGAAAACTGACTTAAAAACATAAAAACAAAGTTTAAAACACTAAACTAGACTCAAAGAATGCAAAACTAAAGTTTAAAACACTTGAACAAACACAAAACTCAAAACAGCAACCTAATGACTCAAAACTGCCTAAAACCACTTTCTGGGCAGTTTTGAGAACCTAACAAGAACTTGGACGAAATTGGGTGAAGACTTGAATCAAAACACTTAGAAACACAAATCAAAACATATTCTAACTAATCTAAGACTTCAAAATAAAGGGGGACTTGTTTTGGACGAAAATTTAACACAAAACAGAAACTTTAACTAGCACAGATTGTAAAAACGATTTTGGTGAAATAGATGGATAAAAGGCTAGTTAGGAGGTTCTTCTCCACACATGTCACACTTGCAAACAAAACGATTTTCAGTTGTTCTTCCAATAAATTATGAATACTCAACGCCCCAAATTAACCATGAATTGCACTAATCAACCCTCAGTTTTTCCACAAGTTATTAAGTTGGATGATTGCATACGACAACCCAAAACATTCCCTACAAGTTCCCTACATGAATTGCATAATAGAGATACAAGCAAGAATCATTACGTTCTATGAAAAACATAAGCATTGACGAAGCATTTGTTACTATGAATTGCATGAAACTTCTGCTAAGAATTCATTCAACGCGATCGTTTTCAAGCGATCTTCACTACTTGTGATTATAAGATTGTAACTATTAGGTGAAACTCCCTCATAATCTAGCATCATATTCATGCATGAAAACTAAGCGTGCACTCTCAATCAACATACACAAATAAGTTATCAATCAAATAGATGAATGAATTGAATCCACAACTTATGAAATAACAACTGAATGTAATCGAATCAAATTGCAAGCATGTACATGGTTTCGAATTACCCCCCAACTAAGGGGGTTTAGTTCCTCATACTCACAACATAAAGTTTATTGAATTGAAACATCGAAGACATAAGAAAGATTACACCTAAAACGCCCAAGAATTCCACTTTGAATTTCTGACTTCAAGCTCCTCTTTCTTCTTCTCCTTGCTGCGGCAGAGAGGGTTTAGGGTGTTTTTGGGTTTAGAAGGGAATTAGGATGGTATGGTGGTGCGGCAAGGAGTGGGGATGGTGTATGGAGGTGTAGGATGGTGGCTAGAGGTGGATGAAGGCTGCGGCAAGGATGGGAAGTGGCTGGAATGGATGAAGGTGGCTGCGGCAAGGTGGGGAAATAAGGGTTGGATGATTTCTGAATTATGGAGAGGGAGATGATCGGCCAAAGGATGTAAAACACATATATATAGGCACCTAAACCCTAAAGAAATCAGATTAGACAATGGGCTAGGGTTAGGTGCGGCTAGGGTTGGAAATCCACCAGAAAATTGGGTTTCTAGAACATTAGGTGCGGCATGGGCTTAGGAGAAATGGATTAGGGTTTAACATGGCAGAAATTGAATGATTAGGCCCTAGGATGCGGCATGGACTTAGGGTTCACAAGGAATTAGGGTTTAAGTCATCTAAAAGCCCAAAGCCGAGAATAAAAACTCACGAAAATGGAAACCTCCAAGAATAGAAACTTCCAACTTTAGAAACTTTGGTTGCCAATTCCGATTTAGGAAAGATCAACCCAAAATGGAAACTTTTAGGCTTAGCTTTCCTACTTCAAGTAGGAAACCTCAAATCTCGAACTCTTCAATTTCATCCCAACCTTGTGTTCCAAGCATGTCCTTTTCATTCCAAGCTCACTTTTTGCTCCAAAAGCTCCAAATTGCATCATTTCATGTAATATGTCCTTTAAACCTGAAAACACATGAAAGTAGCTTAGAAGACTACTTTAACGAAGAAAACATAACAAAGATGCATCAGAACTAGCTAACTAAGGCGCATAAATATGCTCCTATCAAATACGCATGTTACTCTTGCCAAGGATTTACTTAACACAATCGTGACTAGCGACTTTTACTACTTATGAATATAAGTTAATAACGATTAGGTGAAATTCTCTTATATTCTAGCATCAAATTCATGCATGCAAACTAAGTATGCATCCTTAATCAACACACAAGAACAAGTTATCAATCAAATAGATAAGTAAACCACATTCACGATTTATAAAATCATAACTGGAGGAAATCAAGTCATATAAAACATATGATCATGGCTTTGAATTCCCCTCTAACTATAAAGAAATTAGTTCCTCATGTTCGCAAATAAACAAAGATAAATAAATTTAAACATTAAAACAAAGATAGAAAACACCTAGAAACGCTCTAACAATCCAAGCTTCTTGAATGGCAAGCACGGCTCCAGATTTCTTCCTTCTTCTCCTTGCAAAACTCACGGCACAAGAGGGGTTTTTGGGTGAATGGTGTAGTAAATTATGGTAGAGGATGGTATTTATAGGCTGAAATTCGCAGCCCCTATGTAGCAAAGGAAAAGGATTTAAAGGCCTAATTTGTATAGGATAATAACACACAATCCTTGAAGGAAAAGGCTAAGGCTTTTAGAAACCAAGGGGGAAAGGAATAATCAGGTTTCTAGAAGTTCTAGAAAGGTTTTGGGGCGTCACTTTTGTAGGACAAGGGATAAGGTTTTCTAGAAAGGTTGTTTTGTGGCTGATTTCTAGAAAAACAAGGGATAAGGTGTAGCACCTTTGTAGGAGTGGATAAGGGCTTCTAGAAACCAATTTTAATGTGTCCTAATCTGAAAATAAATCCCCCATGTAGCTGGAATTAAATTAGGATAGGATTAGGATAGGATAAGATAAGATAAGGTTGGATAAGGTTTTGGATAATGTTCCTTCTTTTGAGCTGATTTCTTATCTTCCTTGACTTGGATTTATTTCTTCACTCTTTTCAGCACATTCCTAGCCTCTTGAACTTCAAATTTGTCCATCCATCTTGCTCCATTCATAAGCTATCCATTTGGTGCCCAAAACTGCCTCAAAATGCTCCAAAATGCACTTTCTTGCCAATTGTGTCATATGAACCTACAAACCCACGAAAATAGCTTAAAACACTATAATAAACATAAACAAACTATTAAAATGCAAGAAAACAAGCTAACTAAGTCGTATAAATAAGATCCTATCACTTCCTCCTCCTCCTTGGTGCGGCAAAGGACTTTTAGGGACAGGTTGGGACTTTAGGTGTATGGATGCATGGTTATGGATGGATGTAGTAGTGTTTAGGGGGTGGGGATGGTGCGGCAAGATTTAGAACTAGGGGGAACGGTGTTTAGTGGGTGCGGCAAGAGTGAGGAGAGGGTTGGACGAATTTCTGGAGTGAATTGTGAATTGTGGTGAGTGGTGATCTGATTTAGGGGTTAATAGGAGTATATATAGGCACTTAAAACCCTAGGGTAATCAGATATGGACTTGGATAACCCAAATCCACAAGGAAATAGGTCTAAACAATCAGATTTTGCAAGGGAAAAGAGGTCCTAGGTGCGGCAGGGATAGGATAAGGTGATAAGGTTTCTAGAATGCCTTGCAAGGCAAGGAACTAGGCATCTAGAAGCTAGGGTGCGGCACCAATGTAGGGATTTAAGGATAGGGCTTCTAGAAAGCCCCAAAACTGATAGGAATTGCATGAAACCCACGGCAAAGATGTAAACTTTCTAGAAACTTCTCATTTGTGTCCTACAACACTTAGGAGTCCTTCTAGTATTAGGAAAACATGTCTCAATCCTCCCTTGACTTGGAATTCTTCTCCTTCTTCATCTTGGATTCCTTTTCCTTCTTGGACTTGGAAAACTTCTTTGTTGCTGAAACTTGATGCCATTTGGATTTAACTTTCCTACTTCAAGTAGGAAACCTTGTTTGAGTAGGAATCTTCATCTTTAAGGAATCCTAATTCAACTAGGATTCCATCTTCACTTAGGCACTTTCCTACTTCGACTAGGAAACCTTGTTCAAGTAGGAAACATCATCTTCAAATCTTCAATTTCGTCCATCCTCTTGGCTCCAAGCATATGACATCCATTCCAAGCTCAACTTTGCTCCAAAAGGCTCCAAAATGCATCCTTTTTCATATTTTGCCCTTAGAACCTGAAAACACATAAAACTAGCTTAAAAGACTACTTTACTAAGCAAAAACACTATAAATGCACAAGAACAAGCTAAACTAAGGCGCATAAATATGCTCCTATCAGTTTTCAAAACTGTTTTGTTTTACAGAGTTTATGTCTTGTTTTAAATTCGTCCAAACCAATTCCCCCTTTGTTTTAAAGTGACAAATTAGTTAGTAAGTGTTTTACTTTGTGTTTTTAAGTGTTTTGATTCAAGTTAAAACCCAAATTCGTCCAATTTGGTGATTAGTGTCCAAAACTGCCCAGAAAGTGGTTTTTAGGCTGTTTTGAGTCTTTTGGTTTGTTTTAGTGTTTTAGAGTTTAGTTTTGCATTCTTTGAGTCTAGTTTAGTATTTTAAACTTGTTTTTACGTATTTGAGTCAATTCCAAGTGATTTTGCAATCCCTCCTAATCCCCGGTCTAGAACGATCCCTACGTACATACATTGCTACAATTGATAAAAAGAGGGTTTAATTTGAGTGCTAGTTAATATCATACCAATTTTGGGAAAGAAACCCTCCCCCTTGCACGGCAAGGAAGAGGAAATGATGAGGGAGGTGCGGCTCATGTTTTAAGAAAGGAAACATGTCCTAAAACTAAAGGGAAATAGGTCTACTTGTGCGGCAAGGGTTTGGGAAAGGTCTAAGTGACCTAAAACTGATGGGAAAGAGGATCCCTTGCATGGCAAGGAAGGGGGATTAAGGCAAAGGTGCGGCAAAGGTCCTAGAGTGGTTTAGGGCCTTTGTTTGGTGTCCCAAAGTGCTTAAAAGGTATTCAAAGTGGCTGGAAATTAAGGACATTTAGGAATAGGGAAGGTCAACCAAAATAGGAAACCTTGGCTTAACTTTCCTACTTCAAGTAGGAATCCTTGTTGGAGTAGGAATCCTTGTTCTTCTAGGAATCCTCAAATGAGTAGGAATCCTTCTTCAATTAGGAATCCTTTGTTGATTAGGAATCCTTCTTGGATTAGGAAACCAACTTTCTTCAAGACTTCAATTCATCCATTCCTTTTGCTCCAAAAGGCTCCAATTTGCTTCTTTTTGCACACTTTGGCCTTAGAACCTGAAAACACACAAAAGTGACTTTAAACACTAAAATAGCTAAGTAAACACAACTTAAATGCACGAGAACAAGCCAATTAAGTAGCATAAATATGCTCCTGTCAAAGGTGGAATCCATTGGGCCAACTGCACCAATAATTTTGAACAAGTGGTGAATTTGCATTTGCAGCAGCTGGGTTGAGATTTGGACAACTTGACTTTGTGCTTTGTCTGTTTGATTGATCCTCCTTTACTTGGTTTTTTTTTTTTGGTCCAAAAAATAGGTTTTTTTTTTTTTTTTGTTCTTTTGTTTTTTTGTCAAATGATAGATTTGTTAGATTAGATGTTAGATTAGCTAACGATAGGGTTTGAACCCACACCTTCATGTAAGGGCTCAGCACCTTTCCACCATTGTTGCAAAGAACAACTTGCACTTTGATGGGATTTTAACCACACACGCAAAAAGGGTTAAAACAACATATAATACTTGCAAGAATGACAAGGTTATTGTAGTATGAATGGTTCTAGCAAGGTTGTTCTCCACAAGGATTATTAACTAATTTGTATTAAACCAAATTTCAATTAATTATTGTAGAGCAAAGATTTAGGATGATTGGTTTTATGACCTCATTTACTAAAAATGAATTTAACTAAAGAGAGTAGAAAAATCTGCAATATTAAAGATAAAGAGAGAAAAATAGTTTTTAGAAATCAAATTGAGAAAGCACTAGGGTTCCGTCATCACCTTAACAATCTTACATAGTTCTCTCAATTACTTATGACCTATACATGCATATTTTGATGGTTAGGTTTTCCCAATATATGCCTACTGGATCCCCAATATAGTGCGTATATAAAACATGCAATTCGTCTGTGGTATTCAGATCAAATCTAAACATGCATGACTCATTACATTTTGTAAAAACCCTCTGAAAAACCATGCAATCCTTAAGACGTGGTATTCATCCTAAATGACCTTGCACATATTAACCCACAAGAAGCCTTCGTCAATTTCAAGGACCAACCTCTGACCAAAATTGCATCAAATTACTTTTCTAAATATCCTAATGGTCACGAATCATCAAGACACTTTGAAATAGGATACTAGGCGGAATCTCCTGCAAATAAAAATTTAACTTTGCATAGTATATATTAGTCAAATGAGCTAGTCAACTAGTTACAAGTTAGTCAATGATAAAAAGTGCAGTTGTAGGAGCAAAACCTAACAATCCAATACGTTCAACTAATTATGCATATGATGATATGACAATGATATGCAAATCTAGATTCGATGTCTAGTTAATTTCACCAGTTAAACACTTAAAAGATGAAAGTGATGAGAATCCAAAACAGGTCAGTTCACATAATTGAAACTTGGAAAAACATGACCTAAAACACAAATCAAAATCACAAAAACGATGCTAATGTGCAATGATGTGGGTATTTAGTGTATGAGTGTGATTTTGTGGCTAGGGTTTTCAAGTAAGAACATAAGAGGTAGCTCAAAGCTAAAATCAACTATTTTCTAAAATGTAAAACTCCTAACCAAAACAAATGAGCATATAAAATGAATTGAAGCAAGAAAATTCAAATATAGGATTAGAAATATTCAGTGAAGAACATTACCCATAAAATATGCTTAATGCTCCTAGGAGATCTAAGGTGGAGATGAAAATAAAACTCTCAAAAACTTTTCCAACCTCAGACCCCAACAACAAATGAACCCTAGAATGGCTTTATAAAGATGGTTGAGTTTCAGACAAATAGAGAGGATAAAAAGCCACGTGTCATGTGCAAAATCAATTTGGAAAGATGTAAGGCTGAAAATCCATTTTTAGGAAAAAAAAATGTTAGATGGCCTATGTGGGCTATCTTAATTTGTGTGCCTAGACAGTTGGATAACAAATGAAATTTGGGCCTAGACAACTGCACTAAAGAAAAGGAATATGGAAAAATAAGCTTAATATGCAAAACCAAATGTATGATTCAAACCTTTTGTAGTGTATAAGGCTAGTGCTTTGAAAAGTTCAATCCCAGTAGAAATCCTAAATCAGCATTGTATCCTAACTCTAAATTATGAGCATGTGTGGTAACATTTATACTTTTTGACAAGGGAAGCCAAATAATAATTATAGACTTCACAATCTCCCCTTTGGCTTTCCTTGACAAAATACCGCAAGCCTATAACTAATTTCACTCAACGCCCATACTCAAGAGAACATCAATCAACAGAAGAAGACCAAGTAACAACTCCTACAAAAGAACAACTCTTGACAAGAGCAAGTGAAATTCATCATAGGTAAAAGGCTTGCTGAGGTAAGAAACACACAAAATTTTACTCCCCCATTTTGTCACGGTAAAGACAAGGATTTAAAATGAATGATGTGCCAATTAAACAAAAGAAACAATATGTCAATTGAGCTCATGAAAGAAATGTCCAACCACAAATGAAAAGCCAATAAGAACCAACAATAAGGACATAACATCATAAAGATGTTTAAGCACATGGTATAATTTTCGGTACCAAAATATTAAAAGCATAAGAGCATGTCAATGTAATCGGTTCAAATCACCCATTTGTCTACAAAACCAAGAGTAGCATAGCCACATATACAAAAAAAAACTTGGAGTTTCAAATTACAACTTAAGCACAAATGTCTAATAACGTAGCAAAAGAAATTGAACTCCCCCATAAAATGTGCTCTCCTAAAAAACTACACTCACAAACTACGCTCCACCATAAGCTAGAACTCCTCAGAATAGAACTTGTCTTCAGAGATATAGTCACCCAACCCGAAACTAACCCTAGGTTAGCATAAACAAAGTTCAATAGATGAGAGATTCAAATACAACAAAGCCAAACTAGGTCAAGTTTGCCTAAAAATAAATTGAACGCCCTCATAATTAGCACTCTCCTAGACACAAACTTTCTCATAAACCTAGAAGTCTACAGACTAAGCTGCAGCACCTGATTGTTGTGTTCTTTTCAAGTGCAAATATAAGGATATTATAATGGCACAGGTAAGGGTGTCGAACCACAGAGACTAATTAGACCTCTACAATTACTAGCTTTATGTGAACCCTAAAGAAAATGCAAATGAAAATTGAATTTAGATTTTTGTTTTGAGAGCTAAAGTAACTTAAAATGCAAGACAAGATAAAGATGAATGATAGATTGATTAAAAAACGATGGGAATGGAACTAGGAATATCGATTTCACCATTACAAGCCAATTCAATGAAAATTAAGTCAAAATGTATTCAACTCTCCAATTTGCAACTAGGGTTCGTTTTACTTATATATGATCATCCATTTGATGTGTGGTTGTGATCAAGTACTCCTAATTTGCAACCTAGTTTTGATGTTCAACTTAGATTACCAAATAAGAATCCATTAAGAACAAGAAAACTTCAAAGAACCAAAGAAATCACATGGCAGGATATATACATAGCAGTTTCTTCATTCATTCACATGTCCACCAAGATTAAGCATGATGTATACTATAACCTTGATCAAATAATTCATAAACAGCCCTAATGGTGATCAAACATTAAGATTAACAAACAAATTAAACTATAAAATCAGTGAATGAAATAAGAACACAGATTGTTAGTTTGAATACTTTAACTTAATAACATAGAGTAGTTTTGCAAGGCTACATCGAAATCCCCAGCTATGAACTTAATTACACAACATGATTACTGATAGGAGCATATTTATGCGACTGAGTTAGCTTGTTCTCATGCATTTATGTTGTTATTTCTTAGTTAATTATGTTTTTAAGCTATTTTCGTGTGTTTGTAGGTCCATAGGCCTTATAAAGCAATAAGATGCATTTTGGAGTAGTTTTGGGCTTGAAATGGATAGCACATGCATGGAGCAAGGTGGATGGACGAAATTGAAGACTAAAGAGGCTAGGAATGTGTTAAAGAGAAAGAAGAATTAATGTAAAAAGGACAAAGAGCTCAGCCACAAAGGCGTGTTACTTCACCATTCACCTTTCCATTATTGTTGTGCACCACCATTGCACTCCCTGCCATTCATCATCATTTATGTTCCCTCCATTGACTCATTTGTTGCATCATTCCACTTCATTTCCTTTGTCTACCATGTGCACAATATCCTTTCACCTCCTTGCACTCATTAATTCACCACTTACTCACCTTTCCACCCATACCATGCATAATCACCCTTGTCCCCTTTATGCACCAGATTTCTTGCACTCATTTCATGCACCATTACACTCATTACACTTCATTGCCATGCACCACCCTTGTCTCCTTCATTATTTCTGATTTCATACATCAATACATTGAATTATTACACTCAATTGCTGCACACTCCTTGTTCCCTTCACCCATCAGATTTCATACAACTTTTACTTCCACTACATGCACTCATTGATGCACCATCCACCACCTTTGGAATCCCATGCCGTGCATCATGACATTTGTTGCACCTTTGACTCATTTCTGCACCATTCCGCACAATCATTCATGTTCCCTAGCTGCAACACCACTCCATTTTACCCTTCATGCTTTGCATCATCACTTCACTTTCACCTTTGAATCATTTCAACACCACTCCTTGCACTTATTGCTGCAACACCACTCCATTTTACTCCCCATGCTTTGCATCATTACTTCATTTTCACCCTTGAATCATTGCACAACCACCAATTCACCTCCTTGCCGTGCACTTCCTCTATAAAAGGAAGTGTGTGTGGCAGCCATAGAGCTGAGTTTTTGGCTTGATAATTCATTCCCATTTCGATATAACCTTCATCCAAACACTTCCATTCATCTTCACATCCATTCCTCCATACAACCAAACCTTCAAACACTCACTAACACCTTGTGCCGTAGCAAAGGAAGGGAAGGAAGGTGCTTGGACGTGCTTGTTGTCCAACTTGGATCGTTGGAGCGTTTAGGTGTTCTTTTTCTTTTGTTTTCAATGTCTAAATTTGTTTATCATTGCTTTGTAAGTATGAGGAACTAAACCCCCCATAGCTAGGGGGAACTCGAAACCATGTTCATGCTTGCAATATGATTTGATTACCTTCAATTGTGAATTCAATTTGTTTAATTGCTTGATTGATACCTTATTCGTGTATGTTTATTAAGAGTGCACACTTAGTTTGCATGCATGAATATGATGATAGAGTATAAGGGAGTTTCACCTAATAGTTACAAACTTATATTCACAAGTAGTGGAGCTCGCTTATAAACGATCACGTTAAATGAATTCTTGGCAGAAGTTTCATGCTCATCATAGTAACGAATGCCTCGTCAATACTTATAGTTTTCATAATGCTTAATGATCTTTGATTGTATCTTTATTGTGTTGTTCACGTAAAGGACTTTTGAAGAATGATTGAATTGTTGTATGCGCTTTCCCATGCAATTCAATAACTTAAGGAGAACTTGAAGGTTAATTTAAGCGGACTTAATTAACCTGGGGTGTTAAGTTTCATGATTGATCGAAAGAAGAACTGAAAATTGGTTTATCTGTAAGTATGTCATGTGTGGAGAAGAACCCTCTAGCTAGCCCATCATCCATAGTTTACCCAAATTCGTCCAAAATCTGTTTTAGTTTACAATCTGTTTGTTTTATTTTCAAATTCATCAAAATCAAAACCCCATTTACTTTAAAGTGTTTATTTAGCCAAAGCAATGCAAAACCAAGACAAAAGGGTGGATCAAATGGAGAAGCAAATTAGGTAGATTGCGGAGTTTGCAGGACAATTCAGAGAGCAAGGTAAGTTGCGTAGTTCAACCGTTGTTAACCCGAAAGGAGGATTCGAATCTGCAAAAGCCATGAGTTTGCAAAGTGGAAAACAAGTTGGATTTGATCCCTAACTGTCCAATTCACGTTCCAATGAGGTTGAAGAGTTGATAATTGAAGAGGAGGAGCAAAGTACCCCCACGGCAAGGGTGGAAACACCTTTGCCGCAGGCCCCAAAAGCTCCTAAACCATCCAATTCGGCCAACAAAGGTAAGGAAGTTCCAATTTTGATTAATTCTAACGTTGTTCCTCCAAATGTACCATTTCCTCGTAGGTTTATGCAATCAAATAAGGAGGAGGCTGAAAAGGATATTTTGGATACGTTTAGAAAAGTTCAAGTCAATATACCACTTTTGGATGCAATTAAGCAAGTTGTAAGGTATGCCAAGCTTTTAAAAGAACTTTGCACAACTAGGAAGAGAATTTCAAGCAAGAAGGTTGTCAAGGTAAGTGAAAATGTCTCAGCTGTTTTACAACGTAAACTGCCCACTAAATGCAAGGATCCAGGTAGTTTTACCATTTCTTGTGTAATTGGTAATACTCGTTTTGAATCGGCCATGTTAGACTTAGGTGCATCTATAATTGTCATGCCTTATTCAATCTATGCATCTATGCACTTAGGCGAATTGAAAAATGATGGTGTGATTATACAATTGGCCGATCGATCTAATGTCTATCCAAAGGGAGTTTTGGAAGATGTTTTAGTACAGGTCAATCACTTAATCTTTCCGGCGGATTTCTACGTGCTTGAAATGGATGAGTCGGACCATTCCCCTACATTGCCCATCCTCCTTGGACGGCCATTCATGAAAACTGCCCGTACTAAAATTGATGTGTTTAATGAAACTTTGACGATGGAATTTGATGGGGATGTTATCAATTTCAATCTTTCTGATTCTATCAAGTATCCTAGTGAGGATCATTCATGTTTTTCTATTGATGTATTTGCTTCTTTGGCGCAGGACCATTTTGAACAATTGAATGACGAGGCACTTGAATTGGTCATTGCACGAGGAATGGACATTCAAAACAATGAAGCAGTAACTATGCACCCTACGGCATGAATGATTTTTCCCTTGCCGTGCCTCCTAATAAAGACGTGATTGAGATGGTGGCTGCCCTTGAATCATTGCCACTACAATCTGGTAAGTTTTTGGACCCAATTTCCATTTCATTTTCAGCTAGTAAGTTACTTCTCTCAGTTGTGTAGCCATTTACACTTGAACTTAAGCCATTGCCAAGCCATTTAAAGTACATTTTTTTGGGCAATGATGAGACATTGCCCGTCATCATCTCAAGCACACTCACGGCACAAGAGTAGGACAAGTTGGTAAGGGTGCTAAGGGAGTACAAAACAGCAATTGGGTGGACATTGGCCGACATAAAAGAAATTGATGTGAAATATATAAGCACACAAATTAAACCCTCTTTTTATCAATTGTAGCGAAGTATGTAAGTAGGGATCGTTCTAGGCCGGGGATTATGAGCGATTGCTAAATCACTTGAAAACTGACTCAAAAACGTAAAAACAAAGTTTAAAACACTAAACTAGACTCAAAGAATGCAAAACTAAACTCTAAAACACTAAAAGAAACCAAAAGACTCAAAACAACCCAGAAACACTCAAAACTGCCTTAAAAACACTTTCTGGGCAGTTTTGAACACAAAACACAATTTGGACGAAAATAGGTTATAACTTCACTCAAGACACTTAAAAACACAAACTAAATTGACTTCTAACTAAGATGACTCAACAAAATAAAGGGGGTTGATTTTAGACGAATTTAAAAAGAAAACAGAAACTTTGTAACTTGAACAGATTTTGAAACGAATTTGGCTAAAGTTAATGAATGGAAAGCTAGCTAAGGGGTTCTTCTCCACACATGTCACACTTGCATACAAAACGATTTCCAATTGCTTCTCAATAAACCATGAATTCCCAACGCCCCAGATTAACCGTGAATTGCACTAATTAACCCTCAGATTTTCCTAAAGTTATCGAATTCGATGAATTGCATACGACAACCCAAAGCATTCCTCACAAGTTCCCTGCATGAATTGCATAACAAAGATACAAGCAAAGATCATTAAGTTCTATGAAAATCATAAGCATTGGCGAGACACTTGTTACTATGAATTGCATGAAACTTATGCCAAGAATTTACTTAACATGATTGTGATCAACAACCTTTACTACTTTTGAATATAAGTTCGTAACGATTAGATGAAATTCCCTTATATCCTAGCATCAAACTTATGCATGAAAATTAAGTGTGCACTCTCAACCAACACACACAAATCAGTTTTAATTCATAAAGATAAGTAAATTGAATTCACAACTTATGAAACGCAATTAGAAGTAATCAAATCATATAGCAAGCATAAACATGGTTTCGAATCCCCCCTAGCCAAGGGGGATTTAGTTCCTCATACGTACAAAATAAAGAGTATTGAAATTAAACATTGAAATCAAAGGAAAGACAACACCTAAAACGTCCAGCAATCCGCAATTGAATGGCATGCACGTCCAAGCTTCTCCTCCTCCTCTTTGCTGCAGCACAAGGTCTAGGGACAGGTTTAGGGACTTAGGTGTATGGATGAATGGGTATGGAATGGGGTAGTAGTGTTTTGGGTGGATGGAAGGGTGCGACACTAGTGTTTAGGGTTAGGAAATATGGATGTGTGGTGAATGATGGCTGCAGCAAGGTTGTGGATGAGTTTATGGCGTGAAATCTGAATGTTGAGAGCTGGTGTATGCGGCAAAGGGTCAAAACAATTATATATATAGGCACCTAAAACCCTAGCAAATCAGATTAGGGCTTCAAGAAAGCCAAATCCATCAGGAAATAGGTTTAAACAATCAGAATTTACAAGGGAAAAGGCCTAAAGGTGCGGCAGATAAGGGATAGGGAGGATAAGGCTTCTAGAATGCCTTGCAAGGCAAGGAACAAGGGGTTTCTAGAAGGGCTAGGTGCGGCATGGGTTGAATGTGAAGGGATAGGGCTTCTAGAAGCCCTCCAATGCAAAGAAAGTTCACGGCAAACATCTAGAACAAGGATAAGGTGTCCTAAAGTGTTTAGGACTCGTCTTTGCAGTTGGAACCTTTATGTATTAGGATTAGGAAAGTTTGTCTTTGTCAATCCTTCTTCATCTTGGATTCCTTTTCCTTCTTTGACTTGGAAAACGTATTTGTTGCTGAAACTCAAGGCTAATTAGGTTTAACTTTCCTACCTCAAGTAGGAAACCTTGTTTGAGTAGGAATCTTCTTTCTTCTAGGAATCCATCTTCAACTAGGAATCCTTCGTCGATTAGGAATCCTTCTTCATGTAAGCACTTTCCTACTTCAACTAGGAAACCTTGTTCAAGTAGGAATCATCATCTTCAAGTCTTCAAATTCATCCAAACCCTTGGCTCCAAATATGTGGCATTCATTCCAAGCTCCATTTTGCTCCAAAAGGCTCCAAAATGCATCTTTTTGTATATTTTGCCCTTAAAACTTGAAAACACATAAAACTAGCTTAAAAGACTACTTTAACTAAGAAAACATAACGAAAATGCATAAGAACTAGCTAACTAAGGCGCATAAATATGCTCTTATCAAATTCCCCCACACTTAGCTTTCGCTAGTCCACTAGCAAAACAAAGAAACAAAGAAACACAAAACGAAACAAAACAAACAAACAAAACCTACACCTTCCAACGTTTACCTCAGGGATTTCCAATGCACATGACATATTAAAAATCATCATTCCCACAGATTTTAGTCATCTTCACACTTACGCACATACTTAATCATAGTCACTACTTACTAGTTCACATTTAACCAATTAAAACGATATTTTGAATGTAGTAACATACCTTAGAGAATTTGCTCAATTCCTTACAAGATATGCACTCAATTTTCACTCAGATTTTCTAACTACACACCCTATACTAGTTATATGTGAGAAGATTGATGTAGACCTAAAAACGAACGCTCACATATATATATAACAAAGAAAGTATTTTCTGGAGTTAATAAGCATTTAGACATGATCTCATGAATGAAATGCTACTACTTAGATGCGAGAACCAGTGACACCATATGCTCATACCAATTCTAAACTCCACAAATTGAAACACACAACACTCAAGATTAATGTCAAGGATTGTAACGGGGCTTGGGGTATTGGCTAACAAAGAACGGATAGGGATAACAAAGGTTCTTAAGCAATAGCAAGCAAAGCAATGAAATCGAAACTTAGAATTAACTTTAGAACGCAGAAATCAACTTTTAAGCACAAGGGAAGATTCATGCAATACTTAGGGTCGAATTCAATGTTTTGGACCATTTCTTCAACACTCAACACTTAAGAGCTCATTTCCACATCTTTTTCAACTCTTTTTCATATTTTTCACAACTTTTTTTTTTTTTTTCTTTTTCTTTTTCTACCCGTGCCTCATTAAAGACTTTGGCACTCACATACATCCCTTCCCCCACACTTGTTTTTGCAATACTTTGATCAAAAGGAATTCATCTTGAGTCATGCTTAACTATGCTTCAAGAACAAGGGTATGGATGGTCCTAATCTAGGCTAGGTGAGGATAATGTGGGTTAACAAAGAATATAGGCTAAACAAGGCTCAATGAGGTTAAAACCTACAAAACAAATGAACATGGGGGACACGGCAATTTGGCTTAAATGGTGGTCACTATAGAACTTCATCTTGAATATGTGTTATGCAAATCAATAGCACGCTTTGAATGAAATGAGCATGAGTTCTAGTGTTTGGAACTAAATGATGAAACGCCTTCTAAGTAGTAACCAAGCAAAGAATAATGACATCATGCAACGAATTTAGAAAACAACAATGCACAGATTATTAACTCTCCAAATAAACGTTTAGGCTCAAGTCTCACAAGGTTGTAGCGTTAGTTTGAGTTCCTTCCTTCAAGCATGTTACAAAAACTGAATTTTCCTTTGTGATTACATGTGAATTTATAAGTTATAACCACAACCAAGCATAAACCAAAGAACAAATCAAACTTCCATCCATGTTTATAACTCTCTTTAACAGTCATGCAATTACAAACCGAATCCTCATCATTGTGTTGGAAGGTACCCTAAGACACAAACAAACACAAAAAAACAAATAAAAAACAACTCTTTTTGGTTTTTTTCAAAACAATTTTTCAAATTTTTTCTGGGATTTTCGGATTTTTATGCAAAACACACTAAAATGCATCAAAACAGCTTAAAAACCACTTAAAGCAGCAAGGAACAACATTGGAAGTTATGGGTGATAAAACCTTACGAATTTGCATCAAAACACTTTGGTTACCCCCCCCACACTTAAATCAAACATTGTCCTCAATGTTTCAAGCATAAACTAACACAAATAACAAGTAAACAAACAAACAACTACTAACATAATAAACATGGCAGAAACGAAATAAACAACAAAGAGAAAGGTTTAGGAACGCAAATCTGGAATTGGAGTGATTCTTTGGTCTTCCTTTGTTGCATGCATGGGTTGCCTCCCAAGTAGCGCTTTCTTTAACGTCTTGCAGCCGGACGAAGGACTCATTCACTCCTTATTGGAGCCCACGACATACAGGGAGATGTCCTCCACGGCATGCTCCTCAAAGTGCTCATAATAAGGCTTTAATCGGTGCCCATTCACCTGAATTCATGTCCCGTTTTCAAGCTTTGGATTTGGACTGCACCATGAACAAAAACATTAGTAATAACAAACGGTCCAATCCACTTAGAACGTAACTTACCGGGAAACAACCGTAAACGGGAATTGAACAATAGCACTTTCTGCCCTATGGAGAATGTTTTGCCTCAAATCATCTTACCATGGAAAGCTTTGGTCTTCTCCTTGTAAATGCTAGCATTCTCGTACGCCTCATGCCTTATCTCATCAAGTTCATTTAGTTGAAACTTCCTATGACTTCCTGCGGCATTTAGGTCCATATTGAACTTCTTGACGGCCCAATGAGCTTTGTGCTCCAATTCAACGAGGAGATGGCACGGTGATAGGAGCATATTTATGCGACTTAATTGGCTTGTTCTCGTGCATTTACGTTGTGTTTCCTTAGTTATTTTAGTGTTTAAAGTCACTGTTGTGTGTTTTCAGATTCTAAGGACAAAGTATGCAAGAAGATGCATTTTGGAGCTTTTTGGAGCAAAATTGGGCTTGGAATGGTTATCACATGCTTGGACCAAAAGGAATGAACGAAATTGAAGATTTGAAGAAGAAAGGATTCCTAATCAACGAAGGATTCCTAATCACCAAAGGATTCCTAATTGAAGATGGATTCCTACTCACATGAGGATTCCTAGAAGAACAAGAATTCCTACTCCAACAAGGATTCGTACTTGAAGTAGGAAAGTTAAGCCAAGGTTTCCTATTTGGGTTTGACCTTTCCTAATTCTAAAAGTCCTATGTTCTAGCCACTTCGAAGACTTCATATGCATTCTAGGACACAAAACAAAGGCCCTAGAACCCTTATGGACCTTTGCCGCACCTCCCTTGACCTTTCCTCTTCCTTGCCGTGCAAGGGAGAGGGTTATTTCCTATTTCCTTGCATTAAAACACATTCCTATTGTGTTTTGTCCCCTTGCCACATATCTTAGCCAATTTCCCTTAGTTTTCTGATTTGATTTCCTATTTCTAGAAGCTTTTGACTTAATTTATGATTATCTAAATAACCTAGGGTTTTGTTTCCTGAAATCCTTTAAATAAACTTCCTTGTTGCAGCCACAAAGAACCAATGAATCACCCATTCACACTAGAAATCATCCACCACTCCTGGACGCATCCATACTTCACCATTCTCCATAGTTTTTGACCCCAAACATTTCTAGCTGCACCATACTGCCATCCTAAACACCATTCCATACTTTTACACCATCCATAAACCCAAAAACTCACCACCAACCCTTGTGCCGCAGCAAAGAGGAAGGAGGAAAGCCCTTGGACGTGCTTGTCATTCGATTGAGGATTGCTGGAACGTTTTAGGTGTAATCTTTCTTTTGTTTTCAATGTTTCAATTCAATAATCTTTGTTTTGTGAGTATGAGGAACTAAACCCCTCTTAGTTAGGGGGTGATTCGAAACCATGTTCATGCTTGCAATATGATTTGATTACATCCAGTTGTGTTTTGTAAGTTGTGAATTCAATTTACTTATCCGTTCGTATAAAAACTGATTTGTGTATGTAGGTTGAGAGTGCACGCTTAATTTTCATGCATGAATTTGACGCTAGAATATAAGGGAGTTTCACCTAATCGTTATGAACTTATATTCACAAGTAGTGAAGGTTGCTAGTCACAATCGCTTTAAGTAAATTCTTGGCATAAGTTTCTTGCAATTCATAGTAACGAGTGCTTCGTCAATGCTTATGATTTTCATAGAACTTAATGATTCTTACTTGTATCTCTATTATGCAATTCATGTAGGGAACTTGTGGGGAATGCTTTGGGTTGTTGTATGCAATCATCCAACTCAATAACTTTTGGAAAATCTGAGGGTTAATTAGTGCAATTCACGGTTAATCTGGGGCATTGAGAATTCATAGCTTATTGAAAAGCAACTGGAAATCGTTTTGTATGCAAGTGTGTCATGTGTGGAGAAGAACCTCCTAGCTATCCTTTTATACATAGTTTTATTTAAATTCGTTCAAACTTTGCTTAGTTTAAAATCTGTTTTGTTTTGTTTTCAAATTCGTCAAAACCAAATCCCCCATTATTTTAAAGTGTTAGACTCGTTAGAAATCAATTTAGTTTGTGTTTTTAAGTGTTTTGATTTAAGTTATAACCCAAATTCGTCCAAGTTTGTTTTAGAGTTCAAAACTGCCCAGAAAGTGTTTTTAAGGCAGTTTTGAGAGTTTTTGTGCTGTTTTGAGTCTGTTGGTTTGTTTTAGTGTTTTTAGACTTTGTTTTACATATTTGAGTCAGTTTAGAGTGTTTAGCAATCCCTCCTAATCCCCGGTTTAAGAACGATCCCTACTTATCCATACTACAATTGTCAACAAGAGGGTTAATTTGTGTGTTTAGTTATTTTACGCATCAAATTTTGGCGCCGCTGCCGGGGATTGGCAACTTTGCTAATCCCTCGTTGTTTCTTTTTATTTTATTTTCGTGTGTTTTCTAGTTTAGTTGCTGACTTGTTTGGTTTCTTTGTTTTTAGGTACTAGTGCATGACTCGAAGTTCCCAACCTGTTTGTGAGCATATTTTGGACTTTGACGACGATTTTGAGAGAACTTTGAAAAGAAGGAGGAATTAACAAGTCTAACCCACCTAGCCCTGAACCTGACCTTGAAGAACAAGTTTTAGAAGAAGAAGAGAGGGGCACGGCTGGGATTTTTGAGGAAGCACCAATCATGGCAGCCGACAATCGAACAATTAAGGAGCTTTCGACTTCGGGATTGGACAATGCCGCACCATTATGCATTCAATATCCAAGGGCTGCCCAAGACAAGACTGATGAGTTCGAATTAAAGTCTAGCCTATTGCACCAAATTCCTAAGTACCATGGGTTGTCCATGGAAGATCCGAATAAACATTTGAAAGAGTTTGAGGTTGTTTGTTCGAGTATGACTCCCGTAAATGTTGATGGGAGTATTTTGAAGATGAAGGCCTTTCCATTTTCCCTCTTGGACAAGGCGAAAGATTGGTTGTATGAACTTGCTCCCGGAACCGTCACATCTTGGGAGAGTATGAAGAGGGCGTTTTTGGAGAAGTTTTTCCCAACTTCTCGAGTCATTCTTCTACGCAAAAGGATAAATGGAATTCAGCAAGATGAAGGTGATTCCTTTCCCACTTACTATGAACGTTTTAAATCACTTGTTGCTTATTGTCCATAGCATCAAATGAAAGAGGAGTTACTTCTACAATACTTCTACGAGGGACTCCTACCAATTGAACGTCAAATGCTCGATGCCTCGGCGGGTGGAGCATTGGTGGACAAGACACCCATGGCTGCCAAGATCTTGATTGCTAATCGAGCGTTGAACGCTCAACAATACGAAGGTGTTGCCCAAAGAGGAACCCCACGGTAGCAAGTACATGAGGTAAGTTCCAAATCCGACATTCATTCACAAATAGCTAATCTTACTTCCATTGTATCTCAG
This sequence comes from Malus domestica, assembly GCF_042453785.1. NCBI lineage: Eukaryota > Viridiplantae > Streptophyta > Magnoliopsida > Rosales > Rosaceae > Malus > Malus domestica. The sequence goes on along the minus strand of NC_091665.1, from coordinate 14,252,914 downwards.
ATGGCCGAAGGAATGAAGATGCAAGGACCAATTGTGTGTGGTGTGTGTTCTATCCAAGGACATGCCTCTGAAAAATGTCCTCAACTCATTGAGAATGGTGGATGGGAGAGCGCTAATGCAATTGGATGTTGATGTGAAAATTAACTTGACACACAAATTAAACCCTATGGATGACAATTGTAGTATATGAGCAAATAGGGATCGTTCTAACCGGGGATTAACTAGGGATGCTAATCAATGTAAAACTGACTCAAGAACATAAAAATATAATGTAGAACACTAAACTAGACTCAATTAATGCAAAACTAGGGTTTAAAACACCTAAACAAACTAAAAACTCAAAACAGCAACTAGAAGGCTCAAAACTGCCTAAAAACCACTTTCTGGGCAGTTTTGAGCACCTACACTACTTTGGACGAATTTGGACTATGACTTGACTCAAAACACTTAGAAACACAACTAAATGGATTTCTAACTAATCTAACACTTTAAAATAGATGGGGGAATGATTTTGACGAAATTAAAACTTTAAAACTCAAACTTTAAAAACAAATGTAAAGCAAAACAGATTGTGATTAAATAGAATGGTGAGAAGCTAGTTAGAGGGTTCCTTATCCACACATGAACATATGCATACAACTCAATCTCCAATTACTCTTTCAACAAACCATGAATGACAATGCCCCAAATTAACTAGATTGCACCAATTAATTCTCAGATTTCCCTAGATTCATTGAATTGAATGGAATACGCATTACAACCAAATTATTCTTCTCAAGGACCCTAACTATGGAATACGCATGATAGAGACACATATCAAAGATCATTAAGTTCAATGGAAATCATAAGCATTGACGAGGCATTCATAACTATGGGATACGCATGTTACTCTTGCCTAGGATTTACTTAACACAATCGTGACTAGCGACTTTCACTACTTATGAATATAAGTTAATAACGATTAGGTGAAATTCCCTTATATCCTAGCATCAAGTTTAGGCATGCAAATTAAGTGTCGACCCTCAACCCACATACATAAACAAGTTATCAATCAAATAGATAAGTAAATCACATTCACAATTTCTGAAATCATAATTGGAAGAAATCAAATCATATAACACATATGTCCATGGCTTCAAATTCACCTCTAACTAAAAAGAAATTAGTTCCACATGTTTAACATAATTGAAAAGCAAGTTAAATTAAACATGAAAACAGAAACAAAGAAAGAAAGAACTCCAAACACTCCACTAATGGCAGATTGCATGTGCAAGGTGTCTTCCTCCTTTGGGCTGCACGGCACTCCTTCTTCCTCCTCCAATGGTGGCTGCACAAGGTGGTGATGGTGGTGGAAAGGTGCGGCTATGGTGGATGAATGGTTATTTGAATGGAAGGTTGCGGCAAGGTTGAATTTGGGCAGAAAGTTGGGAGTTTGGGGATGGAAGGCTGCGGCAAGAACTAGAACTAGGGTTTTGGACGAATTTCTGAATATGGAGAGGGTATGTTCGGCCAAAGGGTTTAAAGGAGTATATATAGGCACTTCAAACCCTAGCAATCAGATTAGGGTTAGAGATGGGCCTTCTAGAATGCCTTGCAAGGCAAGGAAATCAGGTATTTTGGGGCCCTAGGTGCGGCAGAGATTAGGGAAATCAGATTTGGAAATGGGCTAGGGTTTAGGTGCGGCATTAAGTGAGGATCCAAGATGAATTGGGCTAGGAGGATGCGGCCTTGTCCAAGAGGTAGGGATGGGTCGTCTAGAAGCCCAAAGCCAAGAATAGAAACTCTCGAAAATGGAAACCTCCAAGAATAGAAACTTCCAACTTTAGAAACTTTAGTTGCCAATTCCGACTTCTTTGTTCTTCACTTTCATTTCTTCATTTCTTACGCTCCCTTGACCTTCAAACTCGTCCATTCCTTGTTCCAAGCATGTACTTTTCAATCCAAGCTCACTTTTGCTCTAAAATGCTCCATTTTACCATCTTTTATGTCATATGCCCTTTGAACCTGAAAACACATGAAAGTAGCTCAAAAGACTACTTTAACTAAGAAAACATAACGAAAATGCATAAGAACTAGCTAACTAAGGCGCATAAATATGCTCCTATCAAATTCCCCCACACTTAGCTTTTGCTAGTCCTCGAGCAAAACAAAGAAACAAAAGAAAAACAAAACGAAACAAAACAAACAAAAACAACCTAAACCTTCCAACGTTTGCCTCAGGGATTTCCAATGCACATGACATATTAAAAATCATCATTCCCACAGATTTTAGCCATCTTTACACTTAAGCACATACTTAATTATAGTTACCACGTACTAGTTCGCATTTAACCAAGTAAAACATGATTTTGAATGTAGTAACATGCCTTAGAGAATTTGCTCAAATCCTCACTAGATATGCACTCAATTTTCACACAGATTTTCTGACTACACACCCTATACTAGTTATATGTGAGAAGATTGATGTAAATATGAAAACGAATGCTCACATATGTTATAACAAGGAAAGCTTTTTCTGAATTTAATAAGCATGTATATGATCTCATGAAAGGAATGCTACTACTTAGACGCGAGAACCAGTGACACCATATGCTCATACCAATCCCAAACTCCACAAATTGAAATACACAACACTCAAGATAGAAGTTAAGGGTTGTAACGGGGCTTGGGGTATTGGCTAACAAAGAAAGGTGAAGGGTAAACAAACGTTCTTAAAACAATAGTAAGCAAAGCAATGAAATTGACACTTAGAATTCACTTTTGAATGCAAAACTCAACTTTTAAACTCAAAGGGGAAATTCATGCAACACTTAGGGTCAAATTCACTGTTTTGGACCCATTCTTCAACAACCAACACCTTAGAGCTCATTTTCATGCTCTTTCAACTCTTTTTCACACTTTTCACATTTTTTTTTTCTTTTCTTTTCTTTTCTACCCCATGCCTCATTTAAGACTTTGGCACACAATACACAAGGCTCACTTTCCCCCACACTTGTTTTCTGCACACCCTTGATCAAAAGGAATTCATTTTAAGTCATGCTTACTATGCTTTAAGAACAAGGGTATGGATGGTCCTAATCTAGGCTAGGTAAGGATAACGTGGGTTAACAAACAATATAGGCTAAACAAGGCTCAACGGGGCTAAAACCTACAAAAACAAATGTATGGAATGAAGGCTTTTTGGCTATGGTGGTAACTACTAAACAACTTCATCTTGAATACGTGTTATGCAATTCAATGAAATGTTTTGAATGAAATTGGCATGAGTTCTAGCATTTGGAACTAAAGTGATGAAACGCATTCTAAGTAACAACCAAGCAAAGAATAATGAGATCATGCAACGACTTTAGAAAACAAGAATGCACAGATTTTAACTCTCCAAATAAAGTTTAGGCTCAAATCTCTCAGGGATGTAGCGTTAGTTTGAGTTCCTTCCTTCAAGCATGTTACAAAAACTAATTTTTTTTCCTTTATGATTACATGTGAATTCATAAGTTATAACCACAACCAAGCATAAACCAAGAGTAAATCAAACTTTCATCCATGTTTATAACTCTCTTTAACAGTCATGCAATTAAAAACCGAATCCTCATCATTGTGTTGGAAGGTACCCTAAGACACAAACAACCACAAAAACAACTCTTTTTGGGTTTTTTTTTAAAACAAATTTTCAAATTTTTATGGGATTTTCGGATTTTTGAATCAAAACACATTAAAACACACCAAAACAGCTTAAAAACACCTAAAAACAGCAAGAAACAACATTGGGAAGTATGAGTGAGAAAACCCTACGAATTTGCATCAAAACACTTTGGTTACCCCCCCACACTGAAACCAAACATTGTCCTCAATGTTTCAAGCATAGACTCACACAAAAACACATAAACAAAACAAACAAACACTACACAAACTAAACATGGCAGAAACGAAATAAACAACAAAGAGAAGGGTTTAGGAACGCAAATCTGGAATTGGAGTGCTCTCTAGGTCTTCCTTTGTCGAATGCATGGGTTGCCTCCCACGAAGCGCTTGCTTTAACGTCTTCCAGCCGGACGGTACCTCCGTTTAAGCTGGACTAGGTGCAACGGCATGGAGGGGTACCTCCTCCACGACATGCTCCTCAAACATCTCGTAATAGGGCTTCAATCGATGCCCATTCACTTTGAATTCTTGTTGCGTCCTTGCACTCTTGATTTGCACTGCACCATGAGGGAAAACATTAGTGACAATAAAAGGACCAACCCATTTGGAACGCAACTTACCCGGAAACAACCGAAGGCGAGAATTGAACAACAACACTTTCTGTCCAATAGAGAACGTCTTGGCACGAATCATCTTGTCATGGAATGCCTTCGTCTTCTCCTTGTAAATCCGGGCATTCTCATAAGCTTCATGTCGGATTTCCTCAAGCTCACACAATTGGAGCTTCCTATGTAAACCTGCGGCATCAAGGTCCATGTTAAACGTTTTGACGGCCCAGTGTGCACGATGCTCTAACTCGACGGGAAGATGGCATGGCTTCCCATAGATGAGCCGAAAAGGTGACATCCCAATGGGGGTTTTGTAGGCAGTGCGATACGCCCACAATGCATCGTTTAAGCGCAAACTCCAATCCTTCCTCGTAGGCCCCACGGTCTTCTCAATAATTTGCTTGATTTCCCTATTCGAAACCTCGGCTTGCCCGCTCGTTTGAGGATGATAAGGTGTGGCCACCTTATGCGTGACATTGTATTTCTTGAGCAACGCCTCGATGGTTCGATTACAAAAATGGGAACCTCCATCACTGATGAGCACGCGTGGCATTCCGAACCTTGCAAAAATGTTAGTTTTCACAAAATCTGCAACCACTCGAGAATCGTTAGTTCGGGTGGCTTTTGCTTCCACCCACTTCGACACATAATCCACAGCAAGTAATATATAAAGAAATCCATGTGACGAAGGAAAGGGACCCATAAAATCAATACCCCAAACATCAAATATTTCAACACTAAAAATGGGGGTTTGCGGCATTTGTTGTTTAGGACCTATATTGCCCGTTCTTTGGCATCTATCACAAGACATGCAAAATGTTCTAGCATCCCTAAAGATGGTAGGCCAATAGAAACCACATTCTAATACCTTAAGTGCTGTTCTATTAGTGCCAAAGTGTCCCCCACAAGCATAAGTGTGACAAAATGTTAGAATAGCATTAAACTCAGAATCGTGCACACACCTACGTATAACTTGGTCAGGGCAATATTTCCATAAATACGGGTCATCCCACACATAAAACCGTGCCTCTTTCTTCAATTTATCACCTTGGTGTTTAAGTAATTCCCTAGGAACATGTTTAGACACCAAATAATTCACCAAATCAGCATACCACGGTTCACTTACCTTGACGGACATCAGTTGCTCATCTGGGAATGTCTCCATGATAGGTACGGCATCCTTCTCATGTACCATACGGCTCAAGTGGTCAGCCACCACGTTTTCACTTCCCTTCTTGTCCCGGATTTCGATATCGAACTCTTGGAGAAGAAGCATCCAACGAATGAGTCGTGGTTTGGCCTCCTTCTTGGTGAACAAATACTTCAATGCTGCATGGTCAGTATAAATAATAACTTTAGTACCAAGCAAATAAGAACGGAATTTATCTAAAGCAAATACAACAGCTAGAAGTTCTTTTTCAGTGGTGGAATAATTCAATTGTGCATCATTTAAAGTCCGAGAGGCATAATAGATAGCATGCGGCCTCTTGTGCTTCCTTTGCCCCAAAACAGCTCCTAATGCATAATCGGAAGCGTCGCACATAAGCTCAAAAGGAAGGCTCCAATCCGGTGGAATTATGATAGGGGCCGAAGTTAGCATGTCCTTTAGGTGACTGAACGCCTTCTCACACTCCTTGTTGAAGTCAAACGCCACATCTTTCTGGAGGAGACGGCAAAGAGGATTAGAGATCTTGGAGAAGTCCTTGATAAATCGCCTATAAAATCCTGCATGACCAAGAAACGAACGAACCTCTCGAACCGAAGTAGGAGAGGGTAAGTAGCGTACAAGATCTATTTTCGATTTATCCACTTCAATTCCTCTTTCTGAAACAATATGCCCTAGAACTATGCCTTGTCTAACCATAAAGTGACATTTTTCCCAATTAAGCACTAGGTTAGTTTCTACACATCGTTTCAAAATTAGTGTGAGATTTTCCAAACATCCATCAAATGAATCACCAAACACACTGAAATCATCCATAAATACCTCAATAATCTTTTCCACAAAATCTGAAAAGATACTCACCATACACCTTTGAAATGTGGCCGGAGCATTGCATAACCCAAAAGGCATGCGACGATAAGCAAAAGTACCAAAGGGGCATGTGAAAGTTGTCTTTTCTTGGTCATCCGGCGCTATGACAATCTGATTATATCCAGAATAACCATCAAGGAAACAATAAAAAGAATGACCGGCTAACCTTTCAAGCATTTGATCAATGAATGGCAAAGGGAAGTGGTCCTTCCTTGTGGTGGCGTTGAGCTTCCTATAATCAATGCACACTCGCCAACCTGTTTGGATACGGGTTGGCACAAGCTCATTCTCGGCATTCTTTACCACGGTCACTCCGGACTTCTTTGGAACACATTGCACCGGTGACACCCAACGACTATCAGAGATCGGATAAATCACTCCACAATCAAGAAGTTTGATAATCTCCTTTTTCACAACTTCCATCATTGGAGGGTTGAGACGGCGCTGAGCCTCTCGAGTTGGTTTAGCCCCCTCCTCTAAAAGTATGCGATGCATGCACGTAGTGGGGCTAATTCCCCTAATATCGGCCAAAGTCCACCCAATGGCCGTCTTGTGCTCTTTCAACACTCGGATCAACTTCTCCTCCTCTATGGCCGTGAGTGATGAAGAGACAATGACGGGCAATGTCTCGTTGTCTCCCAGAAAAACGTACTTTAAATGATCGGGTAACGGTTTAAGCTCAAGTACGGGTGCCTGAATCACTGAGGGTAACATCTTATTAGTGGAAACTGGAATTGAAATTGGGTTAGAAGGCTTACCATGGTGTTGAGGGAGTGACTCAAGGGCAGCCACTATCTCGGCCTCATCCTCACTTCTAGGCACGGCAACACCATTTTTGTGCCCAATTCCTTGTGCAATTGTCGTTTCAAGTGTATCCCTCTCCAAACAATCGAGGAAATCCTGCGCCAAATCATCAATTATATCAATAGAAAAGCAAGAATGATCGTCCTTAGGAAATTTAATACTTTCAGAAAGATTAAAATCAATGACTTCCCCATCAAATTCCATCGTTAAAGTTCCCCGGCAACGGCGCCAAAATTTGATGTGAAAATTAACTTGACACACAAATTAAACCCTATGGATGACAATTGTAGTATATGAGCAAATAGGGATCGTTCTAACCGGGGATTAACTAGGGATGCTAATCAATGTAAAACTGACTCAAGAACATAAAAATATAATGTAGAACACTAAACTAGACTCAATTAATGCAAAACTAGGGTTTAAAACACCTAAACAAACTAAAAACTCAAAACAGCAACTAGAAGGCTCAAAACTGCCTAAAAACCACTTTCTGGGCAGTTTTGAGCACCTACACTACTTTGGACGAATTTGGACTATGACTTGACTCAAAACACTTAGAAACACAACTAAATGGATTTCTAACTAATCTAACACTTTAAAATAGATGGGGGAATGATTTTGACGAAATTAAAACTTTAAAACTCAAACTTTAAAAACAAATGTAAAGCAAAACAGATTGTGATTAAATAGAATGGTGAGAAGCTAGTTAGAGGGTTCCTTATCCACACATGAAAATATGCATACAACTCAATCTCCAATTACTCTTTCAACAAATCATGAATGACAATGCCCCAAATTAACTAGATTGCACCAATTAATTCTCAGATTTCCCTAGATTCATTGAATTGAATGGAATACGCATTACAACCAAATTATTCTTATCAAGGACCCTAACTATGGAATACGCATGATAGAGACACATATCAAAGATCATTAAGTTCAATGGACATCATAAGCATTGACGAGGCATTCATAACTATGGGATACGCATGTTACTCTTGCCTAGGATTTACTTAACACAATCGTGACTAGCGACTTTCACTACTTATGAATATAAGTTAATAACGATTAGGTGAAATTCCCTTATACCCTAGCATCAAGTTTAAGCATGCAAATTAAGTGTCGACCCTCAACCCACATACATAAACAAGTTATCAATCAAATAGATAAGTAAATCACATTCACAATTTCTGAAATCATAATTGGAAGAAATCAAATCATATAAAACATATGTCCATGGCTTCAAATTCACCTCTAACTAAAAAGAAATTAGTTCCACATGTCTAACATAATTGAACAACAATTTAAATTAAACATGAAAACAGAAACAAAGAAAGAAAGAACTCCAAACACTCCACTAATGGCAGATTGCATGTGCAAGGCTTCTCCTTCCTTTGGACTGCACGGCACTCCTTCTTTCTCCTCCTTTAGTGGCTGCACAAGGTGGATGAATGGTTATGGAAGGATGTAGGAATGGTTTGGGGAAGAGGATGGTGCGGCAAGGTTGAATTTGGGCAGAAAGTTGGGAGTTTGGGGATGGAAGGCTGCGGCAAGGTGGGAAATAGGGTTTTGGACGAATTTCTGAATATGGAGAGGGTATGTTCGGCCAAAGGGTTTAAAGGAGTATATATAGGCACTTCAAACCCTAGCAATCAGATTAGGGTTAGAGATGGGCCTTCTAGAATGCCTTGCAAGGCAAGGAAATCAGGTATTTTGGGGCCCTAGGTGCGGCAGAGATTAGGGAAATCAGATTTGGAAATGGGCTAGGGTTTAGGTGCGGCATTAAGTGAGGATCCAAGATGAATTGGGCTAGGAGGATGCGGCCTTGTCCAAGAGGTAGGGATGGGTCGTCTAGAAGCCCAAAGCCAAGAATAGAAACTCTCGAAAATGGAAACCTCCAAGAATAGAAACTTCCAACTTTAGAAACTTTAGTTGCCAATTCCGACTTCTTTGTTCTTCACTTTCATTTCTTCATTTCTTACGCTCCCTTGACCTTCAAACTCGTCCATTCCTTGTTCCAAGCATGTACTTTTCAATCCAAGCTCACTTTTGCTCTAAAATGCTCCATTTTGCCATCTTTTATGTCATATGCCCTTTGAACCTGAAAACACATGAAAGTAGCTCAAAAGACTACTTTAACTAAGAAAACATAACGAAAATGCATAAGAACTAGCTAACTAAGACGCATAAATATGCTCCTATCAGATGTCAAGGCCAAAATTAGCCAAGGAACGACCCATATTCTAATACGTAAAATCCAGGGTGGAGAGACCATCCAAACTTCAAGTGGAGGGAGCCCCAACAATCCCAACAACAAGGAGGCTTTAGGCAACAACCCCCGGGTTTCTTCACCAAGCCATACGTCCCCACACAAGTCCCACAACAACCTGCCCCAAATGTTTCAAGTTCGTCTTTAGACAATGATGCACTTCTTAAAATACTAACCACTTTGTCTCAGGGGCAAGAAAATCAAACCAAAGCTATGCAAAGCCAAGACAAAAGGGTGGATCAATTGGAGAAACAAATTGGGCAGATTGCAGACTTTGTGGGCAAATTTCGAGACCAAGGCCAATTACCTAGTTCTACCATTCCAAATCCGAAGGGAGGTTTCGAAAGTGCAAAAGCCATATTGTTGAGAAGTGGAAACGAAGTTGGGGCAGGTCCTACAGCATCAAAATCAAGTCACAAAGAGGATGAAAAACTTCAATTTGAGGAGGACGAATCAAGCGAACCCATGGCAAAGGTAACACCTTTGCCGCAAGCTTCCATGGCCCCTAAACCTTCAAATCTGTCCAATAAGGGTAAGAATGTGTTAAATTCAAGTCCTACTAATGTTTTTCCTTCGAATGTTCATTTTCCTAGTAGGTTCAAGCAAACAAAGAAAGAGGAAGCTGAAAAGGACATTTTAGAGACATTTAGGAAAGTTCAAGTCAACATACCCCTTTTGGATGCAATCAAGCAAGTCCCAAGGTATGCCTGATAGGAGCATATTTATGCGCCTTAGTTAGCTAGTTCTTATGCATTTATGTTGTGTTTTCTTAGTTAAAGTAGTCTTTAAGCTATTTTCATGTGTTTTCAGGTTTTAGAGACAAAGTGAGCAAAAGGATGCAATTTGGAGCATTTTGGACCAAAATTGGGCTAGAATGGAGTTCATGCACATGAAGCACAAGGGATGGACGAATTTGAAGGATTGATGAAGCTAGGAATGTGTTTTGAAGTTGAAGAATTGAAGATACAAAGATTCCTAATTGAAGTGGGAAAGTGCTTAATTGAAGATGAAATCCTAGTTGAAGATGGATTCCTAGTTGAAGTTGGATTCCTAGAAGATTGAAGTTTCCTACTCAAACAAGGTTTCCTACTTGAAGAAGGGAAGTTGAAGCCAAAGTACCAGCTCAAGTGAAGAAACCTTATCCAAAACATTATCCAAACCCTATCCTATCCAATCCTATCTTATCCTATCCTAATCTTATCCTAATTTAATTCCAGCTGCATGGGGGATTTATTTTCAGATTAGGACACATTAAAATTGGTTTCTAGAAGCCCTTATCCACTCCTACAAAGGTGCCACACCTTATCCCTTGTTTTTTCTAGAAATCAGCCACAAAACAACCTTTCTAGAAGGCCTTATCCCTTGTCCTACAAAAGTGACGCCCCAAACCTTTCTAGAACTTCTAGAAACCTGATTATTCCTTTCCCCCTTGGTTTCTAAAAGCCTTAGCCTTTTCCTTCAAGGATTGTGTGTTATTATCCTATACAAATTAGGCTTTTAAATCCTTTTCCTTTGCTACGTAGGGGCTGCGAACTTCAGCCTATAAATACCATCCTTTGCTGCACCATTTAGTCACCATCCTCTACCATATTTTCACTACACCATTCACCCAAACATACCTTGTGTGCCCTGAGTTTGCAAGGAGAAGAAGGAAGACAACTTGGAGCCCTGCATGCCATTCAAGGAGCTTGGATTGTGGAGCGTTTCTAGGTGTTTTCTATCTTTGTTTTAATGTTTAAATTTATTTATCTTTGTTTATTTGCGAGTATGAGGAACTAAACCCCCCTTGGCTAGGGGGGATTCGAAACCATGATTATGCTTGCTATATGATTTGATTACTTCTAATTGCGTTTCATAAGTTGTGATTTCAATTTGCTTATCTATGTGAATTAAAACTTATTCTTGTATGTTGATTGAGGGTCGACACTTAGTTTGCATGCATGAATTTGATGCTAGGATATAAGGGAATTTCACCTAATCGTTATGAAGTTATATTCACAAGTAGTAAAGGTTGTTGATCACAATCGTGTTAAGTAAATTCTTGGCATAAGTTTCATGCAATCATAGTAACAAGTGCTTCGTCAATGCTTATGGTTTTCATAGAACTTAATGATTCTTGCTTGTATCTCTATTATGCAATCATGTAGGGGACTTGTGGGGAATGCTTTGGGTTGTCGTATGCAATCATCCAATTCAATAACATTAGGAAAATCTGAAGGTTAATTTAAGCGGACCTAATTAACTTGGGGCGTTGGGAATTCATGGTTTATTGAAAAGCAATTAGAGATCGTTTTATATGCAAGTGTGACATGTGTGGAGATGAACCCCTTAGCTAGCCTTCCATCCATCCATTTAAACCAAATTCGTTTTAGAGTCTTTTCAATTTACAAAGTTTTGTTTTGTTTTCAAAATTCGTCCCCATTTAGTTTTCAGTGTCATATTAGTTAGAAACCCATTTAGTTTGTGTTTTTAGGTGTCTTGAGTCAAGTTTAAACCAATTTTCGTCCAAATTCTTCCCTAGTGTCCAAAACTGCCCAGAAAGTGGTTTTAAGGCAGTTTTGAGTGGTTATTTGCTGTTTTGAGTCTTTTGGTTTGTTTTAGTGTTTTAAAGTTTAGTTTTACATTCTTTGAGTCTAGTTAGTGTTTTAAACTTTTTTTTACGTTTTTGAGTCAAGTCCAAGTGATTTTGCAATCCCTCCTAATCCCCGGCCTAGAACGATCCCTACTTACATACTTGCTACAATTGATAAAAAGAGGGTTAATTTGAGTGTCAACATAATTTTCACACCAATGCCAAGTTTTTAAAGGAACTTTACACCACTAGGAAGAGGATTTCGACCAAGGAGGTTGTAAAGGTAGGTGAAAATGTATCCGCCATCTTGCAACGCAAACTACCCCCCAAAATGAAAAGATCCGGGTAGTTTTACAATTCCTTGTGTCATTGGTAATACTCGCTTTGAATCTACCATGTTAGATTTAGGTGCATCTATAAATGTTATGCCATATTCAATTTATGCATCTATGAACTTAGGTGAGTTAAAACATGATGGTGTAATCACACAATTGGCCGATAGATCTAATGCCTATCCAAAGGGAGTTTTGGAAGATGTTATTGTGCAGGTCAATTACTTAATCTTTCCAGCAGATTTCTATGTGCTTGAAATGGATGAATCGGACCATGCACCTTCATTACCCATCCTCCTTGGTAGACCATTCATGAAAACGTCCCGGACAAAGATTGATGTGTTTAATGGAACTTTATCCATGGAATTTGATGGGGAAGTTGTTAATTTCAATCTTTCTGATACTATTAAGTATCCTAGTGATGATCATTCATGTTTCTCTATTGATATAATTGACTCTTTGGCGCAGGGATATCTTGAAGATTTGAATGACAATGCACTTGAAAGAGTCATTACAAGAAGCATGGAACTCAAAACCATATGGGCAGAACCTAAGCTAACCCACGACACACATGAATCACTCCATGTCGTACCTCATTGTGAGGAATTCCTTGAGTTGGTTGCTGCCCTTGAGTCATTACCTACGCATGATGGTAAGTTTCCTAACCTTGAGTTAATTCCCATTTCAACTAACAAGTTGCGTCCGTCAATAATTCAGGCACCTATCCTTGAACTCAAACCATTGCCAAATCATTTGAAGTACATTTTCTTGGGAGAAAACGAGACACTACCTGCCTTTATTTCCTCATCCCTCACGGCACAAGAAGAAGATAAACTAGTGTGTGTGTTGAAGGAGTTCAAATCTGCCCTAGGTTGGACCTTGGCCAACATCAAGGCGATAAGCCCTACAACTTGTATGCATCACATATTTCTTGAGGAGGGGCCAAACCAACTAGAGAGGCTCAACGCCGTCTCAACCCTCCGATGATGAAAGTTGTGAAAAAGGAGATAATCAAGCTCCTTGATTGTGGAGTGATTTATCCCATCTCCGGTAGCCGTTGAGTTTCACCTATCCAATGTGTGCCCAAGAAATCTGGAGTGGCGGTTGTGGAAAATAAAGAGAATGAGCTTGTGCCCACTCATGTCATAACAGGTTGGAGGGTTTGTACTGATTATAGGAAGCTCAATGCCACCACAAGGAAGGATCACTTCCCTTTGCCATTCCTTGATCAAATGCTAGAAAGGTTAGCAGGTCATTCCTTCTATTGTTTTCTTGATGGTTATTCTGGCTATAATCAAATTGTCATTGTCCCGGATGATCAAGAAAAGACCACTTTTACTTGTCCCTTTGGAACGTTTGCATATCGACACATGCCATTCGGTTTGTGCAATGCCCTTGCCACGTTTCAAAGGTGTATGGTTAGCATATTTTATGATTATGTTGAAAGGATTATTGAGATATTCATGGATGATTTTAGTGTGTTTGGTAATTCATTTGATAATTACTTGGATAATCTCACTTTAATCTTGAAACGTTGTGTTGAGACAAACCTTGTGTTAAATTGGGAGAAATGCCATTTTATGGTTAAACAAGGTATTGTTTTGGGTTATATAATCTCTGAATAAGGAATTGAGGTTGATAAGTCTAAAATAGATCTTGTACGCTACTTACCCTCTCCTACTTCGGTGAGAGAGGTTCGTTCTTTTCTTGGTCATGCAGGATTCTATAAACGATTTATCAAGGATTTTTCCAAGATTGCACAGCCCCTATGCCATCTCCTACAAAAGGAAGTGACTTTTGAGTTCAACGAGGCATGTGAGAAAGCCTTCAATCATCTCAAGGATTCACTCACCACGACACCAATCATAACTCCACCAGATTGGTCCATTCCGTTTGAGCTAATGTGTGATGCATCGGATTATGCACTTGGAGCTGTCTTGGGCTAAAGGAAAAACAAGCAGCCACATGTTATTTATTATGCTTCACGCACCTTAAATGATGCCCAATTGAATTATTCCACCACTGAAAAAGAACTTTTGGCGGTTGTATTTGCATTAGATAAGTTTAGATCATATCTAATTGGTACTAAAGTAATTGTTTTTACTGACCATGCAGCCTTGAAGTATCTTCTCACCAAAAACGAGGCCAAACCAAGGCTCATTCGTTGGATGCTCCTACTTCAAGAGTTCGATATTGAAATTAGGGACAAGAAAGGGTGTGAAAACGTGGTGGATGACCACCTAAGTAGAATGGTGCGTGAAGAAGAGTCCATTCCCATTTTAGAGACGTTTCCGAATGAACAACTTCTGTCCATTAAGGTAAGTATCCCTTAGTATGCCAATTTGGTAAATTTCTTGGTGTCTAAGCAAGTTCCTAACACCCTAAGCAAGGCCCAACGTGATAAACTTAAACATGATGCCCGTTTTTATGTTTGGGACGACCCGTATTTGTGGAAAATCTTCCCTGATCAGATTGTGCGTTGCTGTGTGCATAATTCGGAATTTCATTGAATTTTAAGCTTTTGTCATACATATGCATGTGGTGGCCATTTTGGCACGCAAAGAAATAAAGTGTTACAATGTGGATTCTATTGGCCTAGTATCTTTAAGGATGCTAGAACTTTTTGTTTAACATGTGTTAAATACCAAAGAACCGGAAATATAAGTGCCAAGGACCAAATGCCGCAGGTTTCTATCCTAAATGTTGAAATTTTTTATGTTTGGGGTATTGATTTCATGGGTCCCTTTCCTTCTTCGTATGGTTTCATGTATATTTTACTTGCGGTTGATTATGTGTCAAAGTGGGTGGAAGCAAAAGCCACCCGGACTAATGATTCTAAAGTGGTTGCAGATTTTATTAGAACTAACATATTTGTAAGGTTTGGCATGCCACGGGTGATCATTAGTGATGGGGGGTCTCACTTTTGCAACCGGACCATTGAGGCGTTCTTGAGGAAGTACAATGTCAACCATAAGGTTTCCACACCTTACCATCCTCAAACAAATGGCCAAGCCGAGGTTTCCAACCGTGAGATCAAACAAATTCTTGAGAAGACTGTTGGGCCTACAAGGAAGGATTGGAGCTTACGGTTAGATGATGCATTGTGGGCGTATCGAACGGCTTACAAAACACCCATTGGCATGTCCCCATTTCGGCTAGTTTATGGCAAGCCATGCCATCTGCCCGTGGAGCTTGAACACAAGGCACATTGGGCGGTCAAAACCTTCAATATGGATGTGGACACGGCTGGAAATCATAGAAAGCTTCAATTGAACGAGCTTGACGAGATTCGGCATGATGCTTATGAGAATGCTCGAATTTACAAAGAGAAGACCAAAGCAATTCATGACAAGATGATTAGAGGGAAAACATTCTCAATTGGGCAGAAAGTGTTGCTATTTAATTCTCATTTACGTTTGTTTCCCGGTAAGTTACGTTCTAAGTGGATTGGACCGTTTGTTATTACTAACGTATCTTCTTATGGTGCCATCCAGATTCAAAGTCTCAAAACAGGTCATGAATTCCAAGTGAACGGACACCGTTTGAAGCCATATTATGAGAACTTTGTTGAACAAACCGTGGATGACATCTCTCTGGGTGCCGTGGGCTCCAATGAGAGATGAATGAGCTCTTCGTCCAGCTGCAAGACGTTAAAGAAAGCGCTACTTGGGAGGCAACCCATGCATTCAACAAAGGAAGCCTTAGGAATCACTCCAATTCCAGATTTGCATTCCTCAAACCCTTCTCTTTGTTGCTGTTTTCTAATCTGCCATGTTTAGTTGCTTAAGTTGTTGTTTGTTTATGAACTTGTGTTTTGTGTGAATTTATGCTTGAAATATTGAGGACAATGTTTGATTTAAGTGTGCGGGGGTAACTAAGTGTTTTTTATGCAAATTCGTGGGATTTTATCACCCATAACTTTAAGTGTTGTTCCTTGCTGTTTTTAAGTGTTTTAAAGCTGTTTTGGTGTGTTTTAGTGTGTTTTGTTGTAAAAATCCGAAAATCTCATAAAAATTTGAAAAATTGTTTTGAAAAAGCCAAAAAGAGTTGTTTTTGTGTGTTTGTTTGTGTCTTAGGGTACCTTCCAACTGATAGGAGCATATTTATGCGCCTTAGTTTAGCTTGTTCTTGTGCATTTATAGTGTTTTTCTTTAGTAAAGTAGTCTTTTAAGCTAGTTTTATGTGTTTTCAGGTTCTAAGGGCAAAGTATGCAAAAGGATGCATTTTGGAGCCTTTTGGAGCATATTAGAGCTTGGAATGGACATCATATGCTTGAAGCCAAGAGGATGGACGAAATTGAAAAGTTGAAGATGATGTTTCCTACTTGAACAAGGTTTCCTAGTCGAAGTAGGAAAGCACCTAATTAAAGATGAAATCCTAATCAACAAAGGATTCCTAATTGAAGAAGGATTCCTAATCAACGAGGGATTCCTAGTTGAAGATGGATTCCTAGAAGAATGAAGATTCCTACTCAAACAAGGTTTCCTACTCGAAGTAGGAAAGTTAAATCCAAATGGCATCAAGTTGCAGCTACAAAGAAGATTTCCAAGTCCAAGAAGGAAAGGTTTCCAAGATGAAGTAGGAGAAGAATTCCAAGTCAAGAGAGGAGTGAGACATGTTTTCCTAATGCTAGAAGGACTCCTAAGTGTTGTAGGACACAAATGAGAAGTTTCTAGAAAGTTTCCATCCTTGCCGTGGGTTTCATGCAATTCCTATCAGTTTTTGGGCTTTCTAGAAGCCCTATCCTTAATCCCTACATTGGTGCCGCACCCTAGCTTCTAGATACCTTAATTCCTTGCCTTGCAAGGCATTCTAGAAACCTTATCACCTTATCCCATTGCTGCCGCACCCTTATCCCTTTTCCTTTGCAAAATCTGATTGTTTAGACCTATTTCCTTGTGGATTTGGGTTATCCAAGTCCATATCTGATTACCCTAGGGTTTTAAGTGCCTATATATACTCATATTAACCCCTAAATCAGATCACCACTCACCACAATTCACAATTCACTCCAGAAATTCGTCCAACCCTCTCCACACTCTTGCCGCAGCCACCAAACACCTTTCTCCCTAGTTTTTAAGCTTTGCCGCACCCCCCACCCTTCCTAAACACTTCTACCTTAGTCCATACTCATCCACCCATACATATAAGTCCCAACCTGTCCCTAAAGTCCTTTGCCGCAGCAAGGAGGAGGAGAAGGAGCCTTGGAAGTTCATGCCGTGCAAGTTCAAGTGGCTGGAAGTTTAGGTGTTTTCTTTCCTTTGATTTCAATGTTTAAACTTATTACTCTTTGTTTTATGCTTATGAGGAACTAAACCCCCCCTTGGCTAGGGGGGGATTCGAAATACATGTTTATGCTTGCGATATGATTTGATTACTTCTAATTGCGTTTCATAAGTTGTGAATTCAATTTACTTATCTATGTGAATTACATTGATTTGTGTGTGTTGGTTGAGAGTGCACGCTTAATTATCATGCATAAATTGAATGCTAGGATATAAGTCGTTACGGACTTATATTCACAAGTAGTAAAGGTTGATGATCTCAATCGCGTTAAGTAAATTCTTGGCATAAGTTTCATGCAATCATAGTAACAAGTGCTTCGTCAATGCTTATGGTTTTCATAGAACTTAATGATTCTTGCTTGTATCTCTATTATGCAATCATGTAGGGGACTTGTGGGGAATGCTTTGGGTTGTCGTATGCAATCATCCAATTCAATAACGTTAGGAAAATCTGAAGGTTAATTTAAGCGGATCTAATTAACTTGGGGCGTTGAGAATTCATGGTTTATTGAAAAGCAATTGGAAATCGTTTTGAATGCAAGTATAACATGTGTGGAGATGAACCCCTTAGCTAGCCTTCCATCCATTCATTTAAATCAAATTCGTTTTCAAAACTGTTTTAATTTACAAAGTTTGTTTTGTTTTTAAATTCGTCCAAAACCAATCCCCCTTTGTTTTAAAGTGTCAAAATTAGTTAGTAAGTGTTTAGTTTGTGTTTTTAAGTGTCTGATAGGAGCATATTTATGCGCCTTAGTTAGCTAGTTCTTATGCATTTCCATGGTGTTTTCTTAGTTAAAGTAGTTTTTTAAGCTAGTTTTATGTGTTTTCAGGTTTTAAGGCCAAAGGATGCAAGAAGATGCATTTTGGAGCTTTTTGGAGCAAAATTGGGCTTGGAATGATTATCACATAATTGGAGCCAAGGTTTGGACGAATTTGAAGACTTGAAGATGATGATTCCTACTTGAACAAGGTTTCCTAGTTGAAGTAGGAAAGTGCTTACATGAAGGAGGATTCCTAATCGAGGAAGGATTCCTAATCGACGAAGGATTCCTAATCAACGAAGGATTCCTAATTGAAGATGGATTCCTAATCACAAGAGGATTCCTAATTGAAGATGGATTCCTAATCACATGAGGATTCCTAGAAGAACAAGGATTCCTCCTCCAACAAGGATTCCTACTTGAAGTAGGAAAGTTAAGCCAAGGTTTCCTACTTTGGTTTGATTTTTCCTAATTGTCCCTAAAAGTTCCAGCAATTATGAAGACTTTCTAAGCATTCTAGGACACAAAACAAAAGCCTAGAACCCTTTTGAACCCTTGCCGCACCCCCCTTTGCATTTCCTCTTCCTTATTTCCTGTTTTTATGCTTTAAAACACCTTCCTTTTGTGTTTTAAACCCTAGCCGAATTTCCCTTGCCCTTTCCTTTAATTTTCTGATTTATTTCCTAATTCTAGAATCCTTAGACTTAATTTCTGATTACCTAATTAGCCTAGGGTTTTTAATTTCCTAATCCCTTTAAATAAACATGTTTGTGCAGCCACAAACAGAGCCATTCATCCAGAAAATAATCCTTCACGCCAGAAACCATTCTCCATCTTCAACAGCCCCATTCCTTCACCATTCACCCAAATTTCTGCCACAAAACCACCCTAGCCGCACCACCCATCAACCCTAAACATTTCCATACATCCTCCATCCATTCTACATCATTCAAATACCCAAGAATCTGCCCATTCAGTCCCATTCACGCCAGAAACATCACCACTCTCTCTGCCGCACCTATCCTTCACCATTCACCAAATTTTCTGACCAAAAACCACCCTAGCCGTCCCATACACCTATCCCAGTCATAAACCCATCGTTCTACACCATTCATAA
Organism: Malus domestica; assembly: GCF_042453785.1. NCBI lineage: Eukaryota > Viridiplantae > Streptophyta > Magnoliopsida > Rosales > Rosaceae > Malus > Malus domestica. The sequence continues at coordinate 14,233,489 of NC_091665.1, read as the reverse complement.
CCCCCAAAACTCACCCATTCGTGTGCAGCAGCAAGGAGAAAGAAGGAAGGACTCTTGGATGCTTAAGCTTCATCGTTGGTGCATTCTAGGTGTAATTCGTTTTATGCTTTCAATGTTTAATTTCTTTTCCTTTCGTTTTGCTACGAACATGAGTGGCTAAACCCCTATTGGTTAGGGGTAATTTCGAAGCCATGACTATGTATGCAAGTTGATTTAATAAATTCCAGTTATGAGTTCTTGAATCGTGAATGCAATTGGCTTAACTGTGCGAGTAATAACTTATTTGTGTTTGTTAATTAGGGGTCGACACTTAATTGGCTTGCATGAATATGTTGCTAGAATATAAGGTTGTTTCACATAATCGTCACACACTTATATTCATATGTAGTGAAGGTCGCTAGTCACGATCGCGTTAAGTTCAATTCCTAACATGAGTGACATGATGTCATAGTTGCAAGTGCTTTGTCCATGCTTATAGTTTTCATTGAACGTAATGATCTTTGATTGTATCTTTATTATGATGTCATGTAGGGAACTTTTGAGGAATGCTTTGGGTTGTCGAATGATGTCATCCAATCCAATAACACAAGGAAAACTTGAGAATTAACTAGTGATGTCACGGTTAATTTGGGGCATTGTCATTCATAATTCAACGAAGGAATAACTGGAAATTGAGTCGTTTGCATACTTGTCATGTGTGGAGAAAGAGCCCCTAACTAGCCTTCTACCCATCTATTTCACAAAAAATCGTTTTACAATCTGCCCTATTTCCAATCTGTTTTCTTTATTTTAATTTTCGTCAAAACAAAATCCCCCTTTATTTTAGAGTCTTAGATTAGTTAGAAAGTGTGTTAGTTTATGTTTTCTAGTGTTTTGAGTCAAGTTATAACATAAATTCGTCCAAATTTGTGTTAGTACTCAAAACTGCCCAGATTGTGCTTCTAAGGCAGTTTTGAGTGTTTATTTGCTGTTTTGGTGTTTTAACTTTTAATTTTACATTCTTTGAGTCTAGTTTAGTGTTTTAACTTTGTTTTTACATCATTGAGTCAGTTTTCAAGTGTTTAGCAATCCCTCCTAATCCCCGGTTTAGAACGATCCCTACTTACATCTTTGCTACAATTTGACAAAAAGAGGGTTTAATTTGTGTGCTTATCTATTTCGCATCAGTGTCTTAGGTCAAGTTAAAACCAATTTTCGTCCAATTTTGTGTCTAGTGTTCAAAACTGCCAGATTGTGTTTTTAAGGCAGTTTTGAGTGTTTTGGGGCTGTTTTGAGTCTTTTTGGTTTGTTTTGGTGTTTTAGAATTTAGTTTTGCATTCTTTGAGTCTAGTTTAGTATTTTAAACTTGTTTTTACGTAGTTGAGTCAATTCCAAGTGATTTTGCAATCCCTCCTAATCCCCGGTCTAGAACGATCCCTACTTACATATATTGCTACAATTGATAAAAAGAGGGTTTAATTTGAGTGTCAACATAATTTTCACATCACCAACACAATGATGAGGATTTGGTTTGTAATTACATGGTTGTTAAAGAGAGTGATAAACATGGATGAATGTTTGAATTACTCTTTGGTTTATGCTTGGTTGTGGTTATAACTTATGAATTCACATGCAATCATAAAGGAAAAAAATCAGTTTTTGTAACATGCTTGAAGGAAGGAACTCAAATTAACGCTACAACCTTGTGAGACTTGAGCCTAAACGTTTATTTGGAGAGTTGATAATCTGTGCATTATTGTTTTCTAAAGTCGTTGCATGATCTCATTATTCTTTGCTTGGTTACTACTTAGATGGCGTTTCATCATTTAGTTCCAAATGCTAGAACTCATGCCCATTTCATTCAAAGCATGTTATTGATTTGCATAACACATATTCAAGATGAAATTGTGTAGTGACCACCACCAAAGCCAAATTGCCGTGTATCCTACTTCATTATATGTTTAAGTTAACCCCATTGAGCCTTGTTAGCCTACATTCTTTGTTAACCCACGTTATCCTCACCTAGCCTAGATTAGGACCATCCATACCCTTGTTCCTGAAGCATAGTAAAGCATGATTCAAATTGAATTCCTTTTGATTAATGTATGGCAGAAAACAAGTGTGGGGGAAGTGTTTGTCATGTGAGTTAGTGTGCCATAGGCACGGGTAGAAAGAAAAGAAAAGAAAAATTCGTGAAAAGAAAGAAAGAAAAAATAAAATGTGAAATGTATGAAAAAAAAGAGTTGAAAAGATATTGAAAAGAGTTCTAAAGTATTGTTTGTTGAAGGAAGGGTCCAAAAAGTTGAATTTGACCCTAAGAGTTGTTTAAATCTTCCCTTTATGTCTAAAAATGATTTCTGCATTCTAAAGTGAATTCTAAGTCTAGATTTCATTACTTTGCTTACTATGGCTTTAAGAACGTTTGTTTTCCCTTACCTTTCTTTGTTAGCCAATACCCCAAGCCCTGTTACAACCTTTGACTTCAATCTTGAGTGTTATGTGTTTCAATTTGTGGAGTTTAAATTTGGTATGAGCATGTGGTGTCACTAGTTCTCGCATCTAAGTAGTAGCATTCCATTCATGAGATCATATCTAAACATGCTTATTAACTCCAGAAATTGCATTCTTTGTTATACATATATGTGAGCATTTGTTTTCATGTCTACATCAATCTTCTCACATATAACTAGTATAGGGTGTGTAGTTAGAAAATCTGAGTGAAAATTGAGTGCATATCTTGTAAGGAATTGAGCAAATTCTCTAAGGCATGTTACTACATTCAAAACATTGTTTTAATTGATTAAATGTGAACTAGTAAGTGGTGACTATGATTAAGTATGTGCTCAAGTGTGATGATGACTCAAACCCCTACCAAACCATTTGAAGTACATCTTTTTGGGGGAAAACGAGACACTACCTGCCATCATCTCTTCATCCCTCACGGCACAAGAGGAAGAGAAGCTAGTGCGTGTGTTGAAGGAGTTCAAATCTGCCCTAGGATGGACATTGGCCGATATTAAAGGTATAAGCCCTACGACTTGTATGCATCACATATTTCTTGAGGAGGGGGCCAAACCAACTAGAGAGGCTCAACGCCGTCTTAACCCTCCGATGATGGAAGTGGTGAAAAAGGAGATAATCAAACTTCTAGATTGTGGGGTGATTTATCCCATCTCCGATAGTCGTTGGGTTTCACCTATCCAGTGTGTGCCCAAGAAATCTGGAGTGACGGTTGTCGAGAATGCGGAGAATGAGCTTGTGCCCACTCGAATTCAAACTGGTTGGCGTGTGTGCATTGATTATAGGAAGATAAACGCCACCACAAGGAAGGATCACTTCCCTTTGCCGTTTCTAGACCAAATGTTGGAAAGGTTAGCCGGTCATTCCTTTTATTGTTTTCTTGATGGATATTCAGGTTATAACCAAATTGTCATTGCCCCGGATGATCAAGAAAAGACCACTTTTACTTGTCCCTTTGGAACGTTTGCATATCGACGCATGCCATTTGGCTTGTGCAATGCTCCTGCCACGTTTCAAAGGTGTATGGTAAGCATATTTTCGGATTATGTTGAAAAGATTATTGAGATATTCATGGATGATTTTAGTGTGTTTGGTGATTCATTTGACAAATGCTTGGATAATCTCACTTTAATATTGAAACGTTGTGTTGAAACAAACCTTGTGTTGAATTGGGAAAAGTGTCACTTTATGGTTAAACGAGGTATTGTTTTGGGTCATATAATTTCTGAAAAAGGAATTGAAGTTGATAAGTCGAAAGTAGATCTTGTACGTTACTTACCCTCTCCTACTTCGGTTAGAGAGGTTCGTTCGTTTCTTGGTCATGCAGGATTCTATAGAAGATTTATCAAAGACTTTTCCAAGATTGCACAACCCCTATGCCGCCTCCTCCAAAAGGATGTGTCTTTTGAGTTCAACGAGGCATGTGAGAAGGCATTCAAGCATCTCAAGGAGCTACTTACCACGGCACCCATCATCACTCCTCCGGATTGGTCCATTCCATTTGAATTGATGTGTGATGCCTCGGATTATGCACTTGGGGCTGTTTTGGGTCAAAGAAAAAATAAACATTCCCATGTTATTTATTATGCTTCACGCACTCTAAATGATGCTCAATTGAATTATTCTACAACCGAAAAAGAACTTTTGGCGGTTGTATTTGCTTTAGATAAATTTAGATCATATCTAATTGGTACTAAAGTAATTGTTTTCACTGACCATGCAGCCTTGAAGTATCTTTTCACCAAAAAGGAGGCTAAACCAAGGCTCATTCGTTGGATGCTCTTACTTCAAGAGTTTGATATTGAAATTCGGGACAAGAAAGGTTGTGAAAACGTGGTGGCTGACCACCTAAGCAGATTGGTGCGTGAAGAAGAGTCCCTCCCCATTTCTGAGACATTTCCGGATGAACAACTTCTGTCCATTGAGGTAAGTACCCCTTGGTACGCCGATTTGGTTAATTTCTTGGTGTCTAAGCAAGTTCCTAACACCCTAAGCAAGGTTCAACGTGATAAGTTAAAACATGATGCAAGATTTTATGTGTGGGATGATCCATATCTATGGAAATATTGCCCAGATCAGAGTGTTAGAAGATGTGTGCCAAATTCTGATTTTAATTCAATTCTAGCATTTTGTCATTCTTATGCATGTGGAGGCCATTTTGGCACCCAACGAACAGCCCTCAAAGTGTTAGAATCTGGTTTTTATTGGCCTACATTGTTCAAAGATGCTAGAATGTTTTGCTTAACATGTGATAGATGTCAAAGAACAGGTTCCATTGGGGCAAAAGACCAAATGCCGCAAGCACCCATCTTCAATGTTGAAATTTTTGATGTATGGGGTATTGATTTCATGGGTCCCTTTCCTTCTTCATTTGGTTTTACTTATATTTTGCTTGCGGTTGATTATGTTTCCAAATGGGTAGAAGCAAAAGCTACCCGGACTAACGATTCTAGAGTGGTTTCAGATTTCATCAAGACTAACATTTTCTCTAGATTTGGGATGCCGCGGGTGTTTATAAGTGACGGAGGCTCCCATTTCTGCAATCGGACCATTGAGGCACTCTTTAAGAAGTACAATGTCAAGCATAAGGTTTCAACACCTTATCACCCTCAAACAAGTGGCCAAGCCGAAGTCTCAAATAGAGAAATCAAGCAAATCTTGGAGAAGACCGTGGGGCCTAACCGGAAAGATTGGAGCATGCGTTTAGACGATGCATTATGGGCGTATCGCACTGCCTATAAGACACCCCTAGGGATGTCTCCATTTCGGCTAGTTTATGGCAAGCCTTGTCACTTACCCGTGGAACTAGAGCACAAGGCGCATTGGGCCGTGAAAACGTTCAATTTGGACTTAGATGCTGCTGGAATGCATCGAAAGCTCCAATTGAATGAGCTTGAGGAGCTAAGGAATGAAGCATATGAGAATGCCCGAATCTACAAGGAGAAAACAAAGGCGTTTCATGACAAGATGATTAGGGGCAAAACCTTCTCAATTGGGCAGAAAGTTTTACTTTTTAATTCTCGCTTACGTTTATTTCCTGGTAAGTTACGTTCTAAGTGGATCGGACCTTTTGTTGTTACTAATGTTTTTCCACATGGTGCAGTTCAAGTCCAAAGCTTACGGAACGGGATGGAATTCAAGGTTAACGGGCATCGATTGAAGCCATACTATGAGAGTGCCGTGGGGCAGGTTGTGCAGGAGATCCCACTCCATGCCGTGGGCTCCAATGGGGTCTGATTATGTTCTTCGTCCGGCTTCAAGACGTTAAAGAAAGCGCTACTTGGGAGGCAACCCATGCAATTCAACAAAGGAAGCCCTAGGAATCACTCCAATTCCAGATTTGCGTTCCTAAAACCCTTCACTTTGTTGCTTGTTTCTAATCTGCCCAGTTTTGTTATTTACTTGCTGTTTGTGTGTTTCTTTTTGTTTAGTGTGGTTTTATGCTTGAAACATTGAGGACAATGTTTGATTTAAGTGTGGGGGGGGTAACTAAGTGTTTTAGATGCAAATTCGTGGGATTTTATCACCCTTAACTTGGAGACTTGTTCCTTGCTGTTTTTAAGTGTTTTTAAGCAGTTTTGGTGTGTTTTAGTGTGTGTTAACATAAAAATCCGAAAATCACATAAAAATTTGAAAAATGTGTTTTAAAAACCCAAAAAAGAGTTGTTTTTGTGTGTTTGTTTGTGTCTTAGGGTACCTTCCAACACAATGATGAGGATTCGGTTTGTAATTGCATGACTGTTAAAGAGAGTGATTAACATGGATGAAAGTTTGATTTACTCTTTGTTTATGCTTAGTTGTGGTTATAACTCATGAATTCACATGCAATCATAAAGGAAAAATCAGTTTTTGTAACATGCTTGAAGGAAGGAACTCAAACTAACGCTACAACCTTGTTAGACTTGAGCCTAAACGTTTATTTGGAGAGTTAAAATCTGTGCATTCTTTGTTTTCTAAGTCGTTGCATGATCTCATTATTCCTTGCTTGGTTGCTACTTAGAAGGCGTTTCATCATTTAGTTCCAAATGCTAGAACTCATGCCCATTTCATTCAAAGCATGTCATTGAATTGCATAACACATATTCAAGATGAAGTTGTGTAGTGACCACCACCTTAGCCAAAAAGCCGTGTGCCCTACTCCATTATATGTTTAAGTTTAACCCCGTTGAGCCTTGTTTAGCCTTTTTCTTTGTTAACCCACATTACCCTCACCTAGCCTAGATTAGGACTATCCATACCCTTGTTCTTGAAGCATAGTAAAGCATGATTCAAATTGAATTCCTTTTGATTTATGTTGGCAGAAAATAAGTATGGGGGAAGTGTTTTTCATGAGGAATTGTGTGCCATAGGCACGGCAAAGAAAAGAAAAGAAAAAAAATTCGTGGAAAAAGAAAAATTGAAGGAAAAAATATGAAAAGTTTGGAAAAAGAGTTGAAAAGTTGAGAAAAAGAGTTCCAAAGTATTGTTTGTTGAAGTAAGGGTCCAAAACAATGAATTCGGCCCTAAGGAGTTGTTTAAGTCTTCCCCTTGTGTTTTAAAGTTAATTTCTGCAATCTAAGTGAATTCTAAGTCTCAATTTCATTGCTTTGCTTACTATTGCTTGAAGAACGTTTGTTTTCCCTATCATTTCCTTGTTAACCAACACCCCAAGCCCCATTACAACCCTTAACTTCTATCTTGAGTGTTAGGTGTTTCAATTTGTGGAGTTTGAATTTGGTATGAGCATATGGTGTCACTGGTTCTCGCATCTAAGTAGTAGCATTCCATTCATGAGATCATATCTAAACATGCTTCTTAACTCTAGAAATTGCGTTCTTTGTGAAACATATATGTGAGCATTCGTTTTCATATCTACATCAATCTTCTCACATATGACTAGTGTAGGGTGTGGAGTTAGAAAATCTGAGTGAAAATAGAGTGCATATCTTGTAAGGAATTGAGGGAATTCTCTAAGGCATGTTACTACATTCAAAGCATTGTTTTAATTGATTACTTGTGAACTAGTAAGTGGTGGCTTTAATTAAGTATGTGCTTGTGTAAAGATGACTCAAATCTGTGGGGATAACAATCTTTAACATGTCATGTGCATTGGAAATCCCTGAGGCAAACGTTGGAAGGTTTAGGTTTTGTTTTGGTTAGTTTGTTTCGTTTTGTTTCCTTTCTTTTGTTTGTTTTGCTCGAGGACTAGCAAAAGCTAAGTGTGGGGGAATTTGATAGGAGCATATTTATGCACCTTAGTTAGCTAGTTCTTATGCATTTCCATGGTGTTTTCTTAGTTAAAGTAGTCTTTTAAGCTAGTTTTATGTGTTTTCAGGTTTTAAGGCCAAAGGATGCAAGAAGATGCATTTTGGAGCTTTTTGGAGCAAAATTGGGCTTGGAATGATTATCACATAATTGGAGCCAAGGTTTGGACGAATTTGAAGACTTGAAGATGATGATTCCTACTTGAACAAGGTTTCCTAGTTGAAGTAGGAAAGTGCTTACATGAAGGAGGATTCCTAATCGAGGAAGGATTCCTAATCGACGAAGGATTCCTAATCAACGAAGGATTCCTAATTGAAGATGGATTCCTAATCACAAGAGGATTCCTAATTGAAGATGGATTCCTAATCACATGAGGATTCCTAGAAGAACAAGGATTCCTCCTCCAACAAGGATTCCTACTTGAAGTAGGAAAGTTAAGCCAAGGTTTCCTACTTTGGTTTGATTTTTCCTAATTGTCCCTAAAAGTTCCAGCAATTATGAAGACTTTCTAAGCATTCTAGGACACAAAACAAAAGCCTAGAACCCTTTTGAACCCTTGCCGCACCCCCCTTTGCATTTCCTCTTCCTTATTTCCTGTTTTTATGCTTTAAAACACCTTCCTTTTGTGTTTTAAACCCTAGCCGAATTTCCCTTGCCCTTTCCTTTAATTTTCTGATTTATTTCCTAATTCTAGAATCCTTAGACTTAATTTCTGATTACCTAATTAGCCTAGGGTTTTTAATTTCCTAATCCCTTTAAATAAACATGTTTGTGCAGCCACAAACAGAGCCATTCATCCAGAAAATAATCCTTCACGCCAGAAACCATTCTCCATCTTCAACAGCCCCATTCCTTCACCATTCACCCAAATTTCTGCCACAAAACCACCCTAGCCGCACCACCCATCAACCCTAAACACTTCCATACATCCTCCATCCATTCTACATCATTCAAATACCCAAGAATCTGCCCATTCAGTCCCATTCACGCCAGAAACATCACCACTCTCTCTGCCGCACCTATCCTTCACCATTCACCAAATTTTCTGACCAAAAACCACCCTAGCCGTCCCATACACCTATCCCAGTCATAAACCCATCGTTCTACACCATTCATAACCCCCAAAACTCACCCATTCGTGTGCAGCAGCAAGGAGAAAGAAGGAAGGACTCTTGGATGCTTAAGCTTCATCGTTGGTGCATTCTAGGTGTAATTCGTTTTATGCTTTCAATGTTTAATTTCTTTTCCTTTCGTTTTGCTACGAACATGAGTGGCTAAACCCCTATTGGTTAGGGGTAATTTCGAAGCCATGACTATGTATGCAAGTTGATTTAATAAATTCCAGTTATGAGTTCTTGAATCGTGAATGCAATTGGCTTAACTGTGCGAGTAATAACTGATGCGAAATATATTAAGCACACAAATTAAACCCTCTTTTTGTCAAATTGTAGTAAAGATGTAAGTAGGGATCGTTCTAGACCGGGGATTAGGAGGGATTGCTAAACGCTTGGAAACTGACTTAAACACTCAAAAACAAAGTTAAAAACACTAAACTAGACTCAAAGAATGCAAAACTAAAAGTTAAAACACTTAGACAAACCTAAAACTTAAAACAGCAACTAGAAGGCTCAAAACTGCCTAAAAACCACTTTCTGGGCAGTTTTGAGCACTTACACTAATCTGGACGAAATTGGTTGAAAACTTGAATCAAAACACCTAGAAACACAAATCAAAACACTTTCTAACTAATCTAAGACTTCAAAATAAAGGGGGAATAGTTTTGGACAGAAATTGAAAACAAAACAGAAACTTTAATTAACACAGATTGTAAAAACGATTTTGGTGAAAAGGATGGATAAAAGGCTAGTTAGGAGGTTCTTCTCCACACATGTCACACTTGCAAACAAAACGATTTTCAGTTGTTCTTCCGATAAACTATGAATACTCAACGCCCCAAGTTAACCGTGAATTGCACTAATTAACCCTCAGTTTTTCCAGAATTTATCAAGTTGGATGATTGCATACGACAACTCAAAACATTCCCTACAAGTTCCCTACATGAATTGCATAATAGAGATACAAGCAAGAATCATTACGTTTTATGAAAAACATAAGCATTGACGAAGCATTTGTTACTATGAATTGCATGAAACTTATGCTAAGAATTCATTCAACGCGATCGTTTTCAAGCGATCTTCACTACTAGAGATTATAAGATTATAACTATTAGGTGAAACTCCCTCATAATCTAGCATCATATTCATGCATGAAAACTAAGCGTGCACTCTCAATCAACATACATAAATAAGTATCAATCAAATAGATGAACGAATTGAATCCACAACTTATGAAATAACAACTGAATGTAATCGAATCAAATTGCAAGCATGTACATGGTTTCGAATCACCCCCCAACTAAGGGGGTTTAGTTCCTCATACTCACAACGCAAAGTTTATTGAATTGAAACATCGAAGACATAAGAAAGATTACACCTAAAATGCCAAGGAAGTCCACTTTGAAATCTGCACAGAAAGCTCCTCTTTCTTCTTCTCCTTGCTGCGGCAGTGAGGGTTAGGGGGTTTTTGGATGGTTTTGGATGAGGGAGAATGGTGGAAAACTATCTAGGATAGGTGTAGGGCACGGCTAGGAAGGTTTGGGGTCAGAAAATATGGAGTTGGGTGAAGGTTGGGCTCGGCAAAGGTGAGGGACAGGTTCTGGCGTGAATGGAGTTTCTGGATGTGTTTTTGGTTTTTTAGAATGGAGTTAGGATGGTAGGGTGGTGCGGCAAGGTGTGGGAAAGAGTTATGGAGGTGTGGAATGGTGTCTAAAGGTGGAGGATGGTGGCTGGAATGGATGAATGGCTGCGGCAAGGAAGGGATTTGGGTGATGGTGGTTGCGGCAAGGTGGGGAAAGGGATATGGTTTTCTGATTTTTATGGAGAGGGAAGAAGATGTGCGGCTAGGGTGTAGAAATATATATATATAGGCACTTAAAAACCCTAGCAATTCAGATTAGAACAATGGGCTAGGGTTAAGGTTTGTAAAATAGGGCTTTTTGGATGGAAAGGTGCGGCATAGGCTTAGGGATTTCCAATCAGATTTTTGCATGTGAACAAGGCCTAGGTGCGGCTGAAACAATGGGCTAGGGTTAGGGTTTAGGTACGGCATAGGTCCAAGAGTTAAGGATGGGTCATCCAAAAGCCCAAAACCGAGAATAGAAACTCACGAAAATGGAAACCTCCAAGAATAGAAACTTCCAACTTTAGAAACTTTGGTTGCCAATTCCGATTTAGGAAAGATCAACCCAAAATGGAAACTTTTAGGCTTAGCTTTCCTACTTCAAGTAGGAAACCTCAAATCTTCAACTCTTCAATTTCATCCCAACCTTGCGTTCCAAGCATGTCCTTTTTACTTCAAGCTCACTTTCTGCTCCAAAAGCTCCAAACTGCATCATTTCATGTAATACGTCCGCTAAACCTGAAAACACAAGAAAGTAGCTTAAAAGACTACTTTAACGAAGAAAACATAACAAAGATGCATAAGAACTAGCTAACTAAGGCGCATAAATATGCTCCTATCAAATTCCCCCACACTTAGCTTTTGCTAGTCCTCGAGCAAAACAAACAAAAGAAAGAAAACAAAATGAAACAAACTAACCAAAACAAAACCTAAACCTTCCAACAATTGCCTCAGGGATTTCCAATGCACATGACATGTTAAAGATTGTTATCCCCACAAATTTGAGTCATCTTTACACAAGCACATACTTAATTAAAGCCACCACTTACTAATTCACAAGTAATCAATCAAAACAATGCTTTGAATGTAGTAACATGCCTTAGAGAATTCCCTCAATTCCTTACAAGATATACACTCTATTTTCACTCAGATTTTCTAACTCCACACCCTACACTAGTCATATGTGAGAAGATTGATGTAGAAATGAAAACGAATGCTCACATAAATGTATCACAAAGAACGCAATTTCTAGAGTTATGAAGCATGTTTAGATATGATCTCATGAATGGAATGCTACTACTTAGATGCGAGAACCAGTGACACCATATGCTCATACCAAATTCAAACTCCACAAATTGAAACACATAACACTCAAGATAGAAGTTAAGGGTTGTAATGGGGCTTGGGGTGTTGGTTAACAAGGAAAGGATAAGGAAAACAAACGTTCTTCAAGCAATAGTAAGCAAAGCAATGAAATTGAGACTTAGAATTCACTTAGAGTGCAGAAATTAACTTTAAAACACAAGGGAAAGATTTAAACAACTCCTTAGGGCCGAATTCATTGTTTTGGACCCTTACTTCAACAAACAATACTTTGGAACTCTTTTTCTCAACTTTTCAACTCTTTTTTTCACACTTTTCATATTTTTTTTCTTCATTTTTTCTTTTTCCACGAATTTTTTATTTTCTTTTCTCTTTCCACACGTGCCTATGGCACACAAAATCACAAAAGAAATACTTCCCCCACACTAGTTTTCTGCCAACATAAATCAAAAGGAATTCAATTTGAATCATGTTTTACTATGCTTTAAGAACAAGGGTTTGGATGGTCCTAAACTAGGCTAGGTGAGGAAAACATGGGTTAACAAATAACGAAGGCTAACAAGGCTCAATGGGGTTAAAACCTACAAATCACAATGACATAGGGCACACGGCATTTGGCTAAGGTGGTGGTAACTACACAACTTCATCTTGAATATGTGTTATGCAAATCAATAACATGCTTTGAATGAAATGGGCATGAGTTCTAGCATTTGGAACTAAATGATGAAACGCCTTCTAAGTAGCACCCAAGCAAAGAATAATGAGATCATGCAACGACTTAGAAAACAAAGAATGCACAGATTTTAACTCTCCAAATAAACGTTTAGGCTCAAGTCTTACAAGGTTGTAGCGTTAGTTTGAGTTTCTTCCTTCAAGCATGTTACAAAAACTAATTTTTTTCTTTTATGATTGCATGTGAATTCATAAGTTATAACCACAACTAAGCATAACAAAGAGTAAATCAAACTTTCATCCATGTTAATCACTCTCTTTAACAGCCATGTAATTACAAACCGAATCCTCATCATTGTGTTGGAAGGTACCCTAAGACACAAACAAACACACAAAAACAACTCTTTTTGGGTTTTTAAAACAACTTTTTCAAATTTTTATGTAATTTTCGGATTTTTACTTCAAAACACACTAAAACACCTCAAAACTTCTCAAAAACACTTAAAAACAGCAAGGAACAAGTCTTCAAGTTTAGGGTGATAAAATCCCACGAATTTGCATCTAAAACACTTAGTTACCCCCCCACACTTAAATCAAACATTGTCCTCAATGTTTCAAGCATAAAATCGCACTAAACAACAAGAAACACACAAACAGCAACTAAAACAACTAAATAGGCAGATTAGAAATAAACAACAAAGGGAAGGGTTTAGGAACGCAAATCTGGAATTGGAGTGATTCCTTGGGCTTCCTTTGTTGAATTGCATGGGTTGCCTCCCAAGTAGCGCTTTCTTTAACGTCGTACAGCCGGACGAAAAGCCCTTTTATTCTCCATTTGTGCTCACGGCACCCAAAGAAATATCCTCCACGGTTTGTTCGACAAAGTTCTCAAAATATGGCTTCAAACGATGTCCGTTCACTTGGAATTCATGACCTGTTTTGAGACTTTGAATCTGGATGGCACCATAAGAAGATATGTTAGTAATAACAAACGGTCCAATCCACTTAGAACGTAACTTACCGGGAAACAACCGTAAACGGGAATTGAACAATAGCACTTTCTGCCCAATTGAGAATGATTTCCCACGGATCATGTTGTCATGGAAAGCTTTGGTCTTTTGCTTGTAAATGCTTGCATTATCGTACGCCTCAAGCCGTATCTCATCAAGCTCATTCAATTGCAATCTCCTTTGACTTCCTGCTTCCTCGAGGTTCATGTTAAACTTCTTAATGGCCCAAAGTGCTTTGTGCTCCAATTCAACAGGAAGATGGCACGCCTTGCCATAGACAAGTCGGAAGGGGGACATCCCAATGGGGGTTTTGTACGCCGTACGATACGCCCAAAGTGCATCATCTAACCGTAAGCTCCAATCCTTCCTTGTTGGCCCCACGGTCTTCTCTAGGATTTGCTTGATCTCACGGTTAGAAACCTCGGCTTGCCCATTAGTTTGAGGATGGTAAGGTGTAGAAACCTTATGGGTGACACTGTATTTCCTCAATAACGCTTCAATAGTCCGATTGCAAAAGTGTGACCCTCCGTCACTAATGATCACTCGTGGCATTCCGAACCTTGCAAAAATGTTAGTTCTAATAAAATCTGCAACCACCTTAGAATCATTAGTCCGGGTGGCCTTGGCTTCCACCCACTTTGACACATAATCAACCGCAAGCAAAATATATGTAAAGCCATACGAAGAAGGAAAAGGACCCATAAAATCAATACCCCAAACATCAAAAATTTCAACATTTAGGATAGAAACCTGCGGCATTTGGTCCTTTGCACTAATACCACCCATTCGTTGGCATTTATCACATGTTAAGCAAAAAGTTTTAGCATCTTTAAAAATACTCGGCCAATAAAATCCACATTGTAACACCTTAAGGGCTGTGCGTTGTGTACCAAAGTGCCCTCCACATGCATATGTGTGACAAAAACTCAAAATTGAATGACATTCAGAATCGTGCACACAACGACGTATAATCTGATCGGGGCAAAATTTCCATAAGTACGGATCATCCCACACATAAAACCGTGCATCATGCCTAAGTTTATCACGTTGGTGCCTAGTGAACTCACTTGGAATACGTTTTGACACCAAAAAATTAACAATATCGGCATACCAAGGTGCACTAACCTTAATGGACAGCAATTGTTCATCGGGGAATGTCTCCAAAATCGGCACCAACTCCTCATTATGCACCATTCGGCTTAGGTGGTCAGCCACCACGTTCTCACTTCCCTTCTTGTCCCGAATCTCTATGTCGAACTCTTGAAGTAATAATATCCATCGAATTAGCCGTGGCTTGGCCTCCTTTTTGGTGAGCAAGTACTTCAGAGCTGCATGATCAGTGAAAACAATTACTTTAGTTCCAATTAAATATGATCGAAATTTATCTAAAGCAAAGACAACGGCAAGAAGTTCTTTTTCCGTAGTGGAGTAGTTCAATTGTGCATCGTTCAACGTCCGAGAGGCGTAGTAAATGACATGCGGCCTCTTGTCCTTTCTTTGTCCTAAAACAGCTCCTAAAGCATAGTCGGACGCATCACACATGAGCTCGAAAGGTAGACTCCAATCCGGTGGAACAATGATGGGTGCCGTGGTCAACAATTCCTTGAGTTGGTTGAATGATGCCATGCACTCCTTGGTGAATTCAAACGCCACTTCTTTTTGTAGGAGTCGGCAAAGAGGTTGTGCTATCTTCGAGAAATCTTTGATAAACCTACGATAAAATCCTGCATGGCCAAGAAACGAACGAACCTCTCTAACCGAAGTCGGAGAGGGTAAGTGACGTACAAGATCTATTTTCGCCTTATCAACCTCAATACCCTTTTCAGAGATTATATGACCTAAAACGATACCTTGTTTAACCATAAAATGACACTTTTCCCAATTAAGTACAAGGTTCGTTTCAACACAACGTTTTAGGATCACACTTAGATTATGCAAGCAACTATCAAACGAATCACCAAATACGCTAAAATCATCCATAAACACTTCAATTATCTTTTCTACATGATCAGAAAATATGCTCATCATACATCTTTGAAATGTAGCAGGTGCATTACATAAACCAAAAGGCATGCGACGATATGCAAAGGTACCAAACGGGCATGTAAAAGTGGTTTTTTCTTGGTCCTCGGGTGAAATGACAATTTGATTATAACCAGAATAACCATCAAGAAAACAATAAAAAGCATACCCCGCTAACCTCTCAAGCATTTGGTCAATGAACGGCAATGGGAAGTGGTCCTTCCTCGTTGTGGTGTTTAGCTTCCTATAGTCAATGCACACCCTCCAACCGGTTTGAATCCGTTGAGGGACAAGCTCATTCTCGGCATTAGCTACTACCGTCACTCCGGATTTCTTTGGCACGCATTGAACCGGCGAAACCCACCTACTATCCGAGATTGGATAGATAACCCCATAATCTAGAAGCTTTATGATCTCCTTTTTCACTACTTCCATCATCGGAGGGTTGAGACGGCGTTGAGCCTCTCTAGTTGGTTTGGCCCCCTCCTCAAGAAATATGTGATGCATACAAGTCGTAGGGCTTATACCTTTGATGTCGGCCAATGTCCAACCTAGAGCAGATTTGAACTCCTTCAAAACGCGACGCAACTTCTCCTCCTCTTGTGCCGTGAGGGAAGAGGAAATAATGGCAGGTAGTGTTTCATTTTCTCCCAAGAAAATGTACTTCAAATGGCTTGGCAAAGGCTTGAGTTCAAGGATAGGTGCCTGAATTATGGATGGAAGCAATTTGTTAGTCGAAATGGGAATGGACTCACGGGTAATATACTTACCATCAAGCTTAGGTGAGGACTCAAGGGCAGCCACAACTTCAAGTAATTCCTCACTAGGGGGCACGGCATAGCCTAGTCCAAGCATGCCGTGGGGTACACTAGAATCTGCCCCCTTGGTTGTAATTTCCATTCCTCGTGTAATGACTTTTTCAAGCGCATCGTCATTCAAATCGTCGAGATATCCCTGCGCCAAAGAGTCAATTATATCAATAGAGAAACATGAATGGTCCTCACTAGGGTATTTAATGGAATCAGAAAGATTAAAATTAACAACTTCCCCATCAAATTCCATGGACAAAGTCCCACTATACACGTCAATCTTCGTCCGGGCCGTCTTCATGAATGGCCTTCCAAGTAGAATGGGCAGCGTAGGAGCATGGCCTGAATCATCCATTTCAAGGACATAGAAATCCGCCGGGAAGACTAAATGATTAACCTGCACAAGAACATCTTCCAAAACTCCCTTTGGATAGGCGTTAGATCTATCGGCCAATTGTATTATTACCCCATCATTTTTCAACGCTCCTAAGTTCATAGATGCATAAATGGAATATGGCATAACATTTATAGAAGCACCTAAATCAAGCATGGCAGATTCAAACCTATTGTTCCCAATAACACAAGGAATGGTAAAGCTACCTGGATCTTTACATTTGGGAGGTAATTTGCGTTGCAAGATGGCGGACACATTCTCACCTACCTTGACCACTTCCTTGGTCGCCATCCTCTTCCTCGTGGTACACAACTCCTTCAAGAACTTAGCATACCTCGGAACTTGCTTGATTGCATCTAACAAAGGTATGTTAACTTGAACTTTCCTAAAGGTTTCAAGGATATCCTTTTCTGCCTCTTCTTTCTTCGTTTGCATGAACCTACTAGGAAAAGGCACATTTGAAGGGAAAACATTAGTATGAACTGAATTGGACACATTCTTACCTTTGTGGGACGAATTGGGCAGATTTGGGACATTAGGGACTTGCGGCAAAGGTGGAACCACCTTTGCCGTGGGCTGCTTTGATGCCTCCTCTTCCATTTCCAAAAGTTCATCCTCATTATGACCTGTTTTTGGTGTAGGACCTGCCCCAACTTCCTTACCACTTCTTAGGGTGATAGCTTTGGCACTTTCGAAACCTCCCTTCGGATTTGGAATGGTGGAACTAGGGAGTTGTCCGGGATCTCGAAACTTACCTACAAACTCGGCAATCTGCCCAATTTGTTTCTCAAGTTGATCCACCCTTTTATCTTGGTTTTGCATAGCCTTAGCTTGATCTTCCTGCCCATTAGACAACTTAGTTAGTATCTTAAGAAGTGCATCATTGTCAAGAGACGTACCTGAGGCACTTGGGCCGGATTGGGCTTGATTTTGGGGTGGGCCGTAGGTTTTGGGAAAGAACCCCGGGGGTTGTTGCCTAAAGCCTCCTTGGTTCTGAGGTTGCTGGGGATCCCTCCACTTGAAGTTTGGATGGTCTCGCCACCCCGGATTATACGTGTTGGAGTATGGATCATGCCTTGACTGATTTTGGCCTTGAAACCCAATGGCATTCGCACTCTCCCATCCGCCATTCTCAATCAACTGTGGACATTTTTTCAGAGACATGTCCTTGGATGGAACATACGCCACATACAGTTGTTCCTTGCATCTTCATGCCCTCGGCCATCTGAGACACAAGAGAAGTAAGATTAGCCAATTGTGAATGAAGATCGGAAGTCGAACTTACCTCATGTACTTGGTGCCGTGGGGGTCCTCTTTGGCCTACACCTTCGTACTGTTGAGCGTTCAACGCTCTATTAGCAATCAAGACCTTGGCAGCCATGGGTGTCTTGTCCACCAATGCTCCCCCCGCCGAAGCATCAAGCATTTGACGTTCTAGAGGTAGGAGACCCTCGTAGAAGTATTGCAACAGTAACTCCTCCTTCATCTGATGCTGTGGACAAGAAGCAACAAGTGATTTAAACCGTTCATAATATGTAGGAAAAGACTCACCTTCTTCTTGCTGAATTCCGCTTATCTTTTTACGGAGGAGGATGATGCGAGAAGTTGGAAAGAACTTCTCCAAGAACGCTCTCTTCATACTTTCCCACGATGTGACAGTTCCGGGAGCTAACTCATATAACCAATCCTTGGCTTTATCCATCAAAGAGAATGGAAAAGCCTTCATCTTCAAGATATTTCCGTCAACATTGACGGGAGTCATACTAGAGCAAACTACTTCAAATTCTTTCAAATGTTTGTTAGGATCTTCCATGGACAAGCCATGGTATTTAGGAATATGATGAAGTAAACTTGACTTTAATTCAAACTCATCTGTCTTACCTTGGGCAGCCATGGGGTATTGAATGCACAAGGGCGCGGCATTATCCAAACCCGAGGCGGAAAGCTCCTTGAGTGTACGATTGTCCATGGCCATGCCTTGGACTTCTTCAAATATATATATATAGGCACTTAAAAACCCTAGCAATTCAGATTAGAACAATGGGCTAGGGTTAAGGTTTGTAAAATAGGGCTTTTTGGATGGAAAGGTGCGGCATAGGCTTAGGGATTTCCAATCAGATTTTTGCATGTGAACAAGGCCTAGGTGCGGCTGAAACAATGGGCTAGGGTTAGGGTTTAGGTACGGCATAGGTCCAAGAGTTAAGGATGGGTCATCCAAAAGCCCAAAACCGAGAATAGAAACTCACGAAAATGGAAACCTCCAAGAATAGAAACTTCCAACTTTAGAAACTTTGGTTGCCAATTCCGATTTAGGAAAGATCAACCCAAAATGGAAACTTTTAGGCTTAGCTTTCCTACTTCAAGTAGGAAACCTCAAATCTTCAACTCTTCAATTTCATCCCAACCTTGCGTTCCAAGCATGTCCTTTTTACTTCAAGCTCACTTTCTGCTCCAAAAGCTCCAAACTGCATCATTTCATGTAATACGTCCGCTAAACCTGAAAACACAAGAAAGTAGCTTAAAAGACTACTTTAACGAAGAAAACATAACAAAGATGCATAAGAACTAGCTAACTAAGGCGCATAAATATGCTCCTATCAAATTCCCCCACACTTAAAAGACTTCTTCAAATTTGATGCGAAATATATTAAGCACACAAATTAAACCCTCTTTTTGTCAAATTGTAGTAAAGATGTAAGTAGGGATCGTTCTAGACCGGGGATTAGGAGGGATTGCTAAACGCTTGGAAACTGACTTAAACACTCAAAAACAAAGTTAAAAACACTAAACTAGACTCAAAGAATGCAAAACTAAAAGTTAAAACACTTAGACAAACCTAAAACTTAAAACAGCAACTAGAAGGCTCAAAACTGCCTAAAAACCACTTTCTGGGCAGTTTTGAGCACTTACACTAATCTGGACGAAATTGGTTGAAAACTTGAATCAAAACACCTAGAAACACAAATCAAAACACTTTCTAACTAATCTAAGACTTCAAAATAAAGGGGGAATAGTTTTGGACAGAAATTGAAAACAAAACAGAAACTTTAATTAACACAGATTGTAAAAACGATTTTGGTGAAAAGGATGGATAAAAGGCTAGTTAGGAGGTTCTTCTCCACACATGTCACACTTGCAAACAAAACGATTTTCAGTTGTTCTTCCGATAAACTATGAATACTCAACGCCCCAAGTTAACCGTGAATTGCACTAATTAACCCTCAGTTTTTCCAGAATTTATCAAGTTGGATGATTGCATACGACAACTCAAAACATTCCCTACAAGTTCCCTACATGAATTGCATAATAGAGATACAAGCAAGAATCATTACGTTTTATGAAAAACATAAGCATTGACGAAGCATTTGTTACTATGAATTGCATGAAACTTATGCTAAGAATTCATTCAACGCGATCGTTTTCAAGCGATCTTCACTACTTGAGATTATAAGATTATAACTATTAGGTGAAACTCCCTCATAATCTAGCATCATATTCATGCATGAAAACTAAGCGTGCACTCTCAATCAACATACATAAATAAGTATCAATCAAATAGATGAACGAATTGAATCCACAACTTATGAAATAACAACTGAATGTAATCGAATCAAATTGCAAGCATGTACATGGTTTCGAATCACCCCCCAACTAAGGGGGTTTAGTTCCTCATACTCACAACGCAAAGTTTATTGAATTGAAACATCGAAGACATAAGAAAGATTACACCTAAAATGCCAAGGAAGTCCACTTTGAAATCTGCACAGAAAGCTCCTCTTTCTTCTTCTCCTTGCTGCGGCAGTGAGGGTTAGGGGGTTTTTGGATGGTTTTGGATGAGGGAGAATGGTGGAAAACTATCTAGGATAGGTGTAGGGCACGGCTAGGAAGGTTTGGGGTCAGAAAATATGGAGTTGGGTGAAGGTTGGGCTCGGCAAAGGTGAGGGACAGGTTCTGGCGTGAATGGAGTTTCTGGATGTGTTTTTGGTTTTTTAGAATGGAGTTAGGATGGTAGGGTGGTGCGGCAAGGTGTGGGAAAGAGTTATGGAGGTGTGGAATGGTGTCTAAAGGTGGAGGATGGTGGCTGGAATGGATGAATGGCTGCGGCAAGGAAGGGATTTGGGTGATGGTGGTTGCGGCAAGGTGGGGAAAGGGATATGGTTTTCTGATTTTTATGGAGAGGGAAGAAGATGTGCGGCTAGGGTGTAGAAATATATATATATAGGCACTTAAAAACCCTAGCAATTCAGATTAGAACAATGGGCTAGGGTTAAGGTTTGTAAAATAGGGCTTTTTGGATGGAAAGGTGCGGCATAGGCTTAGGGATTTCCAATCAGATTTTTGCATGTGAACAAGGCCTAGGTGCGGCTGAAACAATGGGCTAGGGTTAGGGTTTAGGTACGGCATAGGTCCAAGAGTTAAGGATGGGTCATCCAAAAGCCCAAAACCGAGAATAGAAACTCACGAAAATGGAAACCTCCAAGAATAGAAACTTCCAACTTTAGAAACTTTGGTTGCCAATTCCGATTTAGGAAAGATCAACCCAAAATGGAAACTTTTAGGCTTAGCTTTCCTACTTCAAGTAGGAAACCTCAAATCTTCAACTCTTCAATTTCATCCCAACCTTGCGTTCCAAGCATGTCCTTTTTACTTCAAGCTCACTTTCTGCTCCAAAAGCTCCAAACTGCATCATTTCATGTAATACGTCCGCTAAACCTGAAAACACAAGAAAGTAGCTTAAAAGACTACTTTAACGAAGAAAACATAACAAAGATGCATAAGAACTAGCTAACTAAGGCGCATAAATATGCTCCTATCAATAACTTATTTGTGTTTGTTAATTAGGGGTCGACACTTAATTGGCTTGCATGAATATGTTGCTAGAATATAAGGTTGTTTCACATAATCGTCACACACTTATATTCATATGTAGTGAAGGTCGCTAGTCACGATCGCGTTAAGTTCAATTCCTAACATGAGTGACATGATGTCATAGTTGCAAGTGCTTTGTCCATGCTTATAGTTTTCATTGAACGTAATGATCTTTGATTGTATCTTTATTATGATGTCATGTAGGGAACTTTTGAGGAATGCTTTGGGTTGTCGAATGATGTCATCCAATCCAATAACACAAGGAAAACTTGAGAATTAACTAGTGATGTCACGGTTAATTTGGGGCATTGTCATTCATAATTCAACGAAGGAATAACTGGAAATTGAGTCGTTTGCATACTTGTCATGTGTGGAGAAAGAGCCCCTAACTAGCCTTCTACCCATCTATTTCACAAAAAATCGTTTTACAATCTGCCCTATTTCCAATCTGTTTTCTTTATTTTAATTTTCGTCAAAACAAAATCCCCCTTTATTTTAGAGTCTTAGATTAGTTAGAAAGTGTGTTAGTTTATGTTTTCTAGTGTTTTGAGTCAAGTTATAACATAAATTCGCCCAAATTTGTGTTATTCCTTCCTAGTGCTACAAACATGTTGAATATAAGAACACAAGTAAGGGTGTCGAATCCACAGGGACTAATTAGACCTATATAACCACTTGTTTTGCAAGAACCCTAATAGAAAGTAGAACTAAACAATTTAGGCAGTTTTGAGGTTGTAACTTGAAATACACGGAAATGAAATGAATACAAGTAAATGAATCACAAGTAATGTAATGAGGTAGAACCAAGGGAGTTGAGGTTAGGGATTGTAACAATATGGAGTAGGCTAGGGATTCGATTTCACCTCATCTAATCAATTTCATGTTGTTAATTCAGATTATGCTCATCAGTCTATCTATTTCTTGAGTTTGTTTCACTTAGATATGATCATCCATATGATGTGTGGTTTTGATCAAATATTCCTAGTCATGAACCTAATTGTGATGTGCAACTTTGGTTCCTAAACAAGAATGTATTAAGCATAAGAAACTTTAATAAAACCAAAGGAAACACTTGGCATGATGTTTGCCAAACCTTCCCTTCAATCATTCCCATCTCTGCCAAGGTTATGCATGATGTGTGCTCTAAGATTGGCTAAACAACTTATGGTTAATTCAAATGGTGATCAAGCATTAGAATCAACACACAAAGTCACAATTAAATTAGAGAATGAAACAAGAAATAGAATGATAAACTGAGCATTCCAAATTAACTACATGGCAATCTTTCTAGGCTACATCGAATCCCTATAGAGAGATTAGTTACACTTCATGTTTACAAAGATTTGACATATAAATATAACACATGAGTGTACATAAAATTGAGAAGAAAAACCCCTTGAAGCAAAACTGGAATCGAAAATCACTTGAGAATGGCCTTCGGTGCTAGCTCTCCAAGTGTGCTATAACTCCTCCAAGAATGATGTATATATGAAGGTGGTACGGTTGTGGTGAAATGGTTGGTGAAATACGGTGAAGAGGATGGACAGAAAATGGAGAGGTTGTGTGTAAGAAGAATAGAATGAATGTGTAAGGAATGTCCCCTCTGGAGTGGGAGTGCATGGACTTTTAAAAATGAAGTCTCTTGGGAGAACATGCGGCTGTCTAGCCAAAGAATGAAGCTGCCCATCTGAATGATGATGGAATGAAGTGTTTTCTGAGGTGGTGGGTGCACGGCACAAGGTGTAGATGCAAACAAATAGCTATTTTAATTGAACATGCATGTGTGTTTGCTGCAAAGCTGAAATGGACAGCCTGGAATTGGTTGAACAAATCTGGAAAAGGGAATGAATGTGCACGGCATGGATTTGCTTTGAGGTGTACAAGTGGCTGAATGGATTAGTTTAATGGAAGCACATGTGCTGCTGCAAAAGAGGGCTGGAAATGTAAGGAGATGCACGGCAAGATTGTGAACATGCATGTGGCTGAAATGTGGCTGAATGGTGTAACTAATGGGAGTGAAT
Source organism: Malus domestica (assembly GCF_042453785.1). Lineage (NCBI taxonomy): Eukaryota > Viridiplantae > Streptophyta > Magnoliopsida > Rosales > Rosaceae > Malus > Malus domestica. Next base: position 14,209,887 of record NC_091665.1, on the reverse strand, counting down.
GTTCTTGGTGAAAAAGGGGGTGAAAGGGTAACCAAATGCATGGCAAGGTGTGTTAAACCTCCCAATCTGAATCCAATGCATGTGCCATGCATAAAATCACCCAATCTGGCCGAATTGCATCCTTTGTCAATTCCTGAAATTCTAGCAACCAACTTGTCCTCAATTCTTCACTTGGACTTCAAGTTAACTCACAAGATGTTCTCCATCCTTGAACTAGCTCTCGGCCACAAAATGTGGTGTTTTTGCTTCATTGCCTTCCAATTGATCCTAAAACAAACTTAACTACACATTAACACCAAATAATGTAAAATGCAACAAGCTTGATCAAAAACATCACAAAGACACAAAATATGAATGCTGTAAATGCATATAAAATGTGAACTAACAAATACCCCCAAACCTGGTTTTTGCTAGTCCACGAGCAAACTTAGAAGTAAAACACACAAAACACTAACATCTAACAAACACTAACAACTAACTACACCACTTTCGCTGGCCAAACGATTGCACTGAGCATGTGCAACAAGCCTTTGAACCCCTAGGTGTCCCTAGTTGGAGGAGTTGTGTCTCCTGAGGGTTTACAAAGATGACACCCTCAAACATCTACAAAATCTGCACACAAATTGGTTAAACATGCTTTAAACAAACTAATCAAAACCAATGAAACTTTGTTTTACACTCAAACTCAAAAGCCTTGCCATTCCATAGAATCATATCAATTGTAATGTATAAAGATATTTCACCATGTCTTACAACTTCAAGGTCACCATACCCAAATGCTTAAGAATGAATTCGCCTCAACTCTATTCCTCACGGCTTTCACTCAAGTTCTCACTCAGATCCTAAAGTTTAGTCTCTCTACTAACATATGTGAGTGAAGTTATGTAAAGGAAATCAAAGTTCTCACATATAAACTTGAAATGAAAGCACAATTCTGAGTAGATCTCATGAAATGAATCAAATGCTAAGAATATAGATAACACACACACTTACCATCACCCATGAATATGTCCTCAATGATCAACTAGGTCTTTCTCAAGATTTCAATGTAAGGCTTAGGTTATAGGTTATGAAAGAAGTGATATGGAATACTAGAGCTTGGGGCATACCAAAGTGTCCTTGAGGTCCATGCTTTTTACTTGAATTTATCTTCTTTCTTCTTCATTCTTGGTGTCCAAGCCCTATGTCTTATAATAAGGAGATTTGGAATTTGTTTTCACTTGATTCTCTTCTTTTTTTTTTTTTTTTTTTTTAAGTCTCCCAAAATTTTTTTAGAACCACACTTCACATAGGTGCCTTTGGTACACGCCGCAATCTTGATCTATCATTCAAATGACCTTTGGACTTCATCACATTGGCATTCCCAAAGCTATAAGGTACGGCTTGTATTGAGCTAGGATGGGGTTAGAGTATGGTGTGGGTGATGAAATGATTAGGCAAAAGTGTTTGGCTGCAAAGAGGGTGAATGGAGCACACAAAGGGATAGGATTTAGCCTTTTAGAAGTTAAAACATGCATAGCCTAACATCATCTCATTGAGTTCATTCATGAATGGTACTAAACACTTGGTATCTACAAACGAGAGTAATTCTTAGCATTCAAAAAAAATAGTAGCAATGAGATCATTTAAAATGAAATTTGCAAGAAAAAGATAGGAGTAGAAACACTTTAAACCCTCTCAAAGAAGCAATTTAGGCTCAAAATAACTCACTAGGGTAGTCTCCACTATTCTTCTTGGTGAATTTGAGTATGGTACCTCTATCATCATATCACAAGTGTTACAACTTTATACATGCCAACAAGATACAAAACTCTTTCATAGTGACCCCAAAGTTTGTTTGCAAACATAGCCTTCATATACATTCGAATTAGTAAGCAAAAACAAATTTAACCAACACAAACACAAACAAACACTAAAACATGCTTTTCAACACTAAAACAAACCTTTCACACTCAAACAAACAACTTAACCAAAACCATCACAAAAACAAACTTTCCATCCATAATTCCCCCAAACCTAACTTAAACATTGTCCTCAATGTGACATTTGAATGTAGTGCATGGAAACAACATAATCACAACATAAAGAAAGAACACGAACCACACTAGGTTGCCTCCTAGTAAGCGCTTCATTTAATGTCTAGGCAAGACATGGCAGCTTGTTCATGGTGTTGTAAACTCAAGAAAATCCACAACTTGATACATTAGCTCATCCTCCACATTGTCCAAGTATGGTTTCAATCTCTGCCCATTGACTTTGAAAGAGGTGCCATTCTTCATGTTCTCTATCTCCACAGCTCCGTGGGGAAATGTTTGCAACACTTTGAATGGTCCTACCCATCTAGACTTCAATTTACCTGGAAAAAGTCTCAAACGTGAGTCATACAAAAGTACTTTCATACCTTGGTGAAACTCCTTCCTTAGAATGGCTTTGTCATGATAGAGCTTAGTCCTTTCCTTGTAAATTTTGGCATTCTCGTATGCCTCATTTCTGAACTCTTCCAACTCATTAAGTTGGAGCTTCCTTGCTATTCCAGCATCCTTGTAATCAAAGTTGAACTTCTTAATGGCCCAATATGCTCGGTGTTCAAGCTCCATTGGCAAATGACAAGCTTTCCCAAATACAAGTCGATATGGACTCATGCCAATGGGAGTCTTGTATGCTGTCCTATATGCCCAAAGTGCATCATTCAACCTCAAAGACCAATCCTTCCTTGTAGGGCTCACAGTCTTCATCAAAATGTTCTTGATCTCCCTATTGCTAATCTCCACTTGTCCTGAGGTTTGAGGATGGTACGGGGTTGCCACTTTGTGGTTGATGTTGTACTTCTTCATCAATGATTCAAAGGGTTTGTTGCAGAAATGGCTACCACCATCACTAATAATAGCTCTTGGTGTTCCAAACCTACAAAAAATATCATTTTTAAGAAAGTTCAACACAATCTTATGATCATTAGTTCTTGTAGCAATGGCTTCAACCCATTTAGATACATAATCTACGGCTACTAAAATGTACAAGCAACCAAAAGATGATGGGAATGGTCCCATGAAGTCGATTCCCCAAACATCAAAGAGTTCTACCACCAAAATGTTGTTCAAAGGCATCTCATTCCTTCGGCTTATGTTCCCCATTTTCTGGCACCTATCACACTTAGAACAAAAATCAAAAACATCTTTGAATAAAGTAGGCCAAAAGAAACCAGATTGTAAAACTTTTAGGGATGTCTTTTTGGCACCAAAATGTCCTCCACATGCCAATGTATGGCTAAATGTTAGAATGCTTTGGTGTTCACTCTCTGGGACACATCTCCTAATGATTTGGTCAGGACAATACTTAAACAAGTATGGTTCATCCCAAATGTAATGTTTTACCATAGCAAGGAACTTCTTTCTTTCCTGAAACGAAATGTCATCTCTCAATACACCACAAGCAAGGTAATTGACAAAATCAGCATACCATGGTTCTTTTTCTTGAACAACAAAGAGTTGTTCATCTGGAAATGATTCATTTAGAGGCAAGGGTGGTCCAACTCCATGGTTCTCATCAAGCCTAGACAAATGGTCAGCCACAACATTGTCACTTCCCTTCTTATCTCGGATTTCCAAATCAAACTCTTGTAATAAGAGTATCCATCTAATTAGGCGCGGTTTAGCATCCTTCTTTGTCATCAAATACCTAAGGGCTGCATGATCAGAAAACACAATAACTTTAGATCCCACAAGATATGACCTAAACTTTTCTAAAGCAAAGACAATAGCAAGCAACTCCTTTTCAGTTGTGGAGTAGTTGAGTTGAGCATCATTGAGAGTCCGGCTTGCATAATAGATCACATGTGGGAGTTTGTTAACTCTTTGTCCTAAAACTGCACCAATAGCATAATCAGAGGCATCACACATCAATTCAAAAGGTAGGGACCAATCTGGTGCCATAATGATAGGGGCCGAGGTTAATTCTTGCTTCAAAGTATTGAATGCATCCATACAAGCTGTATCAAAATGAAATGCAACATCTTTAGCTAACAGATTGCATAATGGACGAGTGATCATTGAAAAGTTCTTAATGAAACGTCGATAAAAACCCGCATGTCCCAAGAAACTTCTCACCCCCTTCACGGTTGTGGGAGCTGCCAAATTGGTGATGATGTCAATTTTGGCTTTGTCTACCTCCATTCCTTTGCTAGAGATCACATGTCCCAAAACAATGCCTTGTTTCACCATGAATTGGCATTTTTCCCAATTGAGAACCAAATTTGTTTCCTGACATCTTTGAAGCACTAAGGAAAGATGGTTAAGACATTCATCAAAAGAAGAACCAAACACTGAAAAGTCATCCATAAATACCTCGATGAACCTTTCCACCATGTCAGAAAAGATTGCCAACATACATCTTTGGAATGTGGCCGGGGCATTGCAAAGTCCAAAGGGCATTCTCCTATATGCAAATGTGCCAAAGGGGCAAGTAAAGGTAGTTTTCTCTTGATCCTCTGGAGCAATTGCAATTTGATTGTAACCTGAGTAACCATCCAGAAAACAATAATGTGAGTAACCTGCCAATCTCTCAAGCATTTGATCTATAAAAGGCATAGGAAAGTAATCTTTTCTAGTGCTAGAATTCAACTTCCTGTAATCGGTGCAAACTCTCCAACTAGCCGTGGGCCTTGTGGGCACAAGTTCTTGGTTTTCATTTCTCATTACTGAGATTCCCACCTTCTTTGGTACCACTTGAATGGCACTCACCCATTTGCTATCAGAAATAGGATATATGATTCCCACATCTAACAACTTCAATACTTCATCCCTCACAACTTCTTTCATGTGTGGATTGAGCCTTCTTTGTGGCTCACGGGTTGTCTTTGCTCCATCCTCCAAAAGAATCCTATGCATGCACATAGTAGGGCTTATCCCCTTGATATCTGCAATAGACCATCCAATAGCTGACTTAGACTCTTTTAACACCCTCATTAGTTTATCTTCTTCATTTGGATTCAGGTCAGAAGCTATGATAACAGGAAGAGTTTCAAATTCAGCTAGATATGCATATTTAAGATGTGGTGGGAGTGGTTTAAGTTCAAGTTTTGGTGCCTTAACAATGGAAGGTATTAAATGTGACCTAGATGATTCTAAATGCTCAACAAGAGGTGAAACATTTAAAGGATACGGTGCCAATGCTTCCAAGGTAGCTACCACTTCCATGAGTGCAACTTCTTCATCTAACTCATCTTGAGATTGAGTCAAAACAATTTGTAATGGTTCACTAGATTGTGCCTGCAAGAACTTAGTGAAAACAATTGAATCAAGCACATCAATGGCATAGCACTCAAGAGATGAAGAAGGATGAGAAAGAGACTCAAACACTTTAAATTGCACGGTTTCTCCTAGAACTGTCATAGTGAGGAGTCCATTTTGCACATCAATGATGGTTTTGGCCGTGGCATGAAAGGTCTTCCAAGCAAAATAGGCAACTCTCTATCATGTATAGGCGCTTCTTCCATATCCAATACTACAAAATCCGCAGGCAAGATGAGTTTATCAATTTGAACTAGAATGTCCTCAACTATACCTCTTGGATACTTCACGGATCTGTCCGCAAGTTGTAATGAAATGGTGGTTGATTTCAATTCCCCCAAACCTAGTTGAAGGTACACGGAGTATGGCATTAAATTGATGCTAGCACCCAAATCAAGCATTGCTTTTTCAACTTTATTTTCTCCTATAGTAATGTTGATAGAGAAACTCCCTGGATCTTTGAGCTTTGGTGGAAGTTTTCTTTGCAACACTGCACTTACATTCTCAGACACCACTACCTTCTCATGTGGTCCATACTTCCTTTTGTAGTTGTTTAACTCTTTGAAGAATTTCCCATAAGCTGGCATGTTCCTAATGACATCAAGCAAAGGTAAGTTAACATTCACTTTACTTAGAATATCAAAAATGTCCTTAAATGACTTATCCTGCTTGCTCTTAGCAAGTCTTCCAGGGAATGGTATTGGTGGAGTGTAAGGCTTCTCGGCCTTGTGAAGATTTGGTGCTTCATTTGAGGAAGAAGCATGGCTTGGTTCCTCATTTGGTTTCTCATTTCCACCTACATTCACATGATCAAATTCATTAGTAACTTCATTTCCAACTCTATTATCAATAACCTTACCACTTCTAAGTGTAGTGATTGCTTTGGCTTGCTCTTGGTTCCTTTGAAGTATCACGGGTTGGCTTGGAAATTTGCCAACCTCTCTTTGGTTCAAGGCATCTGCAATCTGCCCGAGTTGTGTCTCCATTTTGGTTAGGGCAGCAGAATGTTGTTGGAAGGTGCTATTTGTGGCTTGTTGGAATTGCAAGGTGCTTTGAGCTAACAACTTAACCGTATCTTCAAGTGTAGTGGTCGGTTTTGGTTGGAAGTTTTGGAATTGATTTTGATTTTGATTGTTGTTCCTCCATGAAAGATTGGGATGATCTCTCCAACTTGGGTTATATGTGTTTGAATACACATCATTCCTTGGCCTTTGATTGTAAGAATTCATGAGGTTCACTTGTTCTTGGACAAATTCGGGGTAGGCTTCCCTAGATGGACATTGATGAGTAAGGTGGTTTGGTATGTTGCAAATGGCACACACCTCATTCGTTTTTGGTACCATGTTGAGCACAGATTCAAGCTTTCTTTCTAGGTTAGCTACCTGCAATGAAAGTTCATGATTAGAGCTTGTTTCATACACTCCAAGTTTCTTACCTCTTACATCTTTGTGTTGAGCATTAGATCCCAACATCTCATAGATGTTGTATGACTCTTGAGCATTCTTTTTCTTCAATGCTCCACCTGCGGCATTATCAACGGTTGATTGACAAGTTTGGGTTAGTCCATCATAAAAAATTTGCATTTGTAAGTGAAAAAATCACCCAATCTGGCCGAATTGCATCCTTTGTCAATTCCTGAAATTCTAGCAACCAACTTGTCCTCAATTCTTCACTTGGACTTCAAGTTAACTCACAAGATGTTCTCCATGCTTGAACTAGCTCTCGGCCACAAAATGTGGTGTTTTTGCTTCATTGCCTTCCAATTGATCCTAAAACAAACTTAACTACACATTAACACCAAATAATGTAAAATGCAACAAGCTTGATCAAAAACAGCACAAAGACACAAAATATGAATGCTGTAAATGCATATAAAATGTGAACTAACAATTTACGTTGTGTTTCCTTAGTTATTTTAGTGTTTAAAGTCACTTTTGTGTGTTTTCAGATTCTAAGGACAAAGTATGCAAGAAGATGCATTTTGGAGCTTTTTGGAGCGAAATTGGGCTTGGAATGGTTATCACATGCTTGGAGCAAAAGGAATGAACGAAATTGAAGATTTGAAGAAGAAATGATTCCTAATCAACGAAGGTGCAAATTGATATCCCAATACTTGGCACACCAAATCAAGTTCCAGATTGTGTTGAAGTATTCAAATAACCTTGTTCGCCAAGAAGAATGATTCAAGAGAAAGTAGTGGCTGGAGAATATCAAGAATTCATCAAAGAGGACGTAGTTGAAACAACAAAGTCCATAGAAGTTGAGTTTGATGACACAGGACAAATCACAACCATCGTAGTAAATCTGGCTAAATTCAAAGTCCCTGAAACTTTCAAAGAAGTGGTGTTTGTCATTGAGTTCTTGTCGGACAAAGCAAGTAAGTTACCTTCTCCAATTTCCATTACGTTTTATACTTACATGTTGTTAATGATTCAGGCACCCACTCTCGAATTTAAACCATTGCCGGATCACTTCAAGTATCACCTTCCATTCAAGGATCAATTCCATGCTATGGGACCTAGGGGAGCTTAAAGAGAAGTATCGTCCGGCTGCAAGACGTTAAAGGAAGCGCTTCTTGGGAGGCAACCCATGCATTCAACAAAGGAAGCCCTAGGAATCACTCCAATTCCAGATTTGCGTTCCTCAAACCCTTCTCTTTGTTGCTGTTTTCTAATCTGCCCTGTTTAGTTATTTAAGTTGCTGGTTGTTGGTTTCTTTGTGTTTTGTGTAATTTTATGCTTGAAACATTGAGGACAATGTTTGATTTAAGTGTGGGGGGGTAACTAAGTGGTTTTTATGCAAATTCGTGGGATTTTATCACCCATTACTTATAGACTTGTTCCTTGCTGTTTTTAAGTGTTTTTAAGCAGTTTTGGTGTGTTTTAGTGTGTTTTTTTGACATATAACTCCGAAAATCACATAAAAATTTAAAAACAAGTGTTTTGAAAAGCCTAAAAAGAGTGTTTTGAGTCGTTTTTGTGTGTTTGTGTCCTAGGGTACCTTCCAACACAATGATGAGGATTCGGTTTGTAATTGCATGGCTGTTAAAAAGAGTTATAAACATGGATGAAAGTTTGATTGACTCTTTGTTTATGCTTGGTTGTGGTTATAGCTTATGAATTCACATGCAATTGATGTGAAAATTAACTTGACACACAAATTAAACCCTATGGATGACAATTGTAGTATATGAGCAAATAGGGATCGTTCTAACCGGGGATTAACTAGGGATGCTAATCAATGTAAAACTGACTCAAGAACATAAAAATATAATGTAGAACACTAAACTAGACTCAATTAATGCAAAACTAGGGTTTAAAACACCTAAACAAACTAAAAACTCAAAACAGCAACTAGAGGCTCAAAACTGCCTAAAAACCACTTTCTGGGCAGTTTTGAGCACCTACACTACTTTGGACGAATTTGGACTATGACTTGACTCAAAACACTTAGAAACACAACTAAATGGATTTCTAACTAATCTAACACTTTAAAATAGATGGGGGAATGATTTTGACGAAATTAAAACTTTAAAACTCAAACTTTAAAAACAAATGTAAAGCAAAACAGATTGTGATTAAATAGAATGGTGAGAAGCTAGTTAGAGGGTTCCTTATCCACACATGAACATATGTATACAACTAAACTCCAATTACTCTTCCAACAAACCATGAATGACAATGCCCCAAATTAACTAGATTGCACCAATTAATTCTCAGATTTCCCTAGATTCATTGAATTGAATGGAATACGCATTACAACCAAATTATTCTTATCAAGGACCCTAACTATGGAATACGCATGATAGAGACACATATCAAAGATCATTAAGTTCAATGGAAATCATAAGCATTGACGAGGCATTCATAACTATGGGATACGCATGTTACTCTTGCCTAGGATTTACTTAACACAATCGTGACTAGCGACTTTCACTACTTATGAATATAAGTTAATAACGATTAGGTGAAATTCCCTTATACCCTAGCATCAAGTTTAGGCATGCAAATTAAGTGTCGACCCTCAACCCACATACATAAACAAGTTATCAATCAAATAGATAAGTAAATCACATTCACAATTTCTGAAATCATAATTGGAAGAAATCAAATCATATAAAACATATGTCCATGGCTTCAAATTCACCTCTAACTAAAAAGAAATTAGTTCCACATGTCTAACATAATTGAACAACAATTTAAATTAAACATGAAAACAGAAACAAAGAAAAAAAGAACTCCAAACACTCCACTAATGGCAGATTGCATGTGCAAGGCTTCTCCTTCCTTTGGACTGCACGGCACTCCTTCTTTCTCCTCCTTTAGTGGCTGCACAAGGTGGATGAATGGTTATGGAAGGATGTAGGAATGGTTTGGGGAAGAGGATGGTGCGGCTGATAGGAGCATATTTATGCGACTTAGTTGGCTTGTTCTTAAGCATTTATGTTGTTTTTCTTTAGTTATTTTAGTGTTTAAAGTCATTTTCGTGCAATTTCAGGTTTAGAGACGAAGTATGCAAAGAAGTGCAAAATGGAGCATTTTAGAGCAAAATTGAGCTAGAATGGAGTGTATGCTAATGGAGCACAAGGAATGGACGAGTTTGAAGGTCAAATGAGCTTAAGAAATGAAGAAATGAAAGTGAAGAACAAAGAATTCAGATTTGGAAACCAAAGTTTCTAAAGTTGGAAGTTTCTATTCTTGGAGGTTTCCATTTTCGAGAGTTTCTATTCTTGGTTTTGGGCTTTTAGATGACCTAAACCCTAATTCCTTGTGGACCCTAACCCTAGCCGCACCTTAGGCCTTATTCCCACTAAAAATCTGATTGTTTTAACCTAATTTCTGGTGGATTTGGGCTTCTAGAAACCCTAATCTGATTACCCTAGGGTTTTGGATGCCTATATATACTCATTATAACCCCTAGATCAGATCACCACCTCTCATACACAATCATTCACGCCAGAAATCTGCCCTTGCATTCTGCCGCACCTTCCCATCACCAAAGTCCCAAAATTCTGCCCAAAAATCATCCCTAGCCGTACCCCCATCAACCCTAAACCTTTCCCTACCATTCCCCATCCATTCTACACCCTAAATACCACCCAAAACCTGTTCTAAACTTCTCTGCCGCAGCAAGGAGGAAAGGGAAATCATTGATGATCTTGCTGCCAAGTTGGAGTCTTCTAGGTGTTTTCTTTCTTTGGGTTTTAATTTCTAAATTTATGTATCTTTGCTTTGCGAGTATGAGGAACTAAACCCCTCTTAGTTAGGGGGTGATTCGAAACCATGTACATGCTTGCAATATGATTTGATTACATTCAGTTGTTATTTCATAAGTTGTGGATTCAATTCGTTCATCTATTTGATTGATAACTTATTTGTGTATGTTGATTGAGAGTGCACGCTTAGTTTTCATGCATGAATATGATGCTAGATTATGAGGGAGTTTCACCTAATAGTTACAATCTTATAATCACAAGTAGTGAAGGTCGCTTGAAAACGATCGCGTTGAATGAATTCTTGGCATAAGTTTCATGCAATTCATAGTAACGAATGCTTCGTCAATGCTTATGTTTTTCATAGAACTTAATGATTCTTGCTTGTATCTCTATTATGCAATTCATGTAGGGAACTTGTAGGGAATGCTTTGGGTGTCGTATGCAATCATCCAACTCAATAACTCGTGGAAAAACTGAGGGTTAATTAGCGCAATTCACAGTTAATTTGGGGCGTTGAGTATTCATAATTTATTGGAAGAACAACTGAAAATCGTTTTGTTTGCAAGTGTGACATGTGTGGAGAAGAACCTCCTAACTAGCCTTTTATCCATCTTTTTATTCAAAAACGTTCTACAATCTGTTTAGTTTAAAGTTTCTGTTTTGTTTTCAATTTTCGTCCAAAACAAATCCCCCTTTATTTTGAAGTCTTAGATTAGTTAGAAAGTGTTTTGATTTGTGTTTCTAAGTGTTTTGATTCAAGTTTTCACTCAAATTCGTCCAAGTTCTTGTTAGGTTCTCAAAACTGCCCAGAAAGTGGTTTTTAGGCAGTTTTGAGTCATTAGGTTGCTGTTTTGAGTTTTGTGTTTGTTCAAGTGTTTTAAACTTTAGTTTTGCATTCTTTGAGTCTAGTTTAGTGTTTTAAACTTTGTTTTTATGTTTTTAAGTCAGTTTTCAAGTGTTTAGCAATCCCTCCTAATCCCCGGTCTAGAACGATCCCTACTTACATCTTTACTACAATTTGACAAAAAGAGGGTTTAATTTGTGTGCTTATCTATTTCGCACCAAATTTTTGGCGCCGTTGCCGGGGATTAGCAACTTTGCTAATCCCTTGGTTCTTTTCTTTTTGTTTAGTTTGTTTCTGTTTTAGTTTCTGACTTAGTTTTGTTTTCCTTTTTTTTGTGTTACTTTTGATATTTGATTTAGTTCTCTTTCTTTGATTTTAGGTACTAGAGAAGTAAGACATGGATTTTGCTAGCATTCAAGCTCAATTAGCAAATCTTACTTCTCAATTGTCACAGATTGCCGAAAGTACCACAATGCAAAGTGTCCCTACATTTGGTGCGTCTTATAGGCAAGGATACCAAGCCAATCTATATCCACAAAGCGATTGGAGTGATCATTCAAACTCTATGTGGTGGGAAGCTCAACAAGTTCAACACAAAGCATATTGGCAGCCATATGAAGAGTTCTATTCAAGACCTATGCAGCCACCACAACCTCATATACAATATGCTCAATCAAATTTAGGTTCGTCAATAGATTATAATCAAATTCTTAATGAATTAAATTCTTTGTTGCAGGGCTCACAAAATCAAGCCAAGGAGGATCAACAAGGTGGATATTGGCAGCAAGAAGAGGAGTTCTATCATTTGCCATATGAACTATCACATCCATCACAACAATTTGCCCAATTCAATTCAGGTACGTCTTTGGATAATGATATGTTTAATAAGTTACTCACCTCTTTGTACCAGGAAGTAGAAAATCGAAACAAAGAGATGCCAATTCAAACCAAGAAGACGGGTGAATTGGAGAAGCATATTGGGCAGATTATGGAGTTCATGGCACACATTCAAGAGCAAAGTGAAGTTTCCAACTCAACTATTGAAAATTCGAAGGAAGATTTTGAAATCCATGATGCTATCACTTTGGGAAGGGCTATGGAGGTTGGAGCTGACCTAAAAACGTCCAAACATTGCCTAGAAGTGGATGAGGAGCTGCTGATTGAGGAGGAGGAAGAAGACATACACACGGCAAGGGTAGAACAACCCTTGCCGCAACCCCCTAAGCCTTCTAACCCACCCACCACAAGTAAGGACGTCCCAATTTCATTTCATTCTAATGTTATTCCTCCCAATGTCCATTTTCCTAGCAGGTTTTTGATTCCCAAGCAAGAAGAGAGTGAAAAAGACATTGTGGCAGCTCTTCCAAAGGTGCAAAAGGATATTCCAATTCTTGGTGCAACAAAGCAAGCTCTAGATCGTGTTGAATATTTCAAAGGCCTTTGTTTCCCAAGAAGAATGATTCAAGAGAAAGTAGTGGCTAAAGAATGTCAAGACTTCATCAAAGAGGACAAATTTGAAACAACAAAGCCCAAAGAAGTTGAATTTGATGACATTGGACAAGTCACAACCATCATAGTAAATCTGGCCAAGTCCAATATCCCTGAAACTTTCAAAGGAGTGGTGTTTGTCATTGAGTTCTTGTCGGACAAAGCCAGTAAGTCATCTTCTCCAATTTACATTACATTTTATACTAACTTGCTGATTTTGATGAATCAGGTACCTACACTAGAATCTAAACCAATGCCAGTTCATTTCAAGTATCATCGTCCATTCAAAGATCAAATCCATGCCGTGGGACCTAGGGGAGCTTAATGAGATGCATTCAAATAAGGAAGATTGAGGACAATGCCGTGGGACCTAGGAATTGCTCTAACAACCAGATTTGAGTTTCTAAAACCCTTCACTTTGTTGCTTGTTTCTAATCTGCCACTTTTGTTTTTAACTTGCTGTTTGTGTGTTTCTTTGTGTTTTGTGTGAGTTTATGCTTGAAACATTGAGGACAATGTTTGGTTTAAGTGTGGGGGGGGGGGGTAAATAAGTGTTTTTGATGCAAATTCGTGGGATTTTATCACCCTTTACTTATAGACTTGTTCCTTGCTGTTTTTAAGTGTTTTTAAGCTGTTTTGGTGTGTTTTAGGGTGTTTTGAAGTAAAAATCCGAAAATCACATAAAAATTTGAAAAATTTGTTTTAAAAACCCAAAAAGAGTTGTTTTTGTGTGTTTGTTTGTGTCTTAGGGTACCTTCCAACACAATGATGAGGATTTGGTTTTTAATTGCATGACTGTTAAAGAGAGTGATTAACATGGATGAAAGTTTGATTTACTCTTTGTTTATGCTTGGTTGTGGTTATAACTTATGAATTCACATGCAATCATAATGGAAAAATCAGTTTTTGTAACATGCTTGAAGGAAGGAACTCGAATTAACGCTACAACCTTGTGAGACTTGAGCCTAAACGTTTATTTGGAGAGTTAAAATCTGTGCATTCTTTGTTTTCTAAGTCGTTGCATGATCTCATTATTCCTTGCTTGGTTGCTACTTAGAAGGCGTTTCATCATTTAGTTCCAAATGCTAGAACTCATGCCCATTTCATTCAAAGCATGTCATTGAATTGCATAACACATATTCAAGATAAAGTTGTGTAGTGACCACCACCATAGCCAAAAAGCCGTAAATCCCCTCTGTTATATTGTTTTGTAGGTTTTTAACCCCGTTGAGCCTTGTTTAGCCTATTTGTTGTTAACCCACATTATCCTCACCTAGCCTAGATTAGGACCATCCATACCTTGTTCTTAAAGCATAGTAAAGCATGATTCAAATTGAATTCCTTTTGATTTATGTTGGCAGAAAACAAGTGTGGGGGAAGTATTTCTTTTGTGATTTTGTGTGCCATAGCCACGTGTGGAAAGAAAAGAAAAAAAAAAGAAAAAAAAATTCGTGGAAAAAGAAAAAAATGAAGAAAAAGTATGAGAAGTATGAAAAAAAGAGTTGAAAAGTTGAGACAAAGACTTCCAATGTATTGTTGGTTGAAGTAAGGGTCCAAAACAATGAATTTGACCCTAAGGAGTTGTTTAAGTATCCCCCTTGTGTGTTAAAGTTAATTTCTGCAATCTAAGTGAATTCTAAGTCTCAATTTCATTGCTTTGCTTACTATCGCTTGAAGAACGTTTGTTTTCCCTATCCTTTCGTTGTTAGCCAACTCCCCTAGCCCCGTTACAACCCTTGACTTTAATCTTGAGTGTTATGTGTTTCAATTTGTGGAGTTTAAAATTGGTATGAGCATATGGTGTCACTGGTTCTCGCATCTAAGTAGTAGCATTCCATTCATGAGATTATATCTAAACATGCTTATTAACTCCGAAAAGTGCTTTCTTTGTTATACATATATGTGAGCATTCGTTTTCATGTTTATAACAATCTTCTCACATATAACTAGTATAGGGTGTGTAGTCAGAATATCTGAGTGAAAATTGAGTGCATATCTAGTAAGGAATTGAGCACATTCTCTAAGGCATGTTACTACATTCAAAATCATGTTTTAATTGGTTAAATGTGAACTAGTACGTGGTGACTATGATTAAGTATGTGCTTAAGTGTGAAGATGACTAAAATCTGTGGGAGTGATGATTTTTAACATGTCATGTGCATTGGAAATCCCTGAGGCAAATGTTGGAAGGTTTAGATTGTGTTTTTGTTTTGTTTGGTTTCTTTGTTTTGCTCGAGGACTAGCAAAAGCTAAGTGTGGGGGAATTTGATAGGAGCATATTTATGCGACTTAGTTGGCTTGTTCTTAAGCATTTATGTTGTTTTTCTTTAGTTATTTTAGTGTTTAAAGTCATTTGGAAGTTGGGAGTTTGGGGATGGAAGGCTGCGGCAAGGTGGGAAATAGGGTTTTGGACGAATTTCTGAATATGGAGAGGGTATGTTCGGCCAAAGGGTTTAAAGGAGTATATATAGGCACTTCAAACCCTAGCAATCAGATTAGGGTTAGAGGTGGGCCTTCTAGAATGCCTTGCAAGGCAAGGAAATCAGGTATTTTGGGGCCCTAGGTGCGGCAGAGATTAGGGAAATCAGATTTGGAAATGGGCTAGGGTTTAGGTGCGGCATTAAGTGAGGATCCAAGATGAATTGGGCTAGGAGGGTGCGGCCTTGTCCAAGAGGTAGGGATGGGTCGTCTAGAAGCCCAAAGCCAAGAATAGAAACTCTCGAAAATGGAAACCTCCAAGAATAGAAACTTCCAACTTTAGAAACTTTAGTTGCCAATTCCGACTTCTTTGTTCTTCACTTTCATTTCTTCATTTCTTACGCTCCCTTGACCTTCAAACTCGTCCATTCCTTGTTCCAAGCATGTACTTTTCAATCCAAGCTCACTTTTGCTCTAAAATGCTCCATTTTGCCATCTTTTATGTCATATGCCCTTTGAACCTGAAAACACATGAAAGTAGCTCAAAAGACTACTTTAACTAAGAAAACATAACGAAAATGCATAAGAACTAGCTAACTAAGGCGCATAAATATGCTCCTATCAAATTCCCCCACACTTAGCTTTTGCTAGTCCTCGAGCAAAACAAAGAAACAAAAGAAAAACAAAACGAAACAAAACAAACAAAAACAACCTAAACCTTCCAACGTTTGCCTCAGGGATTTCCAATGCACATGACATATTAAAAATCATCATTCCCACAGATTTTAGCCATCTTTACACTTAAGCACATACTTAATTATAGTTACCACGTACTAGTTCGCATTTAACCAAGTAAAACATGATTTTGAATGTAGTAACATGCCTTAGAGAATTTGCTCAAATCCTCACTAGATATGCACTCAATTTTCACACAGATTTTCTGACTACACACCCTATACTAGTTATATGTGAGAAGATTGATGTAAATATGAAAACGAATGCTCACATATGTTATAACAAGGAAAGCTTTTTCTGAATTTAATAAGCATGTATATGATCTCATGAAAGGAATGCTACTACTTAGACGCGAGAACCAGTGACACCATATGCTCATACCAATCCCAAACTCCACAAATTGAAATACACAACACTCAAGATAGAAGTTAAGGGTTGTAACGGGGCTTGGGGTATTGGCTAACAAAGAAAGGTGAAGGGTAAACAAACGTTCTTAAAACAATAGTAAGCAAAGCAATGAAATTGACACTTAGAATTCACTTTTGAATGCAAAAATCAACTTTTAAACTCAAAGGGGAAATTCATGCAACACTTAGGGTCAAATTCACTGTTTTGGACCCATTCTTCAACAACCAACACCTTAGAGCTCATTTTCATGCTCTTTCAACTCTTTTTCACACTTTTCACATTTTTTATTCTTTTCTTTTCTTTTCTACCCCATGCCTCATTTAAGACTTTGGCACACAATACACAAGGCTCACTTTCCCCCACACTTGTTTTCTGCACACCCTTGATCAAAAGGAATTCATTTTAAGTCATGCTTATTATGCTTTAAGAACAAGGGTATGGATGGTCCTAATCTAGGCTAGGTAAGGATAACGTGGGTTAACAAACAATATAGGCTAAACAAGGCTCAACGGGGCTAAAACCTACAAAACAAATGTATGGAATGAAGGCTTTTTGGCTATGGTGGTACTACTAAACAACTTCATCTTGAATACGTGTTATGCAATTCAATGAAATGTTTTGAATGAAATTGGCATGAGTTCTAGCATTTGGAACTAAAGTGATGAAACGCCTTCTAAGTAATAACCAAGCAAAGAACAGTGAGATCATGCAACGACTTTAGAAAACAAGAATGCACAGATGTTAACTCTCCAAATAATGTTTAGGCTCAAGTCTTGATAGGAGCATATTTATGCGCCTTAGTTAGCTAGTTCTTATGCATCTTTGTTATGTTTTCTTCGTTAAAGTAGTCTTTTAAGCTACTTTCTTGTGTTTTCAGGTTTAGCGGACGTATTACATGAAATGATGCAATTTGGAGCTTTTGGAGCAGAAAGTGAGCTTGAAGTGAAAAGGACATGCTTGGAACGCAAGGTTGGGATGAAATTGAAGAGTTGAAGATTTGAGGTTTCCTACTTGAAGTAGGAAAGCTAAGCCTAAAAGTTTCCATTTTGGGTTGATCTTTCCTAAATCGGAATTGGCAACCAAAGTTTCTAAAGTTGGAAGTTTCTATTCTTGGAGGTTTCCATTTTCGTGAGTTTCTATTCTCGGTTTTGGGCTTTTGGATGACCCATCCTTAACTCTTGGACCTATGCCGTACCTAAACCCTAACCCTAGCCCATTGTTTCAGCCGCACCTAGGCCTTGTTCACATGCAAAAATCTGATTGGAAATCCCTAAGCCTATGCCGCACCTTTCCATCCAAAAAGCCCTATTTTACAAACCTTAACCCTAGCCCATTGTTCTAATCTGAATTGCTAGGGTTTTTAAGTGCCTATATATATATTTCTACACCCTAGCCGCAGAGAGACCCCATTCTAAAAATCAGAAATCGCAAAAAATCCCTTCCCCCACCTTGCCGCAGCCACCATTCATTCCAGCCACATCCATACACCTTGCCGCAACTCTCCTTCATTCCAGCCACCATTATACACCTCCATACACCACCCACACACCTTGCCGCACCCCCATACCATCCTAATTCCCTTCCTACATCAGAAAACCATCCAAACAGCCTCTAAACCAACTCTGCCGCAACAAGGAGAAGAAGAAAGAGGAGCTTTCTGTGCAGATTTCAAAGTGGACTTCTTTGGCATTTTAGGTGTAATCTTTCTTATGTCTTTGATGTTTCAATTCAATAAACTTTGTGTTGTGAGTATGAGGAACTAAACCCCCTTAGTTGGGGGGTGATTCGAAACCATGTACATGCTTGCAATTTGATTCGATTACATTCAGTTGTTATTTCATGAGTTATGGATTCAATTCGTTCATCTATTTGATTGATAACTTATTTGTGTATGTTGATTGAGAGTGCACGCTTAACTTTCATGCATGAATATGATGCTAGATTATGAGGGAGTTTCACCTAATAGTTACAATCTTATAATCACAAGTAGTGAAGATCGCTTGAAAACGATCGCGTTGAATGAATTCTTAGCATAAGTTTCATGCAATTCATAGTAACAAATGCTTCGTCAATGCTTATGTTTTTCATAGAACGTAATGATTCTTGCTTGTATCTCTATTATGCAATTCATGTAGGGAACTTGTAGGGAATGTTTTGAGTTGTCGTATGCAATCATCCAACTTGATAAATTCTGGAGAAACTGAGGGTTAATTAGTGCAATTCACGGTTAACTTGGGGC
Source organism: Malus domestica (assembly GCF_042453785.1). NCBI lineage: Eukaryota > Viridiplantae > Streptophyta > Magnoliopsida > Rosales > Rosaceae > Malus > Malus domestica. Next base: position 14,191,255 of record NC_091665.1, on the reverse strand, counting down.
GTTGAGTATTCATAGTTTATTGGAAGAACAACTGAAAATCGTTTTGTTTGCAAGTGTGACATGTGTGGAGAAGAACCTCCTAACTAGCCTTTTATCCATCTATTTCACCAAAATCGTTTTTACAATCTGTTTAGTTTCAAGTTTCTGTTTTGTGTTAAATTTTCGTCCAAAACAAATCCCCCTTTAATTTGAAGTCCTAGATTAGTTAGAAAGTGTTTTGATTTGTGTTTCTAAGTATTTTGATTCAAGTTTTCATCAAATTTCGTCCAAATTAGTGTAGGTGCTCAAAACTGCCCAGAAAGTGGTTTTTAGGCAGTTTTGAGCCTTCTAGTTGCTGTTTTGAGTTTTAGGTTTGTTTAAGTGTTTTAACCTTTACTTTTGCATTCTTTGGGTCTAGTTTAGTGGTTTAAACGTTGTTTTTGAGTTTTTAAGTCAGTTTCCAAGTGTTTAGCAATCCCTCCTAATCCCCGGTTTAGAACGATCCCTACTTACATCTTTGCTACAATTTGACAAAAAGAGGGTTTAATTTGTGTGCTTAATATATTTCGCATCAAATTTTTGTTGCCGGGGATTAGCAAATTTTGCTAATCCCTTGGATTGTTTTTGTTTCTTTTATTTCACTTTGTTTCTGATTTTGTTTAAGTTCTGACCTAATTTTGTTTCTTGTTTCTTAGGTACTAATGTATGACTAGAAGCTCTCAAACGATTCGTGCGAACATCTTGGAGTTTGACGACGATTTTGAGAGGAAGTTAAGAAGAGCTAGAAACCAGCAAGAACACCATCCACCCAGTTCCGAATCTGACCTTGAAGAAAACGTACAAGAAGAGGAGGAGGAAGCCACGGCAGGGATATTTGAAGAAGTCCAAGGCATGGCCATGGACAATCGTACACTCAAGGAGCTTTCCGCCTCGGGTTTGGATAATGCCGCACCCTTGTGCATCCAATACCCCGTGGCTGCCCAAGGTAAGACAGATGAGATCATGCAACGACTTTAGAAAACAAGAATGCACAGATGTTAACTCTCCAAATAATGTTTAGGCTCAAGTCTCACAAGGTTGTAGCGTTAGTTTGAGTTCCTTCCTTCAAACATGTTACAAAAACTAATTTTTTTTTTCTTTATGATTACATGTGAATTCATAAGTTATAACCACAACCAAGCATAAACCAAGAGTAAATCAAACTTTCATCCATGTTTATAACTCTCTTTAACAGTCATGCAATTAAAAACCGAATCCTCATCATTGTGTTGGAAGGTACCCTAAGACACAAACAAACACACAAAAACAACTCTTTTTGGGTTTTTTAAAACAATTTTTCAAATTTTTATGGTATTTTCGGATTTTTGAATCAAAACGCATTAAAACACACCAAAACAACATAAAAACACCTAAAAACAGCAAGAAACAACATTGGGAAATATGAGTGAGAAAACCCTACGAATTTGCATCAAAACACTTTGGTTACCCCCCCACACTTAAACCAAACATTGTCCTCAATGTTTTAAGCATAGACTCACACAAAAACACATAAACAAACAAACAAACACTAACAACCGAACATGGCAGAAACGAAATAAACAACAAAGAGAAGGGTTTAGGAACGCAAATCTGGAATTGGAGTGCTCGCTAGGTCTTCCTTTGTCGAATGCATGGGTTGCCTCCCAAGAAGCGCTTGCTTTAACGTCTTCCAGCCAGACGGTACCTCCGTTTAAGCTTGACTATGTGCCACGGCATGGAGGGGTACCTCCTCCACGACATGCTCCTCAAACATCTCGTAATAGGGCTTCAATCGATGCCCATTCACTTTGAATTCTTGTTGCGTCCTTGCACTCTTGATTTGCACTGCACCATGAGGGAAAACATTAGTGACAATAAAAGGACCAACCCATTTGGAACGCAACTTACCCGGAAACAACCGAAGGCGAGAATTGAACAACAACACTTTCTGCCCAATAGAGAACGTCTTGGCACGAATCATCTTGTCATGGAATGCCTTCGTTTTCTCCTTGTAAATTCGGGCATTCTCATATGCTTCATTTCGGATTTCCTCAAGCTCACACAATTGGAGCTTCCTATGTAAACCTGCGGCATCAAGGTCCATGTTAAACGTTTTGACGGCCCAGTGTGCACGATGCTCTAACTCGACGGGAAGATGGCATGGCTTCCCATAGATGAGCCGAAAAGGTGACATCCCAATGGGGGTTTTGTAGGCAGTGCGATACGCCCACAATGCATCGTTTAAGCGCAAACTCCAATCCTTCCTCATAGGCCCCACGGTCTTCTCAAGAATTTGCTTGATTTCCCTATTCGAAACCTCGGCTTGCCCGCTCGTTTGAGGATGATAAGGTGTGGCCACCTTATGCGTGACATTGTATTTCTTGAGCAACGCCTCGATGGTTCGATTACAAAAATGGGAACCTCCATCACTGATGAGCACGCGTGGCATTCCGAACCTTGCAAAAATGTTAGTTTTCACAAAATCTGCAACCACTCGAGAATCATTAGTTCGGGTGGCTTTTGCTTCCACCCACTTCGACACATAATCCACAGCAAGTAATATATAAAGAAATCCATGTGACGAAGGAAAGAGACCCATAAAATCAATACCCCAAACATCAAATATTTCAACACTAAAAATGGGGGTTTGCGGCATTTGTTGTTTAGGACCTATATTGCCCGTTCTTTGGCATCTATCACAAGACATGCAAAATGTTCTAGCATCCCTAAAGATGGTAGGCCAATAGAAACCACATTCTAATACCTTAAGTGCTGTTCTATTAGTGCCAAAGTGTCCCCCACAAGCATAAGTGTGACAAAATGTTAAAATAGCATTAAACTCAGAATCGTGCACACCTACGTATAACTTGGTCAGGGCAATATTTCCATAAATACGGGTCATCCCATACATAAAACCGTGCCTCTTTCTTCAATTTATCACCTTGGTGTTTAAGTAATTCCCTAGGAACATGTTTAGACACCAAATAATTCACCAAATCAGCATACCACGGTTCACTTACCTTGACGGACATCAGTTGCTCATCTGGGAATGTCTCCATGATAGGTACGGCATCCTCCTCATGTACCATACGGCTCAAGTGGTCAGCCACCACGTTTTCACTTCCCTTCTTGTCCCGGATTTCGATATCGAACTCTTGGAGAAGAAGCATCCAACGAATGAGTCGTGGTTTGGCCTCCTTCTTGGTGAACAAATACTTCAATGCTGCATGGTCAGTATAAATAATAACTTTAGTACCAAGCAAATAAGAACGAAATTTATCTAAAGCAAATACAACAGCTAGAAGTTCTTTTTCAGTGGTGGAATAATTCAATTGTGCATCATTTAAAGTCCGAGAGGCATAATAGATAGCATGCGGCCTCTTGTCCTTCCTTTGCCCCAAAACAGCTCCTAATGCATAATCGGAAGCGTCGCACATAAGCTCAAAAGGAAGGCTCCAATCCGGTGGAATTATGATAGGGGCCGAAGTTAGCATGTCCTTTAGGTGATTGAACGCCTTCTCACACTCCTTGTTGAAGTCAAACGCCACATCTTTCTGGAGGAGACGGCAAAGAGGATTAGAGATCTTGGAGAAGTCCTTGATAAATCGCCTATAAAATCCTGCATGACCAAGAAACGAACGAACCTCTCGAACCGAAGTAGGAGAGGGTAAGTAGCGTACAAGATCTATTTTCGATTTATCCACTTCAATTCCTCTTTCTGAAACAATATGCCCTAGAACTATGCCTTGCCTAACCATAAAGTGACATTTTTCCCAATTAAGCACTAGGTTAGTTTCTACACATCGTTTCAAAATTAGTGTGAGATTTTCCAAACATCCATCAAATGAATCACCAAACACACTGAAATCATCCATAAATACCTCAATAATCTTTTCCACAAAATCTGAAAAGATACTCACCATACACCTTTGAAATGTGGCCGGAGCATTGCATAACCCAAAAGGCATGCGACGATAAGCAAAAGTACCAAAGGGGCATGTGAAAGTTGTCTTTTCTTGGTCATCGGGCGCTATGACAATCTGATTATATCCAGAATAACCATCAAGGAAACAATAAAAAGAATGACCGGCTAACCTTTCAAGCATTTGATCAATGAATGGCAAAGGGAAGTGGTCCTTCCTTGTGGTGGCGTTGAGCTTCCTATAATCAATGCACACTCGCCAACCTGTTTGGATACGGGTTGGCACAAGCTCATTCTCGGCATTCTTCACCACCGTCACTCCGGACTTCTTTGGAACACATTGCACCGGTGACACCCAACGACTATCAGAGATCGGATAAATCACTCCACAATCAAGAAGTTTGATAATCTCCTTTTTCACAACTTCCATCATTGGAGGGTTGAGACGGCGCTGAGCCTCTCGAGTTGGTTTAGCCCCCTCCTCTAGAAGTATGCGATGCATGCACGTAGTTGGGCTAATTCCCCTAATATCGGCCAAAGTCCACCCAATGGCCGTCTTGTGCTCTTTCAACACTCGGATCAACTTCTCCTCCTCTATGGCCGTGAGTGATGAAGAGACAATGACGGGCAATGTCTCGTTGTCTCCCAGAAAAACGTACTTTAAATGATCGGGTAACGGTTTAAGCTCAAGTACGGGTGCCTGAATCACTGAGGGTAACATCTTATTAGTGGAAACTGGAATTGAAATTGGGTTAGAAGGCTTACCATGGTGTTGAGGGAGTGACTCAAGGGCAGCCACTATCTCGGCCTCATCCTCACTTCTAGGCACGGCAACACCATTTTTGTGCCCAATTCCTTGTGCAATTGTCGTTTCAAGTGTATCCCTCTCCAAACAATCGAGGAAATCCTGCGCCAAATCATCAATTATATCAATAGAAAAGCAAGAGTGATCGTCCTTAGGAAATTTAATACTTTCAGAAAGATTAAAATCAATGACTTCCCCATCAAATTCCATCGTTAAAGTTCCTTTAAACACATCTATCTTGGTGCGGGCTGTTTTCATGAAGGGCCTCCCTAATAGAATCGGCAATGGCAGAATGGGGTGAATCCTCCATGTCAAGCACGTAGAAATCCGCTGGAAAAATCAAGTTACCGACCTGCACCAAAACATCTTCCAAAACACCCTTTGGATATGCATTAGAACGATCGGCTAATTGAATTATCACACCATCATTTTTAAGCTCACCTAAGTTCATAGATGCATAAATCGAGTATGGCATAACATTAATCGAAGCCCCTAAGTCTAACATGCATTGTTCAAACTTAGTATTACCAATAACGCACGGAATTGTAAAACTACCCGGATCTTTGCATTTAGGGGGTAATTTCCTTTGTAACACAGCAGAGATGTTTTCACTTACCTGGACCACCTCTTTGTTCGAAATCCTTCTCCTTGTTGTACAAAGTTCTTTTAAGAACTTAGCATACCTCGGGACTTGCTTAATCGCATCAAGGAGCGGGATATTGACTTGAACTTTCCGAAAGGTCTCTAGAATATCCTTCTCGGCTTCTTCCTTCTTTGATTGCCTAAACCTGCCAGGAAAGGGCACATTTAGTGGAATAGAACTAGAAAGAGTCGAATTGGGACTTACCTTGGTGGTTGGGGACGGTTTAGGAGGGTTAGAGGGTGGCGGCAAGGATTGGTCAGCCTTGGCCGTGGCTTTTGCTCTTTGTGCCTCCTCGTGCATCAACTTGTCCTCCTCGTCTTGACTTGATTTGGATGTATTTGAGTCCGCTCCAACCTGTTTACCACTTCTCAACATGATGGCCTTAGCGGTTTCAAATCCTCCCTTCGGGTTCACAACAGTTGAACTAGGCAATCTGCCTTGTTCTCTAATTTGCCCCATAAACTCTGCAATTTGACCCATTTGCTTCTCCAAGTTGTCCACCCGTTTGTCTTGGATTTGTCTCTCCTTATTTTGAGTTTGTACTTCCTGCGTCAAAGTAGTAAGTAACTTAACAACTTGATCATTATTCAAAGACGTACCTGAGGTTGGTGGGGCGGTTTGCACTTGGTTTTGATTGGGGACGAATGGCTTTGTATAAAAGCCCGGTGGTTGCTGCCTAAATCCTCCTTGTTGTTGGGGTTGTTGAGGATCCCGCCATTTGAAATTCGGATGGTCCCTCCACCCCGGATTGTAGGTATTAGAGTATGGATCGTGGCGTGGTTGATTTTGGTTCCCAAAACCCACGGCATTGTCAGATTCCCAACCCCCATTCTCAATCAACTGAGGGCATTGATCATTGGCATGTCCTTGCATCGAGCACACGCCACACACACTTGGTCCATGAATCTTCATTCCCTCGGCTAACTGAGAAACAATAGAAGTAAGGTTAGCTAATTGGGATTGAATCTCGGGCATAGAACTTACCTCATTCACTTGTGGCCGTGGGGGGTCCCTTTGTCCAACACCTTCGTATTGTTGTGCATTATGTGCTCGGTTGGCAATTAGAACTTTTGCAGCCCCCGGAGTCTTATCCACCAACGCTCCTCCCGCCGAGGCATCAAGCATTTGGCGTTCCATGGGAAGGAGTCCTTCGTAGAAGTATTGAATGAGTAGCTCCTCCTTCATTTGATGCTGTGGACAAGAAGCAACAAGTGATTTAAAACGTTCATAATAAGAAGGAAACGATTCACCTGGGTTTTGTTGGATGCCACTAATCCGTTTCCTCAAGAGAATGACTCTTGAAGTTGGGAAAAACTTCTCCAAGAACGCTCTTTTCATACTATCCCAAGATGTAACCGTTCCGGGTGCTAACTCGTAAAGCCAATCTTTCGCCTTTTCCAAAAGTGAGAATGGAAAAGCCTTCATCATCAGAATACTCCCGTCAACATTGATGGGTGTCATGCTCGAACAAACAACCTCAAACTCCTTGAGATGCTTGTTGGGATCTTCCATGGAAAGCCCATGGTATTTCGGAATGTGGTGCAACAAGCTTGACTTCAGCTCGAATTCGTCGGTCTTGCCTTGGGCAGCCGCGGGGTATTGAATGCATAATGGTGCGGCATTAGTCAACCCCGAGGCCGAAAGCTCTTTAATGGTCCGATTGTCCGCGGCCATAACTTCTTCTTCCTCTTCTTCAAACTCAGATTCGGCCTCTGAACTTGAACTAGGTTCACTAGGTTCGGGATGCCTCCTCTTTCTTCTCAAATCACGTTCAAAATCGTCGTTAAAGTCCAAGATATTTGCATGCACAGTTTGAGAACTCCGCGTCATGCACTAGTACCTAAACCAAGAAAACAAAACAAAATCAGAAAACTAAGTAAATTAAATCAAGACACACGGCAAAAACACAAGGGATTAGCAATTTTTGCTAATCCCCGGCAACGGCGCCAAAATTTGATGTGAAAATTAACTTGACACACAAATTAAACCCTATGGATGACAATTGTAGTATATGAGCAAATAGGGATCGTTCTAACCGGGGATTAACTAGGGATGCTAATCAATGTAAAACTGACTCAAGAACATAAAAATATAATGTAGAACACTAAACTAGACTCAATTAATGCAAAACTAGGGTTTAAAACACCTAAACAAACTAAAAACTCAAAACAGCAACTAGAAGGCTCAAAACTGCCTAAAAACCACTTTCTGGGCAGTTTTGAGCACCTACACTACTTTGGACGAATTTGGACTATGACTTGACTCAAAACACTTAGAAACACAACTAAATGGATTTCTAACTAATCTAACACTTTAAAATAGATGGGGGAATGATTTTGACGAAATTAAAACTTTAAAACTCAAACTTTAAAAACAAATGTAAAGCAAAACAGATTGTGATTAAATAGAATGGTGAGAAGCTAGTTAGAGGGTTCCTTATCCACACATGAACATATGTATACAACTCAATCTCCAATTACTCTTCCAACAAACCATGAATGACAATGCCCCAAATTAACTAGATTGCACCAATTAATTCTCAGATTTCCCTAGATTCATTGAATTGAATGGAATACGCATTACAACCAAATTATTCTTATCAAGGACCCTAACTATGGAATACGCATGATAGAGACACATATCAAAGATCATTAAGTTCAATGGAAATCATAAGCATTGACGAGGCATTCATAACTATGGGATACGCATGTTACTCTTGCCTAGGATTTACTTAACACAATCGTGACTAGCGACTTTCACTACTTATGAATATAAGTTAATAACGATTAGGTGAAATTCCCTTATACCCTAGCATCAAGTTTAGGCATGCAAATTAAGTGTCGACCCTCAACCCACATACATAAACAAGTTATCAATCAAATAGATAAGTAAATCACATTCACAATTTCTGAAATCATAATTGGAAGAAATCAAATCATATAAAACATATGTCCATGGCTTCAAATTCACCTCTAACTAAAAAGAAATTAGTTCCACATGTCTAACATAATTGAACAACAATTTAAATTAAACATGAAAACAGAAACAAAGAAAAAAAGAACTCCAAACACTCCACTAATGGCAGATTGCATGTGCAAGGCTTCTCCTTCCTTTGGACTGCACGGCACTCCTTCTTTCTCCTCCTTTAGTGGCTGCACAAGGTGGATGAATGGTTATGGAAGGATGTAGGAATGGTTTGGGGAAGAGGATGGTGCGGCAAGGTTGAATTTGGGCAGAAAGTTGGGAGTTTGGGGATGGAAGGCTGCGGCAAGGTGGGAAATAGGGTTTTGGACGAATTTCTGAATATGGAGAGGGTATGTTCGGCCAAAGGGTTTAAAGGAGTATATATAGGCACTTCAAACCCTAGCAATCAGATTAGGGTTAGAGGTGGGCCTTCTAGAATGCCTTGCAAGGCAAGGAAATCAGGTATTTTGGGGCCCTAGGTGCGGCAGAGATTAGGGAAATCAGATTTGGAAATGGGCTAGGGTTTAGGTGCGGCATTAAGTGAGGATCCAAGATGAATTGGGCTAGGAGGGTGCGGCCTTGTCCAAGAGGTAGGGATGGGTCGTCTAGAAGCCCAAAGCCAAGAATAGAAACTCTCGAAAATGGAAACCTCCAAGAATAGAAACTTCCAACTTTAGAAACTTTAGTTGCCAATTCCGACTTCTTTGTTCTTCACTTTCATTTCTTCATTTCTTACGCTCCCTTGACCTTCAAACTCGTCCATTCCTTGTTCCAAGCATGTACTTTTCAATCCAAGCTCACTTTTGCTCTAAAATGCTCCATTTTGCCATCTTTTATGTCATATGCCCTTTGAACCTGAAAACACATGAAAGTAGCTCAAAAGACTACTTTAACTAAGAAAACATAACGAAAATGCATAAGAACTAGCTAACTAAGGCGCATAAATATGCTCCTATCAGCAATCATAAAGAAAAAATTAGTTTTTGTAACATGCTTGAAGCAAGGAACTCAAACAAACGCTACAACCTTGTGAGACTTGAGCTTAAACGTTTATTTGGAGAGTTAAAATCTGTGCATTATTGTTTTCTAAAGTCGTTGCATGATCTCATTATTCTTTGCTTGGTTACTACTTAGAAGGCGTTTCATCGTTTAGTTCCAAATGCTAGAACTCATGCCCATTTCATTCAAAGCATGTTACTGATTTGCATAACACATATTCAAGATGAAGTTGTGTAGTTACCACCACCAAAGCCAAACTGCCGTGTGCCCTACCTCATTTTTATGTTTAAGTTAACCCCATTGAGCCTTGTTAGCCTACATTCTTTGTTAACCCACACTATCCTCACCTAGCCTAGATTAGGACCATCCATACCCTTGTTCTCAAAGCATAGTAAAGCATGATTCAAATTGAATTCCTTTTGATTAATGTATGGCAGAAAAAAAGTGTGGGGGAAGTGTGAGTTAGTGTGCCATAGGCACAGGTAAAAAGAGAAAAAAGAAAAAAAAAATATTCGTGAAAAGAAAAAAAAAAGAGTTCAAAAGATGTGAAAAAGAGTTCTAAAGTGTTGTTTGTTGAAGAAAATGTCCAAAACTTTGAATTCGGCCCTAAGAGTTGTTTAAATCTTCCCCTTCGTGTTTAAAAGTTGATTTCTGCAATCTAAGTGAGTTCTAAGTTTCAATTTCATTACTTTGCTTGCTATTGCTTTAAGAACGTTTGTTATCCCTATCCTTCATTTGTTAGCCAATACCTGATGTGAAAATTAACTAGCACTCAAATTAAACCCTCTTTTTATCAATTGTAGCAATGTATGTAAGTAGGGATCGTTCTGGACCGGGGATTAGGAGGGATTGCAAAATCACTTCGAATTGACTCAAATACGTAAAAACAAGTTTAAAATACTAAACTAGACTCAAAGAATGCAAAACTAAACTCTAAAACACCAAAACAAACCAAAAGACTCAAAACAGCCCCAAAACACTCAAAACTGCCTTAAAAACACAATCTGGGCAGTTTTGAACACTAGACACAAAATTGGACGAAAATTGGTTTTAACTTGACCTAAGACACTTAAAAACACAAACTAAAACACTTACTAACTAATTTGACACTTTAAAACAAAGGGGGATTGATTTTGGACGAATTTAAAAACAAAACAAACTTTGTAAATTAGAACAGATTGTAAAAACGAATTTGGGTTAAATGGGTGAATGGAAGGCGAGCTAAGGGGTTCATCTCCACACATGTTATACTTGCATACAAAACGATTTCCAATTGCTTTTCAATAAACCATGAATTCTCAATGCCCCAAGTTAATTAGGTCCGCTTAAATTAACCTTCAGATTTTCCTAACGTTATTGAATTGGATGATTGCATACGACAACCCAAAACATTCCCCACAAGTCCCCTACATGATTGCATAATAGAGATACAAGCAAGAATCATTAAGTTCTATGAAAACCATAAGCATTGACGAAGCACTTGTTACTATGATTGCATGAAACTTATGCCAAGAATTTACTTAACGCGATTGAGATCATCAACCTTTACTACTTGTGAATATAATTCCATAACGATTAGGTGAAATTTCCTTATATCCTAGCATTCAATTTATGCATGATAATTAAGCGTGCACTCTCAACCAACACACACAAATCAATGTAATTCACATAGATAAGTAATTTGAATTCACAACTTATGAAATGCAATTAGAAGTAATCAAATCATAACGCAAGCATAAACATGTATTTCGAATCCCCCCCTAGCCAAGGGGGGGTTTAGTTCCTCATACGCTCAAAACAAAGAGAATTGAATTTAAACATTGAAATCAAAGGAAAAGAAACACCTAGAAATTCCAGCGGCGTGAACTTGAATTGCATGAACTTCCGAGCTTCCTTCTCCTCCTCCTTGGTGCGGCAAAGGGTCTAGGGACAGGTTTAGGACCTTAGGTGTATAGATGCATGGTTATGGATGGATGTAGTAGTGTTTACGGGGTGAGGATGGTGCGGCAAAGGTGTGGAGAGAGTTTGGGCGAATTTCTGGAGTGAATTGTGAATTGTGGTGAGTGGTGATCTGATTTAGGGGTTAATATGAGTATATATAGGCACTTAAAACCCTAGGGTAATCAGATATGGACTTGGATAACCCAAATCCACAAGGAAATAGGTCTAAACAATCAGATTTTGCAAAGGAAAAGGGATAAGGTTGCGGCAGCAATGGGATAAGGTGATAAGGTTTCTAGAATGCCTTGCAAGGCAAGGAATTAGGGTATCTAGAAGCTAGGGTGCGGCACCAATGTAGGGATTAAGGATAGGGCTTCTAGAAAACCCCAAAACTGATAGGAATTGCATGAAACCCACGGCAAGGATGGAAACTTTCTAGAAACTTCTCATTTGTGTCCTACAACACTTAGGAGTCCTTCTAGCATTAGGAAAACATGTCTCAATCCTCTCTTGACTTGGAATTCTTCTCCTACTTCATCTTGGAAACCTTTCCTTCTGGGACTTGGAAATCTTCTTTGTAGCTGCAACTTGATGCCATTTGGATTTAACTTTCCTACTTCGAGTAGGAAACCTTGTTTGAGTAGGAATCTTCATTCTTCTAGGAATCCATCTTCAACTAGGAATCCCTCGTGGATTAGGAATCCTTCTTCAATTAGGAATCCTTTGTTGATTAGGATTTCATCTTTTAATTAGGCGCTTTCCTACTTCGACTAGGAAACCTTTTTCAAGTAGGAAACATCATCTTCAAATCTTCAATTTCGTCCATCCTCTTGGCTCCAAGCATATGTTGTCCATTCCAAGCTCTAAATTGCTCCAAAAGGCTCCAAAATGCATCCTTTTGCATACTTTGCCCTTAGAACCTGAAAACACATAAAACTAGCTTAAAAGACTACTTTACTAAGGAAAAACACTATAAAAGCACAAGAACAAGCTAAACTAAGGCGCATAAATATGCTCCTATCAATACCCCAAGCCCCATTACAAACCTTGACTTCGATCTTGAGTGTTATGTGTTTCAATTTGTGGAGTTTGAATTTGGTATGCGCATATGGTGTCACTGGTTCTCGCATCTAAGTAGTAGCATTCCATTCATGAGATCATATCTAAACATGCTTATTAACTCCAAAAATTGCGTTCTTTGTGATACATATATGTGAGTGTTCGTTTTCATGTCTACATCAATCTTCTCACATATAACTAGTATAGGGTGTGTAGTTAGAAAATCTGAGTGAAAATTGAGTGCATACCCTGTAAGGAATTGAGCGAATTCTCTAAGGCATGTTACTACATTCAAAACATCGTTTTAATTGGTTAATTGTGCACTAGTAAGTGGTGACTATGATTAAGTATATGCTCGAGGGTAAGGATGACTAAAATCTGTGTAAGTAATGATTTTTAGCATGTCATGTGCATTGGAAATCCCTAAGACAATTGTTGGAAGGTCTAGGTTGTGTTTTGTTTTGTTTTGTTTGTTTTGCTCGAGGACTAGCAAAAGCTAAGTGTGGGGGAATTTGATAGGAGCATATTTATGCGACTTAATTAGCTTGTTTCCTTGCATTTACGTTGCTAGTACTTCGTAATTTTAGTATTTTAAGCTATTTTCGTGCAATTTCAGGCTTTAAGGACAAAGTATGCAAACATGTGCATTTTGGAGCCTTTTGGAGCAATTTTGAGCATGGAATGGATAGCTTATGCTTGGAGCAAGGTGGATGGACGAAATTGAAGATCAAAGGAGGCTAGGAATGAATAATGAATTGAAGAACAAAGAGTTCAGAATTGGAAGCCAAAGTTTCTATTCTTGGAGGTTTCCATTTGTGAAGGTTTCCATCTTTGGCTCTAAACTTTCCTAATCCTAATTCACCTATGTTCCAGCTGCAAGGAGGCTTCCTAAATATTTTAGGACACTAAATAAATGCTTCTAGAAGCCCTAAACCTTCCCTAAAGTCCATGCCACATCAAACCTGCAAGGATCCTTCCTTGCCGCAATTCCCTTTCCCTTTCTCTTCCAAAATCTGCCACATATTCTCTTTCCCTTTCTCCCTTGCTTTGCCACACCCCACATTCCTTTTCCCCTCTTGATTTCTGATTTTCCTTAGCCTTTTTCTTATGGATTTGGGCTGAAATTATGTTTCCTTAAATTAATTAGGGTTAGGACTTTCCCATCCCTATAAATAAACCCCTTTATGCCGCAACTCTTTTCTCTACTCTTCTAATCAGCCATTCCAGATTCCACCCTTCACCATAACCAACCTATATCCATCCACCACCACAAAAACCTTCAACCACCCTTGTGCCGCAACAAAGAAGAAGGAAGGAGACCCTTGGACGTGCTTGCCATTCAAGACGTTGGATTGTTGGAGCGTTTCTAGGTGTTTTCATTCTTTGTTTTTAATGTCTAAATTTATGTATCTTTGTTTTGCGTTTATGAGGAACTCAGCCCTTCTTGGCTAGGGGCTATTCAATACCATGATTATACTTGCATTATGAATTGATTACCTTCAGTTGTATTTCATAAGTTGTGAATTCAATTTGCTTAACCGTTTGATTGATAACTTATTCTTGTATGTTTATTAAGAGTGCACACTTAGTTTTCATGCAAGGATTTGAAGCTAAAATATAAGGGAGTTTCACCTAATAGTTACAAACTTATATTTGCAAGTAGTGGAGGTCGCTTATAAACGATCTTGCTAAGTGAATTCTTGGCAAAAGTTTCATGCTTTTCATAGTTACAATTGCCTTGTCAATGATTATAGTTTTCATGAAACTTAATGATCTTTGATTGTACCTTTATTGTGCTTTTCACGTAGGGGACTTTTAGAGAATGCTTTGAATTGTTGTATGTGCTTTCCCATCCAATTCATTAACTTAAGGAGAACTTGAAGGTTAAAAAAGTGCTGTCACAGTTAACCTGGAGTATTGAGTTTCATGACTTATTGAGAGAAGCAATTGGAAATCAATTTGAATGCAAGTGTGTCATGTGTGGAGAAGAACCTTCTAGTTACCCCATATCTCATCAATTCACCTAAATTTGCTTAAGAATCTGTTTAAATTGTTCTTGTTTTAATTTACTTATTTTCGTCCAAAACCAAACCCTCTTTACTTTATTGAGTCATATTAGTTAGAACTTGTTTTTTATTGTGTTTTTAAGTGTTTTGAGTCAAGATATAATCAATTTTCGTCCAAAACTTGTGTTAGTAGCAGAAACTGCCTTAGTGTTGTTTTTAGGCAGTTTTGAGTCTTTTAAGTTTGTTTTGAGTCTTGTGAGTCTTGTTAAGTGTTTTTAAGTTTATTATTGTCTTTCTAAGTCAGTTTAGAGTAGATTAGCAATCCCTCCTAATCCCCAGTCCAGAACGATCCCTACTTATCCATACTACAATTGTCAACAAGAGGGTTTAATTTGTGTGTTTAGTTAATTTATGCATCAAGTCCCCTACGTGAAAAGCACAATAAAGGTACAATCAAAGATCATTAAGTTTCATAAAAACTATAAGCATTGACGAGGCAATTGTAACTATGAAAAGCATGAAACTTTTTCCAAGAATTCACTTAACACGATCGTTTATAAGCGACCTCCACTACTTGCAAATATAAGTTTGTAACTATTAGGTGAAACTCCCTTATATTTTAGCTTCAAATCCTTGCATGAAAACTAAGTGTGCACTCTGAATAAACATACAAGAATAAGTTATCAATCAAACGGTTAAGCAAATTGAATTCACAACTTATGAAATAACAACTGAAGGTAATCAATTCATAATGCAAATATAATCATGGTTTTGAATAGCCCCCTAGCCAAGAAGGGCTTAGTTCCTCATAAACGCAGAACAAAGATACATAAATTTAGACATTGAAAACAAAGAATGAAAACACCTAGAAACGCTCCAACAATCCAACGTCTTGAATGGCAAGCACGTCCAAGGGTCTCCTTCCTTCTTCTTTGCTGCGGCACAAGGGATGGTTGAAGGTTTTTGTGGTGATTTGTGGTGGTGGATGGATATAGGTTGGTTATGGTGAAGGGTGGAGTGTGGAATGGCTGATAAGAAGAGAAGAGAGTTGCGGCATAAAGGGGTTTATTTATAGGGATGGGAAAGTCCTAACCCTAATTAATTTAAGGAAACATAATTTCAGCCCAAATCCATAAGAAAAAGGCTAAGGAAAATCAGAAATCAAGAGGGGAAAAGGAATGTGGGGTGCGGCAAAGCAAGGGAGAAAGGGAAAGAGGATATGTGGCAGATTTTAGAAGAGAAAGGGAAAGGGAATTGCGGCAAGGAAGGATCCTTGCAGATTTGGTGTGGCATGGACTTTAGGGAAGGTTTAGGGCTTCTAGAATATGTAATTAAATGTCCTAACATATTGTTGGAATCCTTTTGTGGCTGGAACATAGGTGAGGAAGGATTAGGAAACTTCCAAGCCAAGAATAGAAACTTTCAAGAATGGAAACCTCCAAGAATAGAAACTTCCAACTTTAGGCACTTTGGCTTCCAATTATGAACTCTTTGTTCTTCATTTTCATTTCTTCATTTCTTTCATCTCATTATTCATTCATAGCCTCCTTTGATCTTCAATTTCGTCCATCCACCTTGCTCCAAGCATAAGTTATCCATTCCATGCCCAAACTGCTCCAAAAGGCTCCAAAATGCACATGTTTGTGATAGGAGCATATTTATGTGCCTTAGTTAGCTAGTTCTTATGCATTTTTACTATGTTTTCTAAGTTAAAGTAGTCTTTTAAGCTAGTTTCATGTGTTTTCAGGTTTTAAGGGCATATTACACAAAAAGATGCATTTTGGAGCTTTTTGGAGCAAAATGAAGCTTGGATTGAATGGCGCATGTTTGGAACAAAAGAAATGGACGAAATTGAAGATCAAAGGAGGCTAGGAATGAATAATGAATGAAGAAATGAAAATGAAGAACAAAGAGTTCAGAATTGGAAACCAAAGTTTCTAAAGTTGGAAGTTGCTATTCTTGGAGGTTTCCATTCTTGAAAGTTTCTATTCTTGGATTGGAAGTTTCCTAATCCTCTCTCACCTATGTTCTAAGCCCAAGCCGTGCCTTTCCTAAGCCAATTACATGTGGATTCTGATTTGGCTAGCCATATTCCTTGTGGATTTGGGTTATACAAATCCTTTTCATAAACAAAGTGGGCCAAAACCCTTTCCTTGGTGGATTAAACCCTTTTGCCGCAAACCCTAGGGCTTAAGCCTTTTATTTCTGCTAAGTTAAACCCTAATTTATCTCCCCTAGGGTTTGTGCCGCACCTAATGTTCTAGAAGCCTAAAAATCTGCATAAAACCCTAGTTATTTTCTCCTTTGGATGGGCCAAGCCTTTTATCTCCAAAACCCTAACCCTTTCCCATCAGATTTTGTGAAAACCCTAGCCTATAAATACAAGTTTTCAGCCATAAATTCGTCACCACCCTTCACACCATTCAAAAACACCTTGCCGCAACCCTAATCACCGTTCTACATCACAAAACACCATCCTACATCCATATACATCTCTGCTGCACCTTTTGGAGAAGAAGGAGAGCCTTGTCGTGCATTCCATTGATGAAGGAGGGCCTTGTGCGCATGCCATCTGCATCCTTGGGAGTTTTAAGAGTTCTTTCTTCCCTCGTTTCAGTTTCGATGTTTATTTTAATTTGCTTTTCAATTGCTATGAACATGTGGAACTAAACTCTTATTAGTTAGTGGTGAATTTGAAGCCATAGACATATGTTAATATGAATTGATTCCTTTCAGTTATTGTTTCGTAAAACATGAATGCGATTTACTTATCTATTTGATTGATAACTTATTCTTGTGTGTTGATTAAGGAGGCCTACTTAGTTGCATGCTTGAATCTGATGCTAAATTATAAGGGACTTTCACCTAATCGTTAGAAACTTATAATTATAAGTAGTGGAGATTGTTAGTCACAATCGTGTTAAGTAGATTCTTGGCAAAAGTATCATGCAGTTCATAGTTATAATTGCCTTGTCAATGCTTATGATTTCCATGGAATTTAATGATCTTTGAACCTATCTCTATCATGCTGTTCATATAGGGAACTTGAGAAGAATAATTTGGGTTGTTGCATGCATTCATCCAATTCAATGAATTTAGGGAAATCTGAGAGTTAATTTGTGTATTCACGATTAATTTGGGGCATTGTCGTTCATGGTTTAAAGAAACAATACTGGAAATCGATTTATGTTGCATATGTTCATGTGTGGAGAAGGATCCTCTAACTAGCTTTTCACCCTTGAATTCATCTTAATTTCGTTTTAGTTTACTTTGACTTGCAATTTGTTTAGTTTTAATTCAATTTCGTCAGAAATCAAACCCCCTTTTCTGTTTTATGTTATTAGGTCAGAATCTGTCCTAATTAGGTTCTTTAGAGTGTTTTGAGTCAATATAGGTTAGGATTAGTCCATAAACATTGTTTGGGTCTTAGTTTAGTCTTAAATTCATCCAATTTCATCTCTAGAATCTGTTTTGAGTATAATTGTTAGTATTGTGCTGTTTTGAGTCTTTTAAGTGTTTTCTGAGTTAGTTAAGTTACAATCTGTTTTCTTTTAATCTTTTGAGTCAAAGTAAGTTTTAATTTCGTCCAAATCACTTGTTAGGTTTAGAATTGAGTCAATTTCACTTAGTTTTGCAGATTTGAGTGTCTTAGGTCAGTTTAGAGTCTATTCTTGTGTTTTTAAGTCTAGTTTAGTGTTTTAGAGTTTAATTTGAGTAGATTAGCAGCCCTAGTTAATCCCCGGTTTAGAACGATCCCTACTTACATCTTTGCTACAATTGTCATCAATAGGGTTTAATTTGTGTGTCAAGTAATTTTCACATCAGTTTGCATACTTTGTCCTTAAAACCTGAAATTGCACGAAAATAGCTTAAAATACTAAAATTACTAAGTACTAGCAACGTAAATGTAAGGAAACAAGCTAATTAAGTCGCATAAATATGCTCCTATCATGTATGTAGGTTGAAAGTGCACACTTAATTTTCATGCATGAATTTGACGCTAGAATATAAGGGAGTTTCACCTAATCGATATGAACTTATATTCACAAGTAGTGAAGGTTGCTAGTCACAATCGCTTTAAGTAAATTCTTGGCATAAGTTTCATGCAATTCATAGTAACGAGTGCCTCGTCAATGCTTATGATTTTCATAGAACTTAATGATTCTTACTTGTATCTCTATTATGCAATTCATGTAGGGAACTTGTGGGGAATGCTTTGGGTTGTTCTATGCAATCATCCAACTCAATAACTTTTGGAAAATCTGAGGGTTAATTAGTGTAATTCACGGTTAATCTGGGGCGGTGAGAATTCATAGCTTATTGAAAAGCAACTGGAAATCGTTTTGTATGCAAGTGTGTCATGTGTGGAGAAGAACCTCTTAGCTATCCTTTTATACATAGTTTTATTTAAATTCGTTCAAACTTTGCTTAGTTTAAAATCTGTTTTGTTCTGTTTTCAAATTCGTCAAAACCAAATCCCCCATTATTTTAAAGTGTTAGACTCATTAGAAATCAATTTAGTTTGTGTTTTTAAGTGTTTTGATTTAAGTTATAACCCTTATGCGAAATATATAAGCACACAAATTAAACCCTCTTTTTATCAATTGTAGCAAAGTATGTAAGTAGAGATCGTTCTAGGCCGGGGATTAGGAGGGATTGCTAAATCACTTGAAAACTGACTCAAAACGTAAAAACAAAGTTTAAAACCTAAAACACTAAAACAAACCACATGACTCAAAACAGCCCAGAAACACTCAAAACTGCCTTAAAAACACTTTTTGGGCAGTTTTGAACACAAAACGCAATTTGGACGAAAATAGGTTATAACTTCACTCAAGACACTTAAAAACACAAACTAAATTGACTTCTAACTTAGATGACTCAACAAAATAAAGGGGGATTGATTTTAGACGAATTTAAAAACAAAACATAAACTTTGTAACTTGAATAGATTTCGAAACGAATTTGGCTAAAGTTAATGAATGGAAAGCTAGCTAAGGGGTTCTTTTCCACACATGTCACACTTGCATACAAAACGATTTCCAATTGCTTCTCAATAAATCATGAATTCCCAACGCCCCAGATTAACCGTGAATTGCACTAATTAACCCTCAGATTTTCCTAAAGTTATCGAATTGGATGAATTGCATACGACAACCCAAAGCATTCCTCCCAAGTTCCCTGCATGAATTGCATAACAAAGATACAAGCAAAGATCATTAAGTTCTATGAAAATCATAAGCATTGGCAAGGCACTTGTTACTATGAATTGCATGAAACTTATGCCAAGAATTTACTTAACATGATTGTGATCAACAACCTTTACTACTTTTGAATATAAGTTCGTAACGATTAGATGAAATTCCCTTATATCCTAGCATCAAACTTATGCATGAAAATTAAGCGTGCACTCTCAACCAACACACACAAATCAGTTTTAATTCATATAGATAAGTAAATTGAATTCACAACTTACGAAAAGCAATTAGAAGTAATCAAATCATATAGCAAGCATAAACATGGTTTCGAATCCCCCCTTAGCCAAGGGGGATTTAGTTCCTCATACTCGCAAAGCAAAGATACATAAATTTAGACATTAAAAACCAAAGAAAGAAAACACCTAGATGATCCAACTTGGACAGCAAGTGCATCCACAAAGTCTTCCTTCCTCCTTGCTGCGGCACTTGGTCTAAGAGCAGGGTTTGGGTGGTATTTGTATGGGAGAATGGGTGGGGACTGGTATGGAAGGGTTTATGATTGATGGGGGGTGCGACAAGGGTGTTTAAGGGCAAGAATTATGGCAGATGGTGAGTGAGGGTTGCTGCAGAGAAGGTGAATGAAGTTATGGCGTGATTTATGAATATGGGAGGTGGTAAATTCGGCCAAGGGGGTTTATGAGTATATATAAGCATTCAAAACCCTAGGTAAATCAGATATGGATTTGGATAACCCAACTCCATCAGGAAATAGGTTTAAACAATCAGAATTTACAAGGGAAAAGGTCCACAAGGTGCGGCAGGTATGAATAATGCAAGATAAGGCTTCTAGAAAGCCTTGCAAGGCAAGGAAAACAGATTCTAACAAGGGCAAGGTGCGGCAGGTTTTGGGAAATAAGGATAGGCCTTCTAGAATGCCTTGCAAGGCAAGGCAAAAGGTTCTAGATCAGGTATAGGTGTGGCATGGATTAAGGAACAGTGTTCTAAAAAACGGCCTAGGCGGCCGCCTAGGCGCTGGGCGGGCACCAACCGAGGTGATTTTGGGCAAATCGGGAGGAAAAATCGGGTTGGGCCTAGCCGGCCGCCTAGGCGGGCTAGGCGGCTAGGTGGGTTAGGCGGGCTAGGCGGTCCTAGGCGGCCCTAGGCGGTCCTAGGCGGTCCTAGGAGGTTTTTTTATTTTTTATTTTTTATTAATTGCGTGCTTTTTTCTTTTTTGGTTTCATGGTGGTATACTTATGGAAATGGTGTATCTAATTTGCAAATGATGAATTTACTACAAGTTCATCCAATACTTATGGAAATAGTGTATCTAATTTGCATTTTATCATTATTTTATTATCCATACAAGTATAGTTTTTTTTTAGGTGTCAATATGCACTTATTTACAAGATATACAAAAAATTTACCTAAATCCGCCTAGGCCGCCTAGGCGCCCGCCTAGCCGCCTAGGCGCTAGCCCGCCGCTCGACTAGCGCCTAGCGTTTTTTAGAACCTTGTTAAGGAATAAGGATAGGGCTTCTAGAAAGCCCAAAACCAAGAGGAAATAGGCCCTAACCCATGGCAAGGATGAGGAAATATTCTAAAACCCTTCTTTGTGTCTTTCAACGCTTAGGAACCTTCTAATGTTGCTGAAACATAAGGCCAACTAGGTTTAGGAAAGATCAACCCAAAATAGAAACTTTTAGGCTTAACTTTCCTACTTCAAGTAGGAAACCTTGTTTGAGTAGGAATCTTCATTCTTCTAGGAATCCATCTTCAACTAGGAATCCCTCGTTGATTAGGAATCCTTCTTCAATTAGGACTCCTTCGTTGATTAGGAATCCTTCTTCAATTAGGACTCCTTCTTTGACTAGGAATCCTCAAATCTTCAAATATTCAATTTCGTCCAAACCTTTTGTTCCAAGCATGTGCTATTCACTCTAAGCTCACTTTTGCTCCAAAAAGCTCTAATTTGCATATTTTTATGTAATATGCCCTTAAAACCTGAAAACACGTGGAAATAGCTTAAAAGACTACTTAAACTAAGAAAACATAACGAAAATGCATAAGAACTAGCTAACTAAGGCGCATAAATATGCTCCTATCAAATTCCCCCACACTTAGCTTTAGCTAGTCCTCGAGCAAAACAAAGAACAAAAGACAAACGAAACGAAACAAACAAACAAAACATAACCTAAACCTTCCAATGTTTGCCTCGGGGATTTCCAATGCACATGACATATTAAAAATCATCATTCCCACAGATTTAGTCATCTTCACACTTAAGCACATACTTAATCATAGTCACTACTTACAAGTTCACATTTAACCAATTAAAACAATATTTTGAATGTAGTAACATGCCTTAGAGAATCCCTCAATTCCTCACTAGATATGCACTCAATTTTCACTCAGATTTTCTGACTATACACCCTATACTAGTTATATGTGAGAAGATTGATGTAGACATAAAAACGAACGCTCACATAAATGTATAACAAAGGAAGCAATTTCTGGAGTTAATAAGCATTTAGATATGATCTCATGAATAGAATGCTACTACTTAGATGCGAGAACCAGTGACACCATATGCTCATACCAATTCTAAACTCCACAAATTGAAACACACAACACTCAAGATTAAAGTCAAGGGTTGTAATGGGGCTTGGGGTATTGGCTAACAAAGAACGGATAGGGATAACAAAGGTTCTTTAAGCAATAGCAAGCAAAGCAATGAAATCAAAACTTAGAATTCACTTTAGAGCGCATAAATCAACTTTTAAACACAAGGGAAGATTCATGCAATACTTAGGGTCGAATTCAATGTTTTGGACCCTATCTTCAATAATCAACACTTAAGAGCTCATTTTCACATCTTTTTCAACTCTTTTTCATATTTTTCACAACTTTTCTTTTTTTTCTTGCTCTTTTTTTCCACGATTTTTTTTCTTTCTTTTCTTTTCTCTTTTCTACCCGTGCCACATTAAAGACTTTGGCACTCACATACATCCCTTCCCCCACACTTGTTTTCTGCAATACATTGATCAAAAGAAATTCATCTTGAGTCATGCTTTACTATGCTTTAAGAACAAGGGTATGGATGGTCCTAATCTAGGCTCGGTGAGGATAATGTGGGTTAACAAACAATATAGGCTACACAAGGCTCAATGGGGTTAAAACCTACAAAACAAATGAACATGGGGGACACAGCAATTTGGCTTAAATGGTGGTCACTACACAACTTCATCTTGAATATGTGTTATCGAAATCAATAGCATGCTTTGAATGAAATGGGCATGAGTTCTAGTGTTTGGAACTAAATGATGAAACGCCTTCTAAGTAGTAACCAAGCAAAGAATAATGAGAACATGCAACGACTTTAGAAAACAACAATGCACAGATTATTAACTCTCCAAATAAACGTTTAGGCTTAAATCTCACAAGGTTGTAGCGTTAGTTTGAGTTCCTTCCTTCAAGCATGTTACAAAAACTAATCTTTTCCTTTATGATTGCATATGAATTCATAAGTTATAACCACAACCAAGCATAAACCAAAGGGTAATTCAAACTTTCATCCATGTTTATAACTCTCTTTAATAGTCATGCAATTAAAAACCGAATCCTCATCATTATGTTGGAAGGTACCCTAAGACACAAACAAACACACAAAAACAAATAAAAAACAACTCTTTTTGGTTTTTTCAAAACAATTTTTCAAATTTTTTCTGGGAATTTCGGATTTTTATATAAAACACACTAAAATGCATCAAAACAGCCTAAAAACAGCAAGGAACAACATTGGAAATTATGGGTGATACAACCCTACGAATTTGCATCAAAACACTTTGGTTACCCCCCCACACTTAAATCAAACATTGTCCTCAGTGTTTCAAGCATAAACTAACAAAAATAACAAAATAAACAAACAAACAGCAACTAACATCATAAACATGGCAGAAACGAAATAAACAACAAAGAGAAGGGTTTAGGAACGCAAATCTGGAATTGGAGTGATTCCTTGGTCTTCCTTTGTTGCATGCATGGGTTGCCTCCCAAGAAGCGCTTTGATAGGAGCATATTTATGCGACTTAATTGGCTTGTTCTCGTGCATTTATGTTATGTTTCGTTAGCTATTTTAGTGTTTAAAGTTACTTTTGTGTGTTTTCAGATTCCAAAGCCGAAGTGTGCAAAATGATGTAATTTGGAGCCTTTTGGAGCAAAAGGAATGGATGAATTGAAGACTTGAAGAAATTAGGATTCCTAATCAACAAAGGATTCCTAATTGAAGAAGGATTCCTAATCGACGAAGGATTCCTACTCCAAGAAGGATTCCTAATGGAAGATGGATTCCTAATCACATGAGGATTCCTAGAAGAACAAGGATTCCTACTCCAACAAGGATTCCTACTTGAAATAGGAAAGTTAAGCCAAAGTTTCCTACTTTGGTTTGATTTTTCCTAAATATCCCTAAAAGTTCCAGCAATTATGAAGACTTCCTAAGCATTCTAGGACATCAAATACACATCTCTTGCACCTTTTGAACCCTTGCCGCACCCCCCTTGGTATTTCCTCTTCCTTGCCGTGCAAGGGAGAGGATTATTTCCTAATTCTAAGCTTTAAAACACTTTCCTTTTGTGTTTTAAACCCTAGCCGAATTTCCGTTGCCTAATTTCCTTTAATTCCTGATTTGATTTCCTATTTTTAGAAGCCTTTGACTTAAATTTCTGTTTACCTAATTAGCCTAGGGTTTTTAATTTCCTAATCCCTTTAAATAAACATGTTTGTGCAGCCACAAACATCCCCATTCATCCAGAAACTCACCATTCACGCCAGAAACTGAACTCCATCTTCAACAGCCCCATTCTACCACCATTCACCCAAATTTCTGCCACAAAACCACCCTAGCCGCACCACCCATCAACCCTAAACACTTTCATACGTCCTCCATCCATTCTACATCATCAAAACAGCCCAGGAACCACCAACATCCAATCTGCCGCAAGCAAGGAAAGGGGACAGATTCACTCAATTGTTTGGCTCTTCATTCTGAGTTGTTGAACAATTTTAGGTGTATTCTATCTTATATTTCAATGTCTAATTCATGTAATCTTTGTTTTGCATTGAGTATGATTGGCTAAATTCGTTTTGGCTAAGGGTGGATTCAAAACCATGATTAGATATGTGAAATAAGTTGATTACTTTCGGTTATCATTGCATAAGTCGTGAATACAATTTGCTTAACCGTTTGATTTAGAACTTATTCTTGTATGTTGATTGAGAGTGCACGCTTAATTTGCATGCTTGAATTTGATGCTAGGATATAAGTTTGTTTCACCTAATCGTTATGAATTTATATTCGCAAGTAGTGAAGGTCGCTAGTCACGATCGTGTTAAGTAGACTCCTGGCAAGAGTATCATGCTTTTCATAGTTACAAATGCCTTGTCGATGCTTATGATTTCCAAAGAACGTAATGATTCTAACTTGTATCTTTATCATGCTGTTCATATAGAGAACTTGTTTGGAATAATTTGTTTGCGATGCATATTCATCCAATTCAATGATTCTAGGGAAATCTGAAGGTTAATTTAAGCGGACCTAATTAACTTGGAGTGTCGAGGTTCACAACTTATTAAATTGATAACTGGAAATTGATTTACATTGCATATATTTCATGTGTGGAGAAGAACCCCTTAGCCATTCCATCATCCATTGATTCATCACAATTTTGTCTTACAATCTGTTTTCTTTTTCAATCTGCCCATTTAATTATTTTCGTCCAAAATCAATCCCACCTTATTCCCTTAAGTCATATTACTTAGAACTTGTCTTAGAATATGTTTTTAGGTGTTTTAGGTCATTAGGAAACCAAAATTCGTCCAAGTTGTGTTAGAGTCCCAAAACTGCCCAGAAAGTGGTTTGTAGGCAATTTTGAGTGTTTGTTTGCTGTTTTGAGTCTTTTGGTTTGTTTTAGTATTTTAGATTTTAGTTTTGCATTCTTTGAGTCTAGTTTAGTATTTTAAACTTTGTTTTACAGATTTGAGTCAGTTTAGAGTGTTTTAGCAATCCCTCCTAATCCCCGGTTTAAGAACGATCCCTACTTATCCATACTACATTTGTCAACAAGAGGGTTTAATTTGTGTGTTTAGTTATTTTACGCATCAAATTTTGGCGCCGTTGCCGGGGATTAGCAATTTTGCTAATCCCTCGTTGTTTCTTTTTATTTTTATTTTCGTTTGTTTTCTATCTTAGTTACTGATTTTGTTTTGCTTTGTTTTATTTACTTTTGATATTTGAAATAGTTTTGTTTCTTTGATTTTAGGTACTAGAGAAGTAGGACATGGATTTTGGTAGCATTGAAGCTCAATTGGCAAATCTTACTTCTCAATTGTCGCAGTATGCCGAAAGGACCACAATGCAAAGTGTCCCTACATTTGGTGCGTCTTATGGGCAAGGATATCAAGCCAATCAATGTCCACAAAGAGATTGGAGTGATCATTCAACTTCTATGTGGTGGGAATCTCAACAAGCTCAACACGAAGGATATTGGCAGCCATATGAGGAGTTCTATTCAAGACCTATGCACTATGCTCAATCAAACTCAGGTTCGTCAATAGATTATAATCAAATTCTTAACGAATTAAATTCTTTGGTGCAGGGCTCACAAAATCAAGCCAAGGAGGCTCAACAAGATGCACAAGGGGTGCTTTCGGCCAGATTTGGTGATTTCAAGGTTGGGGCCTTGCACCCTGATAGGAGCATATTTATGCGCCTTAGTTTAGCTTGTTCTTGTGCATTTATAGTGTTTTTTCTTAGTAAAGTAGTCTTTTAAGTTAGTTTTATGTGTTTTAAGGTTTTAAAGGCATATTACATAAAAAGAAGCAATTTGGAGCCTTTTGGAGCAAAATGGAGCTTGGATTGGATATCACATATTTGGAGCCAAGGGTTTGGATGAAAATGAAGATTTGAAGATGATGATTCCTACTTGAGCAAGGATTCCTAGTTGAAGTAGGAAAGAGCCAAATTGAAGATGAAATCCTAGTCCAAGAAGGAGTCCTAATCAATCAAGGATTCCTAATTGAAGGTGGATTCCTAGACGAATGAAGTTTCCTACTCAAACAAGGTTTCCTACTTGGAGTAGGAAAGTGATCCCTAATTGGCTTTGATTTTCAGCAACAAAGAAGTATTCCAAGTTGAAGAAGGAAAAGGTTTCCAAGTGCAATGAGGAGTCCTTATCCATTTAGGATACCTTATCCTTGTTCTAGAACCCTTATCCATTAGTGCCGTAGGTTTTCCTTGCATTAGAGGGCTTCTAGAAGCCCTATCCTTTATCCTACAAACTTGCCGTGCCTTTCCCTCTAGAAAGCCTGATTTCCCTTGCCTTGCAAGGCTTTCTAGAAGCCTTATCTAGTCTTATTCCTTCCTGCCGCACCTAGGACCCCTTTTCCCTTGCAAAATCTGATTGTTTAGACCTATTTCCTTGTGGATTTGGGTTATCCAAGTCCATATCTGATTACCCTGGGGTTTTAAGTGCCTATATATACTCATATTAACCTCTAAATCAGATCACCACTCACCACAATTCACACTTCACTCCAGAAATTCGCCCAAACTCTCTCTCCACACCTTTGCCGCACCATTCCCTTCCCCTAAACACTACTACATCCCTCCATAACCATGCATCCATACACCTAGGGTCCTAAACCTGTCCCTAGACCCTTTGCCGCACCAAGGAGGAGGAGAAGGAAGCTCGGAAGTTCATGCAATTCAAGTTCACGCCGCTGGAATTTCTAGGAGTTTCTTTTCCTTTGATTTCAATGTTTAAATTCAATTCTCTTTGTTTTGAGTGTATGAGGAACTAAACCCCCCTTGGCTAGGGGGAGATTCGAAATACATGTTTATGCTTGCGATATGATTTGATTACTTCTAATTGCGTTTCATAAGTTGTGAATTCAATTTACTTATCTATGTGAATTACATTGATTTGTGTGTGTTGGTTGAGAGTGCACGCTTAATTATCATGCATAAATTGAATGCTAGGATATAAGGAAATTTCACCTAATCGTTATGGAATTATATTCACAAGTAGTAAAGGTTGATGATCTCAATCGCGTTAAGTAAATTCTTGGCATAAGTTTCATGCAATCATAGTAACAAGTGCTTCGTCAATGCTTATGGTTTTCATAGAACTTAATGATTCTTGCTTGTATCTCTATTATGCAATCATGTAGGGGACTTGTGGGGAATGTTTTGGGTTGTCGTATGCAATCATCCAATTCAATAACGTTAGGAGAATCTGAAGGTTAATTTTAAGCGGACCTAATTAACTTGGGGCATTGAGAATTCGTGGTTTATTGAAAAGCAATTGGAAATCGTTTTGAATGCAAGTATAACATGTGTGGAGATGAACCCCTTAGCTAGCCTTCCATCCATTCATTTAAACCAAATTCGTTTTCAAAACTGTTTTGTTTTACAGAGTTTATGTCTTGTTTTAAATTCGTCCAAACCAATTCCCCCTTTGTTTTAAAGTGTCAAATTAGTTAGTAAGTGTTTTACTTTGTGTTTTTAAGTGTTTTGATTCAAGTTAAAACCCAAATTCGTCCAATTTGGTGATTAGTGTCCAAAACTGCCCAGAAAGTGGTTTTTAGGCTGTTTTGAGTCTTTTGGTTTGTTTTAGTGTTTTAGAGTTTAGTTTTGCATTCTTTGAGTCTAGTTTAGTATTTTAAACTTGTTTTTACGTATTTGAGTCAATTCCAAGTGATTTTGCAATCCCTCCTAATCCCCGGTCTAGAACGATCCCTACTTACATACATTGCTACAATTGATAAAAAGAGGTTTTAATTTGAGTGCTAGTTAATATCATACCAAATTTTGGCGCCGTTGCCGGGGATTAGCAACTTTGCTAATCCCTTGGATTGTTATTTTCATTTTTCTTATTAGATCATATTCTTATGTTATTTTGTTTTTTGTTTTAGGTACTTGTTTATGACTCGGAGTTCTAATCCGGTTCACGAACATATTTTAGACTTTGACGACGATTTTGAGCGTTAGTTGAGACGAAAGAGGAAGAACCCGGAACCTAGTGAATCAAGTGCAAGTTCCGAGTCCGTTTCTGAAGTTGAAGAGGAAGTAGAAGACATGGCAGTGGACAACCGAACGATCAAGGAGCTTTCCGCTTCGGGATTGGATAATGCCGCACCTCTATGTATCCAATACCCTAGGGCGGCTCAGGACAAAACTGCCGAGTTCGAATTGAAGTCAAGCTTGTTACATCACATTCCGAAGTACCATGGGCTGTCCATGGAAGATCCAAACAAGCACTTGAAGGAGTTTGAAGTCGTTTGCTCAAGCATGACTCCGGTAAACGTGGACAGGAGTATATGGAAGATGAAGGCTTTCCCCTTTTCTCTTATGGAAAAGGCGAAAGATTGGTTATATGAATTAGCTCCCGGAACAGTCACATCTTAGGAGAGCATGAAACGGGCTTTCTTAGAGAAGTTTTTTCCAACCTCTCGAGTCATTCTCCTACGAAAAAGGATAAGTGGAATTCAACAAGAAGAAGGTGAGTCTTTTCCTACATATTATGAACGTTTTAAATCTCTTGTTGCTTCTTGTCCACAACATCAAATGAAGGAGGAGCTTCTTCTACAATACTTCTACGAGGGACTTCTACCAATCGAACGACAAATGCTAGATGCCTCGGTGATGCGTAAAATAACTAAACACACAAATTAAACCCTCTTGTTGACAAATGTAGTATGGATAAGTAGGGATCGTTCTTAAACCGGGGATTAGGAGGGATTGCTAAAACACTCTAAACTGACTCAAATCTGTAAAACAAAGTTTAAAATACTAAACTAGACTCAAAGAATGCAAAACTAAAATCTAAAATACTAAGACAAACCAAAAGACTCAAAACAGCAAACAAACACTCAAAATTGCCTAAAAACCACTTTCTGGGCAGTTTTGGGACTCTAACACAACTTGGACGAATTTTGGTTTCCTAATGACCTAAAACACCTAAAAACATATTCTAAGACAAGTTCTAAGTAATATGACTTAAAGGAATAAGGTGGGATTGATTTTGGACGAAAATAATTAAATGGGCAGATTGAAAAAGAAAACAGATTGTAAGACAAAATTGTGATGAATCAATGGATGATGGAATGGCTAAGGGGTTATTCTCCACACATGAAATATATGCAATGTAAATCAATTTCCAGTTATCAATTTAATAAGTTGTGAACCTCGACACTCCAAGTTAATTAGGTCCGCTTAAATTAACCCTCAGATTTCCCTAGAATCATTGAATTGGATGAATATGCATCGCAAACAAATTATTCCTAACAAGTTCTCTATATGAACAACATGATAAAGATACAAGTTAGAATCATTACGTTCTTTGGAAATCATAAGCATTGACAAGGCATTTGTAACTATGAAAAGCATGATACTCTTGCCAGGAATCTACTTAACACGATCGTGACTAGTGACCTTCACTACTTGCGAATATAAATTCATAACGATTAGGTGAAACAAACTTATATCCTAGCATCAAATTCAAGCATGCAAATTAAGCGTGCACTCTCAATCAACATACAAGAATAAGTTCTAAATCAAACGGTTAAGCAAATTGTATTCACGACCTATGCAACGATAACTGAAAGTAATCAACTTATTTCACATATCTAATCATGGTTTTGAATCCACCCTTAGCCAAAACGAATTTAGCCAATCATACTCAATGCAAAACAAAGATTACATGAATTAGACATTGAAATATAAGATAGAATACACCTAAAATTGTTCAACAACTCAGAATGAAGAGCCAAACAATTGAGTGAATCTGTCCCCTTTCCTTGCTTGCGGTAGATTGGATGTTGGTGGTTCCTGGGCTGTTTTGATGATGTAGAATGGATGGAGGATGTATGAAAGTGTTTAGGGTTGATGGGTGGTGCGGCTAGGGTGGTTTTGTGGCAGAAATTTGGGTGAATGGTGGTAGAATGGGGCTGTTGAAGATGGAGTTCAGTTTCTGGCGTGAATGGTGAGTTTCTGGATGAATGGGGATGTTTGTGGCTACACAAACATGTTTATTTAAAGGGATTAGGAAATTAAAAACCCTAGGCTAATTAGGTAAACAGAAATTTAAGTCAAAGGCTTCTAAAAATAGGAAATCAAATCAGGAATTAAAGGAAATTAGGCAAGGGAAATTTGGCTAGGGTTTAAAACACAAAAGGAAAGTGTTTTAAAGCTTAGAATTAGGAAATAATCCTCTCCCTTGCACGGCAAGGAAGAGGAAATACCAAGGGGGGTGCAGCAAGGGTTCAAAAGGTGCAAGAGATGTGTATTTGATGTCCTAGAATGCTTAGGAAGTCTTCATAATTGCTGGAACTTTTAGGGATATTTAGGAAAAATCAAACCAAAGTAGGAAACTTTGGCTTAACTTTCCTATTTCAAGTAGGAATCCTTGTTGGAGTAGGAATCCTTGTTCTTCTAGGAATCCATCTTCCATTAGGAATCCTTCTTGGAGTAGGAATCCTTCGTCGATTAGGAATCCTTCTTCAATTAAGAATCCTTCGTTGATTAGGAATCCTAATTTCTTCAAGTCTTCAATTCATCCATTCCTTTTGCTCCAAAACGCTCCAAATTACATCATTTTGCACACTTCGACTTTGGAATCTGAAAACACACAAAAGTAACTTTAAACACTAAAATAGCTAACGAAACATAACATAAATGCACGAGAACAAGCCAATTAAGTCGCATAAATATGCTCCTATCACTCGGCGGGAGGAGCATTGGTGGACAAGACCCCCACGGCAGCAAAGACCTTGATTGCAAATCGAGCATTGAACGCTCAACAATACGAAGGTGTTGGACAAAGAGGCACTCCACGGCAACACCAAGTGAATGAGGTAAGTGCCATAACCGAACTTCAAAATCAAATGGCTAACCTTACTACTTTGCTTTCTCAGGTTGTGGAAGGGCCAAAAGTTCAAAATGTAAGTGCGTGTGGCGTATGTTCCATGCAAGGACACCCTACGGACAAATGCCCACAATTGATCGAGAACGGAGGGTGGGAGACCCTCAATGCCGTGGGTTTTGGGCAGCAATACCAACAAAGGAATGATCCCTTTTCTAACACCTACAATCCCGGTTGGCATGATCATCCAAATTTCAAATGGCGAGAACCCCAACAAGGTCAACAACAAAGCACATTTAGGCAACAACCCCCGGGTTTCTATCAAAAGTCATTTGCACCAACTCAACCCCAAGCACAACCCACCCAAAAATCAGGTTCGTCTATTGATAATGATCAAAATTTTAATTTACTAACTTCTATGGCGCAGGGAATGCAAAATAGGGACAAAAAGGTGGACGAGTTGGAGAAACAAGTAGGGCAAATTGCCGAGTTCATGGGGCAGTTTCGAGAGCAAGGCAGGTTGCCTAGCTCAACCATTGCAAATCCGAAAGGAGGCTTTGAATCTGCCAAGGCAATCATGTTAAGAAGTGGGAAACAAGTAGGAATAGCCCCACCACCATCCAAATCAGCCCCAAACAAGGTGGAAGAAGTAATAATTGAAGAGGAGGAACAGGGGTTGGCCACGGCAAGGAAAGAGGTTCCTTTGCCACAAGTCTCCATGGCTCCTAAGCCATCCAATCTGCCAAATAAAGGTACAACCGTGTCCAATTCCATTCCTACTAATGATTTCCCTTTGAATATCCCCTTTCCTAGTAGGTTCAAGCAAACAAAGAAAGAAGAAGCTGAAAAGGACATTCTAGAGACGTTCCGGAAAGTGCAAGTCAATATACCTCTCCTTGACGCAATTAAGCAAGTGCCTAGGTACGCCAAGTTTTTGAAGGAACTATGTACAACAAGAAAGAGAATTTCAAACAAAGAGGTTGTCCAGGTAAGTGAGAATGTTTCCACTGTTTTGCAAAGAAAATTACCTCCTAAATGCAAAGATCCGGGAAGTTTTACAATAACATGTGTTATAGGCAATACTAAATTTGAACATGCTATGTTAGATCTAGGAGCTTCAATTAATGTCATGCCATACTCAATATATGCATCCATGAACTTAGGAGAGCTTAAAAACGATGGTGTTATAATTCAATTAGCCGATTGTTCTAATGCATATCCGAAAGGAGTTTTGGAAGATGTGTTGGTGCAGGTGGATAACTTGATATTTCCAGTGGATTTCTACGTTTTAGAGATGGAGGACTCACCAAATGTCACCCCATTGCCGATTCTACTTGGGAGGCCATTCATGAAAACAGCACGCACCAAGATCGATGTGTTCAAAGGGACGTTGACAATGGAATTTGATGGGGAGATTATTAACTTTAACATTTCTGAAGCTATGAAATTTCCTAAAGATGATCATTCTTGTTTTTCTATTGATATATTGGATGAATTGGCGCAGGATTATCTTGATATGTTGGAAGACGATCCACTCGAAACGACAATTGCACAAGGACTTGGCACAAAACCCAACATGGCCGTACCAAAGGATGAACATGCCGAGCTTGTGGCTGCCTTGGAATCATTGCCAAAACATCATGGTAAGCCTTCTAACCCAATTCCAATTCCCGTGTCCACTAATACGTTGTTACCTTCTGTGATTCAGGCCCCCGTTCTTGAGCTTAAACCATTGCCGGATCATTTAAAGTATGTATTTCTGGGAGATGAAGAGACGTTGCCCGTCATTGTCTCTTCATCACTCACGGCATTAGAGGAGGAAAAATTGATTCGTGTGTTGAAAGAACACAAAACAGCCATTGGATGGACATTGGCCTATATTAAGGGGATTAGCCCTACAACATGCATGCATCGTATATTTCTTGAGGAGGAGGCCAAACCAACTCGAGAGGCTCAACGCCAACTCAACCCTCCAATGATGGAAGTTGTGAAAAAGGAGATTATAAAGCTTCTCGATTGTGGAGTGATCTATCCAATCTCGGATAGCCGTTGGGTCTCACCGGTTCAAGTTGTCCCAAAGAAGTCCGGAGTCACTGTGGTGAAGAATGCCGAGGATGAGCTTGTGCCAACCCGTATTCAAACAGGTTGGAGAGTATGCATTGACTATAGGAAGCTCAACAACACCACAAGGAAGGACCACTTTCCATTGCCATTCATTGACCAAATGCTTGAAAGGTTAGCCGGTCATTCTTTTTATTGTTTTCTTGACGGTTATTCGGGATATAATCAAATTGTCATAGCTCCGGAAGACCAAGAAAAGGCCACCTTCACGTGCCCATTTGGTACTTTTGCTTACCGCCGCATGCCATTCGGTTTATGCAATGCATCGGCCACGTTCCAACGATGCAGGTAAGTATTTTTTCAGATTTTATTGAGAAGATTATTGAGGTATTCATGGATGATTTTAGTGTCTTTGGCGATTTGTTTGATGGTTGCTTGGAAAATCTCACATTAATCTTAAAACGATGTGATGTGAGAATTATGTTGACACACAAATTAACCCTCTTTTTATCAATTGTAGCAATGTATGTAAGTAGGGATCGTTCTAGACCGGGGATTAGGAGGGATTGCAAAATCACTTGGAATTGACTCAAATACGTAAAAACAAGTTTAAAATACTAAACTAGACTCAAAGAATGCAAAACTAAACTCTAAAACACCAAAACAAACCAAAAGACTCAAAACTGCCCCAAAACACTCAAAACTGCCTTAAAAACACAATCTGGCAGTTTTGAACACTAGACACAAAATTGGACGAAAATTGGTTTTAACTTGACCTAAGACACTTAAAAACACAAACTAAACACTTACTAACTAATTTTGACACTTTAAAACAAAGGGGGGTTTTGGACGAATTTAAAAACAAAACAAACTTTGTAAATTAGAACAGATTGTAAAAACGAATTTGATTTAAATGGGTGAATGGAAGGCTAGCTAAGGGGTTCATCTCCACACATGTTATACTTGCATACAAAACGATTTCCAATTGCTTTTCAATAAACCATGAATTCTCAATGCCCCAAGTTAATTAGGTCCGCTTAAATTAACCTTCAGATTTTCCTGACGTTATTGAATTGGATGATTGCATACGACAACCCAAAACATTCCCCACAAGTCCCCTACATGATTGCATAATAGAGATACAAGCAAGAATCATTAAGTTCTATGAAAACCATAAGCATTGACGAAGCACTTGTTACTATGATTGCATGAAACTTATGCCAAGAATTTACTTAACGCGATTGAGATCATCAACCTTTACTACTTGTGAATATAAGTCCATAACGATTAGGTGAAATTTCCTTATATCCTAGCATTCAATTTATGCATGATAATTAAGCATGTGATAGGAGCATATTTATGCGACTTAGTTGGCTTGTTCTTAAGCATTTATGTTGTTTTTCTTTAGTTATTTTAGTGTTTAAAGTCATTTTCGTGCAATTTCAGGTTTAGAGACGAAGTATGCAAAGAAGTGCAAAATGGAGCATTTTAGAGCAAAATTGAGCTAGAATGGAGTGTATGCTAATGGAGCACAAGGAATTGACGAGTTTGAAGGTCAAAGGAGCTTAAGAAATGAAGAAATGAAAGTGAAGAACAAAGAATTCAGATTTGGAAACCAAAGTTTCTAAAGTTGGAAGTTTCTATTCTTGGAGGTTTCCATTTTCGAGAGTTTCTATTCTTGGTTTTGGGCTTTTAGATGACCTAAACCCTAATTCCTTGTGGACCCTAACCCTAGCCGCACCTAGGCCTCCAGAATATCTGATATCCTTGCCTTGCAAGGCATTCTAGAAGGCCCATCTCTAAACCCTAACCCTAGCCGCACCTTAGGCCTTATTCCCACTAAAAATCTGATTGCTTCTAGAAACCCTAATCTGATTACCCTAGGGTTTTGGATGCCTATATATACTCATTATAACCCCTAGATCAGATCACCACCTCTCATACACAATCATTCACGCCAGAAATCTGCCCTTGCATTCTGCCGCACCTTCCCATCACCAAAATCCCAAAATTCTGCCCAAAAATCATCCCTAGCTGTACCCCCATCAACCCTAAACCTTTCCCTACCATTCCCCATCCATTCTACACCCTAAATACCACCCAAAACCTGTTCTAAACTTCTCTGCCGCAGCAAGGAGGAAAGGGAAATCATTGATGATCTTGCTGCCAAGTTGGAGCCTTCTAGGTGTTTTCTTTCTTTGGGTTTTAATTTCTAAATTTATGTATCTTTGCTTTGCGAGTATGAGGAACTAAACCCCCCTTGGCTAGGGGGATTCGAAACCATGTTTATGCTTGCTATATGATTTGATTACTTCTAATTGCGTTTCATAAGTTGTGATTTCAATTTGCTTATCTATGTGAATTAAAACTTATTCTTGTATGTTGATTAAGGGTCGACACTTAGTTTGCATGCATGAATTTGATGCTAGGATATAAGGGAATTTCACCTAATCGTTATGAACTTATATTCACAAGTAGTAAAGGTTGTTGATCACAATCGTGTTAAGTAAATTCTTGGCATAAGTTTCATGCAATTCATAGTT
Organism: Malus domestica; assembly: GCF_042453785.1. Classification (NCBI taxonomy): domain Eukaryota; kingdom Viridiplantae; phylum Streptophyta; class Magnoliopsida; order Rosales; family Rosaceae; genus Malus; species Malus domestica. Next base: position 14,155,199 of record NC_091665.1, on the reverse strand, counting down.
ACGAGTGCCTCGTCAATGCTTATGGTTTTCATAGAACTTAATGATTCTTGCTTGTATCTCTATTATGCAATCATGTAGGGGACTTGTGGGGAATGCTTTGGGTTGTCGTATGCAATCATCCAATTCAATAACGTTAGCAAAATCTGAAGGTTAATTTAAGCGGACCTAATTAACTTGGGGCGTTGAGAATTCATGGGTTATTGAAAAGCAATTGGAAATTGATGTACACACTTTGTGTACATTTATATCATCTTTAATTGGCATTTTTGTGATGTTTTTGAATCAAACTAGTTGTGTTTTTACATTATTTTGTGCTAGTGTGCAGCCAAGTGTGTTTTAGGATCAATTGGATTGCAAATGAAGTAAAATCACCCCTTTTTGGTAGCTGAGCATTATCCCAAACGTGGAGAAGGTTCTTGAGGAGTCAATTTGAAGTTTCAAATGAGGATTTTAGAAGTTACTTGGCTGAATGGAATTTCAGGATCACATTTGGAAGTGTAAGGTGGCATTCGGCCATATTGGGTGAGACAAGACAAGACAAGGCAAAAACATTGGAATTAACTTAGGTGGTTCCAAAACATGCAATCACATGCATGTGTTCAAACCTGCCGTGCTTTCCCTTCCATTTACACCTCAACAACATGTGATTACATGCATGTTCACACCTTGCCGTGCATTGCCTTACCCTTTCCAACTCCCTTTTGCAGCAATGCATGTGTCTTCATTAATCTAAGTCATTCAGCCACCTTTGCACATCCAAACCAAGCCATGCCGTGCCTTTCTTTCCCTTTCCAGCATGTGGAAAACAATTTCTGGTTGTCCACTGCACATTGCAGCCATTGCACATGCCTCTTGAATTAAATAAGTCCTACACATGCTTGTGTTTCAACATGCCGTGCCTTACCACCTCAGAAATCACTTCAATTCATCATCATTTCAGATTGGCAGATCCATTACTCTAATTCCAGCTGCATGTTCTCATTAGGACTTCAATTTAAAGTCCATGCAATCTCACTTCAAGCTCTCTCGGTCACACTCTCATTCACACACCAAGAAACTCCATTTTGTGTCCATTCTCTATCCCATCCGCAACACCACCATTCACTCACTTAGCCATCCAAATTTCTGACCACCCTCTCTCCCATTCAAACAAACCACCCATCCACAAGCTGCTCATCTTTCATGTTGCATCACATTTGGAGAATCAAGACCGAAGGCTACACTTAAAGGATTTCAACATCAGTTTTGCTTCAAGGGTTCCTTCTTCTCAATTCTATGTTCATTCATGTTATGTATTTCTATGTTAAAACGTTCGTAAACATGAAATGTAACTAATCTCCTCTTAGGGATTCGATGTAGCCTAGCAAGAAAACCATGTAGTTAACTCATAATGCTCATTTGATCCTTCTATTTCTTGTTTCATTCTCTGATTTTATTGTGACTTTGTGTGTTGATTTTAATGCTTGATCACCACTTGAATTAACCACAGGTTGTGTAGCCAAAATTAGAAGCACACATCATGCATAATTTTGGCAGATTTGGGAGTGAATGAAGGGGATGTTTGGCAAACATCATGCCGTGTGTCCCCTTTGGTTTTGTGAAAGTTTCATATGTATAAAACATCCTTGGTTGAGAACCAAAGTTGCACATCACAATTTGGTTCTTGACTAGGATGATTTGATCAAATCCACACATCATATGGTTGATCATATCTAAGTGAAACAAACTCAAGAAATAGGTGAATGAATGAGCATAAACTGATTTAACAAACATGGGATTAATTTAGCTATGGTGAAACCGAATCCCTAGTTCCATCTCCATTGGTTTTATTCCATTTTATTACTTGTTGATTCATTACTTGTGTTGTCATCATTCTTGTGAGTTTTTAAGTTACAACAACAAATCTGTCTAAAGTTGCCTAGTTTAGTCATTTAATATGGTTCTTGCAAAACAAGTGATTATATAGGTCCAATTAGTCCCTGTGGATTCGACACCCTTACTTGTGCTATTATACTCAATATGTTTTAGCATTAGGAAGGTTTAAAACATATCATCAACAGAAATCGTTTTGAATGCAAGTATAACATGTGTGGAGATGAACCCCTTAGCTAGCTTTCTATCCATTCAATTCAATCAAATTCGTTTTAAAATCTGTTTTGATTTACAAGTTTATGTTTTGTTTTCAATTTCGTAAAAACCAAATCCCCCTTTGTTTTCAAGTGTCAAATTAGTTAGAGAGTGTGTTAGTTTGTATTTTTAAGTGTTTCGAGTCAAGTTAAAACCTATTTTCGTCAAAATCTTGTTTAGAGTTCAAAACTGCCCAGAAAGTGGTTTTAAGGCAGTTTTGAGTGTTTTGGTGCTGTTTTGAGTCTTTTGGTTTGTTTTGATGTTTTAAAGTTTAGTTTTGCATTCATTGAGTTTATTTTAGTGTTTTAAACTTGTTTTTACGTTTTTGAGTCAATTCCAAGTGATTTTGCAATCCCTCCTAATCCCCGGTCTAGAACGATCCCTACTTACATACATTGCTACAATTGATAAAAAGAGGGTTTAATTTGAGTGCTAGTTAATATCACATCAGCGTGCACTCTCAACCAACACACACAAATCAATGTAATTCACATAGATAAGTAAATTGAATTCACAACTTACGAAACGCAATTAGAAATAATCAAATCATATCACAAGCATAAACATGTATTTCGAATCCCCCCCTAGCCAAGGGGGGTTTAGTTCCTCATACGCACAAAACAAAGAGAATTGAATTTAAACATTGAAATCAAAGGAAAAGAAACACCTAGAAATTCCAGCGACGCGAACTTGAATTGCATGAACTTCCGAGCTTCCTTCTCCTCCTCCTTGGTGCGGCAAAGGACTTTAGGGACAGGCTGGGACTTTAGGTGTATGGATGCATGGTTATGGATGGATGTAGTAGTGTTTAGGGGATGGGGATGGTGCGGCAAGACTTAGAACTAGGGGGAATGGTGTTTGGTGGGTGCGGCAAGAGTGAGGAGAGGGTTGGACGAATTTCTGGAGTGAATTGTGAATTGTGGTGAGTGGTGAATGTGAAGGGGTGCGGCACACATATTTATAGGGCCCTAAAACCCTAGGTGAATCAGATTAGGCCTTCTAGAAAGCCAAATCCATCAGGAAATAGGTTAAACAATCAGATTTTGCAAGGGAAAAGGGGTCCTAGGTGCGGCAGGTTTGTAGGATATGGATAGGCCTTCTAGAATGCCTTGCAAAGCAAGGAACTAGGGCATCTAGAAGCTTGGGTGCGGCACCAATGTAGGGATTAGGGATAGGGCTTCTAGAAAGCCCCAAAACTGATAGGAAATGTAGAAACTCACGGCAAGGAGGGGAATTCTTCTTTGTTGCTGAAACTTGATGCCATTTGGATTTAACTTTCCTACTTCGAGTAGGAAACCTTGTTTGAGTAGGAATCTTCATCTTCAAGGAATCCTCATTCAACTAGGAAACCCATTTTGACTAGGAATCCTAATTCAACTAGGATTCCATCTTCACTTAGGCGCTTTCCTACTTCGACTAGGAAACCTTGTTCAAGTAGGAAACATCATCTTCAAATCTACAATTTCGTCCATCCTCTTGGCTCCAAGCATATGACATCCATTCCAAGCTCAACTTTGCTCCAAAAGGCTCCAAAATGCATCCTTTTGCATACTTTGCCCTTAGAACCTGAAAACACATAAAACTAGCTTAAAAGACTACTTTACTAAGGAAAAACACTATAAATGCACAAGAACAAGCTAAACTAAGGCGCATAAATATGCTCCTATCATGATGCATGGAAACTAACCTTGTTTTAAATTGGGAAAAGTGTCACTTTATGGTAAAACAAGGCATAGTTTTAGGGCATATTGTTTCTGCAAGGGGAATTGAGGTTGATAAATCGAAAATAGATCTTGTACGCTACTTACCCTCTCCGACTTCGGTTAGAGAGGTTCGTTCGTTTCTGGGACATGCAGGATTTTATAGGCGATTCATCAAGGATTTTTCAAGGATTTCCACACCCCTTTGCCGACTTCTCCAAAAGGAGGTGCCCTTCGAGTTCAACGAGGAGTGTGAAAAGGCGTTCAAACACCTTAAAGAGATGCTAACTTCGGCCCCTATCATTCGGCCACCAGATTGGAGCATTCCCTTCGAGCTTATGTGCGATGCATCCGATTATGCTCTAGGCGCTGTTTTGGGACAAAGGAAGGACAAACAGCCACACGTCATATATTATGCCTCTCGGACCTTGAACGATGCTCAATTGAACTACTCCACAACGGAAAAAGAACTCCTTGCCATTGTTTTTGCTTTAGATAAGTTTCGTTCTTATTTACTTGGTACTAAAGTAATAATTTACACTGATCATGCAGCGTTGAAGTACTTGCTCACGAAGAAGGAGGCTAAACCAAGGCTTATTCGATGGATGCTTCTTCTCCAAGAGTTCGATATCAAAATCCGAGACAAGAAAGGCAGTGAGAACGTGGTGGTTGATCACTTGAGCCGTTTGGTGCATGAAGAAGATGTCGTCCCGATTCCAGAGACATTCCCGGATGAGCAATTGATGTCCATAAAGGTTAGTGAGCCTTGGTATGCCGATTTAGTGAACTTTTTAGTGTCAAAACGTTTTCCAAGTGAGTTCACTAGGCACCAACGTGATAAACTTAGGCATGATGCACGGTTTTATGTGTGGGATGATCCGTACTTATGGAAATTTTGCCCCGATCAGATTATACGTCGTTGTGTGCACGATTCTGAATGTCATTCAATTTTGAGTTTTTGTCATACATATGCATGTGGAGGGCACTTTGGCACATAACGCACAGCCCTCAAGGTGTTACAATGTGGTTTCTATTGGCCGAGTATTTTTAAAGATGCTAGAACTTTTTGCTTAACATGTGATAAATGCCAACGAATGGGTGGTATTAGTGCAAGGGACCAAATGCCGCAGGTTTCTTTCCTAAATGTTGAAATTTTTGATGTTTGGGGTATTGATTTTATGGGTCCCTTCCTTTCATCGTATGGTTTCATGTATATTTTGCTTGCGGTTGATTATGTGTCGAAATGGGTGGAAGCCAAGGCCACCTGGACTAATGATTCTAAAGTGGTTGCAGATTTTATTAGAACTAACATTTTTGCAAGGTTCGGAATGCCACGAGTGATCATTAGTGATGGAGGGTCACACTTTTGCAATCGGACCATTGAAGCGTTACTGAGGAAATACACTGTCACCCATAAAGTTTCTACACCATACCATCCTCAAACGAATGGCCAAGCCGAGGTTTCCAACCGAGAGATCAAGCAAATACTTGAGAAGACCGTTGGGCCAACACGGAAGGATTGGAGCTTACGTTCAGATGATGCACTTTGGGCGTATCGTACGGCGTACAAAACCCCCATTGGGATGTCCCCCTTCTGACTTGTCTATGGCAAGGCGTGCCATCTTCCCGTTGAATTGGAGCACAAAGCACTTTGGGCCATCAAGAAGTTTAACATGAACCTCAATGAAGCGGGAAGTCAAAGGAGATTGCAATTGAATGAGCTTGATGAGATACGGCACGAGGCATACGATAATGCAAGAATTTACAAGCAGAAGACCAAAGCTTTCCATGACAACATGATCCGTGGGAAATCATTCTCAATTGGGCAGAAAGTGCTATTGTTCAATTCCCGTTTACGTTTGTTTCCCGGTAAGTTACGTTCTAAGTGGATTGGACCGTTTGTTATTACTAATGTTTTTGTTCATGGTGCAGTCCAAATCCAAAGCTTGAAAACGGGACAAGAATTCAAGGTGAACGGGCATCGTTTGAAGCCCTATTATGACACCTTTGTGGAGCATGCCGTGGATGACATACCCTTGGATGCCGTGGGCCCTAGTAAGGAGTGAATGAGGTCTTCGTCCGGCTGTACGACGTTAAAGCAAGCGCTACTTGGGAGGCAACCCATGCATTCAACAAAGGAGGACATAGAGAGCACTCCAATTCCAGATTTGCGTTCCTAAACTCTTCTCTTTGTTGTTAAATTCGTTTCTGCTATGTTAGGTTGTTTAGATGATGTTTTGTTTGTTTGTTTTTTATTTGTGTGAGTCTATGCTTGAAACATTGAGGACAATGTTTGATTTAAGTGTGGGGGGGTAACCAAAGTGTTTTGATGCAAATTCGTAGGGTTTTGTCACCCATAATTTCAAATGTTGTTTCTTGCTGTTTTTTACCCTTTTTAAGCTGTTTTGGTGTGTTTTAATGTGTTTTGAGTCAAAAATCCGAAAATCCCATAAAAATTTGAAAAATTTGTTTTAAAAACCCAAAAAGAGTCGTTTTTGTGTGTTTGTTTGTGTCTTAGGGTACCTTCCAACACAATGATGAGGATTCGGTTTGTAATTGCATGACGGTTAAAGTGAGTTATAAACATGGATAAAAGTTTGATTTACTCTTTGGTTTATGCTTGGTTGTGGTTATAACTTATGAATTCACATGTAATCATAAAGTAAAAATCCGTTTTTGTAACATGCTTGAAGGAAGTAACTCAAACTAACGCTACAACCTTGTGAGACTTGAGCCTAAACGTTTATTTAGAGAGTTAAAATCTGTGCATCCTTTGTTTTCTAAAGTCGTTGCATGATCTCATTATTCTTTGCTTGGTTGCTACTTAGAAGGCGTTTCATCACTTAGAACCAAACACTAGAACTCATGCCCATTTCATTCCAAACATGTCATTGATTTGAATAACACATATTCAAGATTAAGTTGTGTAGTGTCCACCATAGCCCAAAAGCCGTATATCCCTATTCCAGTATGTTTTGTAGGTGTTAACCCCGTTGAGCCTCGTTTAGCCTATTTTCCTTGTTAACCACATTAGCCTTACCTAGCCTAGATTAGGACCATCCACACCCTTGTTCTTAGAACGTAGTAAAGCATAACGCAAGAAGAATTCCTTTTGATCAATGTGTGCGGGAAACAAGTGTGGGGGAAGGATTAGTGATATGGGGATGTGCCAAAGTCTTGAATGAGGCACGGCAAAGAAGAGAAAAAAAAAATGAGAAAAGAAAGAAAAAAAATTCGTGAAAAATAGAAAGAAAAAAAGAAAAGTGTGAAAAACATGCAAAATAGTTGAAAGGCATGTGAAAAAGAGTTCCAAAGTGTTGTTTGTTGAAGAAAGGGTCCAAAGAGTTGCATTCGGCCCTAATTGATTGTTTGAGTCTTCCCTTCTGTTTTGAAATTGATTTCGGCATGCTAAAGTGAATTCTAAGTTTCGATTTCCATACTTTGCTTACTATTGTTTTAAAGAACGTTTGTTTTCCATATCCATTTTTGTTAGCCAATACCTTAAGCCCCGTTACAACCCTTGACTTTAATCTTGAGTGTTGTGTATTTCAATTTGTGGAGTTTGAAATTGGTTTGAGTATATAGTGTCATTGGTTCTCGCATCTAAGTAGTAGCATTCCATTCATGAGATCATATTTATAAACATGTTATTAACTCCGGAAATTGCTCCCTTTGTCATACATATATGTGAGCATTCGTTTTTATTTTTAAATCAATCTTCTCACATATAAATAGTGTAGGGTGTGTAGTTAGAAAATCTGAATGAAAATAGAGTGCATATCTAGTAAGGAATTGAGGGATTCTCTAAGGCATGTTACTACATTCAAAACATCGTTTTAATTGGTTATTTGTGAACTAATGAGTAGTGACTATGATTAAGTATGTGCTTAAGCGTAAAGATGGCTAAAATCTGTGGGAATGATGATTTTTAACATGTCATGTGCATTGGAAATCCCTGAGGCGATTGTTGGAAGGTTTAGGTTGTGTTTTACTCGTTTTGCGTCGTTTGTTTACTTTGTTTCGTTTTGTTTTGCTCGAGGACTAGCAAAAGCTAAGTGTGGGGGAGTTTGATAGGAGCATATTTATGCGCCTTAGTTTAGCTTGTTCTTGTACATTTGTTTTGCTCGAGGACTAGCAAAATCATTCCTTGCTCTTTGCCGCACCCTTCCACCACCATATGCCATATTTTCTGCCCAAAAACAACCCTAGCCGCACCACCCATCAACCCTAAACACCATCACACATCCTCCATCCATTCTACACCATCCATAACCCCAAAGAACCTGTCCAAAGTCCTTGCCGCACCAAGGAGGGGGAGAAGGAAGCTCGGAAGATTCATGCAATTCAAGTTCGCGTCGCTGGAATTTCTAGGTGTTTCTTTTCCTTTGATTTCAATGTTTAAATTCAATTCTCTTTGTTTTGTGCGTATGAGGAACTAAACCCCCCCTTGACTAGGGGGGGATTCGAAATACATGTTTATGCTTGCGTTATGATTTGATTACTTCTAATTGCGTTTCATAAGTTGTGAATTCAATTTACTTATCTATGTGAATTACATTGATTTGTGTGTGTTGGTTGAGAGTGCACGCTTAATTATCATGCATAAATTGAATGCTAGGATATAAGGAAATTTCACCTAATCGTTATGGACTTATATTCACAAGTAGTAAAGGTTGATGATCTCAATCGCGTTAAGTAAATTCTTGGCATAAGTTTCATGCAATCATAGTAACAAGTGCTTCGTCAATGCTTATGGTTTTCATAGAACTTAATGATTCTTGCTTGTATCTCTATTATGCAATCATGTAGGGGACTTGTGGGGAATGTTTTGGGTTGTCGTATGCAATCATCCAATTCAATAACGTTAGGAAAATCTGAAGGTTAATTTAAGCGGACCTAATTAACTTGGGGCGTTGAGAATTCATGGTTTATTGAAAAGCAATTGGAAATCGTTTTGAATGCAAGTATAACATGTGTGGAGATGAACCCCTTAGCTAGCCTTCCATCCATTCATTTAAACCAAATTCGTTTTCAAAACTGTTTTGTTTTACAAAGTTTATGTCTTGTTTTAAATTCGTCCAAACCAATTCCCCCTTTGTTTTAAAGTGTCAAATTAGTTAGTAAGTGTTTTACTTTGTGTTTTTAAGTGTTTTGATTCAAGTTAAAACCCAAATTCGTCCAATTTGGTGCTTAGTGTCCAAAACTGCCCAGATTGTGTTTTGAAGGCAGTTTTGAGTGTTTTGGTGCTGTTTTGAGTCTATTGGTTTGTTTTGGTGTTTTATAGTTTAGTTTTGCATTCTTTGAGTCTAGTTTAGTATTTTAAACTAGTTTTTACGTATTTGAGTCAATTCCAAGTGATTTTGCAATCCCTCCTAATCCCCGGTCTAGAACAAATCCCTACTTACATACATTGCTACAATTGATAAAAAGAGGGTTTAATTTGAGTGCTAGTTAATTTTCACATCAAATTTTGGCGCCGTTGCCGGGGATCAGCAACTTTGCTAATCCCTTGGATTGTTATTTTCGTTTTTTCTTATTAGATCAGATTCTTATGTTGTTTTGTTTCTTGTTTTAGGTACTTGTTTATGACTCGGAGTTCTAATCCGGTTCACGAACATATTTTAGACTTTGACGACGATTTTGAGCGTGAGTTGAAACGAAAGAGGAAGAACCCGGAACCTAGTGAATCAAGTGCAAGTTCCGAGTTCGTTTCTCAATTTGAAGAGGAAGTGGAAGACATGGCAGCGGACAACCGAACGATCAAGGAGCTTTCCGCTTCAGGATTGGATAATGCCGCACCTCTATGTATCCAATACCCTAGGGCGGCTCCGGACAAAACTGCCGAGTTCGAATTGAAGTCAAGCTTGTTACATCACATTCCGAAGTACCATGGGCTGTCCATGGAAGATCCGAACAAGCACTTGAAGGAGTTTGAAGTCGTTTGCTCAAGCATGACTCCGGTGAACGTGGATGAGAGCATCTTCAAGATGAAGGCCTTTCCCTTTTCTCTCCTAGAGAAGGCGAAAGATTGGTTGTACGAATTGGGTCCCGGAACTGTCACGTCATGGGAGAGCATGAAACGAGCTTTCTTGGAGAAGTTTTTCCCAACTTCTCGAGTCATCCTCCTACGTAAAAGGATAAGTGGCATTCAACAAGATGAAGGTGAATCCTTTCCTACTTATTATGAACGTTTTAAATCTCTTGTTGCTTCATGTCCACAGCATCAAATGAAGGAGGAACTACTTCTACAATACTTCTACGAGGGACTTCTACCAATTGAACGTCAAATGCTAGATGCCTCGGCGGGAGGAGCATTGGTGGATAAGACCCCTACAACTGCAAAGATGTTGATTGCTAATCGAGCATTGAACGCTCAACAATACGAAGGTGTTGGACAAAGGAGCATGCCACGGCAACAACAAGTCAATGAGGTAAGTGCCATAACTGAACTTCAAAATCAAATGGCTAACCTTACTACGCTGCTTTCTCAGGTGGTGGAAGGTCCAAAAGTCAAAACCGTAGCTTCTTGTGGCGTATGCTCCACGCAAGGACACCCTACGGACAAGTGCCCACAATTAATCGAGAATGGAGGATGGGAAACACTCAATGCCGTGGGATATGGCAACCAATATCAATCACGTGGTGATCCGTTTTCCAATACTTACAATCCCGGTTGGCGTGATTATCCGAATTTCAAATGGCGAGACCCCCAACAAGGCCAACAACAAGGCGGATTTAGGCAACAACCCTCGGGGTTCTATCAAAAGCCGTTGGCACCACCACAAGTCCAAGCACAACCTGCCCAAAGCAATGTAGGTAATTCAAGTGATAATGATAAGATTTTTCAATTACTTACTACTTTGACGCAGGAAGTCCAAACTCAAAACAAAGAGAGGTAAATCCAAGACAAGAGGGTGGACAACTTGGAGAAGCAAGTGGGACAAATTGCCGAGTTCATGGGGCAATTTCGTGAGCAAGGAAGGTTGCCTAGCTCAACGGTGGTCAATCCGAAAGGTGGATTTGGATCTGCAAAAGCTATGCATTTGCGAAGTGGAAAGCAAGTCGGATCTGACCTCAACCCATCCAAGCCACGTTCCAACGAGGAGGAAGAGTTGAGAATTGAAGAGGAGGAACAAAGGCCACTCACGGCCAAGGTGGAACCAAATGTGCCGCAAGTTCCAAGTGATCCCAATTCGTCCAATTCATCCAATAAAGGTAAAAACGTGTCAAGTTCAGTTTCTACTAATGATTTCCCTGCAAATGTCCCTTTTCCTAGTAGGTTTAAGCAAACAAAGAAAGAAGAAGCGGAAAAAGACATTTTGGTGACGTTTCGGAAAGTTCAAGTCAATATCCCCCTTTTGGATGCAATCAAGCAAGTCCCGAGGTACGCCAAGTTCTTGAAGGAACTTTGCACCAATAGGAGGAGGATTTCGACCAAGGAGGTGGTCAAAGTAAGTGAAAACGTCTCAGCCATCTTACAACGCAAGCTGCCCCGAAAATGCAAAGATTCGGGTAGTTTTACAATTCCGTGTGTTATTGGTAATTCTAGTTTGAATCTGCCATGTTAGACCTAGGTGCATCTATAAATGTCATGCCATATTCAATTTATGCATCTATGAACCTAGGAGCGTTGAAAAACGATGGTGTAATCATACAATTAGCCGATAGATCTAACGCCTATCCAAAGGGAGTTTTGGAAGATGTGTTAGTGCAGGTTAATCATTTGATCTTCCCGGCGGACTTCTACGTACTGGAGATGGATGAATCGGACCATGCCCCCTCATTACCCATCCTCCTTGGAAGGCCATTCATGAAGACTGCTAGGACGAAGATTGACGTCTATAATGGCACTCTAATGATGGAATTTGATGGGGAAGTTATTAATTTCAATCTCTCTGATTCTATGAAGTTTCCTAATGAAACCCATTCATGTTTTGCTATTGATGTAATTGATGCTTTGTCGCAGGACCATTTGGACAATTTGAAGGATGATGCACTTGATTTGGCCATTGCACAAGGAAAGACGTTGAAGGACATGGAATCAAACCCCAAGGAAGCCCACGGCATGCAATTGGAGTCCATTGCCGTGCTCCCTAGTGAAGAAGTCTTTGAGATGGTGGCTGCCCTTGAGTCATTGCAATCACAATCGGGTAAGTATTCGGACCCTATTTTAAGTTCAGTTTCGGCTAATAAAATGCTTCCCTCAGTTGTACAGCCACCTACACTTGAACTTAAGCCGTTACCTAGTCATTTGAAGTACGTTTTCTTGGGCGAGAATGACACGTTGCCCGTCATTATTTCATCCTCACTCACGGCACAAGAAGAAAGCAAATTGGTGCGAGTGCTTAAGGAGTACAAAACGGCAATTGGATGGACATTGGCCGACATCAAGGGAATTAGCCCTACTACATGCATGCATCGCATACTTCTAGAGGAGGGGTCCAAAACATCCCGAGAGGCTCAATGCCGTCTCAACCCTCCGATGATGGAAGTTGTGAAGAAGGAGGTAATGAAGCTGTTGGATTGTGGCGTAATCTATCCAATCTCGGATAGCAAGTGGGTCTCACCCGTTCAATGCGTTCCGAAGAAATCTGGAGTGATTGTGGTTGCAAATGCCGAGAATGAACTTGTTCCTCAACGCATTCAAACCGGTTGGAGGGTGTGCATCGATTATAGGAAGCTAAACGCCGCAAGAAGGAAGGATCACTTCCCATTGCCGTTCATCGACCAAATGCTTGAGAGATTAGCCGGGTATGCTTTCTATTGTTTTCTTGATGGTTATTCTGGTTATAATCAAATTGTCATAACACCCGAAGATCAAGAAAAAACCACTTTTACATGCCCCTTCGGTACTTTTGCATATCGTCGCATGCCTTTTGGTTTATGTAATGCACCGGCTACATTTCAAAGATGTATGATGAGCATATTTTCTGATTATGTAGAGAAAATCATTGAAGTGTTCATGGATGATTTTAGTGTATTTGGTGATTCTTTTGACGGTTGCTTGCATAATCTTAGTTTAATCTTAAAACGTTGCGTTGAAACTAACCTTGTTCTTAATTGGGAAAAATGCCATTTCATGGTTAAACAAGGCATAGTTTTAGGTCATATAGTCTCTGAAAACGGTATTGAGGTTGATAAGTCGAAAATAGATCTTGTACGTCACTTACCCTCTCCAACTTTGGTTAGAGAGGTTCGTTCTTTTCTTGGCCATGCAGGATTCTATCGTAGGTTTATCAAGGATTTCTCGAAGGTTGCACAACCTCTTTGCCGTCTCCTACAAAAGGACGTGGCGTTTGAATTCACCAAGGAGTGCACGGCATCATTCAACCAACTCAAGGAGTTGTTGACCACGGCACCCATCATTGTGCCACCGGATTGGAGCCTACCTTTCGAGCTTATATGCGATGCATCCGATTACGTGTTAGGGGCTGTTTTGGGACAAAGGAAGGACAAGAAGCCGCATGTCATCTACTACGCCTCACGGACGTTGAACGATGCACAATTGAACTACTCCACTACGGAAAAAGAACTCCTTGCCGTTGTCTTTGCTTTAGATAAATTTCGATCATATCTAATTGGTACTAAAGTAATTGTTTTCACTGATCATGCAGCTCTGAAGTACTTGCTCACTAAAAAGGAGGCCAAGCCACGGCTAATTCGATGGATGTTGCTACTTCAAGAGTTCGACATAGAGATTCGGGACAAGAAGGGAAGTGAAAACGTGGTGGCTGACCACCTAAGCCAAATGGTGCATAATGAGGAGTCTTTGCCGATTTTGGAGACATTCCCCGATGAACAATTGCTGTCCATTAAGGTTAGTGCACCTTGGTATGCCGACATTGTTAATTTTTTGGTGTCAAAACTGATAGGAGCATATTTATGCGCCTTAGTTAGCTAGTTCTTATGCATTTTCGTTATGTTTTCTTTGTTAAAGTAGTCTTTTAAGCTACTTTCATGTGTTTTCAGGTTTAAAGGACATATTACATGAAATGATGCAATTTGGAGCTTTTGGAGCAAAAAGTGAGCTTGGATTGAAAAGGACATGCTTGGAACACAAGGTTGGGATGAAATTGAAGAGTTGAAGATTTGAGGTTTCCTACTTGAAGTAGGAAAGCTAAGCCTAAAAGTTTCCATTTTGTGTTGATCTTTCCTAAACCGGAATGGCCTTGCGTTTGAGCAACATTAGAAGGTTCCGAAGCGTTGGAAGACACAAAGAAAGGTGTTAGAATATTTTCTCATCCTTGCCGTGGGTTAGGGCTTAATTTCTCTTGGTTTTGGGCTTTTTAGAAGCCCTATCCACATTCCCACTAACCAGCCGCACCTTTCCCCTTCTAGAACACATATTTCCTTGCCTTGCAAGGCTTTCTAGAAGCCCTAACCCTATCCCACTTAATTGCCGCACCCTAGGCCCTTTTCTCACCAAATTTCTGATTGTTTAACCTATTTTTCTGGTGGATTTGGGTTTCTAGAAACCCTAATCTGATTTGCTAGGGTTTTTAAGTGCCTATATATATATTTCTACACCTAGCCGCACACATCACCTCTCCACAATTCAGAAATTCATCCAACCCTATATTCCCATTCCTTGCCGCAGCCACCATCATCCTTATACCCTTAGCCGCCACTCCTCCATCCATTCCAGCCATTTCCCACACCTTGCCGCAACCCTTCTCCACAACCATACACCATTCTACACCTCCATACACCTTGCCGCACCACCATACTATCCTAACTCCCTTCCAAACCCAAAATCACATCCAAAAATCCCCTAAACCCTCTCTGCCGCAGCAAGGAGAAGAAGAAAGAGGAGCTTGACGTGCAGAATTCAAAGTGGAATTGTTGGGCGTTTTAGGTGTAATCTTTCTTATGTCTTCGATGTTTCAATTCAATAAACTTTGTGTTGTGAGTATGAGGAACTAAACCCCCTTAGTTGGGGGGTAATTCGAAACCATGTACATGCTTGCAATATGATTTGATTACATTCAGTTGTTATTTCATGAGTTGTGGATTCAATTCGTTCATCTATTTGATTGATAACTTATTTGTGTATGTTGATTGAGAGTGCACGCTTAGTTTTCATGCATGAATATGATGCTAGATTATGAGGGAGTTTCACCTAATAGTTACAATCTTATAATCACAAGTAGTGAAGATCGCTTGAAAACGATCGTGTTGAATGAATTCTTGGCATAAGTTTCATGCAATTCATAGTAACAAATGCTTCGTCAATGCTTATGTTTTTCATAGAACGTAATGATTCTTGCTTGTATCTCTATTATGCAATTCATGTAGGGAACTTGTAGGGAATGTTTTGGGTTGTCGTATGCAATCATCCAACTTAATAAGTTGTGGAAAAACTGAGGGTTAACTAATGCAATTCACGGTTAATTTGGGGCGTTGAGTATTCATAATTCAATGGAAGAACAACTGATAATCGTTTGGTTTGCAAGTGTGACATGTGTGGAGAAGAACCTCCTAACTAGCCTTTTATCCATCCTTTTATTCAAAAACGTTCTACAATCTGTTTAGTTTAAAGTTTCTGTTTTGTTTTCAATTTTCGTCCAAAACAAATCCCCCTTTATTTTGAAGTCTTAGATTAGTTAGAAAGTGTTTTGATTTGTGTTTCTAAGTGTTTTGATTCAAGTTTTCACTCAAATTCGTCCAAGTTCTTGTTAGGTTCTCAAAACTGCCCAGAAAGTGGTTTTTAGGCAGTTTTGAGTCATTAGGTTGCTGTTTTGAGTTTTAGGTTTGTTTAAGTGTTTTAACCTTTAGTTTTGCATTCTTTGAGTCTAGTTTAGTGGTTTAAACTTTTTTTTGAGTTTTTAAGTCAATTTCCAAGTGTTTAGCAATCCCTCCTAATCCCCGGTCTAGAACGATCCCTACTTACATCTCTACTACAATTTGACAAAAGAGGGTTTAATTTGTGTGCTTATCTATTTCGCATCAAAAACGTATTCCAAGTGAGTTCTCTAGGCACCAACGTGGATAAACTTAGGCATGATGCACGGTTTTATGTGTGGGATGATCCGTACTTATGGAAATTTTGGCCCGATCAGATTATACGTCGTTGTGTGCACGATTCTGAATGTCATTCAATTTTGAGTTTTTGTCACACATATGCATGTGGAGGGCACTTTGGCACACAACGCACAGCCCTCAAAGTGTTACAATGTGGATTCTATTGGCCTAGTATTTTAAAGATGCTAAAACTTTCTGCTTAACATGTGATAAATGCCAACGAATGGGTGGAATTAGTGCAAGGGACCAAATGCCGCAGGTTTCTATCCTAAATGTTGAAATTTTTGATGTTTGGGGTATTGATTTTATGGGTCCCTTCCCTTCCTCGTATGGTTTCATGTATATTTTGCTTGCGGTTGATTATGTGTCGAAATGGGTGGAAGCCAAGGCCACCCGGACTAATGATTCTAAAGTGGTTGCAGATTTTATTAGAACTAACATTTTTGCAAGGTTCGGAATGCCACGGGTGATCATTAGTGATGGAGGGTCACACTTTTGCAATCGGACCATTGAAGCGTTATTGAGGAAATACAGTGTCACCCATAAGGTTTCTACACCTTACCATCCTCAAACGAATGGCCAAGCCGAGGTTTCCAACCGAGAGATCAAGCAAATACTTGAGAAGACCGTTGGGCCAACACGGAAGGATTGGAGCTTACGGTTAGATGATGCACTTTGGGCGTATCGTACGGCGTACAAAACCCCCATTGGGATGTCCCCCTTCCGACTTGTCTATAGCAAGGCGTGCCATCTTCCCGTTGAATTGGAGCACAAAGCACTTTGGGTCATCAAGAAGTGTAACATCAACCTCGATGAAGCGGGAAGTCAAAGGAGATTGCAATTGAATGAGCTTGATGAGATACGGCACGAGGCATACGATAATGCAAGCATTTACAAGCAAAAGACCAAAGCTTTGCATGACAACATGATCCGTGGGAAATCATTCTCAATTGGGCAGAAAGTGCTATTGTTCAATTCCCGTTTACGTTTGTTTCCCGGTAAGTTACGTTCTAAATGGATTGGACCGTTTGTTATTACTAATGTTTTTGTTCATGGTGCAGTCCAAATCCAAAGCTTGAAAACAGGACAAGAATTCAAGGTGAACGGGCATCGTCTGAAGCCCTATTATGACACCTTTGTGGAGCATGCCGTGGATGACATACCCTTGGATGCCGTGGGCCCTAGTAAGGAGTGAATGAGGTCTTCGTCCGGCTGTACGACGTTAAAGCAAGCGTTACTTGGGAGGCAACCCATGCATTCAACAAAGGAGGACATAGTGCGCACTCCAATTCCAGATTTGCGTTCCTAAACTCTTCTCTTTGTTGTTAAATTCGTTTCTGCTATGTTAGGTTGGTTAGATGTTGTTTTGTTTGTTTGTTTGTTATTTGTGTGGGTCTATGCTTGAAACATTGAGGACAATGTTTGATTTAAGTGTGGGGGGGTAACCAAAGTGTTTTGATGCAAATTCGTAGGGTGTTGTCACCCATAATTTCAAATGTTGTTTCTTGCTGTTTTTAAGCCTTTTTAAGCTGTTTTGGTGTGTTTTAATGTGTTTTGAGTCAAAAATCCGAAAATCCCATAAAAATTTGAAAAATTTGTTTTAAAAACCCAAAAAGAGTCGTTTTTGTGTGTTTGTTTGTGTCTTAGGGTACCTTCCAACACAATGATGAGAATTCGGGTTGTAATTGCATGACGGTTAAAGAGAGTTATAAACATGGATAAAAGTCCGATTTACTCTTTGGTTTATGCTTGGTTGTGGTTATAACTTATGAATTCACATGTAATCATAAAGTAAAAATCCGTTTTTGTAACATGCTTGAAGGAAGTAACTCAAACTAACGCTACAACCTTGTGAGACTTGAGCCTAAACGTTTCTTTGGAGAGTTAAAATCTGTGCATTCTTTGTTTTCTAAAGTCGTTGCATGATCTCATTATTCTTTGCTTGGTTGCTACTTAGAAGGCGTTTCATCACTTAGAACCAAACACTAGAACTCATGCCCATTTCATTCAAAACATGTCATTGATTTGCATAACACATATTCAAGATTAAGTTGTGTAGTGTCCACCATAGCCCAAAACCGTATATCCCTATTCCATTATGTTTTGTAGGTGTTAACCCCGTTGAGCCTCGTTTAGCCTATTTTCCTTGTTAACCACATTAGCCTTACCTAGCCTAGATTAGGACCATCCACACCCTTGTTCTTAAAACGTAGTAAAGCATAACGCAAGATGAATTCCTTTTGATCAATGTGTGCGGGAAACAAGTGTGGGGGAAGGCTTAGTGATACAGGGATGTGCCAAAGTCTTGAATGAGGCACGGCAAAGAAGAGAAAAAAATGAGAAAAGAAAGAAAAAAAGAAAAGTTGTGAAAAACATGCAAAATAGTTGAAATGCATGTGAAAAGGAGTTCAAAAGTGTTGTTTGTTGAAAAAAAGGGTCCAAAGAGTTGCATTCGGCCCTAATTGATTGTTTAAGTCTTCCCTTCTGTTTTGAAATTGATTTCGGCATGCTAAAGTGAATTCTAAGTTTCGATTTCCATACTTTGCTTACTATTGTTTTAAAGAACGTTTGTTTTCCATATCCGTTTTTGTTAGCCAGTACCTTAAGCCCCGTTACAACCCTTGACTTTAAATCTTGAGTGTTGTGTATTTCGATTTGTGGAGTTTGAAATTGGTTTGAGCGTATGGTGTCATTGGCTCTCGCATCTAAGTAGTAGCATTCCGTTCATGAGATCATATTTATAAACATGTTATTAACTCCGGAAATTGCTTCCTTTGTCAAAACATATATGTGAGCATTCGTTTTTATTTTTACATCAATCTTCTCACACATAACTAGTGTAGGGTGTGTAGTTAGAAAATCTGAGTGAAAATAGAGTGCATATCTAGTAAGGAATTGAGGGATTCTCTAAGGCATGCTACTACATTCAAAACATTGTTTTAATTGGTTAAATGTGAACTAGTAAGTAGTGACTATGATTAAGTATGTGCTTAAGTGTAAAGATGTCTAAAATCTGTGGGAATGATGATTTTTAACGTGTCATGTGCATTGGAAATCCCTGAGGCGATTGTTGGAAGGTTTAGGTTGTGTTTTACTCGTTTTGTTTCGTTTATTTACTTTGTTTCGTTTTGTTTTGCTCGAGGACTAGCAAAAGCTAAGTGTGGGGGAATTTGATAGGAGCATATTTATTCGCCTTAGTTTAGCTTGTTCTTGTGCATTTATAGTGTTTTTCCTTAGTAAAGTAGTCTTTTAAGCTAGTTTTATGTGTTTTCAGGTTCTAAGGGCAAAGAATGCAAAAGGATGCATTTTGGAGCCTTTTGGAGCAATTTAGAGCTTGGAAGGGACATCATATGCTTGGAGCCAAGAGGATGGACTAAATTGAAGATTTGAAGACGATGTTTCCTACTTGAAAAAGGTTTCCTAGTCGAAGTAGGAAAGCGCCTAATTAAAAGATGAAATCCTAGTCAACAAAGGATTCCTAATTGAAGAAGGATTCCTAATCTATGAGGGATTCCTAGTTGAAGATGGATTCCTAGAAGAATGAAGATTCCTACTCAAACAAGGTTTCCTACTCAAAGTAGGAAAGTTAAATCCAAATGGCATCAAGTTGCAGCTACCAAAGAAGATTTCCAAGTCCAAGAAGGAAAGGTTTCCAAGATGAAGTAGGAGAAGAATTCCAAGTCAAGAGAGGATTGGGACATGTTTTCCTAATGCTAGAAGGACTCCTAAGTGTTGTAGGACACAAATGAGAAGTTTCTAGAAAGTTTACATCCTTGCCGTGGGTTTCATGCCATTCCTATCAGTTTTGGGGCTTTCTAGAAGCCCTATCCTTAATCCATACATTGGTGCCGCACCCTAGCTTCTAGATACCCTAATTCCTTGCCTTGCAAGGCATTCTAGAAACCTTATCACCTTATCCCCTTGCTGCCGCACCCTTATCCCTTTTCCTTTGCAAAATCTGATTGTTTAGACCTATTTCCTTGTGGATTTGGGTTATCCAAGTCCATATCTGATTACCCTAGGGTTTTAAGTGCCTATATATACTCATATTAACCCCTAAATCAGATCACCACTCACCACAATTCACTCCAGAAATTCGTCCAACCTTCTCCTCACTCTTGCCGCACCCAGCAAACACCATTCCCCCTAGTTCTAAGTCTTGCCGCACCATCCCCATCCCCTAAACACTACTACATCCATCCATAACCATGCATCCATACACCTAAAGTCCCAACCTGTCCCTAAAGTCCTTTGCCGCACCAAGGAGGAGGAGAAGGAAGCTCGGAAGTTCATGCAATTCAAGTTCGCGTCGCTGGAATTTCTAGGTGTTTCTTTTCCTTTGATTTCAATGTTTAAATTCAATTCTCTTTGTTTTGTGCGTATGAGGAACTAAACCCCCCTTGGCTAGGGGGGGATTCGAAATACATGTTTATGCTTGTGTTATGATTTGATTACTTCTAATTGCGTTTCATAAGTTGTGAATTCAATTTACTTATCTATGAGAATTACATTGATTTGTGTGTGTTGGTTGAGAGTGCACGCTTAATTATCATGCATAAATTGAATGCTAGGATATAAGGAAATTTCACCTAATCGTTATGGAATTATATTCACAAGTAGTAAAGGTTGATGATCTCAATCGCGTTAAGTAAATTCTTGGCATAAGTTTCATGCAGTCATAGTAACAAGTGCTTCGTCAATGCTTATGGTTTTCATAGAACTTAATGATTCTTGCTTGTATCTCTATTATGCAATCATGTAGGGGACTTGTGGGGAATGTTTTGGGTTGTCGTATGCAATCATCCAATTCAATAACGTTAGGAAAATCTGAAGGTTAATTTAAGCGAACCTAATTAACTTGGGGCATTGAGAATTCATGGTTTATTGAAAAGCAATTGGAAATCGTTTTGTATGCAAGTATAACATGTGTGGAGATAAACCCCTTAGCTAGCCTTCCATTCACCCATTTAAATCAAATTCGTTTTTACAATCTGTTCTAATTTACAAAGTTTGTTTTGTTTTTAAATTCGTCCAAAACCAATCCCCCTTTGTTTTAAAGTGTCAAATTAGTTAGTAAGTGTTTTACTTTGTGTTTTTAAGTGTTTTGATTCAAGTTAAAACCCAAATTCGTCCAATTTGGTGCTTAGTGTCCAAAACTGCCCAGATTGTGTTTTTAAGGCAGTTTTGAGTGTTTTGGTGCTGTTTTGAGTCTTTTGGTTTGTTTTGGTGTTTTAAAGTTTAGTTTTGCATTCTTTGAGTCTATTTTAGTGTTTAAAACTTGTTTTTACGTTTTTGAGTCATGTCCAAGTGATTTTGCAATCCCTCCTAATCCCCGGTCTAGAACGATCCCTACTTACATACATTGCTACAATGGATAAAAAGAGGGTTTAATTTGAGTGCTTATATATACCATATCAATACACTCAATTATCACACTCAATTGCTGCATACCTCTAGTTCCCTTCACCCATCAGATTTCACAACCATTCCATGCACCAATTGATGCTTCATCATCCACATTTGGGATCCAATGCCTTGTGCAACACATGTTGCTGCACCTTTAACTAATTTCTGAAACATTTCACCTCCCCTTTTCATTTCCATGCAATGAACACAATCATTCATGCTCCCTAGCTGAAATACCACTCCATTTTACCCTCCATACTTTGCATCAATGCTCCATTTTCATCCTTGGACCATTGCACACCACAAATTCACCCTCCTTGCTGTGCATTTCCCCACTGCCTAATCTGATTCTCTAGGGTTTTTGGGGCCTATATATACATGTTTACAACCCTTGGCAAAGGGTTGAACCTCCCATATTCATCATTCATGCAGAAAATTCGTCCATACTCACCCTAGGCAGCAAAACACCCCAAAAACACCATTCTAGTGCCCAGAAAACATAACAGCCACTCCACCTTATTCCACCATCTTTGCCGAGTTCTCTACCACCTTCCAACCATCAAACACTCCTCCACACTCACCCTAAACCTTTCCATACCATTCCCCATCCATTCTACACCATAAAACTACCCAAAACCTGTCCATAACCCAATATGCCGCAAGCAAGGGAAAGGAGGAATCTTGGATGCACTTGCTGCCAAGTTGGAGCATTCTAGGTGTTTTCTTTCTTTGGATTTTAATGTCTAATTCATGTAATCTTCGTTTTGCTTTAAGTATGATTGGCTAATTTCGTTTTTGGCTAAGGGTGTATTCAAAACCATGATTATATATGCGAAATGAGTTGATTACTTCCAGTTATTGTTACATAAGTCGTGAATACAATTTGCTTAACCATTTGATTTAGAACTTATTCTTGTATGTTGATTGAGAGTGCACGCTTAATTTGCATGCTTGAATTTGATGCTAGGATATAAATTTGTTTCACCTAATCGTTATGAATTTATATTCGTAAGTAGTGAAGGTCGCTAGTCACGATCGTGTTAAGTAGATTCCTGGAAAGAGTATCATGCTTTTCATAGTTACGAATGCCTTGTCGATGCTTATGATTTCCAAAGAACGTAATGATTCTAACTTGTGTCTTTATCATGCTGTTCATATAAAGAACTTGTTAGGAATAATTTGTTTACGATGCATTGATAGGAGCATATTTATGCGCCTTAGTTAGCTAGTTCTTATGCATCTTTGTTATGTTTTCTTCGTTAAAGTAGTCTTTTAAGCTACTTTCTTGTGTTTTCAGGTTTAGCGGACGTATTACATGAAATGATGCAATTTGGAGCTTTTGGAGCAGAAAGTGAGCTTGAAGTGAAAAGGACATGCTTGGAACGCAAGGTTGGGATGAAATTGAAGAGTTGAAGATTTGAGGTTTCCTACTTGAAGTAGGAAAGCTAAGCCTAAAAGTTTCCATTTTGGGTTGATCTTTCCTAAATCGGAATTGGCAACCAAAGTTTCTAAAGTTGGAAGTTTCTATTCTTGGAGGTTTCCATTTTCGTGAGTTTCTATTCTCGGTTTTGGGCTTTTGGATGACCCATCCTTAACTCTTGGACCTATGCCGTACCTAAACCCTAACCCTAGCCCATTGTTTCAGCCGCACCTAGGCCTTGTTCACATGCAAAAATCTGATTGGAAATCCCTAAGCCTATGCCGCACCTTTCCATCCAAAAAGCCCTATTTTACAAACCTTAACCCTAGCCCATTGTTCTAATCTGAATTGCTAGGGTTTTTAAGTGCCTATATATATATTTCTACACCCTAGCCGCACAGAGACCCCATTCTACAAATCAGAAATCGCAAAAAATCCCTTCCCCCACCTTGCCGCAGCCACCATTCATTCCAGCCACATCCATACACCTTGCCGCAACTCTCCTTCATTCCAGCCACCATTATACACCTCCATACACCACCCACACACCTTGCCGCACCCCCATACCATCCTAATTCCCTTCCTACATCAGAAAACCATCCAAACAGCCTCTAAACCAACTCTGCCGCAACAAGGAGAAGAAGAAAGAGGAGCTTTCTGTGCAGATTTCAAAGTGGACTTCTTTGGCATTTTAGGTGTAATCTTTCTTATGTCTTTGATGTTTCAATTCAATAAACTTTGTGTTGTGAGTATGAGGAACTAAACCCCCTTAGTTGGGGGGTGATTCGAAACCATGTACATGCTTGCAATTTGATTCGATTACATTCAGTTGTTATTTCATGAGTTATGGATTCAATTCGTTCATCTATTTGATTGATAACTTATTTGTGTATGTTGATTGAGAGTGCACGCTTAACTTTCATGCATGAATATGATGCTAGATTATGAGGGAGTTTCACCTAATAGTTACAATCTTATAATCACAAGTAGTGAAGATCGCTTGAAAACGATCGCGTTGAATGAATTCTTAGCATAAGTTTCATGCAAT
Organism: Malus domestica; assembly: GCF_042453785.1. Taxonomy (NCBI): domain Eukaryota; kingdom Viridiplantae; phylum Streptophyta; class Magnoliopsida; order Rosales; family Rosaceae; genus Malus; species Malus domestica. The sequence goes on along the minus strand of NC_091665.1, from coordinate 14,131,477 downwards.
TCATAGTAACAAATGCTTCGTCAATGCTTATGTTTTTCATAAAACGTAATGATTCTTGCTTGTATCTCTATTATGCAATTCATGTAGGGAACTTGTAGGGAATGTTTTGAGTTGTCGTATGCAATCATCCAACTTGATAAATTCTGGAAAAACTGAGGGTTAATTAGTGCAATTCACGGTTAACTTGGGGCGTTGAGTATTCATAGTTTATCGGAAGAACAACTGAAAATCGTTTTGTTTGCAAGTGTGACATGTGTGGAGAAGAACCTCCTAACTAGCCTTTTATCCATCCTTTTCACCAAAATCGTTTTTACAATCTGTGTTAATTAAAGTTTCTGTTTTGTTTTCAATTTCTGTCCAAAACTATTCCCCCTTTATTTTGAAGTCTTAGATTAGTTAGAAAGTGTTTTGATTTGTGTTTCTAGGTGTTTTGATTCAAGTTTTCAACCAATTTCGTCCAGATTAGTGTAAGTGCTCAAAACTGCCCAGAAAGTGGTTTTTAGGCAGTTTTGAGCCTTCTAGTTGCTGTTTTAAGTTTTAGGTTTGTTTAAGTGTTTTAACTTTTAGTTTTGCATTCTTTGAGTCTAGTTTAGTGTTTTTAACTTTGTTTTTGAGTGTTTAAGTCAGTTTCCAAGCGTTTAGCAATCCCTCCTAATCCCCGGTCTAGAACGATCCCTACTTACATCTTTACTACAATTTGACAAAAAGAGGGTTTAATTTGTGTGCTTAATATAAATTAACCTAATCGTTATGAATTTATATTCGTAAGTAGTGAAGGTCGCTAGTCACGATCGTGTTAAGTAGATTCCTGGAAAGAGTATCATGCTTTTCATAGTTACGAATGCCTTGTCGATGCTTATGATTTCCAAAGAACGTAATGATTCTAACTTGTGTCTTTATCATGCTGTTCATATAAAGAACTTGTTAGGAATAATTTGTTTACGATGCATATTCATCTAATTCAATGATCCTAGGGAAATCTGAAGGTTAATTTAAGCGGACCTAATTAACTTGGAGTGTTGAGGTTCATAACTTATTGAATTGATAGCTGGAAATTGATTTACGTTGCATATATTTCATGTGTGGAGAAGAACCCCTTAGCCATTCCATCATCCATTGATTCTTCATAACTATGAATTGCATGAAACTTATGCCAAGAATTGGCGAAGCACTCGTTACTATGAATTGCATGAAACTTATGCCAAGAATTTACTTAACACGATTGTGATCAACAACCTTTACTACTTGTGAATATAAGTTCATAACGATTAGATGAAACTCCCTTATATCCTAGCATCAAACTTATGCATGAAAATTAAGCGTGCACTCTGAACCAACATACACAAATCAGTTTTAATTCATGTAGATAATTAAATTGAATTCACAACTTATGAAACGCAATTAGAAGTAATCAAATCATATAGCAAGCATAAACATGGTTTCGAATTCCCCCCTAGCCAATGGGGGTTTAGTTCCTCATACTCACAAAGCAAAGATACATAAATTTAGACATTAAAATCCAAAGAAAGAAAACACCTAGATGATCCAACTTGGACAGCAGGTGCATCCACAAAGTCTTCTTTCCTCCTTGCTGCGGCACTTGGTCTAAAGCCAGGTTCTAGGGTGGTTTTTGTATGGGAGAATGGATAGGGAATGGTATGGAAGGGTTTAGGATTGATGGGGGGTATGGCTAGGGTAAAAGGAATCCGAAAAATATGGAAGAATGGTGAAGGATGGCTGCGGCAATGAGAGGGAATGATTTCTGGCGAAAATTCTGAATATGGAGGGGTGGTTGATGTGTTTTTGATGTAGTGTAATCTCTAGTGTTCTTCCCTTCACTCCCTATTTATAGAAGCTCCAAAGCAAATAATCACTCAAGTGGCTTCAATAAACAATACAAACAAAGACCAAAATGATGCAAAAACAGCTAGTTTACATGCTCTTTTATCATTGTGTCTTGCCTTTAACAAAAGGCAATCATTCCTCTTTTGCTAATTCAACTCCTTTGTAGCTGTCCATGTGCCTTCATTCTTCAATTTCTGATGCATTTGCCTTGTATTCCATCCCTTTTCCACATGTACTAGCTGTTAGACAACTTTCACACACATGTTTTGCATCATTTCATCTTGCAAACATCAACTTTCGGCCACTTTACACCTCTACACACATGCTATGCATCATTTCAGCTTGCAATTATGTTTGTAGTTGCTGAAAATGTGAATACATCTTGTAAACCAATCCAACAAATGGCATCTTTCACTTCTTTTCCTTTCAAATTGTTCCTTAAGTGTATGTATCTGCACACTTCCACACTTCAACTTCATTATTTAGATTTTTGCATGTGTCGAAACCCTTTTTAAAACACCAAAAACGTCTAAATTGCTCCAAATTGCACCAAAATGCACTTTCTTTCCAACTTTGTTATTAGGACCTACAAACACACGAAAATAGCTTAAAACACTCTTATAAGCAATAACTAACTAAGTAAATGCAAGAAAACATGTTAACTAAGTCGCATAAATATGCTCCTATCAAATATGGAGCAAGTGGGATGGACGTTTTTGGGGTTTTAAAAAGGGTTTCAACACATGCAAAAATCTGAATAATGAAGTTGAAGTGTGGAAGTGTGCAGATACATACACTTAAGGAACAATTTGAAAGGAAAAAAAGTGAAAGATGCCATTTGTTGGATTGGTTTACAAGATGTATTCACATTTTCAGCAACTACAAACATAATTGCAAGCTGAAATGATGCATAGCATGTGTGTAGAGGTGTAAAGTGGCCGAAAGTTGATGTTTGCAAGATGAAATGATGCAAAACATGTGTGTGAAAGTTGTCTAACAGCTAGTACATGTGGAAAAGGGATGGAATACAAGGCAAATGCATCAGAAATTGAAGAATGAAGGCACATGGACAGCTACAGAGGAGTTGAATTAGCAAAAGAGGAATGATTGCCTTTTGTTAAAGGCAAGACACAATGATAAAAGAACATGTAAACTAGCTGTTTTTGCATCATTTTGGTCTATGTTTGTATTGTTTATTGAAGTCACTTGAGTGATTCTTTGCTTTGGAGCTTCTATAAATAGGGTGTGAAGGGAAGAACACTACACATTACACTACATCAAAAACACAATCAGCCACACCACCCATTCTCCATCCATTCTTTTAGCCAAACCCATCTACACATTCATACACTACGTCGCAAACACATTTTCAGCCATCTTTCTCTCTTTTGCCACACCCCCCATCCATCCTAAACACCACCATACCATCTCCCATCCATTCCTCCATACAAATACTAATAGGAGCATATTTATACGCCTTAGTTAGCTAGTTCTTATGCATTTTAGTTATGTTTTCTTAGTTTAAAGTAGTCTTTTAAGTTAGTTTCATGTGTTTTCAGGTTTTAAGAGCATATTACATAAAATGATGCAATTTGGAGCATTTGAGAGCAAAATTGAGCTGGAATGGAGTGTATGCTTATGGAGCACAAGGAATGGACGAGTTTGAAGGTCAAAGGAGCTTAAGAAATGAAGAAATGAAAGTGAAGAACAAAGAAGTCGGAATTGGCAACCAAAGTTTCTAAAGTTGGAAGTTTCTATTCTTAGAGGTTTCCATTTTCGAGAGTTTCTATTCTTGGTTTTGGGCTTTCTAGAAGCCCTATCTACAAACCCTAACCCTAGCCCACTAATCAGCCGCACCTAGCCTTCTAGAACACCTATTTCCTTGCCTTGCAAGGCATTCTAGAAGGCCCATCTCTAACCCTAGCCGCACCTAAACCCTAGCCCATTGTCTAACCTGATTTCTTTAGGGTTTGTGGTGCCTATATATATGTGTTTTAAGCCTAAATTCGTCACCACCCCTTCACACCATTCAAACACACCTTGCCGCAACCCTAAACACCATTCTACATCACAAAACCCCATCCTACATCCATACACATCTCTGCCGCACCTTTTGGAGAAGAAGGAGAGCCTTGTCGTGCATTCCATTGATGAATGAGGGCCTTGTGCGCAAGCCATCTGCATCTTTGGGAGTTTTAAGAGTTCTTTCTTCTCTTGTTTCTGTTTTCATGTTTAATTTAAATTGCTTTTCAATTATGTTAGACATGTGGAACTAATTTCTTTTTAGTTAGAGGCGAATTTGAAGCCATGATCATATGTTTTATATGACTTGATTTCTTCCAATTATGATTTCATAAATCGTGAATGTGGTTTACTTATCTATTTGATTGATAACTTGTTTATGTATGTGAGTTGAGGGTCGACACTTAATTTGCATGCCTAAACTTGATGCTAGGATATAAGGGAATTTCACCTAATCGTTATTAACTTATATTCATAAGTAGTAAAAGTCGTTAGTCACGATTGTGTTAAGTAAATCCTAGGCAAGAGTAACATGCGTATCCCATAGTTATGAATGCCTCGTCAATGCTTATGATTTCCATTGAATTTAATGATCTTTGATATGTGTCTCTATCATGCGTATTCCATAGTTAGGGTCCTTGATAAGAATAATTTGGTTGTAATGCGTATTCCATTCAATTCAATGAATCTAGGGAAATCTGAGAATTAATTGGTGCAACCTAGTTAATTTGGGGCATTGTCATTCATGGTTTGTTGAAAGAGTAATTGGAAATCGAGTTGTATGCATATGTTCATGTGTGGATAAGGAACCCTCTAACTAGTTTCTCACCATTCTATTTCATCACAATCTGTTTTGCTTTAAGTTTGTTTTCAAAGTTTAAGTTTTAAAGTTTTAAGTTCGTCAAAATCAATCCCCCATTTATTTTAAAGTGTTAGATTAGTTAGAAATCAATTTAGTTTGTGTTTTTAAGTGTCTTGAGTCAAGTTTTAGTCCAATTTCGTCCAAATTAGTGTTAGGTACTCAAAACTGCCCAGAAAGTGGTTTTAAGGCAGTTTTGAGTCTTTTAGTTGCTGTTTTGAGTTTTTGGTTGATTTAAGTGTTTTAAACTCTAGTTTTGCATTAATTGAGTCTAGTTTAGTGTTCTACATTATGTTTTTATGTTCTTGAGTCAGTTTCACATTGATTAGCATCCCTAGTTAATCACCGGTTTAGAACGATCCCTATTTGCTCATATACTACAATTGTCATTGATAGGAGCATATTTATGCGCCTTAGTTAGTTAGTTCTTATGCATTTATGTTGTGTTTTCTTAGTTAAATTAGTCTTTTAAGCTATTTTCATGTGTTTTCAGGTTTTAGAGACAAAGTGAGCAAAAGGAAGCAATTTGGAGCATTTTGGAGCAAAATTGGGCTAGAATGGAGTTCATGCATATGTAGCACAAGGGATGGACGAATTTGAAGGATTGATGAAGCTAGGAATGTGTTTTGAAGTTGAAGAATTGAAGATACAAAGTTTCCTAGTTGAAGTAGGAAAGGGCTTACACGAAGAATTCCTAAATGGAGAAGGATTCCTAATCAATGTAGGAGTCCTAAATGAAGATGGATTCCTAGAGACATGAAGTTTCCTACTCAAGCAAGGTTTCCTACATGAAGAAGAAGAATTAAAGCCAAAGAATCAGCTCAAGATAAGGAATCTATCCAAAACCTCATCATAACCTTATCTTAGCTTAACTTATCCAAACAAACCTTATCCTATCTTATCTTATCCTAATCCTAAATTATCCACATTCCAGCCACTTAGGAGGGTTTCTAACTAGATTAGGATGCTTAAAATGGGATTTCTAGAAGACCTAATCCTTTCCTACAAAGGTGCCACACCTTATCCCTTGTTTTTCTAGAAATCAGCCACAAAATAACCTTTCTAGAAGGCCTTATCCCTTCTCCTACAAAAGTGACGCCCCAAACCTTTCTAGGACTCCTAGAAACCTGATTATTCCTTTCCCCCTTGGTTTCTAAAAGCCTTAGCCTTTTCCTTCAAGGATTGTGTGTTATTATCCTATACAAATTAGGCTTTTAAACCCTTTTCCTTTGCTACATAGGGGCTGCGAATTTCAGCCTATAAATACCACCCTTTGCTGCACCATTTAGTCACCCTCCTCTACCATATTTTCACTACACCATTCACCCAAACATCCCTCATTGTGCCGTGAGTTTGCAAGGAAAAGAAGGAAGAACTCTTGGAGCCGTGCATGCCATTCAAGGAGCTTGGATTGTGGAGCGATTCTAGGTGTTTTCTATCTTTGTTAGAATGTTTAAATTTATTTATCTTTGTTTATTTGCGAACATGAGGAACTAATTTCTTTATAGTTAGAGGGGAATTCAAAGCCATGATCATATGTTTTATATGACTTGATTACCTCCAGTTATGATTTCATGAATCGTGAATGTGGTTTACTTATCTATTTGATTGATAACTTGTTCTTGTGTGTTAATTAAGGATGCATACTTAGTTCGCATGCATGAATTTGATGCTAGAGTATAAGGGAATTTCACCTAATCGTTATTAACTTATATTCATAAGTAGTAAAAGTCGCTAGTCACGATTGTGTTAAGTAAATCCTTGGCAAAAGTAACATGCGTATCCCATAGTTATGAATGCTTCGTCAATGCTTATGATTTCCATTGAACTTAATGATCTTTGATATGTGTCTCTATCATGCGTATTCCATAGTTAGGGTCCTTGATAAGAATAATTTGGTTGTAATGCGTATCCCATTCAATTCAATGAATCTAGGGAAATCTGAGAATTAATTGGTCAATCTAGTTAATTTGGGGCATTGTCATTCATGGTTTATTGAAAGAGTAATTGGAAATCAAGTCGTATGCATATGTTTCATGTGTGGAGAAGGAACCTTCTAACTAGCCTTTCACCATCTTAATTTTCATCAAAACGTTTTTGTCTAAGTTTGTTTTCAAAGTTTCTGTTTTCAAAGTTAAATTCGTCCAAAATCAATCCCCCTTTACTTAGTTGAGTCATAGTAGTTAGAAATCACTTTAGTTTGTGTTTTTAAGTGTCTTAGGTCAAGTTAAAACCAATTTTCGTCCAAGTTTGTGTCTAGTGTTCAAAACTGCCCAGATTGTGGTTTTAAGGCAGTTTTGAGTGTTTTTGGGCTGTTTTGAGTCTTTTGGTTTGTTTTGGTGTTTTAAAGTTTAGTTTTGCATTCTTTGAGTCTAGTTTAGTGTTTTAAACTTGTTTTTACGTATTTGAGTCAGTTTTCAAGTGATTTTGCAATCCCTCCTAATCCCCGGTTTAGAACGATCCCTACTTACATACTTTGCTACAATTGATAAAAAGAGGGTTAATTTGAGTGTCAACATAATTTTCACATCAAATTTTGGCGCCGTTGCCGGGGATTAGCAAAGTTGCTAATCCCTTGGATTGTTTTATTTCAATTTGTTTTACTTGAGTCCAGATTTTTACTTTGTTTTTGTTTCTTGTTTTTAGGTACTAGTTTATGACTCGGAGCTCTCATCCGGTTCGTAAACACATCTTGGACTTTGACGACGATTTTGAACGAGAGTTGAGACGAAAGAGGAAGAATCCAGAACCTAGTGAATCAAGTTCAAATTCGGAAACCGAAGTTGAGATTGAGGAAGAGGAACCCACGGCACAGGTGGGTGAAGTGGAGACAGTCATGGCACAAGACAATCGTACAATCAAGGAGCTCTCGGCTTCGGGATTGGACAATGCCGCACCTCTATGTATTCAATATCCGGCGGCTGCCCTAGGAAAGACCGAGGAATTCGAGTTAAAGTCAAGTTTGCTACACCATATTCCAAAGTACCATGGGTTGTCCATGGAGGATCCTAACAAGCATTTGAAAGAATTCGAGGTGGTGTGTTCAAGCATGACTCCAATCAATGTCGACGGGAGTATATTGAAGATGAAGGCCTTTCCCTTTTCTCTCATGGAAAAGGCGAAAGATTGGTTGTATGAATTAGCTCCCGGAACGGTCACATCTTGGGAAAGCATGAAGCGAGCTTTCTTGGAGAAGTTTTTCCCAACTTCTCGAGTCATCCTCCTACGCAAAAGGATAAGTGGAATTCAACAAGAAGAAGGTGAGTCTTTTCCTACATATTATGAACGTTTTAAATCTCTTGTTGCTTCTTGTCCACAGCATCAAATGAAGGAGGAGCTTCTTCTACAATACTTCTACGAGGGACTTCTACCAATCGAACGACAAATGCTAGATGCTTCGGCGGGAGGAGCTTTGGTGGACAAGACTCCCACGGCAGCAAAGACGTTGATTGCCAATCGAGCGTTGAACGCTCAACAATACGAAGGTGTTGGCCAAAGAGGCACCCCACGGCAACACCAAGTGAATGAGGTAAGTGCCATAACCGAACTTCAAAATCAAATGGCTAACCTTACTACGTTGCTTTCTCAGGTTGTGGAAGGGCCAAAAGTTCAAAATGTAAGTGCGTGTGGTGTATGTTCCATGCAAGGACATCCTACGGACAAGTGCCCACAATTGATCGAGAACGGAGGGTGGGAGACCCTCAATGCCGTGGGCTTTGGGCAGCAATACCAACAAAGGAATGATCCCTTTCCTAACACCTACAATCCCGGTTGGCGTGATCATCCGAATTTCAAATGGCGGGAACCCCAACAAGGCCAACAACAAAACACATTTCGGCAACAACTCCCGGGTTTCTATCAAACGCCATTCGCACCAAATCAAACTCAAATACAATCTGCCCAACCAAATTCAGGTACGTCCTTGGATAATGATACAATTCTTAAATTACTCAACACTTTGTCTCAGGGGCTAGAGAATCAAACCACAGCATTGCAAACCCAAGCTAAAAGGGTGGATCACTTGGAAAAACAAATTGGGCAAATTGCGGAGTTTGTAGGACAGTTTCGAGACCAAGGAAGACTCCCTAGTTCAACCGTTGCAAATCCAAAAGGGGGATTCGAAACAGCCAAAGCAATTACATTGAGGAGTGGCAAACAAGTTGGACTTGAACCTCAAGCGTCCAATTCAAGTCAAAAAGAGGATGAAAAGCTACTGTTTGAGGAAGAACACCAAACCTCACCCACGGCAAGGATGGAACACCCTTTGCCGCAACCACCCAAGCCATCCAATTCGGCCAATAAGGGTAAGGAAGGTACAATTCAAGTTAATTCTAATGTTATTCCTCCGGATGTACCCTTTCCTAGCAGATTTTTGCAAGCCAAGAACGTAGAAGAGGAAAAAGACGTTCTTGAGACATTTAGAAAGGTGCATGTCAATATCCCACTCCTCGATGCAATAAAGCAAATCCCGAAATATGCTAAGTTCTTGAAGAAGCTTTGCACAACAAGGAATCGGATTCGGGAGAAAGAGGTGGTACACGTAAGTGAGAATGTATCTGCGTTGTTGCAAAGAAAGTTACCACCTAAATGCAAAGATCCAGGTAGTTTCACTATCCCTTGTGTTATTGGTAATACGAGGTTTGATCATGCTATGCTAGATTTAGGTGCATCAATCAATGTCATGCCATATTCTGTTTATGCATCGATGAATCTAGGAGAGCTTAAACATGATGGTGTTATTATTCAATTAGCCGATCGATCTAATGCATATCCGAAAGGAGTTTTGGAGGATGTTTTGGTGCAGGTAGACCATTTGATTTTTCCTGCAGATTTTTATGTGCTTGACATGGAAGATTCGGTACACTCTCCATCATCACCACTCTTACTTGGACGTCCTTTCATGAAAACAGCTCAAACCAAGATTGACGTGGCCAAGGGAGCAGTAACTATGGCCTTTGGTGGTGATATGATTAACTTTAAGGTTTCTGAATCGATTGAGAATACTAATGATGTTCGTTCTTGTTGTGCTATTAATGTAATTGAAAATATAGGGCAGGAATGTTCAACACTAGTCAAGAAGAATGTACCACAACCCACCATCGAGGAAGGAATTGGAGTGAACAACAAAGAATGCACGGCCCCAACCTTGAACTCATCAAATCTGCCCAAATGCAACCCTTGTGCATTTGTCCATAGTGCTACCACTTCTTTGCCGTACAAAGGTAAGCCACCTATTCCAATTTCGATTCCCATTTCAACTAATAGGTTGTTACCTTGTATGGTGCAGGTACCAAATCGAAGACAACGTGGTGGGAGAGTTCGTGTTGATTTAGAGAAGCAAAACATGACAATAAGAAAGGATCATTATCCCATCCCATTCAAGGACCCAAAAGATGAAGTATTTCGTAGGTCAGGTTGTGGAAACACCCCTCCATGCCGTGGGGTTCCATAAACCTTCAATGGAGCATCGTCCGGCTGGAAGACGTTAAAGCAAGCGCTTCTTGGGAGGCAACCCATGCAAATAAAGAGGACCTAGGCAGCTCCGGCATCATAATCAGATTTGCGTTTCTAAACCCTACTCTTTATTGCTTTTACTTTGCCATATTTGTCATGTTTGCTAGTTGTGTTATTTGCTTGCTTTTGTGTGAGTCTATGTTTGAAACATTGAGGACAATGTTTGGTTTAAGTGTGGGGGGGTACACAAAGTGTTTTTGTGTCAAATTCGTAGGATTTTACCACCTAACATTTCAAAGGTTGTTTTTCATTGTTTTTAAGTGTTTTTAGAAAGTTTGGATGTGTTTTTATGTAGCTTTACCAAAAAATCCGAAAATTCAAGAAAAAAATAGAAAAAGTTTTGAAAAAACCCAAAAAGAGTCGTTTTAAAGTTGTTTTTGTGTGTTTGTTTGTGTCTTAGGGTACCTTCCAACACAATGATGAGGATTCGGTTTGTAATTGCATGATTGTTAAAGAGAGTTATAAACATGGATGAAAGTTTGATTTACTCTTTGGTTTATGCTTGGTTGTGGTTATAACTTATGACTTCACATGTAATCATAAAGAAAAAAATCAGTTTTTGTAACATGCTTGAAGGAAGGAACTCAAACAAACGCTACAACCTTGTGAGACTTGAGCCTAAATGTTTATTTGGAGAGTTAAAATCTGTGCATTCTTGTTTTCTAAAGTCGTTGCATGATCTCATTATTCTTTGCTTGGTTACTACTTAGAAGGCGTTTCATCATTTAGTTCCAAACACTAGAACTCATGCCAATGTCATTCAAAACATGTTATTGAATTGCATAACACATATTCAAGATGAAGTTGTTTAGTAGTACCACCATAGCCAAAAAGCCTTCATTCCATGCATTTGTTTTTGTAGGTTTAACCCCGTTGAGCCTTGTTTAGCCTATGTTGTTTGTTAACCCACATTATCCTTACCTAGCCTAGATTAGGACCATCCATACCTTTGTTCTTGAAGCATAGTAATAAATGACTCAAAATGAATTCCTTTTGGTCATTATTGGCAGAAAATAAGTGTGGGGGAAGTGAGTTTTGTTGTGGGTGTGCCAAAGTCTTGAATGAGGCATGAAAAAGAAAAAAAAAATGAAATTCGTGGAAAAAGAAAAAGAAAAAGAAAAAATGTGAAAAGTATGAAAAAAGAGTTGAAAAGATGTGAAAAAGAGTTCTAAAGTGTTGATTGTTGAAGAAAGGGTCCAAAAAGTTGCATTTGACCCTAAATATGCATGCGTATTCCCCTTTGTGTTTAAAGTTGTTTTCTGCACTCTAAAGTGAATTTTAAGTGTCAATTTCATTGCTTTGCTTACTATTGTTTTAAGAACGTTTGTTTATCCTTTACCCTTCTTTGTTAGCCAATACCCCAAGCCCCGTTACAACCCTTTACTTTAATCTTGAGTGTTATGTGTTTCAATTTGTGGAGTTTAACATTGGTATGAGCATATGGTGTCACTGGTTCTCGCATCTAAGTAGTAGCATTCCATTCATGAGATCATATTTAAACATGTTGTTAACTCTGGAAAGTGCTTCCTTTGTCATACATATATGTGAGCATTTGTTTTCATATTTACATCAATCTTCTCACATATAACTAGTATAGGGTGTGTAGTCAGAAATTCTGTGTGAAAATTGAGTGCATATCTAGTAAGGAATTGAGCAAATTCTCTAAGGCATGTTACTACATTCAAAACAACGTTTTAATTGGTTATTTGTGAACTAATAAGTAGTGACTATGATTAAGTATGTGCTTAAGCGTAAAGATGGCTAAAATCTGTGGGAATGATGATTTTTAACATGTCATGTGCATTGGAAATCCCTGAGGCGATTGTTGGAAGGTTTAGGTTGTGTTTTACTCGTTTTGTTTCGTTTATTTACTTTGTTTCGTTTTGTTTTGCTCGAGGACTAGCAAAAGCTAAGTGTGGGGGAATTTGATAGGAGCATATTTATGCGCCTTAGTTAGTTAGTTCTTATGCATTTATGTTGTGTTTTCTTAGTTAAATTAGTCTTTTAAGCTATTTTCATGTGTTTTCAGGTTTTAGAGACAAAGTGAGCAAAAGGAAGCAATTTGGAGCATTTTGGAGCAAAATTGGGCTAGAATGGAGTTCATGCATATGTAGCACAAGGGATGGACGAATTTGAAGGATTGATGAAGCTAGGAATGTGTTTTGAAGTTGAAGAATTGAAGATACAAAGTTTCCTAGTTGAAGTAGGAAAGGGCTTACACGAAGAATTCCTAAATGGAGAAGGATTCCTAATCAATGTAGGAGTCCTAAATGAAGATGGATTCCTAGAGACATGAAGTTTCCTACTCAAGCAAGGTTTCCTACATGAAGAAGAAGAATTAAAGCCAAAGAATCAGCTCAAGATAAGGAATCTATCCAAAACCTCATCATAACCTTATCTTAGCTTAACTTATCCAAACAAACCTTATCCTATCTTATCTTATCCTAATCCTAAATTATCCACATTCCAGCCACTTAGGAGGGTTTCTAACTAGATTAGGATGCTTAAAATGGGATTTCTAGAAGACCTAATCCTTTCCTACAAAGGTGCCACACCTTATCCCTTGTTTTTCTAGAAATCAGCCACAAAATAACCTTTCTAGAAGGCCTTATCCCTTCTCCTACAAAAGTGACGCCCCAAACCTTTCTAGGACTCCTAGAAACCTGATTATTCCTTTCCCCCTTGGTTTCTAAAAGCCTTAGCCTTTTCCTTCAAGGATTGTGTGTTATTATCCTATACAAATTAGGCTTTTAAACCCTTTTCCTTTGCTACATAGGGGCTGCGAATTTCAGCCTATAAATACCACCCTTTGCTGCACCATTTAGTCACCCTCCTCTACCATATTTTCACTACACCATTCACCCAAACATCCCTCATTGTGCCGTGAGTTTGCAAGGAAAAGAAGGAAGAACTCTTGGAGCCGTGCATGCCATTCAAGGAGCTTGGATTGTGGAGCGATTCTAGGTGTTTTCTATCTTTGTTAGAATGTTTAAATTTATTTATCTTTGTTTATTTGCGAACATGAGGAACTAATTTCTTTATAGTTAGAGGGGAATTCAAAGCCATGATCATATGTTTTATATGACTTGATTACCTCCAGTTATGATTTCATGAATCGTGAATGTGGTTTACTTATCTATTTGATTGATAACTTGTTCTTGTGTGTTAATTAAGGATGCATACTTAGTTCGCATGCATGAATTTGATGCTAGAGTATAAGGGAATTTCACCTAATCGTTATTAACTTATATTCATAAGTAGTAAAAGTCGCTAGTCACGATTGTGTTAAGTAAATCCTTGGCAAAAGTAACATGCGTATCCCATAGTTATGAATGCTTCGTCAATGCTTATGATTTCCATTGAACTTAATGATCTTTGATATGTGTCTCTATCATGCGTATTCCATAGTTAGGGTCCTTGATAAGAATAATTTGGTTGTAATGCGTATCCCATTCAATTCAATGAATCTAGGGAAATCTGAGAATTAATTGGTCAATCTAGTTAATTTGGGGCATTGTCATTCATGGTTTATTGAAAGAGTAATTGGAAATCAAGTCGTATGCATATGTTTCATGTGTGGAGAAGGAACCTTCTAACTAGCCTTTCACCATCTTAATTTTCATCAAAACGTTTTTGTCTAAGTTTGTTTTCAAAGTTTCTGTTTTCAAAGTTAAATTCGTCCAAAATCAATCCCCCTTTACTTAGTTGAGTCATAGTAGTTAGAAATCACTTTAGTTTGTGTTTTTAAGTGTCTTAGGTCAAGTTAAAACCAATTTTCGTCCAAGTTTGTGTCTAGTGTTCAAAACTGCCCAGATTGTGGTTTTAAGGCAGTTTTGAGTGTTTTTGGGCTGTTTTGAGTCTTTTGGTTTGTTTTGGTGTTTTAAAGTTTAGTTTTGCATTCTTTGAGTCTAGTTTAGTGTTTTAAACTTGTTTTTACGTATTTGAGTCAGTTTTCAAGTGATTTTGCAATCCCTCCTAATCCCCGGTTTAGAACGATCCCTACTTACATACTTTGCTACAATTGATAAAAAGAGGGTTAATTTGAGTGTCAACATAATTTTCACATCAGTCATCCATAGGGTTTAATTTGTGTGTCAAGTCAATTTACACATCAAATTTTGGCGCCGTTGCCGGGGATTAGCAAAATTGCTAATCCCTTGTGTTTTTGCCGTGTGTTTTAGTATAATTTACTTAGTTTTCTGATTTTGTCTTGTTTTCTTGGTTTAGGTACTAGTGCATGACGCGGAGTTCTCAAACTGTGCATGCACATATCTTGGACTTTAACGACGATTTTGAACGTGATTTGAGAAGACAGAGGAGGCATCCCGAACCTAGTGAACCTAGTTCAAATTCAGAGGCCGAATCTGAGTTTGAAGAAGTGGAAGAAGAAGTTATGGCAGCGGACAATCAGACCATTAAAGAGCTTTCGGCCTCGGGGTTGACCAATGCCGCACCATTATGCATTCAATACCCCGCGGCTGCCCAAGGCAAGACCGATGAATTCGAGTTGAAGTCAAGCTTGTTGCACCACATTCCGAAATACCATGGGCTTTCCATGGAAGATCCCAACAAGCATCTCAAGGAGTTCGAGGTTGTTTGTTCGAGCATGACACCCATAAATGTCGACGGGAACATTCTGATGATGAAGGCTTTTCCATTCTCACTTGTGGAAAAGGCGACGGATTGGCTTTACGAGTTAGCACCCGGAACGGTTACATCTTGGGATAGTATGAAAATAGCTTTCTTGGAGAAGTTTTTCCCAACTTCAAGAGTCATTCTCTTGAGGAAACGGATTAGTGGCATCCAACAAAATCAAGGTGAATCGTTTCCTTCTTATTATGAACGTTTTAAATCACTTGTTGCTTCTTGTCCACAGCATCAAATGAAGGAGGAGCTGCTCATTCAATACTTCTACGAAGGACTCCTTCCCATGGAACGCCAAATGCTTGATGCCTCGGCGGGAGGTGCGTTGGTGGATAAAACTCCGGGGGCTGCAAAAGTTCTAATTGCCAACCGAGCACATAATACACAACAATACGAAGTGAATGAGGTAAGTTCTATGCCCGAAATTCAATCCCAATTAGCTAACCTTACTTCTATTGTTTCTCAGTTGGCCGAGGGAATGAAGATTCATGGACCAAGTGTGTGTGGCGTGTGCTCTATGCAAGGACATGCCAACGATCAATGCCCTCAGTTGATTGAGAATGGGGGTTGGGAATCTGCCAATGCCGTGGGTTTTGGGAACCAAAATCAACCACGCCATCATCCATACTGTAATTCCTACAATCCGGGGTGGAGAGACCATCCAAATTTCAAATGGCTGGATCCTTAACAACCCCAACAACAAGGAGGATTTAGGCAGCAACCACCGGGTTTTTATACAAAGCCATTCATCCCCAATCAAAACCAAGTGCAATCTGCCCCAACAAACTCAGGTACGTCTTTGGATAATGATCAAGTTGTTAAGTTACTTACTACTTTGACGCAGGAAGTACAAACTCAAAATAAGGAGAGACAAATCCAAGACAAACGGGTGGATAATTTGGAGAAGCAAATGGGTCAAATTGCCGAGTTTATGGGGCAAATTAGAGAACAAGGCAGATTGCCTAGTTCAACCGTTGTGAACCCGAAGGGAGGATTTGAAACCGCTAAGGCCATCATGTTGAGAAGTGGTAAACAGGTTGGAACGGACTCAAATACATCCAAATCGAGTCAAGACGAGGAGGACAAGTTGCTGCAAGAAGAAGCACTGATAGGAGCATATTTATGCGCCTTAGTTAGCTAGTTCTTATGCATTTTCGTTATGTTTTCGTCGTTAAAGTAGTCTTTTGAGCTACTTTCATGTGTTTTCAGGCTTAAAGGGCATATGACATAAAAGGATGCAAATTGGAGCCTTTTGGAGCAAAATGGAGCTTAGATTGGAACGTACATGCTTGGAGCACAAGGAATGGACGAGTTTAAAGGGCAAAGGAGCTTAAGAAATGAAGAAATGAATGTGAAGAACAAAGAATTCAGAATTAGAAACCAAAGTTTCTAAAGTTGGAAGTTTCTATTCTTGGAGGTTTCCATTTCCGAGAGTTTCTATTCTTGGTTTTGGGCTTTCTAGAAGCCCTATCTACAAACCCTAACCCTAGCCCACTAATTTGCCGCACCTAGGCCTTTAAAATTTCTGATTTCCTTGCCTTGCAAGGCATTCTAGAAGCCTAAACCCTAGCCCACTAAACCAGCCGAACCCTAGGCCTTTTCCCTTGCAAATTCTGATTGTTTTAACCTATTTTCTGGTGGATTTGGGTTTCTAGACACCCTAATCTGATTGCTAGGGTTTTTAAGTGCCTATATATACTCCCTTAAACCTCTTGGCCGAACCTACCAGCCCCCATATCATTCATTCACGCCAAAACCCTAGTTCTCTCGTTGCCGCAACCTTCCCACCCCCAAACTCCCATATTTCTGCCACAATTCACCCTTGCCGTGCCTTCCCACCACCATCACCACCTTGTGCAGCCACTAAAGGAGGAGAAAGAAGGAGTGCCGTGCAGTCCAAAGGAAGGAGAAGCCTTGCACATGCAATCTGCCATTAGTGGAGTGTTTGGAGTTCTTTCTTTCTTTGTTTCTGTTTTCATGTTTAATTTAACTTGCCTTTCAATTATGTTAGACATGTGGAACTAATTTCTTTTTAGTTAGAGGTGAATTTGAAGCCATGGACATATGTTTTATATGATTTGATTTCTTCCAATTATGATTTCAGAAATTGTGAATGTGATTTACTTATCTATTTGATTGATAACTTGTTTATGTATGTGGGTTAAGGGTCGACACTTAATTTGCATGCTGATAGGAGCATATTTATGCCACTTAGTTAGCTTGTTCTTGTGCATTTACGTTGTTAGTTCGTAGTTATTTTAGTATTTTAAGCTATTTTCGTGTGTTTGTAGGTCCAATGGTTTAAAGTGGCAAAGAAGTGTATTTTGGAGCCTTTTGGAGCAGTTTTGGGCATTAAATGGATTGCACATGCTTGGAGCTAAGAAGATGGACGAAATTGAAGATCAAATGAGCTTAGGATTGAATGAAGATGTGAAGAATTGGATTCAAGACAAATGAAGAATGAAGAGTTCAAAATTGGAAGCCAAAGTTTCTAAAGTTGGAAGTTTCTATTCTTGGAGGTTTCCATTTGTGAAGGTTTCCATCTTTGGCTCTACACTTTCCTAATCCTAAGTCACATATGTTCCAGCCACAAAAGGGGTTCCTAAATCATTTAGGACACTTAATTATATGATTTTAGGAGACCTAGACCTATCCCTAATCCTTGCCGCACATGGGATCCTCTCCTTTCCTATTTTCTGATTTTAATTCACATTCCCCTTTTGTTTCTTCCATCCTTGCTGCACCCTACCTCATCTCCTTACCTATTTTCTGACCCAAAATTACATTCCCCTTTGTTCTAAAGCCTTGCCACACAAGGGGAGAGGTTCTTACCTATTTTGTGACCCAAAACACATTCCTAAAATCTGCCCTAAAATCTTTGCCGAATTTCCCTTCTTTTTCTCTTTAATTCCTGCACTTACCTTCCCTTTTTCCTTCAAATTTCTGACCTCTATTCACTTTCCTTTTCTCTGCCACAATTATTTACCTCTTTTCCTTCAAATCTGCCATATATTTTTCCTCTCCTAAATTCATTAATTTCTGTTAGGTTTTCTTGGGGATTTGGAAAGCTAAATCCTTCCCTAAAACTACTTCAAATTCGTAGCCCTTCCTTGCCCTATAAATAAAGACCCTTGCAGCAGCTTTTGGGGATTCCACCCTTCACCATAACTAACCTATATCCATCCACCACCACAAATCACCACAAAAACCATCACCCATCCTTTGTGCCGCAGAAAAGAAGAAGGAAGGAGACCCTTGGACGTGCTTGCCATTCAAGACATTGGATTGTTGGAGCGTTTCTAGGTGTTTTCATTCTTTGTTTTCAATATCTAAATTTATGTATCTTTGTTTTGCGAGTATGAGTGGCTAAACCCCTATTGGTTGGGGGTGATTTCGAAGCCATGACTATGTGTGCAAGTTGATTTGATAAATCCCAGTTATGAGTTCTTGAATTGTGAATGCAATTGGCTTAACTGTGCAAGTAATAACTTATTTGTGTTTGTTAATTAGGGGTCGACACTTAATTGGCTCGCATGAATATGATGCTAGAATATAAGGTTGTTTCACATAATCGTCACACACTTATATTCACAAGTAGTGAAGGTTGCTAGTCACAATCGCGTTAAGTTCAATTCCTAGCATAAGTGTCATGATGTCATAGTCACGAGTGCTTTGTCAATGCTTATAGTTTTCATTGAACGTAATGATCTTTGATTGTATCTTTATTATGATGTCATGTAGGGAACTTTTGAAGAATGCTTTGGGTTGTCGAATGATGTCATCCAATCCAATAACACAAGGAAAACTTGTGAATTAACTAGTGATGTCACGGTTAATTTGGGGCATTGTCATTCATAATTCTATGAAGGAATAACTGGAAATCGAGTCGTTTGCATACTTGTCATGTGTGGAGAAAGAGCCCCTAACTAGTCCATCATCCATTTAAAACCCCAAAAACGTTTTAAAAATCAGTTTTACTTTGCAATCTGTTTTCTCAACTTTAATTTCGTCCAAATCAAATCCCCCTTTACTTTGAAGTCTCAAATTAGTTAGAAAGTCTTTTGGTTTATGTTTTTAAGTGTTTTGAGTCAAGTTTTCAACCAATTTCGTCCAAATTAGTGTAGGTGCTCAAAACTGCCCAGAAAGTGGTTTTTAGGCAGTTTTGAGTCTTCTAGTTGCTGTTTTGAGTTTTTGGTTTGTTTTAGTGTTTTAAACTTTAGTTTTTCATTCTTTGAGTCCAAATTAGTGTTTTAAACTTTGTTTTTAAGTTTTTAAATCAGTTTTCAAGTGTTTAGCAATCCCTCCTAATCCCTGGTCTAGAACGATCCCTACTTACATACTTTGCTACAATTGTCACAAGAGGGTTTAATTTGTGTGCTTAATATATTTCGCACCACATTCCTAAACTTGATGCTAGGATATAAGATAATTTCACCTAATCGTTATTAACTTGTATTCATAAGTAGTGAAAGTCGTTAGTCACGATTGTGTTAAGTAAATCCTAGGCAAGAGTAACATGCGTATCCCATAGTTATGAATGCCTCGTCAATGCTTATGATTTCCATTAAACTTAATGATCTTTGATATGTGTCTCTATCATGCGTATTCCATAGTTAGGGTCCTTGATAAGAATAATTTGGTTGTAATGGGTATTCCATTCAATTCAATGAATCTAGGGAAATCTGAGAATTAATTGGTGCAATCTAGTTAATTTGGGGCATTGTCATTCATGGTTTGTTGAAAGAGTAATTGGAGATTGAGTTGTATGCATATGTTCATGTGTGGATAAGGAATCCTCTAACTAGCTTCTCACCATTCTATTTAATCACAATCAGTTTTACTTTACATTTGTTTTTAAAGTTTGAGTTTTAAAGTTTTAATTTCGTCAAAATCATTCCCCCATTTATTTTAAAGTGTTAGATTAGTTAGAAATCCATTTAGTTGTGTTTTTAAGTGTTTTGAGTCAAGTCATAGTCCAAATTCGTCCAAACTAGTGTTAGGTACTCAAAACTGCCCAGAAAGTGGTTTTAAGGCAGTTTTGAGCCTTTTAGTTGCTGTTTTGAGTTTTTAGTTTGTTTAGGTGTTTTAAACCCTAGTTTTGCATTAATTGAGTCTAGTTTAGTGTTCAACATTATATTTTTATGTTCTTGAGTCAGTTTTACATTGATTAGCATCCCTAGTTAATCCCCGGTTAGAACGATCCCTATTTGCTCATATACTACAATTGTCATCCATAGGGTTTAATTTGTGTGTCAAGTTAATTTTCACATCAAGCACAGGGAGCAAAGCCCACGGCCAAGGATGACCAAACCTTGCTGAATTCATCTAGTCCTCCTAAACCGTCCCAAACCACCAAGGTAACTCCCAATTCGACTTTTTCTAGTTCTATTACACTAAATGTGCCCTTTCCTGGCAGGTTTAGGCAATCTAAGAAGGAAGAAGCCGAGAAGGACATTCTAGAGACCTTTCGGAAAGTTCAAGTCAATATCCCGCTCCTTGATGCGATTAAGCAAGTCCCGAGGTATGCTAAGTTTTTAAAAGAACTTTGTACAACAAGGAGAAGGATTTCGAACAAAGAGGTGGTTCAAGTAAGTGAAAATGTCTCTGCTGTGTTACAAAGGAAATTACCCCCTAAATGCAAAGATCCGGGTAGTTTTACAATTCCGTGCGTTATTGGTAGTACTAAGTTTGAACAATGCATGTTAGACAGGCTTCGATTAATGTTATGCCATACTCTATTTATGCATCTATGAACTTAGGTGAGCTTAAAAATGATGGTGTGATAATTCAATTAGCCGATCGTTCTAATGCATATCCAAATGGTGTTTTGGAAGATGTTTTGGTGCAGGTTGGTAACTTGATTTTTCCAGCGGATTTCTACGTGCTTGACATGGAGGATTCACCCCATTCCACCCCATTCCCGATTCTATTAGGGAGGCCCTTCATGAAAACAACCCGCACCAAGATAGATGTGTTTAAAGGAACTTTAACGATGGAATTTGATGGGGAAGTCATTGATTTTAATCTTTCTGAAAGTATTAAATTTCCTAAGGACGATCATTCTTGCTTTTCTATTGATATAATTGATGATTTGGCGCAGGATTTTCTCGATTGTTTGGAGAGGGATACACTTGAAACGACAATTGCATAAGGAATTGGGAAAACATCTGGTTTTGCCGTGCCTAGAAGTGAGGAGGAGGCCGAGATAGTGGCTGCCCTTGAGTCACTACCTCAACACCATGGTAAGCCTTCTAACCCAATTTCAATTCCAGTTTCCACTAATAAGTTGTTACCCTCAGTGATTCAGGCACCCGTACTTGAGCTTAAACCGTTGCCCGATCATTTAAAGTACGTCTTTCTGGGAGACAACGAGACATTGCCCGTCATTGTCTCCTCATCACTCACGGCCATAGAGGAGGAGAAGTTGATCCGAGTGTTGAAAGAGCACAAGACGGCCATTGGGTGGACTTTGGCCGATATTAGGGGAATTAGCCCGACTACGCGCATGCATCGCATACTTCTAGAGGAGGGGGCTAAACCAACTCGAGAGGCTCAGCGCCGTCTCAACCCTCCAATGATGGAAGTTGTGAAAAAGGAGATTATCAAACTTCTTGATTGTGGAGTGATTTATCCGATCTCTGATAGTCGTTGGGTGTCACGGGTGCAATGTGTTCCAAAGAAGTCCGGAGTGACAGTGGTGAAGAATGCCGAGAATGAGCTTGTAGCAACCCGCATCCAAACAGGTTGGCGAGTGTGCATTGATTATAGGAAGCTCAACGCCACCACAAGGAAGGACCACTTCCCTTTGCCGTTCATTGATCAAATGCTTGAAAGGTTAGCCGGTCATTCTTTTTATTGTTTCCTTGATGGTTATTCTGGATATAATCAGATAGTCATAGCGCCGGATGACCAAGAAAAGACAACTTTCACATGCCCCTTTGGTACCTTTGCTTATCGTCGCATGCCTTTTGGGTTATGCAATGCTCCGGCCACATTTCAAAGGTGTATGGTAAGTATCTTTTCAGATTTTGTGGAAAAGATTATTGAGGTATTTATGGATGATTTCAGTGTGTTTGGTGATTCATTTTATGGATGTTTGGAAAATCTCACAATAATTTTGAAACGATGTGTAGAAACTAACCTTGTGCTTAATTGGGAAAAATGTCACTTTATGGTTAGACAAGGCATAGTTCTAGGGCATATTGTTTCAGAAAGAGGAATTGAAGTGGATAAATCGAAAATAGATCTTGTACGCTACTTACCCTCTCCTACTTCGGTTCGAGAGGTTCGTTCGTTTCTTGGTCATGCAGGATTTTATAGGCGATTTATCAAGGACTTCTCCAAGATCTCAAACCCTCTTTGCCGTCTCCTCCAGAAAGATGTGGCATTTGACTTCAACGAGGAGTGTGAGAAGGCGTTCAATCACCTCAAGGACATGCTAACTTCGGCCCCTATCATAGTTCCACCGGATTGGAGGCTTCCTTTTGAGCTTATGTGCGATGCTTCCGATTATGCATTAGGGGCTGTTTTGGGGCAAAGGAAGGACAAGAGGCCGCATGTTATCTATTATGCCTCTCGGACTTTAAATGATGCACAATTGAATTATTCTACCACTGAAAAAGAACTTCTTGCTGTTGTATTTGCTTTAGATAAATTCCGTTCTTATTTGCTTGGTACTAAAGTTATTATTTATACGGACCATGCAGCATTGAAGTATTTGTTCACCAAGAAGGAGGCCAAACCACGACTCATTCGTTGGATGCTTCTTCTTCAAGAGTTCGATATCGAAATCCGGGACAAGAAGGGAAGTGAAAACGTGGTGGCTGACCACTTGAGCCGTATGGTGCATGAGGAGGATGCCGTGCCTATCATAGAGACATTCCCCGATGAGCAACTGATGTCCGTCAAGGTAAGTGAACCGTGGTATGCTGATTTGGTGAATTATTTGGTGTCTAAACATGTTCCTAGTGAATTACTTAAACACCAAGGTGATAAATTGAAGAAAGAGGCACGGTTTTATGTGTGGGATGACCCGTATTTATGGAAATATTGCCCTGACCAAGTTATACGTAGGTGTGTGCACGATTCTGAGTTTAATGCTATTCTAACCTTTTGTCACACTTATGCTTGTGGGGGACACTTTGGCACTCAAAGAACAGCACTTAAGGTGTTAGAATGTGGTTTCTATTGGCCTACCATCTTTAGGGATGCTAGAACATTTTGCATGTCTTGTGATAGATGCCAAAGAACGGGCAATATTGGTCCTAAACAACAAATGCCGCAAACCCCCATTTTTAGTGTTGAAATCTTTGATGTTTGAGGGTATTGATTTTATGGGTCCCTTTCCTTCGTCACATGGGTTTCTTTATATATTGCTTGCTGTGGACTATGTGTCGAAATGGGTGGAAGCAAAAGCCACCCGAACTAATGATTCTCGAGTGGTTGCAGATTTTGTGAAAACTAACATTTTTGCAAGGTTCGGAATACCACGAGTGCTAATCAGTGATGGCGGTTCCCATTTTTGTAATCGAACCATTGGAGTTTACGCTTAAACGATGCATTGTGGGCGTATCGCACTGCCTACAAGACCCCCATTGGGATGTCACCTTTCCGGCTCATCTATGGGAAGCCATGCCATCTTCCCGTTGAGTTAGAGCATCGTGCACATTGGGCCGTCAAAACGTTTAATATGGATCTTGATGCCGCAGGTTTACATAGGAAGCTTCAATTGTGTGAGCTTGAGGAAATCCGACATGAAGCATATGAGAATGCCCGGATTTACAAGGAGAAAACGAAGGCATTCCATGACAAGATGATTCGTGCCAAGACGTTCTATATGGGGCAGAAAGTGTTGTTGTTCAATTCTCGCCTACGATTGTTTCCGGATAAGTTGCGTTCCAAATGGGTTGGTCCTTTTATTGTCACTAATGTTTTCCCTCATGGTGCAGTGCAAATCAAGAGTGCAAGGACGCAACAAGAATTCAAAGTGAATGGGCATCGATTGAAGCCTTATTACGAGATGTTTGAGGAACATGTCGTGGAGGAGGTACCCCTCCATGCCGTGGCACCTAGTCAAGCTTAAACGGAGGTACCGTCCGGCTGGAAGACGTTAAAGCAAGCGCTTCGTGGGAGGCAACCCATGCATTCGACAAAGGAAGACCTAGAGAGCATTCCAATTCCAGATTTGCGTTCCTAAACCCTTCTCTTCGTTGCTTATTTAGTTTCTGCCATGTTTAGTTTGTTAGTGTTTGTTTGTTTGGTTATGTGTTTTTGTGTTAGTTTATGCTTTGAAACATTGAGGACAATGTTTGCTTTAAGTGTGGGGGGGGTAACCAAAGTGTTTTGATGCAAATTCGTAGGGTTTTCTCACTCATACTTCCCAATGTTGTTTCTTGCTGTTTTTAGGTGCTTTTAGGCTGTTTTGGTGTGTTTTAGTGTGTGTTTATATAAAAATCCGAAAATCCCATAAAAAATTGAAAAATTGTTTTAAAAAAAAACCCAAAAAGAGTTGTTTTTGTGTGTTTGTTTGTGTCTTAGGGTACCTTCCAACACAATGATGAGGATTTGGTTTTTAATTGCATGACTGTTAAAAAGAGTTATAAACATGGATGAAAGTTTGATTTACTCTTCGTTTATGCTTGGTTGTGGTTATAACTTATGAATTCACATGTAATCATAAAGAAAAAAAAAATTAGTTTTTGTAACATGCTTGAAGGAAGGAACTCAAACTAACGCTACATCCCTGAGAGACTTGAGCCTAAACTTTATTTGGAGAGTTATTAATCTGTGCATTCTTGTTTTCTAAAGTCGTTGCATGATCTCATTATTCTTTGCTTGGTTGTTACTTAGAATGCGTTTCATCACTTTAGTTCCAAATGCTAGAACTCATGCCAATTTCATTCAAAACATGTTATTGATGTGCATAACACATATTCAAGATGAAGTTGTGTAGTAGTTACCACCATAGCCAAAAAGCCTTCATTCCATACATTTGTTTTGTAGGTTTAACCCCGTTGAGCCTTATTTAGCCTATATTGTTTGTTAACCCACGTTATCCTTACCTAGCCTAGATTAGGTGATGCGAAATATATTAAGCACACAAATTAAACCCTCTTTTGACAATTGTAGCAAAGTATGTAAGTAGGGATCGTTCTAGACCGGGGATTAGGAGGGATTGCCAAACACTTGAAAACTGATTTAAAAACTTAAAAACAAAGTTTAAAACACTAATTTGGACTCAAAGAATGAAAAACTAAAGTTTAAAACACTAAAACAAAACAAAAACTCAAAACAGCAACTAGAAGACTCAAAACTGCCTAAAAACCACTTTCTAGGCAGTTTTGAGCACCTACACTAATTTGGACGAAATTGGGTGAAAACTTGACTCAAAATACTTAAAAACATAAACCAAAACACTTTCTAACTAAATTAAGACTTCAAAGTAAATGAGGATTTGATTTGGACGAAAATAAATTTGATAAAACAGATTGCAAAGTAAAACAGATTTTGAAAACGTTTTTGGGGTTTTGAATGGATGATGGACTAGTTAGGGGCTCTTTCTCCACACATGACAAGTATGCAAACGACTCAATTTCCAGTTATTCCTTCGTTGAATTATGAATGACAATGCCCCAAATTAACCGTGACATCACTAGTTAATTCTCAAGTTTTCCTTGTGTTATTGGATTGGATGACATCATTCGACAACCCAAAGCATTCCTCAAAAGTTCCCTACATGACATCATAATAAAGACACAATCAAAGATCATTACGTTCAATGAAAACTATAAGCATTGACAAAGCACTTGCAACTATGACATCATGTCACTCATGCTAGGAATTGGACTTAACGCGATCGTGACTAGCGACCTTCACTACATATGAATATAAGTGTGTGACGATTATGTGAAACAACCTTATATTCTAGCAACATATTCATGCAAGCCAATTAAGTGTCGACCCCTAATTAACAAACACAAATAAGTTATTACTCGCACAGTTAAGCCAATTGCATTCACGATTCAAGAACTCATAACTGGAATTTATCAAATCAACTTGCATACATAGTCATGGCTTCAAAATTACCCCTAACCAATAGGGGTTTAGCCACTCATGTTTGATAGGAGCATATTTATGCGCCTTAGTTAGCTAGTTCTTATGCATCTTTGTTATGTTTTCTTCGTTAAAGTAGTCTTTTAAGCTACTTTCATGTGTTTTCAGGTTTAAAGGACATATTACATGAAAGGATGCAATTTGGAGCTTTTGGAGCAAAAAGTGAGCTTGAATTGAAAAGGACATGCTTGGAACGCAAGGTTGGGATGGAATTGAAGAGTTGATGATTTGAGGTTTCCTACTTGAAGTAGGAAAGCTAAGCCTAAAAGTTTCCATTTTGGGTCGATCTTTCCTAAATCGGAATTGGCAACCAAAGTTTCTAAAAGTTGGAAGTTTCTATTCTTGGAGGTTTCCATTTTCGAGAGTTTCTATTCTTGGCGTTGGGCTTTTAGATGACCTAAACCCAAATTTCCTTGTGGACCTTCAACCCATGCCGAACCCTAGGGCCTAATCATCTAAAATCTGCCATGTTAAACCCTAGTCCATTTCTCCTAAACCCAAGCCGCACCTAACCCTAGCCCATTGTTAAAAATCTGATTTCATTAGGGTTTCTAAGTGCCTATATATACCACCCTTACACCCTAGCCGCATAGATCTTCCCCTCTCCACAAAATCAGAAAATCATCTCTCCTTCTCCCCACCTTTTGCCGCAGCCACCATCACCCTCTCCATAATTCAGAAATTCGTCCAGCAACCTACCCCACTTTGCCGCACCACCATACACCTCCCTTACCCTTTGCCGAACCACCATATCATCCCAAATCCATCCCTAAACCGAAATCACATCCAAACAGCCCCTAAACTCTCACTGCCGCAGCAAGGAGAAGAAGAAAGAGGAGCTTTCTGTGCAGATTTCAAAGTGGACTTCTTTGGCATTTTAGGTGTATTCTTTCTTATGTCTTCGATGTTTCAATTCAATAAACTTTGTGTTGTGAGTATGAGGAACTAAACCCCCTTAGTTGGGGGGTGATTCGAAACCATGTAAATGCTTGCAATTTGATTCGATTACATTCAGTTGTTATTTCATAAGTTGTGGATTCAATTCGTTCATCTATTTGATTGATACTTACTTATGTATGTTGATTGAGAGTGCACGCTTAGTTTTCATGCATGAATATGATGCTAGATTATGAGGGAGTTTCACCTAATAGTTATAATCTTATAATCACAAGTAGTGAAGATCGCTTGAAAACGATCGCGTTGAATGAATTCTTAGCATAAGTTTCATGCAATTCATAGTAACAAATGCTTCGTCAATGCTTATGTTTTTCATAGAACGTAATGATTCTTGCTTGTATCTCTATTATGCAATTCATGTAGGGAACTTGTAGGGAATGTTTTGGGTTGTCGTATGCAATCATCCAACTTAATAACTTGTGGAAAAACTGAGGGTTAATTAGTGCAATTCACGGTTAACTTGGGGCGTTGAGTATTCATAATTTATTGGAAGAACAACTGAAAATCGTTTTGTTTGCAAGTGTGACATGTGTGGAGAAGAACCTCCTAACTAGCCTTTTAACCATCTATTTCACCAAAATCGTTTTTACAATCTGTGTTAATTAAAGTTTCTGTTTTGTGTTAAATTTTCGTCCAAAACAAATCCCCCTTTAATTTGAAGTCTTAGATTAGTTAGAAAGTGTTTTGATTTGTGTTTCTAAGTATTTTGATTCAAGTTTTCATCAAATTTCGTCCATATTAGTGTAGGTGCTCAAAACTGCCCAGAAAGTGGTTTTTAGGCAGTTTTGAGCCTTCTAGTTGCTGTTTTGAGTTTTAGGTTTGTTTAAGTGTTTTAACCTTTACTTTTGCATTCTTTGAGTCTAAGTTAGTGTTTTTAAACTTTGTTTTTGAGTTTTAAGTCAGTTTCCAAGTGTTTAGCAATCCCTCCTAATCCCCGGTTTAGAACGATCCCTACTTACATCTTTGCTACAATTTGACAAAAAGAGGGTTTAATTTGTGTGCTTATCTATTTCGCATCAATGTTCGTAGCACAACGAAAGGAAAAGAAATTAAACATTGAAATCATAAAACGAATTACACCTAGAATGCACCAACGATGAAGCTTAAGCATCCAAGAGTCCTTCCTTCTTTCTCCTTGCTGCTGCACACGAATGGGTGAGTTTTGGGGGTTATGAATGGTGTAGAATGATGGGTTTATGGCTGGGATAGGTGTATGGGACAGCTAGGGTGGTTTTTGGTCAGAAAATATGGTGAATGGTGAAGGATAGGTGCGGCAGAGAGAGTGGTGATGTTTCTGGCGTGAATGGGACTGAATGGGTGTGTGTGGAATGTTTTGTGGCTGCAACAAGAGGTTTATTCAAAGGGAAACAGAAATGCAAACCCTAGGTTGATTAGGAAATCAGAAATTAAGTCTAAGGATTCTAGAATTAGGAAATAAATCAGAAAATTAAAGGAAAGGGCAAGGGAAATTCGGCTAGGGTTTAAAACACAAAAGGAAGGTGTTTTAAAGCATAAAAACAGGAAATAAGGAAGAGGAAATGCAAAGGGGGGTGCGGCAAGGGTTCAAAAGGGTTCTAGGCTTTTGTTTTGTGTCCTAGAATGCTTAGAAAGTCTTCATAATTGCTGGAACTTTTAGGGACAATTAGGAAAAATCAAACCAAAGTAGGAAACCTTGGCTTAACTTTCCTACTTCAAGTAGGAATCCTTGTTGGAGGAGGAATCCTTGTTCTTCTAGGAATCCTCATGTGATTAGGAATCCATTTTCAATTAGGAATCCTTCGTTGATTAGGAATCCTTCGTCGATTAGGAATCCTTCGTCATGTAAGCACTTTCCTACTTCAACTAGGAAACCTTGTTCAAGTAGGAATCATCATCTTCAAGTCTTCAAATTCGTCCAAACCTTGGCTCCAATTATGTGATAATCATTCCAAGCCCAATTTTGCTCCAAAAAGCTCCAAAATGCATCTTCTTGCATCCTTTGGCCTTAAAACCTGAAAACACATAAAACTAGATTAAAAGACTACTTTAACTAAGAAAACACCATGGAAATGCATAAGAACTAGCTAACTAAGGCGCATAAATATGCTCCTATCAAATTCCCCCACACTTAGCTTTTGCTAGTCCTCGAGCAAAACAAACAAAAGAAAGGAAACAAAACGAAACAAACTAACCAAAACAAAACCTAAACCTTCCAACGTTTGCCTCAGGGATTTCCAATGCACATGACATGTTAAAGATTGTTATCCCCACAGATTTGATGTGAAAATTAACTTGACACACAAATTAAACCCTATGGATGACAATTGTAGTATATGAGCAAATAGGGATCGTTCTAACCGGGGATTAACTAGGGATGCTAATCAATGTAAAACTGACTCAAGAACATAAAAATATAATGTAGAACACTAAACTAGACTCAATTAATGCAAAACTAGGGTTTAAAACACCTAAACAAACTAAAAACTCAAAACAGCAACTAGAAGGCTCAAAACTGCCTTAAAACCACTTTCTGGGCAGTTTTGAGTACCTAACACTAGTTTGGACGAATTTGGACTATGACTTGACTCAAAACACTTAAAAACACAACTAAATGGATTTCTAATTAATCTAACACTTTAAAATAAATGGGGGAATGATTTTGACGAAATTAAAACTTTAAAAACAAATGTAAAGCAAAACAGATTGTGATTAAATAGAATGGTGAGAAGCTAGTTAGAGGATTCCTTATCCACACATGAACATATGCATACAACTCGATCTCCAATTACTCTTTCAACAAACCATGAATGACAATGCCCCAAATTAACTAGATTGCACCAATTAATTCTCAGATTTCCCTAGATTCATTGAATTGAATGGAATACGCATTACAACCAAATTATTCTTATCAAGGACCCTAACTATGGAATACGCATGATAGAGACACATATCAAAGATCATTAAGTTCAATGGAAACATAAGCATTGACGAGGCATTCATAACTATGGGATACGCATGTTACTCTTGCCTAGGATTTACTTAAAACAATCGTGACTAGCGACTTTCACTACTTATGAATACAAGTTAATAACGATTAGGTGAAATTCCCTTATATCCTAGCATCAAGTTTAGGCATGCAAATTAAGTGTCGACCCTCAACCCACATACATAAACAAGTTATCAATCAAATAGATAAGTAAATCACATTCACAATTTCTGAAATCATAATTGGAAGAAATCAAATCATATAACACATATGTCCATGGCTTCAAATTCACCTCTAACTAAAAAGAAATTAGTTCCACATGTCTAACATAATTGAAAGGCAAGTTAAATTAAACATGAAAACAGAAACAAAGAAAGAAAGAACTCCAAACACTCCACTAATGGCAGATTGCATGTGCAAGGCTTCTCCTTCCTTTGGACTGCACGGCACTCCTTCTTTCTCCTCCTTTAGTGGCTGCACAAGGTGGTGATGGTGGTGGGAAGGCACGGCAAGGGTGAATTGTGGCAGAAATATGGGAGTTTGGGGGTGGAAGGATGCGGCAAAGAGAGAACTAGGGTTTTTGGCGTGAATGAATGATATGGGGGCTGGTATGTTCGGCCAAGAGGTTTAAGAGAGTACATATAGGCACTTAAAAACCCTAGCAATCAGATTAGGGTTTCTAGAACATTAGGTGCGGCATGGGCTTAGGGTAAGTAATCAGATTTTTTTCATGTGAACAAGGCCTAGGTGCGGCTGATTAAGTGGGCTAGGGTTAGGGTTAGGTGCGGCATAGGTCCAAGAGGCAAAGATGGGTCATCCAAAAGCCCAAAGCCAAGAATAGAAACTCTCGAAAATGGAAACCTCCAAGAATAGAAACTTCCAACTTTAGAAACTTTAGTTGCCAATTCCGACTTCTTTGTTCTTTACTTTCATTTCTTCATTTCTTAAGCTCCCTCGACCTTCAAACTCGTTCCAAGCATGTACTTTTCAATCCAAGCTCACTTTTGCTCTAAAATGCTCCATTTTGCCATCTTTTATGTCATATGCCCTTTGAACCTGAAAACACATGAAAGTAGCTCAAAAGACTACTTTAACTAAGAAAACATAACGAAAATGCATAAGAACTAGCTAACTAAGGCGCATAAATATGCTCCTATCAAATTCCCCCACACTTAGCTTTTGCTAGTCCTCGAGCAAAACAAAGAAACAAAAGAAAAACAAAACGAAACAAAACAAACAAAAACAACCTAAACCTTCCAACGTTTGCCTCAGGGATTTCCAATGCACATGACATATTAAAAATCATCATTCCCACAGATTTTAGCCATCTTTACACTTAAGCACATACTTAATTATAGTTACCACGTACTAGTTCGCATTTAACCAAGTAAAACATGATTTTGAATGTAGTAACATGCCTTAGAGAATTTGCTCAAATCCTCACTAGATATGCACTCAATTTTCACACAGATTTTCTGACTACACACCCTATACTTATATGTGAGAAGATTGATGTAAATATGAAAACGAATGCTCACATATGCTATAACAAGGAAAGCTTTTTCTGAATTTAATAAGCATGTATATGATCTCATGAAAGGAATGCTACTACTTAGACGCGAGAACCAGTGACACCATATGCTTATACCAATCCCAAACTCCACAAATTGAAATACACAACACTCAAGATAGAAGTTAAGGGTTGTAACGGGGCTTGGGGTATTGGCTAACAAAGAAAGGTGAAGGGTAAACAAACGTTCTTAAAACAATAATAAGCAAAGCAATGAAATTGACACTTAGAATTCACTTTTGAATGCAAAAATCAACTTCTAAACTCAAAGGGGAAATTCATGCAACACTTAGGGTCAAATTCAATGTTTTGGACCCTTTCTTCAACAACCAACACCTTAGAGCTCCTTTTCATGTTTTTTTCAACTCTTTTTCACACTTTTCAAAACTTTTTTTTTTTTTCTACGAATTTTTTTTTTTTTTTTTTTTTTTTTCTTTTTCTTTTCTAACCCATGCCTCATTTAAGACTTTGGCACACAATACACAAGGCTCACTTTCCCCCACACTTGTTTTCTGCACACCCTTGATCAAAAGGAATTCATTTTAAGTCATGCTTACTATGCTTTAAGAACAAGGGTATGGATGGTCCTAATCTAGGCTAGGTAAGGATAATGTGGGTTAACAAACAATATAGGCTAAACAAGGCTCAACGGGGCTAAAACCTACAAAAACAAATGTATGGAATGAAGGCTTTTTGGCTATGGTGGTAACTACTAAACAACTTCATCTTGAATACGTGTTATGCAATTCAATGAAATGTTTTGAATGAAATTGGCATGAGTTCTAGCATTTGGAACTAAATGATGAAACGCCTTCTAAGTAGTAACCAAGCAAAGAATAATGAGATCATGCAACGACTTTAGAAAACAAGAATGCACAGATTTTAACTCTCCAAATAAAGTTTAGGCTCAAGTCTCTCAGGGTTGTAGCTTTAGTTTGAGTTTCTTCCTTCAAGCATGTCACAAAAACTGATTTTTTTCCTTTTTGATTACATGTGAATTCATAAGTTATAACTACAACTTGATAGGAGCATATTTATGCGCCTTAGTTAGCTAGTTCTTATGCATCTTTGTTATGTTTTCTTCGTTAAAGTAGTCTTTTAAGCTACTTTCTTGTGTTTTCAGGTTTAGCGGACGTATTACATGAAATGATGCAATTTGGAGCTTTTGGAGCAGAAAGTGAGCTTGAAGTGAAAAGGACATGCTTGGAACGCAAGGTTGGGATGAAATTGAAGAGTTGAAGATTTGAGGTTTCCTACTTGAAGTAGGAAAGCTAAGCCTAAAAGTTTCCATTTTGGGTTGATCTTTCCTAAATCGGAATTGGCAACCAAAGTTTCTAAAGTTGGAAGTTTCTATTCTTGGAGGTTTCCATTTTCGTGAGTTTCTATTCTCGGTTTTGGGCTTTTGGATGACCCATCCTTAACTCTTGGACCTATGCCGTACCTAAACCCTAACCCTAGCCCATTGTTTCAGCCGCACCTAGGCCTTGTTTGACACACCCCGTCCCGAAGGAGGGCATGCTGGCCGTCACGTGAGAGTGACGTAACCATTTGCACAGTACGGAAGCTTTAAGATACAATTTAAATTGTATCTTAAAGCTTCCGTACTGTGCAAATGGTTACGTCACTCTCACGTGACGGCCAGCATGCCCTCCTTCGGGACGGGGAAAACGCGTCTCTGAAGAGTACATGCGAGCGAATACATATAAGGCCCAAGGACAGCCCTCACGTCGTCGATGTGGGATACTACAATCCACCCCCCTTAGGGAGACCGACGTCCTCGTCGGCACACCGAACGGCCGTGAGTCTGGCTCTGATACCAACAATGTAACCACGCCTTCCTCCGCAGAGATATTGTCCGCTTTGTGGTGGAACCCGGCGCACCGGTCCGACCCCACTCACGGATTTGTTTTTGCAAGCCGCAGCTCCAAAACGCGTCTCTGAAGAGTACATGCGAGCGAATACATATAAGGCCCAAGGACAGCCCTCACGTCGTCGATGTGGGATACTACAATCAACAATGTAACCACGCCTTCCTCCGCAGAGATATTGTCCGCTTTGTGGTGGAACCCGGCGCACCGGTCCGACCCCACTCACGGATTTGTTTTTGCAAGCCGCAGCTCCAAAACGCGTCTCTGAAGAGTACATGCGAGCGAATACATATAAGGCCCAAGGACAGCCCTCACGTCGTCGATGTGGGATACTACATTGTTCACATGCAAAAATCTGATTGGAAATCCCTAAGCCTATGCCGCACCTTTCCATCCAAAAAGCCCTATTTTACAAACCTTAACCCTAGCCCATTGTTCTAATCTGAATTGCTAGGGTTTTTAAGTGCCTATATATATATTTCTACACCCTAGCCGCAGAGAGACCCCATTCTAAAAATCAGAAATCGCAAAAAATCCCTTCCCCCACCTTGCCGCAGCCACCATTCATTCCAGCCACATCCATACACCTTGCCGCAACTCTCCTTCATTCCAGCCACCATTATACACCTCCATACACCACCCACACACCTTGCCGCACCCCCATACCATCCTAATTCCCTTCCTACATCAGAAAACCATCCAAACAGCCTCTAAACCAACTCTGCCGCAACAAGGAGAAGAAGAAAGAGGAGCTTTCTGTGCAGATTTCAAAGTGGACTTCTTTGGCATTTTAGGTGTAATCTTTCTTATGTCTTTGATGTTTCAATTCAATAAACTTTGTGTTGTGAGTATGAGGAACTAAACCCCCTTAGTTGGGGGGTGATTCGAAACCATGTACATGCTTGCAATTTGATTCGATTACATTCAGTTGTTATTTCATGAGTTATGGATTCAATTCGTTCATCTATTTGATTGATAACTTATTTGTGTATGTTGATTGAGAGTGCACGCTTAACTTTCATGCATGAATATGATGCTAGATTATGAGGGAGTTTCACCTAATAGTTACAATCTTATAATCACAAGTAGTGAAGATCGCTTGAAAACAATCGCGTTGAATGAATTCTTAGCATAAGTTTCATGCAATTCATAGTAACAAATGCTTCGTCAATGCTTATGTTTTTCATAGAACGTAATGATTCTTGCTTGTATCTCTATTATGCAATTCATGTAGGGAACTTGTAGGGAATGTTTTGAGTTGTCGTATGCAATCATCCAACTTGATAAATTCTGGAGAAACTGAGGGTTAATTAGTGCAATTCACGGTTAACTTGGGGCGTTGAGTATTCATAGTTTATTGGAAGAACAACTGAAAATCGTTTTGTTTGCAAGTGTGACATGTGTGGAGAAGAACCTCCTAACTAGCCTTTTATCCATCTATTTCACCAAAATCGTTTTTACAATCTGTTTAGTTTCAAGTTTCTGTTTTGTGTTAAATTTTCGTCCAAAACAAATCCCCCTTTAATTTGAAGTCCTAGATTAGTTAGAAAGTGTTTTGATTTGTGTTTCTAAGTATTTTGATTCAAGTTTTCATCAAATTTCGTCCAAATTAGTGTAGGTGCTCAAAACTGCCCAGAAAGTGGTTTTTAGGCAGTTTTGAGCCTTCTAGTTGCTGTTTTGAGTTTTAGGTTTGTTTAAGTGTTTTAACCTTTACTTTTGCATTCTTTGGGTCTAGTTTAGTGGTTTAAACGTTGTTTTTGAGTTTTTAAGTCAGTTTCCAAGTGTTTAGCAATCCCTCCTAATCCCCGGTTTAGAACGATCCCTACTTACATCTTTGCTACAATTTGACAAAAAGAGGGTTTAATTTGTGTGCTTAATATATTTCGCATCAAATTTTTGGCGCCGTTGCCGGGGATTAGCAAATTTTGCTAATCCCTTGGATTGTTTTTGTTTCTTTTATTTCACTTTGTTTCTGATTTTGTTTAAGTTCTGACCTAATTTTGTTTCTTGTTTCTTAGGTACTAATGTATGACTAGAAGCTCTCAAACGATTCGTGCGAACATCTTGGAGTTTGACGACGATTTTGAGAGGAAGTTAAGAAGAGCTAGAAACCAGCAAGAACACCATCCACCCAGTTCCGAATCTGACCTTGAAGAAAACGTACAAGAAGAGGAGGAGGAAGCCACGGCAGGGATATTTGAAGAAGTCCAAGGCATGGCCATGGACAATCGTACACTCAAGGAGCTTTCCGCCTCGGGTTTGGATAATGCCGCACCCTTGTGCATCCAATACCCCGTGGCTGCCCAAGGTAAGACAGATGAGTTTGAATTAAAGTCAAGTTTACTTCATCATATTCCTAAATACCATGGCTTGTCCATGGAAGATCCTAACAAACATTTGAAAGAATTTGAAGTAGTTTGCTCTAGTATGACTCCCGTCAATGTTGACGGAAATATTTTGAAGATGAAGGCTTTTCCATTCTCTTTGATGGATAAAGCCAAGGATTGGTTATATGAGTTAGCTCCCGGAACTGTCACATCGTGGGAAAGTATGAAGAGAGCGTTCTTGGAGAAGTTCTTTCCAACTTCTCGCATCATCCTCCTCCGCAAAAAGATAAGCGGAATTCAGCAAGAAGAAGGTGAGTCTTTTCCTACATATTATGAACGATTTAAATCACTTGTTGCTTCTTGTCCGCAGCATCAGATGAAGGAGGAGTTACTGTTGCAATACTTCTACGAGGGTCTCCTACCTCTAGAACGTCAAATGCTTGATGCTTCGGCGGGGGGAGCATTGGTGGACAAGACACCCATGGCTGCCAAGGTCTTGATTGCTAATAGAGCATTGAACGCTCAACAGTACGAGGGTGTAGGCCAAAGAGGACCCCCACGGCACCAAGTACATGAGGTAAGTACAACTTCCGATCTTCACTCACAATTGGCTAATCTTACTTCTCTTGTGTCTCAGATGGCCGAGGGCATGAAGATGCAAGGACCAATTGTATGTGGCGTATGTTCCATCCAAGGACATGTCTCTGAAAAATGTCCACAGTTGATTGAAAATGGTGGATGGGAAAGCACCCATGCAATTGGGTTTCAAGGGCAAAACCAACCAAGGAACGATCCATATTCAAACACGTATAATCCGGGGTGGCGAGACCATCCAAACTTCAAATGGAGGGAGCCCCAACAACCTCAGAACCAAGGAGGCTTTAGGCAACAACCCTCGGGGTTCTTTCCCAAAACCTACGGTCCACCCCAAAATCAAGCCCAATCCGGCCCAAGTGCCTCAGGTACGTCTCTTGACAATGATGCACTTCTTAAGATACTAACTAAGTTGTCTAATGGGCAGGAAGATCAAGCTAAAGCTATGCAAAACCAAGACAGAAGGGTGGATCAACTTGAAAAACAAATTGGGCAGATTGCCGAGTTTGTAGGTAAGTTTCGAGATCCTGGACAACTCCCTAGTTCCACCATTCCAAATCCAAAGGGAGGCTTTGAAACCGCAAATGCAATCATGCTAAGGAGTGGAAAAGAAGTTGGGGCAGGTCCTACACCACCAAAATCAGGTCCCAAAGAAGATGAAACGTTGAAATCTGGGGAGGAGAACCCAAAGCAACCCACGGCAAAGGTGGAGCAACCTTTGCCGCAAGCAACCATTGATCCTAAGTCCTCCAATCCGTCCACCCTAGGTAAGAAAGGTCCAAGTTCGGTTAATTCTAACATTATTCCACCCAATGTGCCCTTTCCTAGCAGATTTTTGCAATCCAAGAATGAAGAGGAGGAAAAAGATGTTCTAGAGACATTTAGGAAAGTTCAAGTTAACATACCTCTTTTGGATGCAATCAAGCAAATCCCGAAGTATGCCAAGTTCTTGAAGAAGCTTTGTACAACGAGGAAGCGGATTCGGGAGAAGGAGGTGGTACATGTAAGCGAGAATGTCTCTGCAATGTTGCAAAGGAAGCTACCACCTAAATGCAAAGATCCAGGTAGTTTCACAATCCCTTGTGTAATTGGTAATACAAGATTTGAACATGCTATGCTAGATCTAGGTGCATCAATTAATGTCATGCCATATTCTGTTTATGCATCTATGAATCTAGGAAAACTTAAAAATGATGGCGTTATAATTCAATTAGCCGATCGATCTAATGCATATCCCAAGGGAGTGTTGGAAGATGTTTTGGTGCAGGTAGACCATTTGATTTTTCTTGCAGATTTCTATGTGCTTGATATGGAGGACTCAACCCACTCTCCACCATCACCACTCTTGCTTGGACGACCATTCATGAAAACGGCTCAAACCAAGATTGATGTGGCCAAGGGAGCCGTAACTATGGCCTTTGGTGGTGATATGATTAACTTTAAGATTCCTGAATCAATTGAGAATACTAATGATGTTCGTTCTTGTTGTGCCATTAATGTAATTGAAAATATAGGGCAGGAATGTTCAACACTAGTCAAGAAGAATGCACCTCGAACTACCATCGCGGAGGGAATTGGAGTGAGCAACAAAGAATGCACGGCCTCAACCTTGAAATCACCAAATTTGGCCGAGTGCAACCTTTGTGCATCTGTCCATTGTACTCCCACTCCTATGCCGCACCTAGGTAAGCCACCTGATCCAATTTCAATTTCCATTTCAACTAATCGGTTGTTACCTTGTATGGTGCTGATAGGAGCATATTTATGCGCCTTAGTTAGCTAGTTCTTATGCATCTTTGTTATGTTTTCTTCGTTAAAGTAGTCTTTTAAGCTACTTTCTTGTGTTTTCAGGTTTAGCGGACGTATTACATGAAATGATGCAGTTTGGAGCTTTTGGAGCAGAAAGTGAGCTTGAAGTAAAAAGGACATGCTTGGAACGCAAGGTTGGGATGAAATTGAAGAGTTGAAGATTTGAGGTTTCCTACTTGAAGTAGGAAAGCTAAGCCTAAAAGTTTCCATTTTGGGTTGATCTTTCCTAAATCGGAATTGGCAACCAAAGTTTCTAAAGTTGGAAGTTTCTATTCTTGGAGGTTTCCATTTTCGTGAGTTTCTATTCTCGGTTTTGGGCTTTTGGATGACCCATCCTTAACTCTTGGACCTATGCCGTACCTAAACCCTAACCCTAGCCCATTGTTTCAGCCGCACCTAGGCCTTGTTCACATGCAAAAATCTGATTGGAAATCCCTAAGCCTATGCCGCACCTTTCCATCCAAAAAGCCCTATTTTACAAACCTTAACCCTAGCCCATTGTTCTAATCTGAATTGCTAGGGTTTTTAAGTGCCTATATATATATATTTCTACACCCTAGCCGCACATCTTCTTCCCTCTCCATAAAAATCAGAAAACCATATCCCTTTCCCCACCTTGCCGCAGCCACCATCACCCAAATCCCTTCCTTGCCGCAGCCATTCATCCATTCCAGCCACCATCCTCCACCTTTAGACACCATTCCACACCTCCATAACTCTTTCCCACACCTTGCCGCACCACCCTACCATCCTAACTCCATTCTAAAAAACCAAAAACACATCCAGAAACTCCATTCACGCCAGAACCTGTCCCTCACCTTTGCCGAGCCCAACCTTCACCCAACTCCATATTTTCTGACCCCAAACCTTCCTAGCCGTGCCCTACACCTATCCTAGATAGTTTTCCACCATTCTCCCTCATCCAAAACCATCCAAAAACCCCCTAACCCTCACTGCCGCAGCAAGGAGAAGAAGAAAGAGGAGCTTTCTGTGCAGATTTCAAAGTGGACTTCCTTGGCATTTTAGGTGTAATCTTTCTTATGTCTTCGATGTTTCAATTCAATAAACTTTGTGTTGTGAGTATGAGGAACTAAACCCCCTTAGTTGGGGGGTGATTCGAAACCATGTACATGCTTGCAATTTGATTCGATTACATTCAGTTGTTATTTCATAAGTTGTGGATTCAATTCGTTCATCTATTTGATTGATACTTATTTATGTATGTTGATTGAGAGTGCACGCTTAGTTTTCATGCATGAATATGATGCTAGATTATGAGGGAGTTTCACCTAATAGTTATAATCTTATAATCACAAGTAGTGAAGATCGCTTGAAAACGATCGCGTTGAATGAATTCTTAGCATAAGTTTCATGCAATTCATAGTAACAAATGCTTCGTCAATGCTTATGTTTTTCATAAAACGTAATGATTCTTGCTTGTATCTCTATTATGCAATTCATGTAGGGAACTTGTAGGGAATGTTTTGAGTTGTCGTATGCAATCATCCAACTTGATAAATTCTGGAAAAACTGAGGGTTAATTAGTGCAAATCACGGTTAACTTGGGGCGTTGAGTATTCATAGTTTATCGGAAGAACAACTGAAAATCGTTTTGTTTGCAAGTGTGACATGTGTGGAGAAGAACCTCCTAACTAGCCTTTTATCCATCCTTTTCACCAAAATCGTTTTTACAATCTGTGTTAATTAAAGTTTCTGTTTTGTTTTCAATTTCTGTCCAAAACTATTCCCCCTTTATTTTGAAGTCTTAGATTAGTTAGAAAGTGTTTTGATTTGTGTTTCTAGGTGTTTTGATTCAAGTTTTCAACCAATTTCGTCCAGATTAGTGTAAGTGCTCAAAACTGCCCAGAAAGTGGTTTTTAGGCAGTTTTGAGCCTTCTAGTTGCTGTTTTAAGTTTTAGGTTTGTTTAAGTGTTTTAACTTTTAGTTTTGCATTCTTTGAGTCTAGTTTAGTGTTTTTAACTTTGTTTTTGAGTGTTTAAGTCAGTTTCCAAGCGTTTAGCAATCCCTCCTAATCCCCGGTCTAGAACGATCCCTACTTACATCTTTACTACAATTTGACAAAAAGAGGGTTTAATTTGTGTGCTTAATATATTTCGCATCAGGTGCAGGTACCTAATCAAAGGCAATATGGTGGGAGAGTTCGTGTTGATTTAGAGAAGCACAACACGACACTACGAAAGGATCATTATCCCATTCCATTCAAGGACCCAATGCATGAAGTGGTTCGAAGGACAAGGTGTAGAGGAAACACCCCTCCATGCCGTGGGGTTCAATAACCTTCAAAGGAGCTTCGTCCGGCTGCAAGACGTAAAAGAAAGCGCTACTTGGGAGGCAGCCCATGCAATTCAACAAAGGAAGCCCATGGAATCACTCCAATTCCAGATTTGCGTTCCTAAACTCTTCCCTTTGTTATTTAGTTTGAATCTGCCTATTTAGTTGTTTTAGTTGCTGTTTGTGTGTTTCTTTTTGTTTAGTGTGATTTCATGCTTGAAACATTGAGGACAATGTTTGATTTAAGTGTGGGGGGGTAACTAAGTGTTTTAGATGCAAATTCGTGGGATTTTATCACCCTAAACTTGAAGACTTGTTCCTTGCTGTTTTTAAGTGTTTTTGAGCAATTTTGATGTGTTTTAGTGTGTTTTGAAGTAAAAATCCGAAAATTACATAAAAATTTGAAAAATTTGTTTTAAAAACCCAAAAAGAGTTGTTTTTGTGTGTTTGTTTGTGTTTTAGGGTACCTTCCAACACAATGATGAGGATTCGGTTTGTAATTACATGGCTGTTAAAGAAAGTGACTAACATGGATGAAAGTTTGATTTACTCTTTGTTTATGCTTAGTTGTGGTTATAACTTATGAATTCACATGCAATCATAAAAGAAAAAAATCAGTTTTTGTAACATGTTTGAAGGAAGGAACTTAAACTAACGCTACAACCTTGTGAGACTTGAGCCTAACGTTTATTTGGAGAGTGAAAATCTGTGCATTCTTTGTTTTCTAAGTCGTTGCATGATCTCATTATTCTTTGCTTGGTTGCTACTTAGAAGGCGTTTCATCATTTAGTTCCAAATGCTAGAACTCATGCCCATTTCATTCAAAGCATGTTATTGATTTGCATAACACATATTCAAGATGAAGTTGTGTAGTGACCACCACCCTAGCCAAAAAGCCATGAATCCCCTATGTCATTATGTTTTGTAGGTTTTTAACCCCATTGAGCCTTGTTAGCCTTCGTTAATTGTTAACCCATGTTCTCCTCACCTAGCCTAGATTAGGACCATCCATACCTTGTTCTTAAAGCATAGTAAAGCATGATTCAAATTGAATTCCCTT
This sequence comes from Malus domestica, assembly GCF_042453785.1. Classification (NCBI taxonomy): domain Eukaryota; kingdom Viridiplantae; phylum Streptophyta; class Magnoliopsida; order Rosales; family Rosaceae; genus Malus; species Malus domestica. Next base: position 14,090,039 of record NC_091665.1, on the reverse strand, counting down.
TTGATTTATGTTGGCAGAAAATAAGTGTGGGGGAAGTGTTTTTCATGAGGAAGTGTGTGCCATAGGCACGGCAAAGAAAAGAAAAGAAAAAAAATTGTGGAAAAAGAAAAAAAAATGAAGAAAAGTTGAGAAAAAGAGTTCCAAAGTATTGTTTGTTGAAGTAAGGGTCCAAAACAATGAATTCGGCCCTAAGGAGTTGTTTAAATCTTTCCCTTGTGTTTTAAAGTTAATTTCTGCACTCTAAGTGAATTCTAAGTCTCAATTTCATTGCTTTGCTTACTATTGCTTGAAGAACGTTTGTTTTCCTTATCCTTTCCTTGTTAACCAACACCCCAAGCCCCATTACAACCCTTAACTTCTATCTTGAGTGTTATGTGTTTCAATTTGTGGAGTTTGAATTTGGTATGAGCATATGGTGTCACTGGTTCTCGCATCTAAGTAGTAGCATTCCATTCATGAGATCATATCTAAACATGCTTCTTAACTCTAGAAATTGCGTTCTTTGTGAAACATATATGTGAGCATTCGTTTTCATATCTACATCAATCTTCTCACATATGACTAGTGTAGGGTGTGGAGTTAGAAAATCTGAGTGAAAATAGAGTGTATATCTTGTAAGGAATTGAGGGAATTCTCTAAGGCATGTTACTACATTCAAAGCATTGTTTTAATTGGTTAAATGTGAACTAGTACGTGGTGACTATGATTAAGTATGTGCTTAAGTGTGAAGATGACTAAAATCTGTGGGAGTGATGATTTTTAACATGTCATGTGCATTGGAAATCCCTGAGGCAAACGTTGGAAGGTTTAGGTTTTGTTTTGGTTAGTTGGTTTCGTTCTGTTTCCTTTCTTTTGTTTGTTTTGCTCGAGGACTAGCAAAAGCTAAGTGTGGGGGAATTTGATAGGAGCATATTTATGCGCCTTAGTTAGCTAGTTCTTATGCATCTTTGTTATGTTTTCTTCGTTAAAGTAGTCTTTTAAGCTACTTTCTTGTGTTTTCAGGTTTAGCGGACGTATTACATGAAATGATGCAATTTGGAGCTTTTGGAGCAGAAAGTGAGCTTGAAGTGAAAAGGACATGCTTGGAACGCAAGGTTGGGATGAAATTGAAGAGTTGAAGATTTGAGGTTTCCTACTTGAAGTAGGAAAGCTAAGCCTAAAAGTTTCCATTTTGGGTTGATCTTTCCTAAATCGGAATTGGCAACCAAAGTTTCTAAAGTTGGAAGTTTCTATTCTTGGAGGTTTCCATTTTCGTGAGTTTCTATTCTCGGTTTTGGGCTTTTGGATGACCCATCCTTAACTCTTGGACCTATGCCGTACCTAAACCCTAACCCTAGCCCATTGTTTCAGCCGCACCTAGGCCTTGTTCACATGCAAAAATCTGATTGGAAATCCCTAAGCCTATGCCGCACCTTTCCATCCAAAAAGCCCTATTTTACAAACCTTAACCCTAGCCCATTGTTCTAATCTGAATTGCTAGGGTTTTTAAGTGCCTATATATATATTTCTACACCCTAGCCGCAGAGAGACCCCATTCTAAAAATCAGAAATCGCAAAAAATCCCTTCCCCCACCTTGCCGCAGCCACCATTCATTCCAGCCACATCCATACACCTTGCCGCAACTCTCCTTCATTCCAGCCACCATTATACACCTCCATACACCACCCACACACCTTGCCGCACCCCCATACCATCCTAATTCCCTTCCTACATCAGAAAACCATCCAAACAGCCTCTAAACCAACTCTGCCGCAACAAGGAGAAGAAGAAAGAGGAGCTTTCTGTGCAGATTTCAAAGTGGACTTCTTTGGCATTTTAGGTGTAATCTTTCTTATGTCTTTGATGTTTCAATTCAATAAACTTTGTGTTGTGAGTATGAGGAACTAAACCCCCTTAGTTGGGGGGTGATTCGAAACCATGTACATGCTTGCAATTTGATTCGATTACATTCAGTTGTTATTTCATGAGTTATGGATTCAATTCGTTCATCTATTTGATTGATAACTTATTTGTGTATGTTGATTGAGAGTGCACGCTTAACTTTCATGCATGAATATGATGCTAGATTATGAGGGAGTTTCACCTAATAGTTACAATCTTATAATCACAAGTAGTGAAGATCGCTTGAAAACGATCGCGTTGAATGAATTCTTAGCATAAGTTTCATGCAATTCATAGTAACAAATGCTTCGTCAATGCTTATGCTTTTCATAGAACGTAATGATTCTTGCTTGTATCTCTATTATGCAATTCATGTAGGGAACTTGTAGGGAATGTTTTGAGTTGTCGTATGCAATCATCCAACTTGATAAATTCTGGAGAAACTGAGGGTTAATTAGTGCAATTCACGGTTAACTTGGGGCGTTGAGTATTCATAGTTTATTGGAAGAACAACTGAAAATCGTTTTGTTTGCAAGTGTGACATGTGTGGAGAAGAACCTCCTAACTAGCCTTTTATCCATCTATTTCACCAAAATCGTTTTTACAATCTGTTTAGTTTCAAGTTTCTGTTTTGTGTTAAATTTTCGTCCAAAACAAATCCCCCTTTAATTTGAAGTCCTAGATTAGTTAGAAAGTGTTTTGATTTGTGTTTCTAAGTATTTTGATTCAAGTTTTCATCAAATTTCGTCCAAATTAGTGTAGGTGCTCAAAACTGCCCAGAAAGTGGTTTTTAGGCAGTTTTGAGCCTTCTAGTTGCTGTTTTGAGTTTTAGGTTTGTTTAAGTGTTTTAACCTTTACTTTTGCATTCTTTGGGTCTAGTTTAGTGGTTTAAACGTTGTTTTTGAGTTTTTAAGTCAGTTTCCAAGTGTTTAGCAATCCCTCCTAATCCCCGGTTTAGAACGATCCCTACTTACATCTTTGCTACAATTTGACAAAAAGAGGGTTTAATTTGTGTGCTTAATATATTTCGCATCAACTAAGCATAAACCAAGAGTAAATCAAACTTCCATCCATGTTTATAACTCTCTTCAATAGTCATGCAATTAAAAACCGAATCCTCATCATTGTGTTGGAAGGTACCCTAAGACACAAACAAACACACACAAACAACTTAAAAACGACTCTTTTTGGGTTTTTTAAAACAAATTTTCAAATTTTTATGGGATTTTCGGATTTTTGAATCAAAACACATTAAATCACACCAAAACATTCTAAAAACACTAAAAAAACAATGAAAAACAACCTTTGAAATGTTAGGTGGTAAAATCCCACGAATTTTGCAACAAAAACACTTTGTTCACCCCCCCACACTTAAACCAAACATTGTCCTCAATGTTTCAAATATAGACTCACATAAAAACAAGCAAATAACACAACTAGCAAACATGACAAATATGGCAAAGTAAAAGCAATAAAGAGTAGGGTTTAAGAACGCAAATCTGATTATGATGCCGGAGCTTCCTAGGTCTTCCTTATTTGCATGGGTTGCCTCCCACGAAGCGCTTGCTTTAACGTCTTCCAGCCGGACGGTACCTCCGTTTAAGCTTGACTAGGTGCCACGGCATGGAGGGGTACATCCTCCATGACATGCTCCTTGAAATACTCATGCATTGGGTCTATGTATGGCAGTGGATAATGATGGTCCCAGATTGTGGCATTGAGCTTCCCAAGGTAAAAACTCCCATAATCATGGATTTGATTTGGTACCTGCACCACAGAAGGCAATAACCTATTAGTGGAAATGGGAATTGGAATTAGAGGAGGAGGCTTACCAATGCATGTATATGAAGACTCAAAAGGGGCAGCAAAGGTGGTGCTCTCGGCTAGATTTGGTATTTTGGGTGTAATGACATGTTTCGTATGCTCCACTCCAATACCCTCTTTGATGATGCATCTAGGGACATCCTTCTTGATTGGTGCGCATGAATGTTCCTTCCCCACATTTTTAATCACATTTATTGCAAAACAAGAACGAACATCATTAGGATTCTTAACATATTCAGGAACTTTGAATTTAATCAATTCATCACCAAACTCCATTGTTAACTCTCCCTTAGCCACATCAATCTTGGTTTGGGCTGTCTTCATGAAGGGCCTCCCTAATAGTATCGGCAATGGGGTAGAATAGGGTGAATCCTCCATGTCAAGCACGTAAAAGTCCGCTGGAAAAATCAAATTGCCCACCTGCACCAAAACATCTTCCAAAACACCCTTTGGATATGCATTAGAACGATCACCTAATTGAATAATCACACCATCGTTTTTTGATAGGAGCATATTTATGCGACTTAGTTGGCTTGTTCTTAAGCATTTATGTTGTTTTTCTTTAGTTATTTTAGTGTTTAAAGTCATTTTCGTGCAATTTCAGGTTTAGAGACGAAGTATGCAAAGAAGTGCAAAATGGAGCATTTTAGAGCAAAATTGAGCTAGAATGGAGTGTATGCTAATGGAGCACAAGGAATGGATGAGTTTGAAGGTCAAATGAGCTTAAGAAATGAAGAAATGAAAGTGAAGAACAAAGAATTCAGATTTGGAAACCAAAGTTTCTAAAGTTGGAAGTTTCTATTCTTGGAGGTTTCCATTTTCGAGAGTTTCTATTCTTGGTTTTGGGCTTTTAGATGACCTAAACCCTAATTCCTTGTGGACCCTAACCCTAGCCGCACCTTAGGCCTTATTCCCACTAAAAATCTGATTGTTTTAACCTAATTTCTGGTGGATTTGGGCTTCTAGAAACCCTAATCTGATTACCCTAGGGTTTTGGATGCCTATATATACTCATTATAACCCCTAGATCAGATCATCACCTCTCATACATAACCATTCACGCCAGAAATTAAACCTTGATTTCTGGCGCACCTTTCCATCACCAAAGTCCCAAAATTCTGCCCAAAATCATCCCTAGCCGTACCCCCATCAACCCTAAACCTCTCCATACCATTCCCCATCCATTCTACACCACAAATAACCCCAAAAACCTGTTCTAAAGTCTTTGCCGCAGCAAGGAGGAAGGAGAATTCGTTGGATGCACTTGCTGCCAAGTTGGAGCGTTCTAGGTGTTTTCTTTCTTTGGATTTTAATTTCTAAATTTATGTATCTTGGCTTTGCGAGTATGAGGAACTAAACCCCCCCTTGGCTAGGGGGGGATTCGAAACCATGTTTATGCTTGCTATATGATTTGATTACTTCTAATTGCGTTTCATAAGTTGGGAATTCAATTTACTTATCTACAAGAATTAAAACTGATTTGTGTATGTTGGTTGAGGGTCGACACTTAATTTGCATGCATGAATTTGATGCTAGGATATAAGGAAATTTCACCTAATCGTTATGGACTTATATTCATAAGTAGTAAAGGTTGATGATCTCAATCGCGTTAAGTAAATTCTTGGCATAAGTTTCATGCAATCATAGTAACAAGTGCTTCGTCAATGCTTATGGTTTTCATAGAACTTAATGATTCTTGCTTGTATCTCTATTATGCAATCATGTAGGGGACTTGTGGGGAATGCTTTGGGTTGTCGTATGCAATCATCCAATTCAATAACGTTAGGAAAAATCTGAAGGTTAATTTAAGCGGACCTAATTAACTTGGGGCATTGAGAATTCATGGGTTATTGAAAAGCAATTGGAAATCGTTTTGAATACAAGTCTAACATGTGTGGAGATGAACCCCTTAGCTAGCTTTCTATCCATTCAATTCAATCAAATTCGTTTTAAAATCTGTTTTGATTTACAAGTTTATGTTTTGTTTTCAATTTCATAAAAACCAAATCCCCCTTTGTTTTCAAGTGTCAAATTAGTTAGAGAGTGTGTTAGTTTGTGTTTTTAAGTGTTTTGAGTCAAGTTAAAACCTATTTTCGTCAAAATCTTGTTTAGAGTTCAAAACTGCCCAGAAAGTGGTTTTAAGGCAGTTTTGACTTTTGGTTTGTTTTGGTGTTTTAAGTTATAGTTTTACATTCTTTGAGTCTAGTTTAGTGTTTTAAACTTTGTTTTTACGTTTTTGAGTCAGTTTTCAAGTGATTTAGCAATCCCTCCTAATCCCCGGCCTAGAACGATCCCTACTTACATACTTACTACAATTGATAAAAAGAGGGTTAATTTGAGTGCTAGTTAATATCATATCAAATTTTGGCGCCGTTGCCGGGGATTAGCAACTTTGCTAATCCCTTGGTTCTTTTCTTTTTGTTTAGTTTGTTTCTGTTTTAGTTTCTGACTTAGTTTTGTTTTCCTTTTTTTGTGTTACTTTTGATATTTGATTTAGTTCTCTTTCTTTGATTTTAGGTACTAGAGAAGTAAGACATGGATTTTGCTAGCATTCAAGCTCAATTAGCAAATCTTACTTCTCAATTGTCACAGATTGCCGAAAGTACCACAATGCAAAGTGTCCCTACATTTGGTGCGTCTTATAGGCAAGGATACCAAGCCAATCTATATCCACAAAGCGATTGGAGTGATCATTCAAACTCTATGTGGTGGGAAGCTCAACAAGTTCAACACAAAGCATATTGGCAGCCATATGAAGAGTTCTATTCAAGACCTATGCAGCCACCACAACCTCATATACAATATGCTCAATCAAATTTAGGTTCGTCAATAGATTATAATCAAATTCTTAATGAATTAAATTCTTTGTTGCAGGGCTCACAAAATCAAGCCAAGGAGGATCAACAAGGTGGATATTGGCAGCAAGAAGAGGAGTTCTATCATTGGCCATATGAACTATCACATCCATCACAACAATTTGCCCAATTCAATTCAGGTACGTCTTTGGATAATGATATGTTTAATAAGTTACTCACCTCTTTGTACCAGGAAGTAGAAAATCGAAACAAAGAGATGCCAATTCAAACCAAGAAGACGGGTGAATTGGAGAAGCATATTGGGCAGATTATGGAGTTCATGGCACACATTCAAGAGCAAAGTGAAGTTTCCAACTCAACTATTGAAAATTCGAAGGAAGATTTTGAAATCCATGATGCTATCACTTTGGGAAGGGCTATGGAGGTTGGAGCTGACCTAAAAACGTCCAAACATTGCCTAGAAGTGGATGAGGAGCTGCTGATTGAGGAGGAGGAAGAAGACATACACACGGCAAGGGTAGAACAACCCTTGCCGCAACCCCCTAAGCCTTCTAACCCACCCACCACAAGTAAGGACGTCCCAATTTCATTTCATTCTAATGTTATTCCTCCCAATGTCCCTTTTCCTAGCAGGTTTTTGATTCCCAAGCAAGAAGAGAGTGAAAAAGACATTGTGGCAGCTCTTCCAAAGGTGCAAAAGGATATTCCAATTCTTGGTGCAACAAAGCAAGCTCTAGATCGTGTTGAATATTTCAAAGGCCTTTGTTTCCCAAGAAGAATGATTCAAGAGAAAGTAGTGGCTAAAGAATGTCAAGACTTCATCAAAGAGGACAAATTTGAAACAACAAAGCCCAAAGAAGTTGAATTTGATGACATTGGACAAGTCACAACCATCATAGTAAATCTGGCCAAGTCCAATATCCCTGAAACGTTCAAAGGAGTGGTGTTTGTCATTGAGTTCTTGTCGGACAAAGCAAGTAAGTCATCTTCTCCAATTTCCATTACATTTTATACTAACTTGCTGATTTTGATGAATCAGGTACCTACACTAGAATCTAAACCAATGCCGGTTCATTTCAAGTATCATCGTCCATTCAAAGATCAAATCCATGCCGTGGGACCTAGGAATTGCTCTAACAACCAGATTTGAGTTTCTAAAACCCTTCACTTTGTTGCTTGTTTCTAATCTGCCAGTTTTGTTTTTAACTTGCTGTTTGTGTGTTTCTTTGTGTTTTGTGTGAGTTTATGCTTGAAACATTGAGGACAATGTTTGATTTAAGTGTGGGGGGGGTAAATTTTTGAGTGTTTTAGATGCAAATTCGTGGGATTTTATCACCCTTAACTTGGATACTTGTTCCTTGCTGTTTTTAAGTGTTTTTGAGCAGTTTTGATGTGTTTTAGTGTGTTTTGATGCAAAAATCCGAAAATCACATATAAAATTTGAAAAATTTGTTTTAAAAAAATCCAAAAAGAGTTGTTTTTGTGTGTTTGTTGTGTCTTAGGGTACCTTCCAACACAATGATGAGGATTCGGTTTGTAATTACATGGCTGTTAAAGAGAGTGATTAACGTGGATGAAAGTTTGATTTACTCTTTGTTTATGCTTGGTTGTGGTTATAACTTATGAATTCACATGCAATCATAAAAGAAAAAAATCAGTTTTTGTAACATGCTTGAAGGAAGGAACTCAAACAAACGCTACAACCTTGTGAGACTTGAGCCTAAACGTTTATTTGGAGAGTTAAAATCTGTGCATTGTTGTTTTCTAAAGTCGTTGCATGATCTCATTATTCTTTGCTTGGTTATTACTTAGAAGGCGTTTCATCATTTAGTTCCAAATGCTAGAACTCATGCCAATTTCATTCAAAACATGTTATTGAATTACATAACACATATTCAAGATGAAGTTAGTAGTTACCACCATAGCCAAAAAGCCTTCATTCCATGCAGTCGTTTTTGTAGGTTTTAACCCCGTTGAGCCTTGTTTAGCCTATGTTTTCTTCGTTAACCCACATTATCCTCACCTAGCCTAGATTAGGACCATCCATACCTTCGTTTTTGAAGCATAGTAATGAATGACTCAAAATGAATTCCTTTTGGTCATTGTTGGCAGAAAACAAGTGTGGGGGAAGTGAGTTTTGTTGTGGGTGTGCCAAAGTCTTGAATGAGGCACGAAAAAGAAAAGAAAAAAAAATTTCGTGGAAAAAGAAAAAAAAATTGAAGAAAAAAGTATGAAAAGTTTGAAAAAAGAGTTGAAAAGTTGAGAAAAAGAGTTCTTAAGTGTTGTTTGTTGAAGGAAGGGTCCAAAACAATGAATTCGGCCCTAATTGTTGTTGAATCTTCCCTTTTGTGTTTAAAAGTTAATTTCTGCATGCTAATGGGAATTCTGAGTACGATTTCATTGTTTTGCTTACTATTGCTTAAAGAACGTTTGTTTTCCCTATCCTTTCGTTGTTAGCCAACTCCCCTAGCCCCGTTACAACCCTTGACTTTAATCTTGAGTGTTATGTGTTTCAATTTGTGGAGTTTAAAATTGGTATGAGCATATGGTGTCACTGGTTCTCGCATCTAAGTAGTAGCATTCCATTCATGAGATTATATCTAAACATGCTTATTAACTCCGAAAAGTGCTTTCTTTGTTATACATATATGTGAGCATTCGTTTTCATGTTTATAACAATCTTCTCACATATAACTAGTATAGGGTGTGTAGTCAGAATATCTGAGTGAAAATTGAGTGCATATCTAGTAAGGAATTGAGCACATTCTCTAAGGCATGTTACTACATTCAAAATCATGTTTTAATTGGTTAAATGTGAACTAGTACGTGGTGACTATGATTAAGTATGTGCTTAAGTGTGAAGATGACTAAAATCTGTGGGAGTGATGATTTTTAACATGTCATGTGCATTGGAAATCCCTGAGGCAAATGTTGGAAGGTTTAGATTGTGTTTTTGTTTTGTTTGGTTTCTTTGTTTTGCTCGAGGACTAGCAAAAGCTAAGTGTGGGGGAATTTGATAGGAGCATATTTATGCGACTTAGTTGGCTTGTTCTTAAGCATTTATGTTGTTTTTCTTTAGTTATTTTAGTGTTTAAAGTCATTTTCGTGCAATTTCAGGTTTAGAGACGAAGTATGCAAAGAAGTGCAAAATGGAGCATTTTAGAGCAAAATTGAGCTAGAATGGAGTGTATGCTAATGGAGCACAAGGAATGGATGAGTTTGAAGGTCAAATGAGCTTAAGAAATGAAGAAATGAAAGTGAAGAACAAAGAATTCAGATTTGGAAACCAAAGTTTCTAAAGTTGGAAGTTTCTATTCTTGGAGGTTTCCATTTTCGAGAGTTTCTATTCTTGGTTTTGGGCTTTTAGATGACCTAAACCCTAATTCCTTGTGGACCCTAACCCTAGCCGCACCTTAGGCCTTATTCCCACTAAAAATCTGATTGTTTTAACCTAATTTCTGGTGGATTTGGGCTTCTAGAAACCCTAATCTGATTACCCTAGGGTTTTGGATGCCTATATATACTCATTATAACCCCTAGATCAGATCATCACCTCTCATACATAACCATTCACGCCAGAAATTAAACCTTGATTTCTGGCGCACCTTTCCATCACCAAAGTCCCAAAATTCTGCCCAAAATCATCCCTAGCCGTACCCCCATCAACCCTAAACCTCTCCATACCATTCCCCATCCATTCTACACCACAAATAACCCCAAAAACCTGTTCTAAAGTCTTTGCCGCAGCAAGGAGGAAGGAGAATTCGTTGGATGCACTTGCTGCCAAGTTGGAGCGTTCTAGGTGTTTTCTTTCTTTGGATTTTAATTTCTAAATTTATGTATCTTGGCTTTGCGAGTATGAGGAACTAAACCCCCCCTTGGCTAGGGGGGGATTCGAAACCATGTTTATGCTTGCTATATGATTTGATTACTTCTAATTGCGTTTCATAAGTTGGGAATTCAATTTACTTATCTACAAGAATTAAAACTGATTTGTGTATGTTGGTTGAGGGTCGACACTTAATTTGCATGCATGAATTTGATGCTAGGATATAAGGAAATTTCACCTAATCGTTATGGACTTATATTCATAAGTAGTAAAGGTTGATGATCTCAATCGCGTTAAGTAAATTCTTGGCATAAGTTTCATGCAATCATAGTAACAAGTGCTTCGTCAATGCTTATGGTTTTCATAGAACTTAATGATTCTTGCTTGTATCTCTATTATGCAATCATGTAGGGGACTTGTGGGGAATGCTTTGGGTTGTCGTATGCAATCATCCAATTCAATAACGTTAGGAAAAATCTGAAGGTTAATTTAAGCGGACCTAATTAACTTGGGGCATTGAGAATTCATGGGTTATTGAAAAGCAATTGGAAATCGTTTTGAATACAAGTCTAACATGTGTGGAGATGAACCCCTTAGCTAGCTTTCTATCCATTCAATTCAATCAAATTCGTTTTAAAATCTGTTTTGATTTACAAGTTTATGTTTTGTTTTCAATTTCGTAAAAACCAAATCCCCCTTTGTTTTCAAGTGTCAAATTAGTTAGAGAGTGTGTTAGTTTGTGTTTTTAAGTGTTTTGAGTCAAGTTAAAACCTATTTTCGTCAAAATCTTGTTTAGAGTTCAAAACTGCCCAGAAAGTGGTTTTAAGGCAGTTTTGACTTTTGGTTTGTTTTGGTGTTTTAAGTTATAGTTTTACATTCTTTGAGTCTAGTTTAGTGTTTTAAACTTTGTTTTTACGTTTTTGAGTCAGTTTTCAAGTGATTTAGCAATCCCTCCTAATCCCCGGCCTAGAACGATCCCTACTTACATACTTACTACAATTGATAAAAAGAGGGTTAATTTGAGTGCTAGTTAATATCATATCATTTTTAAGCTCACCTAAGTTCATAGACGCATAAATAGAGTATGGCATAACATTAATCGAAGCCCCTAAGTCTAACATGCATTGTTCAAATTTAGTCTTGCCAATAACGCACGGAATTGTAAAACTACCCGGATCTTTGCATTTAGGGGGTAATTTCCTTTGTAACATGGCAGAAACATTCTCACTTACTTGGACCACCTCTTTGTTCGAAATCCTTCTCCTTGATGTACAAAGTTCTTTTAAAAACTTAGCATACCTCGGGACTTGCTTAATTGCATCAAGGAGCGGAATATTGACTTGAACTTTTCGAAAGGTCTCTAGAATGTCCTTCTCGGCTTCTTCCTTCTTTGATTGCCTAAACCTGCCAGGAAAGGGCACATTTAGTGGAATGGAACTAGAAAAAGTCGAATTTGGACTTACCTTGGTGGTTTGGGACGGCTTAGGAGGGCTAGATGGTGTCGGCAAGGATTGTTCATCCTTGGCCGTGAGTTTTGGTCCCTGTGCTTCCTCTTGTAGCAACTTTTCATGCTCATCGTGACTTGATTTGGATGATTTTGGTTCGGCTCCAACCTGTGTACCACTTCTCAACATGATTGCATTGACGGTTTCAAAGCCTCCTTTAGGATTCATAATAGTTGAACTAGGCAATTTGCCTTGTTCTCTAATCTGCCCCATGAATTCCGCTATTTGCCCCACTTGCTTTTCCAAGTTATCCACCCTTTTATCTTGGATTTGCCTCTCTTTGTTTTGATTTTGTACTTCCTGCGTCAAAGTAGTAAGTAACTTAACAACTTGATCATTATCCAAAGACATACCTGAGTTTGTTGGGGCAGATTGCAATTGGGTTTGATTGGGGACGGATGGCTTTGTATAAAAGCCCGGTGGTTGCTGCCTAAATCCTCCTTGTTGTTGCGGTTGTTGAGGATCCCGCCATTTGAAATTTGGATGGTCCCTCCACCCCGGATTGTAGGAATTAGAGTATGGATCGTGGCGTGGTTGATTTTGGTTCCCAAAACCCACGGCATTGGCAGATTCCCAACCCCCATTCTCAATCAACTGAGGGCATTGATCGTTGGCATGTCCTTGCATAGAGCACACGCCACACACACTTGGTCCATGAATCTTCATTCCCTCGGCCAACTGAGAAACAATAGAAGTAAGGTTAGCTAATTGGGATTGAATTTCGGGCATAGAACTTACCTCATTCACTTGTGGCCGTGGGGGGTCTCTTTGTCCAACACCTTCGTATTGTTGTGCATTATGTGCTCGATTGGCAATTAGAACTTTTGCAGCCCCCGGAGTTTTATCCACCAACGCACCTCCCGCCGAGGCATCAAGCATTTGGCGTTCCATGGGAAGGAGTCCTTCGTAGAAGTATTGAATGAGTAGCTCCTCCTTCATTTGATGCTGTGGACAAGAAGCAACAAGTGATTTAAAACGTTCATAATAAGAAGGAAACGATTCACCTTGATTTTGTTGGATGCCACTAATCCGTTTCCTCAAGAGAATGACTCTTGAAGTTGGGAAAAACTTCTCCAAGAAAGCTCTTTTCATACTATCCCAAGATGTAACTGTTCCGGGTGCTAACTCGTAAAGCCAATCTTTTGCCTTTTCCAAAAGTGAGAATGGAAAAGCCTTCATCATCAGAATACTCCCGTCAACATTGATGGGTGTCATGCTCGAACAAACAACCTCGAACTCCTTGAGATGCTTGTTGGGATCTTCCATGGAAAGCCCATGGTATTTCGGAATGTGGTGCAACAAGCTTGACTTCAACTCAAATTCGTCGGTCTTGCCTTGGGCAGCCGCGGGGTATTGAATGCATAATGGTGCGGCATTGGTCAACCCCGAGGCTGATGCGAAATATATTAAGCACACAAATTAAACCCTCTTTTTGTCAAATTGTAGTAAAGATGTAAGTAGGGATCGTTCTAGACCGGGGATTAGGAGGGATTGCTAAACGCTTGGAAACTGACTTAAACACTCAAAAACAAAGTTAAAAACACTAAACTAGACTCAAAGAATGCAAAACTAAAAGTTAAAACACTTAAACAAACCTAAAACTTAAAACAGCAACTAGAAGGCTCAAAACTGCCTAAAAACCACTTTCTGGGCAGTTTTGAGCACTTACACTAATCTGGACGAAATTGGTTGAAAACTTGAATCAAAACACCTAGAAACACAAATCAAAACACTTTCTAACTAATCTAAGACTTCAAAATAAAGGGGGAATAGTTTTGGACAGAAATTGAAAACAAAACAGAAACTTTAATTAACACAGATTGTAAAAACGATTTTGGTGAAAAGGATGGATAAAAGGCTAGTTAGGAGGTTCTTCTCCACACATGTCACACTTGCAAACAAAACGATTTTCAGTTGTTCTTCCGATAAACTATGAATACTCAACGCCCCAAGTTAACCGTGAATTGCACTAATTAACCCTCAGTTTTTCCAGAATTTATCAAGTTGGATGATTGCATACGACAACTCAAAACATTCCCTACAAGTTCCCTACATGAATTGCATAATAGAGATACAAGCAAGAATCATTACGTTTTATGAAAAACATAAGCATTGACGAAGCATTTGTTACTATGAATTGCATGAAACTTATGCTAAGAATTCATTCAACGCGATCGTTTTCAAGCGATCTTCACTACTTGTGATTATAAGATTATAACTATTAGGTGAAACTCCCTCATAATCTAGCATCATATTCATGCATGAAAACTAAGCGTGCACTCTCAATCAACATACATAAATAAGTATCAATCAAATAGATGAACGAATTGAATCCACAACTTATGAAATAACAACTGAATGTAATCGAATCAAATTGCAAGCATGTACATGGTTTCGAATCACCCCCCAACTAAGGGGGTTTAGTTCCTCATACTCACAACACAAAGTTTATTGAATTGAAACATCAAAGACATAAGAAAGATTACACCTAAAATGCCAAAGAAGTCCACTTTGAAATCTGCACAGAAAGCTCCTCTTTCTTCTTCTCCTTGTTGCGGCAGAGTTGGTTTAGAGGCTGTTTGGATGGTTTTCTGATGTAGGAAGGGAATTAGGATGGTATGGGGGTGCGGCAAGGTGTGTGGGTGGTGTATGGAGGTGTATAATGGTGGCTGGAATGAAGGAGAGTTGCGGCAAGGTGTATGGATGTGGCTGGAATGAATGGTGGCTGCGGCAAGGTGGGGGAAGGGATTTTTTGCGATTTCTGATTTGTAGAATGGGGTCCCCCTGCGGCTAGGGTGTAGAATTATATATATAGGCACTTAAAAACCCTAGCAATTCAGATTAGAACAATGGGCTAGGGTTAAGGTTTGTAAAATAGGGCTTTTTGGATGGAAAGGTGCGGCATAGGCTTAGGGATTTCCAATCAGATTTTTGCATGTGAACAAGGCCTAGGTGCGGCTGAAACAATGGGCTAGGGTTAGGGTTTAGGTACGGCATAGGTCCAAGAGTTAAGGATGGGTCATCCAAAAGCCCAAAACCGAGAATAGAAACTCACGAAAATGGAAACCTCCAAGAATAGAAACTTCCAACTTTAGAAACTTTGGTTGCCAATTCCGATTTAGGAAAGATCAACCCAAAATGGAAACTTTTAGGCTTAGCTTTCCTACTTCAAGTAGGAAACCTCAAATCTTCAACTCTTCAATTTCATCCCAACCTTGCGTTCCAAGCATGTCCTTTTTACTTCAAGCTCACTTTCTGCTCCAAAAGCTCCAAACTGCATCATTTCATGTAATACGTCCGCTAAACCTGAAAACACAAGAAAGTAGCTTAAAAGACTACTTTAACGAAGAAAACATAACAAAGATGCATAAGAACTAGCTAACTAAGGCGCATAAATATGCTCCTATCAGAGGCCGAAAGCTCTTTAATGGTCCGATTGTCCGCGGCCATAACTTCTTCTTCCACTTCTTCAAACTCAGATTCGGCCTCTGAACTTGAACTAGGTTCACTAGGTTCGGGATGCCTCCTCTTTCTTCTCAAATCACGTTCAAAATCGTCGTTAAAGTCCAAGATATTTGCATGCACAGTTTGAGAACTCCGCGTCATGCACTAGTACCTAAACCAAGAAAACAAAACAAAATCATAAAACTAAGTAAATTATACTAAAACACATGGCAAAAACAAAAGGGATTAGCAATTTTGCTAGTCCCCGGCAACGGCGCCAAAATTTGATGTGAAAATTAACTTGACACACAAATTAAACCCTATGGATGACAATTGTAGTATATGAGCAAATAGGGATCGTTCTAACCGGGGATTAACTAGGGATGCTAATCAATGTAAAACTGACTCAAGAACATAAAAATATAATGTAGAACACTAAACTAGACTCAATTAATGCAAAACTAGGGTTTAAAACACCTAAACAAACTAAAAAATCAAAACAGCAACTAGAAGGCTCAAAACTGCCTTAAAACCACTTTCTGGGCAGTTTTGAGTACCTAACACTAGTTTGGACGAATTTGGACTATGACTTGACTCAAAACACTTAAAAACACAACTAAATGGATTTCTAATTAATCTAACACTTTAAAATAAATGGGGGAATCATTTTGACGAAATTAAAACTTTAAAAACAAATGTAAAGCAAAACAGATTGTGATTAAATAGAATGGTGAGAAGCTAGTTAGAGGATTCCTTATCCACACATGAACATATGCATACAACTCGATATCCAATTACTCTTTCAACAAACCATGAATGACAATGCCCCAAATTAACTAGATTGCACCAATTAATTCTCAGATTTCCCTAGATTCATTGAATTGAATGGAATACGCATTACAAACAAATTATTCTTATCAAGGACCCTAACTATGGAATACGCATGATAGAGACACATATCAAAGATCATTAAGTTCAATGGAAATCATAAGCATTGACGAGGCATTCATAACTATGGGATACGCATGTTACTCTTGCCTAGGATTTACTTAAAACAATCGTGACTAGCGACTTTCACTACTTATGAATACAAGTTAATAACGATTAGGTGAAATTCCCTTATATCCTAGCATCAAGTTTAGGCATGCAAATTAAGTGTCGACCCTCAACCCACATACATAAACAAGTTATCAATCAAATAGATAAGTAAATCACATTCACAATTTCTGAAATCATAATTGGAAGAAATCAAATCATATAACACATATGTCCATGGCTTCAAATTCACCTCTAACTAAAAAGAAATTAGTTCCACATGTCTAACATAATTGAAAGGCAAGTTAAATTAAACATGAAAACAGAAACAAAGAAAGAAAGAACTCCAAACACTCCACTAATGGCAGATTGCATGTGCAAGGCTTCTCCTTCCTTTGGACTGCACGGCACTCCTTCTTTCTCCTCCTTTAGTGGCTGCACAAGGTGGTGATGGTGGTGGGAAGGCACGACAAGGGTGAATTGTGGCAGAAATATGGGAGTTTGGGGGTGGAAGGTTGCGGCAAAGAGAGAACTAGGGTTTTTGGCGTGAATGAATGATATGGGGGCTGGTATGTTCGGCCAAGAGGTTTAAGAGAGTATATATAGGCACTTAAAAACCCTAGCAATCAGATTAGGGTTTCTAGAACATTAGGTGCGGCATGGGCTTAGGGTAAGTAATCAGATTTTTTTCATGTGAACAAGGCCTAGGTGCGGCTGATTAAGTGGGCTAGGGTTAGGGTTAGGTGCGGCATAGGTCCAAGAGGCAAAGATGGGTCATCCAAAAGCCCAAAGCCAAGAATAGAAACTCTCGAAAATGGAAACCTCCAAGAATAGAAACTTCCAACTTTAGAAACTTTAGTTGCCAATTCCGACTTCTTTGTTCTTTACTTTCATTTCTTCATTTCTTAAGCTCCCTACAAGCCTTTCTACAAGCCTTATCCACCTTATCCCTATCCAGCCGCACCTAGGACCCCTTTTCCCTTGCAAAATCTGATTGTTTAGACCTATTTCCTTGTGGATTTTGGTTATCCAAGTCCATATCTGATTACCCTAGGGTTTTAAGTGCCTATATATACTCCTATTAACCCCTAAATCAGATCACCACTCACCACAATTCACAATTCACGCCAGAAATCATTCCTTGCTCTTTGCCGCACCCTTCCACCACCATATGCCATATTTTCTGCCCAAAAACAACCCTAGCCGCACCACCCATCAACCCTAAACACCATCACACATCCTCCATCCATTCTACACCATCCATAACCCCAAAGAACCTGTCCAAAGCCCTTGCCGCACCAAGGAGGGGGAGAAGGAAGCTCGGAAGATTCATGCAATTCAAGTTCGCGTCGCTGAAATTTCTAGGTGTTTCTTTTCCTTTGATTTCAATGTTTAAATTCAATTCTCTTTGTTTTGTGCGTATGAGGAACTAAACCCCCCCTTGGCTAGGGGGGGATTCGAAATACATGTTTATGCTTGCAATATGATTTGATTACTTTTAATTGCGTTTCATAAGTTGTGAATTCAATTTACTTATCTATGTGAATTACATTGATTTATGTGTGTTGGTTGAGAGTGCACGCTTAATTATTATGCATAAATTGAAGCTAGGATATAAGGAAATTTCACCTAATCGTTATGGACTTATATTCACAAGTAGTAAAGGTTGATAATCTCAATCGCGTTAAGTAAATTCTTGGCATAAGTTTCATGCAATCATAGTAACAAGTGCTTCGTCAATGCTTATGGTTTTCATAGAACTAATGATTCTTGCTTGTATCTCTATTATGCAATCATGTAGGGGACTTGTGGGGAATGTTTGGGTTGTCGTATACAATCATCCAATTCAATAACGTTAGGAAAATCTGAGGGTTAATTTAAGCGGACCTAATTAACTTGGGGCATTGAGAATTCATGGTTTATTGAAAAGCAATTGGAAATCGTTTTGTATGCAAGTATAACATGTGTGGAGATGAACCCCTTAGCTAGCCTTCCATTCACCCATTTAAATCAAATTCGTTTTTATAATCTGTTCTAATTTACAAAGTTTGTTTTGTTTTAAATTCGTCCAAAACCAATTCCCCTTTGTTTTAAAGTGTCAAATTAGTTAGTAAGTGTTTTACTTTGTGTTTTTAAGTGTTTTGATTCAAGTTAAAACCCAAATTCGTCCAATTTGGTGCTTAGTGTCCAAAACTGCCCAGATTGTGTTTTTAAGGCAGTTTTGAGTCTTTTGGTTTGTTTTGGTGTTTTAAAGTTTAGTTTTGCATTCTTTGAGTCTATTTTAGTGTTTTAAACTTGTTTTTTTACGTTTTTGAGTCAATTCCAAGTGATTTTGCAATCCCTCCTAATCCCCGGTCTAGAACGATCCCTACTTACATACATTGCTACAATTGATAAAAAGAGGGTTTAATTTGAGTGCTAGTTAATTTTCACATCAAGCACAACAAGAACGAACATCATTAGTATTCTCTACCGATTCAGAAATCTTAAAGTTAATCATATCACCACCAAAGGCCATAGTTACTGCTCCCTTGGCCACGTCAATCTTGGTTTGAGCCGTTTTCATGAATGGTCGTCCAAGCAAGAGTGGTGATGGTGGAGAGTGGGTTGAGTCCTCCATATCAAGCACATAGAAATCTGCAGGAAAAATCAAGTGGTCTACCTGCACCAAAACATCTTCCAACACTCCTTTGGGATATGCATTAGATCGATCGGCTAATTGAATAATAACTCCATCATTTTTAAGCTTTCCTAGATTCATAGATGCATAAACAGAATATGACATGACATTTATAGATGCACCTAAATCTAACATAGCATGATCAAACCTCGTATTGCCAATAACACAAGGGATAGTGAAACTACCTGGATCTTTGCATTTAGGTGGTAACTTTCTTTGCAACAATGCAGATACATTCTCACTTACGTGTACCACCTCTTTCTCCCGAATCCGTTTCCTTGTTGTACAAAGCTTCTTCAAAAACTTGGCATACTTCGGGATTTGCTTTATAGCATCGAGGAGAGGGATATTGACATGCACCTTTCTAAACGTCTCAAGAACGTCTTGTTCCTCTTCTTCGTTCTTGGCTTGCAAAAATCTGCTAGGAAAGGGTACATCCGGAGGAATAACATTAGAATTAACTTGCATTGTACCTGCCTTACCTTTATTGGCCGAATTGGATGGCCTGGGTGGTTGCGGCAAGGATTGCTCAATCCTTGCCGTGGCTTTTGCCTGCTCCTCCTCTTCTATTTGCAACTTCTCGTCCTCCTTGAGGGCAGATTTGGATGGTTTTGGCTCGGTTCCTACTTCTTTTCCGCTTCTTAGCATGATGGCCTTGGCAGTTTTGACTCCTCCCCTCGGATTGACAACAGTTGAACTTGGCAACTTGCCTTGCTCTCGAAATTGGCCCATGAACTCCGCAATCTGCCCTACTTGCTTCTCCAACTCATCCATCCTTTTGTCTCTATTTTGCATACCCTGCGCCATAGAAGTTAGTAATTGAAAAATCTGATCATTATCAATGGATGAACCTGAATTGGTTTGGGTAGGTTGTGCTTGAGGTTGTGTGGGTGCCAACGGCTTTTGATAGGAGCATATTTATGCGACTTAGTTGGCTTGTTCTTAAGCATTTATGTTGTTTTTCTTTAGTTATTTTAGTGTTTAAAGTCATTTTCGTGCATTTTCAGGTTTAGAGACGAAGTATGCAAAGAAGTGCAAAATGGAGCATTTTAGAGCAAAATTGAGCTGGAATGGAGTGTATGCTAATGGAGCACAAGGAATGGACGAGTTTGAAGGTCAAAGGAGCTTAAGAAATGAAGAAATGAAAGTGAAGAACAAAGAATTCAGATTTGGAAACCAAAGTTTCTAAAGTTGGAAGTTTCTATTCTTGGAGGTTTCCATTTTCAAGAGTTTCTATTCTTGGCTTTGGGCTTTAGATGACCTAAACCCTAATTCCTTGTGGACCCTAACCCTAGCTGCACCTAGGCCTCTAGAATATCTGATTTCCTTGCCATGCAAGGCATTCTAGAAGGCCCATCTCTAAACCCTAACCCTAGCCGTACCTTAGGCCTTATTCCCACTAAAAATCTGATTGTTTTAACCTAATTTCTGGTGGATTTGGGCTTCTAGAAACCCTAATCTGATTGCTAGGGTTTTGAAGTGCCTATATATACTCATTAAACCCTTTTGGCCGGAGATATCACCTCCCATATACATCATTCACGTCAGAAACAAAGAGGCTCTCTTTGCCGCACCTTTCCACCACCATATTCCATATTTTCTGCCCAAAATCATCCCTAGCCGCACCACCCATCAACCCTACACCTTTCCATACCATTCCCCATCCATTCTACACCATAAATACCACCCAAAACCTGTTCTAAAGTTCTCTGCCGTAGCAAGGAGGAAGGAGAATTCTTGGATGCGCTTGCTGCCAAGTTGGAGCGTTCTAGGTGTTTTCTTTCTTTGGATTTTAATTTCTAAATTTATGTATCTTTGCTTTGCGAGTATGAGGAACTAAACCCCCCCTTGGCTAGGGGGGGGATTCGAAACCATGTTTATGCTTGCTATATGATTTGATTACTTCTAATTGCGTTTCATAAGTTGTGAATTCAATTTACTTATCTACAAGAATTAAAACTGATTTGTGTATGTTGGTTGAGGGTCGACACTTAATTTGCATGCATGAATTTGATGCTAGGATATAAGGAAATTTCACCTAATCGTTATGGACTTATATTCATAAGTAATAAAGGTTGATGATCTCAATCGCGTTAAGTAAATTCTTGGCATAAGTTTCATGCAATCATAGTAACAAGTGCTTCGTCAATGCTTATGGTTTTCATAGAACTTAATGATTCTTGCTTGTATCTCTATTATGCAATCATGTAGGGGACTTGTGGGGAATGCTTTGGGTTGTCGTATGCAATCATCCAATTCAATAACGTTAGGAAAATCTGAAGGTTAATTTAAGCGGACCTAATTAACTTGGGGCGTTGAGAATTCATGGGTTATTGAAAAGCAATTGGAAATCGTTTTGAATGCAAGTATAACATGTGTGGAGATGAACCCCTTAGCTAGCTTTCTATCCATTCAATTCAATCAAATTCGTTTTAAAATCTGTTTTGATTTACAAGTTTATGTTTTGTTTTCAATTTCGTAAAAACCAAATCCCCCTTTGTTTTCAAGTGTCAAATTAGTTAGAGAGTGTGTTAGTTTGTGTTTTTAAGTGTTTTGAGTCAAGTTAAAACCTATTTTCCTCAAAATCTTGTTTAGAGTTCAAAACTGCCTAGAAAGTGGTTTTAAAGCAGTTTTGAGTGTTTTTGTGTTATTTTGAGTCTTTTGGTTTGTTTTGGTGTTTTAAGTTATAGTTTTACATTCTTTGAGTCTAGTTTAGTGTTTTAAACTTTGTTTTTACGTTTTTGAGTCAGTTTTCAAGTGATTTAGCAATCCCTCCTAATCCCCGGCCTAGAACGATCCCTACTTACATACTTACTACAATTGATAAAAAGAGGGTTAATTTGAGTGCTAGTTAATATCATATCAACTTTTGATAGAAACCCGGGTGTTGTTGCCTAAATGCAATTTGTTGTTGGCCTTGTTGGGGTTCTCGCCATTTGAAATTCGGATGATCTCTCCAACCGGGATTGTAAGTGTTAGAAAAGGGATCATTCCTTTGTTGGTATTGCTGCCCAAAACCCACGGCATTTAGGGTCTCCCACCCTCCATTCTCAATCAGTTGTGGGCACTTGTCCGTAGGGTGTCCTTGCATGGAACATACGCCACACGCACTTACATTTTGAACTTTTGGCCCTTCCACAACCTGAGAAAGCAAAGTAGTAAGGTTAGCCATTTGATTTTGAAGTTCGGTTATGGCACTTACCTCATTCACTTGGTGTTGCCGTGTGGTGCCTCTTTGTCCAACACCTTCGTATTGTTGAGCGTTCAACGCTCGATTGGCAATCAAAGCCCCCCTTGGCTAGGGGGGGATTCGAAATACATGTTTATGCTTGCGATATGATTTGATTACTTCTAATTGCGTTTCATAAGTTGTGAATTCAATTTACTTATCTATATGAATTACATTGATTTGTGTGTGTTGGTTGAGAGTGCACGCTTAATTATCATGCATAAATTGAATGCTAGGATATAAGGAAATTTCACCTAATCGTTATGGAATTATATTCACAAGTAGTAAAGGTTCATGATCTCAATCGCGTTAAGTAAATTCTTGGCATAAGTTTCATGCAATCATAGTAACAAGTGCTTCGTCAATGCTTATGGTTTTCATAGAACTTAATGATTCTTGCTTGTATCTCTATTATGCAATCATGTAGGGGACTTGTGGGGAATGTTTGGGTTGTCGTATGCAATCATCCAATTCAATAACGTTAGGAAAATCTGAGGGTTCATTTAAGCGGACCTAATTAACTTGGGGCATTGAGAATTCATGGTTTATTGAAAAGCAATTGGAAATCGTTTTGTATGCAAGTATAACATGTGTGGAGATGAACCCCTTAAATCAAATTCGTTTTTACAATCTGTTCTAATTTACAAGTTTGTTTTGTTTTTAAATTCGTCCAAAACCAATCCCCCTTTGTTTTAAAGTGTCAAAATTAGTTAGTAAGTGTTTAGTTTGTGTTTTTAAGTGTCTTAGGTCAAGTTAAAACCAATTTTCGTCCAAGTTTGTGTGTAGTGTTCAAAACTGCCCAGATTGTGTTTTTAAGGCAGTTTTGAGTGTTTTGGTGCTGTTTTGAGTCTTTTGGTTTGTTTTGATGTTTTAAAGTTTAGTTTTGCATTCTTTGAGTCTAGTTTAGTATTTTAAACTTGTTTTTACGTATTTGAGTCAATTCCAAGTGATTTTGCAATCCCTCCTAATCCCCGGTCTAGAACGATTCCTACTTACATACATTGCTACAATTGATAAAAAGAGGGTTTAATTTGAGTGCTAGTGAATTCTCACATCAAAAACAAGTAAAGTCATCAACTAGGAACAAAAACACATGAAAATACACAAAAAGAAATAACAAAGGATTAGCAAAATTGCTAATCCCCTGCAACGGCGCCAAAAATTTGATGCGAAAATTATCTTAACACACAAATTAAACCCTCTTGTTGTCAATTGTAGTAAAGAATGTAAGTAGGGATCGTTCTAGACCGAGGATTAGATGATAGGAGCATATTTATGCGCCTTAGTTTAGCTTGTTCTTGTGCATTTATAGTGTTTTTCCTTAGTAAAGTAGTCTTTTAAGTTAGTTTCTTGTGTTATCAGGTTTCAAAGGCATATTACATAAAAAGAAGCAATTTGGAGCCTTTTGGAGCAAAATGGAGCTTGGATTGGATATCACATATTTGGAGCCAAGGGTTTGGACGAAAATGAAGATTTGAAGATGATGATTCCTACTTGAGCAAGGATTCCTAGTTGAAGTAGGAAAGAGCCAAATTGAAGATGAAATCCTAGTCCAGGAAGGTGTCCTAATCAATCAAGGATTCCTAGTTGAAGATGGATTCCTAGACGAATGAAGTTTCCTACTCAAACAAGGTTTCCTACTTGAAGTGGGAAAGTGAACCCTAATTGGCCTTGATTTTCAGCAACAAAGAAGTATTCCAAGTTGAAGAAGGAGAAGGTTTCCAAGAAGAAAGAGGAGTCCCAAATACTTTAGGACACCTTATCCTTGTCTTAGAAGTATGCCGTGCACTTTCCCTTGTTTTGGAGGGTTTCTAGAAACCCTATCCTTCCCTGCCGTGCATAACCTTATCTAGAACCTATTTCCTTGCCTTGCAAGGCTTTCTAGAAGCCTTATCTAAACCTGCCGCACCTAGGAGGTCTTTTCCCCTTTTATTTCTGATTTTTAAGCCTCTTTCCTTGTGGATTTGGGTTATTCAAGTCCATATCTGATTTACCTAGGGTTTTAAGTGCCTATAAATATTCATAAACCCCCTTGGCCGAATTCACCACCTCTCATACACATCAATTCACGCCAGAAATCATTCCTTGCTCTCTGCCGCACCCTTCCACCACCATTCTCCCAAATTTCTGCCTAAAAACAACCCTAGCCGCACCACCCATCAACCCTAAAGCCTTCCATACCATTCCCCATCCATTCTACACCACAAATAACCCCAAAAACCTGTCTAAAGTTCTCTGCCGCAGCAAGGAGGATTCTTGGATGCACTTGCTGCCACGTTGGAGCATTCTAGGTGTTTTCTTTCCTTTGATTTTAATTTCTAAACTTATGTATCGTTGCTTTGCGAGTATGAGGAACTAAACCCCCCCTTGGCTAGGGGGGGATTCGAAACCATGATTATGCTTGCTATATGATTTGATTACTTTTAATTGCGTTTCATAAGTCGTGGATTCAATTTACTTATCTATATGAATTAAAACTGATTTGTGTATGTTGGTTGAGAGTGCACGCTTAATTTTCATGCATGAGTTTGATGCTAGAATGTAAGGGAATTTCACCTAATCGTTATAAACTTATATTCAAAAGTAGTAAAGGTTGTTAATCACAATCGTGTTAAGTAAATTCTTGGCATAAGTTTCATGCAATCATAGTAACAAGTGCTTCGTCAATGCTTATGGTTTTCATAGAACTTAATGATTCTTGCTTGTATCTCTATTATGCAATCATGTAGGGGACTTGTGGGGAATGCTTTGGGTTGTCGTATGCAATCATCCAATTCAATAACGTTAGGAAAATCTGAAGGTTAATTTAAGCGGACCTAATTAACTTGGGGCGTTGAGAATTCATGGTTTATTGAAAAGCAATTGGAAATCGTTTTGAATGCAAGTGTGACATGTGTGGAGATGAACCCCTTAGCTAGCCTTCCATTCACCCATTTAAATCGAATTCGTTTTTACAATCTGTTTTAATTTACAAAGTTTGTTTTGTTTTAAATTCGTCCAAAACCAATCCCCCTTTGTTTTAAAGTGTCAAATTAGTTAGTAAGTGTTTTACTTTGTGTTTTTAAGTGTTTTGATTCAAGTTAAAACCCAAATTCGTCTAATTTGGTGCTTAGTGTCCAAAACTGCCCAGATTGTGTTTTTAAGGCAGTTTTGAGTGTTTTGGTGCTGTTTTGAGTCTTTTGGTTTGTTTTGGTGTTTTAAAGTTTAGTTTTGCATTCTTTGAGTCTAGTTTAGTGTTTTAAACTTGTTTTTACATATTTGAGGCAGTTTTCAAGTGATTTTGCAATCCCTCCTAATCCCCGGTTTAGAACGATCCCTTGTTTTATAACTCGCTTTAACAATCATGCATTTACAAACCGAATCCTCATCATTGTGTTGGAAGGTACCCTAAGACACAAACAAACACACAAAAACAACTCTTTTTGGGTTTTTAAAACAATTTTTTCAAATTTTTATGGGATTTTCGGATTTTTGAATCAAAACACACTAAAACAGCTTAAAAACACTTAAAAACAGCAAGGAACAACATTGTAAGTTATGAGTGATAAACCCTACGAATTTGCATCAAAACACTTTGGTTACCCCCCCACACTTAAATCAAACATTGTCCTCAATGTTTCAAGCATAGATGCACACAAATAACAAACAAACAAACCAAACAACATCTAAACAACCTAATATGGCAGAAACGAAATAGCAACAAAGAGAAGGGTTTAGGAACGCAAATCTGGAATTGGAGTGCTTTCTCGGTCTTCCTTTGTTGAATGCATGGGTTGCCTCCCAAGTAGCACTTTCTTTAACGTCTTGCAGCCGGACGATGCTCCATTGAAGGTTTATGGAACCCCACGGCATGGAGGGGTTTTTCCACAACCTGTCCTACGAAATACTTCATTCTTTGGGTCCTTGAATGGGATGGGATAATGATCCTTTCTTATTGTCATGTTTTGCTTCTCTAAATCAACACGAACTCTCCCACCACGTTGTCTTCGATTAGGTACCTGCACCCTACAAGGTAACAACCTATTAGTTGAAATGGGGATCGAATTTGGAATAGGTGGCTTACCTTTGTACGGCAAAGAAGTGGTAGCACTATGGACATATGCACAAGGGGTGCACTCGGCCAGATTTGGTGATTTCAAGGTTGGGGCCGTGCACTCTTTGTTGTTCACTCCAATTCCTTCCTCGATGGTGGGTTGTGGTACATTCTTGTTGACTAGTGTTGAACATTCCTGCCCTATATTTTCAATTACATTAATAGCACAACAAGAACGAACATCATTAGTATTCTCAACCGATTCAGAAATCTTAAAGTTAATCATATCACCACCAAAGGCCATAGTTACTGCTCCCTTGGCCACGTCAATCTTGGTTTGAGCCATTTTCATGAATGGTCGTCCAAGTAAGAGTGGTGATGGTGGAGAGTGGGTTGAGTCCTCCATATCAAGCACATAGAAATCTGCAGGAAAAATCAAATGGTCTACCTGCACCAAAACATCTTCCAACACTCCTTTGGGATATGCATTAGATCGATCGGCTAATTGAATAATAACACCATCATTTTTAAGCTTTCCTAGATTCATAGATGCATAAACAGAATATGGCATGACATTTATAGATGCACCTAAATCTAACATAGCATGATCAAACCTCGTATTGCCAATAACACAATGGATAGTGAAACTACCTGGATCTTTGCATTTAGGTGGTAACTTTCTTTGCAACAATGCAGATACATTCTCACTTACGTGTACCACCTCCTTCTCCCGTATCCTTCTCCCAGTAACGATCCCTATTTGCTTAATACTACAATTACATATTCAATAGGGTTTAATTTGCATGTTTGATTATTTCACATCAGGCTAGTACATGAGGGGGAAATCAAATACTGAGGGAACCACAT
Organism: Malus domestica; assembly: GCF_042453785.1. Classification (NCBI taxonomy): domain Eukaryota; kingdom Viridiplantae; phylum Streptophyta; class Magnoliopsida; order Rosales; family Rosaceae; genus Malus; species Malus domestica. Next base: position 14,062,895 of record NC_091665.1, on the reverse strand, counting down.
GTGGGGGTGAAGAAGAACACGAAAGTCATTTGCCATACGACTTTGATCTTTGACGTCAAGAAGTGCGAAAAGCTCCAAGAAGGTGAGTCGAAGGAGAATGTTTTGTAAAGGGAAGCAATTTAAAGCAATGGACAGAAATTGTGTGGGTAAGGCTATCAAGTATTTCTATCAAGTCAAGAAGGTGAAGGAAAATCATAATGAGTAAGCGATAATTGATGTTTGGATTTTATGCATTGGAAATTATATTGATTAAACGACTAGAATGATGAGCCTTAATGTTTTTTTATTACATTGTTAGTCCAGTTGCACAGTTGGTATTTATGATGGTTGGGGACACCAAATTTTAGAGGCGGCTTCTTAACAAAGAAGGGTGGCTGTCAACCGATGTAAGTGTGTTGGGATTGCATTAGTGTTAAAGTTTAATTAAAATTTGTGCATTGTAGCACATTCATTTGTAGCTGTATCTCCTGCAGAAGCAGGCTGACGAGACTCAGAGGGTAGGAAAAGTGTTGACCACCAAAACAACTGATTGGTTTCTAGTAATGTGTCCAACAAAATTTTTGCTAATATGTAAAGTTTGGAAATTGTGATGTTGAGTGTGTTTTCGAATGTTTGAAGTGTTGTACATGTTTATTTATTACTTGTCAACAATCCTATTGTGAACACTGCCATAATACGAGGACAGCTTAAAGAGCAACTAAAAGCCCCAAAGGTGATATGTTCAATGAATTCTTACCAGTGTTGTTTAAGATAGTGAAGGGGCAGGGGGAGCCCTTTTGTACATCATGGTTGACACATGAGAGATTGTTGTATTTGTACTTTAAAAGTGATTGAGTTCTTGTCTACTGGCCTTCCTTTCGATATTATTATGCCTAGAAATGTCTTTGAATTCTGACTTAGGCTAGCAATCGACATGTTACACAGGCTTCATAATGTATGGTGAGTGGTGGATGATTGACAATTTTAGTTTAGCAACTGTTTAGTGTAGAATGACTCCTAAAGAACAATGGTAGTCCGTAAACAAGTATTATATTATTGATACGTTGTGTTGGAGAAATTTGTCATCTATTGAGACAGTGATAGGAGTATATTTATGCGACTTAATTAGCTTGTTTCCTTGCATTTACATAATTAGTTCTTAGTTATTTTAGTATTTTATGCTATTTTCGTGTGTTTGTAGGTCCATAGGCTTTATGAAGCAATAAGGTGCATTTTGGAGCCTTTTGGAGCAAAATTGGGCTTGGAATGGTGATGCGAAATATATAAGCGCACAAATTAAACCCTCTTTTTATCAATTGTAGCAAAGTATGTAAGTAGGGATCGTTCTAGGCCGGGGATTAGGAGGGATTGCTAAATCACTTGAAAACTGACTCAAAACGTAAAAACAAAGTTTAAAACACTAAACTAGACTCAAAGAATGCAAAACTAAACTCTAAAACACTAAAACAAACCAAAAGACTCAAAACAGCCCAGAAACACTCAAAACTGCCTTAAAAACACTTTCTGGGCAGTTTTGAACACAAAACACAATTTGGACGAAAATAGGTTATAACTTGACTCAAGACACTTAAAAACACAAACTAAATTGACTTCTAACTAAGATAACTCAACAAAATAAAGGGGGATTGATTTTAGACGAATTTAAAAACAAAACAGAAATTTTGTAACTTGAACAGATTTTGAAACGAATTTGGCTAAAGTTAATGAATGGAAAGCTAGCTAAGGGGTTCTTCTCCACACATGTCACACTTGCATACAAAACGATTTCCAATTGCTTCTCAATAAATCATGAATTCCCAACACCCCAGATTAACCGTGAATTGCACTAATTAACCCTCAGATTTTCCTAAAGTTATCGAATTGGATGAATTGCATACGACAACCCAAAGCATTCCTCCCAAGTTCCCTGTATGAATTGCATAACAAAGATCATTAAGTTCTATGAAAATCATAAGCATTGGCGAGGCACTTGTTACTATGAATTGCATGAAACTTATGCCAAGAATTTACTTAACACGATTGTGATCAACAACCTTTGCTACTTTTGAATATAAGTTCGTAACGATTAGGTGAAATTCCCTTATATCCTAGCATCAAACTTATGCATGAAAATTAAGCGTGCACTCTCAACCAACACACACAAATTAGTTTTAATTCATATAGATAAGTAAATTGAATTCACAACTTACAAAACGCAATTAGAAGTAATCAAATCGTATAGCAAGCATAAACATGGTTTCGAATCCCCCCTAGCCAAGGGGGGTTTACTTCCTCATACTCGCAAAGCAAAGATACATAAATTTAGACATTAAAAACCAAAGAAAGAAAACACCTAGATGATTCAACTTGGACAGCAAGTGCATCCACAAAGTCTTCCTTCCTCCTTGCTGCGGCACTTGGTCTAGGAGCAGGGTTTGGGTGGTATTTGTATGGGAGAATGGGTAGGGACTGGTATGGAAGGGTTTAGGATTGATGGGGGGTGCGGCAAGGGTGTTTAAGGGCAAGAATTATGGCAGATGGTGAGTGAGGGTTGCGGCACAGAAGGTGAATGAAGTTCTGGCGTGATTTATGAATATGGGAGGTGGTAAATTCGGCCAAGGGGGTTTATGAGTATATATAAGCATTCAAAACCCTAGGTAAATCAGATATGGATTTGGATAACCCAACTCCATCAGGAAATAGGTTTAAACAATCAGAATTTACAAGGGAAAAGGCCCACAAGGTGCGGCAGGTATGGATAATGCAAGATAAGGCTTCTAGAAAGCCTTGCAAGGCAAGGAAAACAGATTCTAACAAGGGCAAGGTGCGGCAGGTTTTGGGAAATAAGGATAGGCCTTCTAGAATGCTTTGCAAGGCAAGGCAAAAGGTTCTAGATCAGGTATAGGTGCGGCATGGATTAAGGAATAAGGATAGGGCTTCTAGAAAGCCCAAAACCAAGAGAAAATAAGGCCTCACCCACGGCAAAGATGAGAAAATGTTCTAAAACCTTCCTTTGTGTCTTCGAACGCTTAGGAACCTTCTAATTTTGCTGAAACTTAAGGCCATTTAGGTTTAGGAAAGATCAACTCAAAATAGCAACTTCTAGGCTTAACTTTCCTACTTCAAGTAGGAAACCTTGTTTGAGTAGGAATTGATAGGAGCATATTTATGCGCCTTAGTTAGCTAGTTCTTATGCATTTTCGTTATGTTTTCTTAGTTAAAGTAGTCTTTTGAGCTACTTTCATGTGTTTTCAGGTTCAAAGGGCATATGACATAAAAGATGGCAAAATGGAGCATTTTAGAGCAAAAGTGAGCTTGGATTGAAAAGTACATGCTTGGAACAAGGAATGGACGAGTTTGAAGGTCTAGGGAGCTTAAGAAATGAAGAAATGAAAGTAAAGAACAAAGAAGTCGGAATTGGCAACTAAAGTTTCTAAAGTTGGAAGTTTCTATTCTTGGAGGTTTCCATTTTCGAGAGTTTCTATTCTTGGCTTTGGGCTTTTGGATGACCCATCTTTGCCTCTTGGACCTATGCCGCACCTAACCCTAACCCTAGCCCACTTAATCAGCCGCACCTAGGCCTTGTTCACATGAAAAAAATCTGATTACTTACCCTAAGCCCATGCCGCACCTAATGTTCTAGAAACCCTAGTTTTTGGTGGATTTCTTAACCCTAGCCGCACCTAAACCCTAGCCCATTTGTCTAACCTGATTTCTTTAGGGTTTGGCTGCCTATATATATGTGTTTTACCTCCGTTGGCCGAAGACCACCCTCTCCATATTCAGAAATTCGTCCAAAACCCTATTTCCCACCTTGCCGCAGCCTTCCATCCCCAAACTCCCAACTTTCTGCCCAAATTCAACCTTGCCGCACCATCCTCTTCCCCAAACCATTCCTACATCCTTCCATAACCATTCATCCACCTTGTGCAGCCACTAAACGAGGAGAAAGAAGGAGTGCCGTGCAGTCCAAAGGAAGGAGAAGCCTTGCACATGCAATCTGCCATTAGTGGAGTGTTTGGAGTTCTTTCTTTCTTTGTTTCTGTTTTCATGTTTAATTTAAATTGTTGTTCAATTATGTTAGACATGTGGAACTAATTTCTTTTTAGTTAGAGGTGAATTTGAAGCCACGGACATATGTTTTATATGATTTGATTTCTTCCAATTATGATTTCAGAAATTGTGAATGTGATTTACTTATCTATTTGATTGATAACTTGTTTATGTATGTGGGTTGAGGGTCGACACTTAATTTGCATGCCTAAACTTGATGGTAGGATATAAGGGAATTTCACCTAATCGTTATTAACTTGTATTCATAAGTAGTGAAAGTCGCTAGTCACGATTGTGTTAAGTAAATCCTAGGCGAGAGTAACATGCGTATCCCATAGTTATGAATGCCTCGTCAATGCTTATGATTTCCATTAAACTTAATGATCTTTGATATGTGTCTCTATCATGCGTATTCCATAGTTAGGGTCCTTGATAAGAATAATTTGGTTGTAATGCGTATTCCATTCAATTCAATGAATCTAGGGAAATCTGAGAATTAATTGGTGCAATCTAGTTAATTTGGGGCATTGTCATTCATGGTTTGTTGAAAGAGTAATTGGAGATTGAGTTGTATGCATATGTTCATGTGTGGATAAGGAACCCTCTAACTAGCTTCTCACCATTCTATTTAATCACAATCTGTTTTGCTTTACATTTGTTTTTAAAGTTTGAGTTTTAGAGTTTTAATTTCGTCAAAATCATTCCCCCATTTATTTTAAAGTGTTAGATTAGTTAGAAATCCATTTAGTTGTGTTTTTAAGTGTTTTGAGTTAAGCCATAGTCCAAATTCGTCCAAACTAGTGTTAGGTACTCAAAACTGCCCAGAAAGTGGTTTTAAGGCAGTTTTGAGCCTTCTAGTTGCTGTTTTGAGTTTTTAGTTTGTTTAGGTGTTTTAAACCCTAGTTTTGCATTAATTGAGTCTAGTTTAGTGTTCTACATTATATTTTTATGTTCTTGAGTCAGTTTTACATTGATTAGCATCCCTAGTTAATCCCCGGTTAGAACGATCCCTATTTGCTCATATACTACAATTGTCATCCATAGGGTTTAATTTGTGTGTCAAGTTAATTTTCACATCAAATTTTGGCGCCATTGCCGGGGATTAGCAAAATTGCTAATCCCTTGTGTTATTGCCGTGTGTTTTAGTATAAATTACTTAGTTTCTTATTTTGTTTTGTTTTCTTGGTTTAGGTACTAGTGCATGACGCGGAGCTCTCAAACTGTGCATGCACACATATTGGATTTTAACGACGATTTTGAACGTGATTTGAGAAGAAAGAGGAGGCATCCCGAACCTAGTGAACCTAGTTCAAGTTCAGAGGCTGAATCTGAGTTTGAAGAAGAGGAAGAAGAAGTTATGGCCGCGGACAATCGGACCATTAAAGAGCTCTCGGCCTCGGGGTTGACCAATGCCGCACCATTATGCATTCAATACCCCGCGGCTGCCCAAGGCAAGACCGACGAATTCGAGTTGAAGTCAAGCTTGTTGCACCACATTCCGAAATACCATGGGCTTTCCATGGAAGATCCCAACAAGCATCTCAAGGAGTTCGAGGTTGTTTGTTCGAGCATGACACCCATCAATGTTGACGGGAGTATTCTGATGATGAAGGCTTTTCCATTCTCACTTTTGGAAAAGGCGAAAGATTGGCTTTACGAGTTAGCACCCGGAACGGTTACATCTTGGGATAGTATGAAAAGAGCGTTCTTGGAGAAGTTTTTCCCAACTTCAAGAGTCATTCTCTTGAGGAAACGGATTAGTGGCATCCAACAAAACCCAGGTGAATCGTTTCCTTCTTATTATGAACGTTTTAAATCACTTGTTGCTTCTTGTCCACAGCATCAAATGAAGGAGGAGCTACTCATTTAATACTTCTACGAAGGACTCCTTCCCATGGAACGCCAAATGCTTGATGCCTCGGTTGGAGGAGCGTTGGTGGATAAGACTCCGGGGGCTGCAAAAGTTCTAATTGCCAACCGAGCACATAATGCACAACAATACGAAGGTGTTGGACAAAGGGACCCTCCACGGCCACAAGTGAATGAGGTAAGTTCTATGCCCGAGATTCAATCCCAATTAGCTAACCTTACCTCTATTGTTTCTCAGTTGGCCGAGGGAATGAAGATTCATGGACCAAGTGTGTGTGGCGTGTGCTCGATGCAAGGACATGCCAACGATCAATGCCCTCAATTGATTGAGAATGGGGGTTGGGAATCTGCCAATGCCGTGGGTTTTGGGAACCAAAATCAACCACGCCATGATCCATACTCTAATTCCTACAATCCGGGGTGGAGGGACCATCCGAATTTCAAATGGCGGGATCCTCAACAACCCCAACAACAAGGAGGATTTAGGCAGCAACCACCGGGCTTTTATACAAAGCCATTCGTCCCCAATCAAAACCAAGTGCAAACCGCCCCACAACCTCAGGTACGTCTTTGGATAATGATCAAGTTGTTAAGTTACTTACTACGTTGACGCAGGAAGTACAAACTCAAAATAAGGAGAGACAAATCCAAGACAAACGGGTGGACAACTTGGAGAAGCAAATGGGTCAAATTGCAGAGTTTATGGGGCAAATTAGAGAACAAGGCAGATTGCCTAGTTCAACCGTTGTGAACCCAAAGGGAGGATTTGAAACCGCTAAGGCCATCATGTTGAGAAGTGGTAAACAGGTTGGAGCGGACTCAAATACATCCAAATCAAGTCAAGACGAGGAGGACAAGTTGATGCAAGAGGAGGCACAAAGAGCAAAAGCCACGGCCAAGGATGACCAATCCTTGCCGCCACCCTCTAACCCTCCTAAATCGTCCTCAACCACCAAGGTAAGTCCAAATTCGACTTTTTCTAGTTCTATTCCACTGAATGTGCCCTTTCCTGGCAGGTTTAGGCAATCAAAGAAGGAAGAAGCCGAGAAGGACATTCTAGAGACCTTTCGGAAAGTTCAAGTCAATATCCCGCTCCTTGATGCGATTAAGCAAGTCCCGAGGTATGCTAAGTTCTTAAAAGAACTTTGTACAGCAAGGAGAAGGATTTCGAACAAAGAGGTGGTCCAGGTAAGTGAAAACGTCTCTGCTGTGTTACAAAGGAAATTACCCCCTAAATGCAAAGATCCGGGTAGTTTTACAATTCCGTGCGTTATTGGTAATACTAAGTTTGAACAATGCATGTTAGACTTAGGGGCTTCGATTAATGTCATGCCATACTCGATTTATGCATCTATGAACTTAGGTGAGCTTAAAAATGATGGTGTGATAATTCAATTAGCCGATTGTTCTAATGCATATCCAAAGGGTGTTTTGGAAGATGTTTTGGTGCAGGTTGGTAACTTGATTTTTCCAATGGATTTCTACGTGCTTGACATGGAGGATTCACCCCATTCCACCCCATTGCCGATTCTATTAGGGAGGCCCTTCATGAAAACAGCCCGCACCAAGATAGATGTGTTTAAAGGAACTTTAACGATGGAATTTGATGGGGAAGTCATTGATTTTAATCTTTCTGAAAGTATTAAATTTCCTAAGGACGATCATTCTTGCTTTTCTATTGATATAATTGATGATTTGGCGCAGGATTTCCTCGATTGTTTGGAGAGGGATACACTTGAAACGACAATTGCACAAGGAATTGGGCACAAAAATGGTGTTGCCGTGCCTAGAAGTGAGGATGAGGCCGAGATAGTGGCTGCCCTTGAGTCACTCCCTCAACACCATGGTAAGCCTTCTAACCCAATTTCAATTCCAGTTTCCACTAATAAGATGTTACCCTCAGTGATTCAGGCACCCGTACTTGAGCTTAAACCGTTACCCGATCATTTAAAGTACGTTTTTCTGGGAGACAACGAGACATTGCCCGTCATTGTCTCTTCATCACTCACGGCCATAGAGGAGGAGAAGTTGATTCGAGTGTTGAAAGAGCACAAGACGGCCATTGGGTGGACTTTGGCCGATATTAGGGGAATTAGCCCAACTACGTGCATGCATCGCATACTTCTAGAGGAGGGGGCTAAACCAACTCGAAAGGCTCAGCGCCGTCTCAACCCTCCAATGATGGAAGTTGTGAAAAAGGAGATTATCAAACTTCTTGATTGTGGAGTGATTTATCCGATCTCTGATAGTCGTTGGGTGTCACCGGTGCAATGTGTTCCAAAGAAGTCCGGAGTGACCGTGGTGAAGAATGCCGAGAATGAGCTTGTGCCAACTCGTATCCAAACAAGTTGGCGAGTGTGCATTGATTATAGGAAGCTCAACGCCACCACAAGGAAGGACCACTTCCCTTTGCCGTTCATTGATCAAATGCTTGAAAGGTTAGCCGGTCATTCTTTTTATTGTTTCCTTGATGGTTATTCTGGATATAATCAGATTGTCATAGCGCCGGATGACCAAGAAAAGACAACTTTCACATGCCCCTTTGGTACTTTTGCTTATCGTCGCATGCCTTTTGGTTTATGCAATGCTCCGGCCACATTTCAAAGGTGTATGGTAAGAATCTTTTCAGATTTTGTGGAAAAGATTATTGAGGTATTTATGGATGATTTCAGTGTGTTTGGTGATTCATTTGATGGATGTTTGGAAAATCTCACAATAATTTTGAAACGATGTGTAGAAACTAACCTAGTGCTTAATTGGGAAAAATGTCACTTTATGGTTAGACAAGGCATAGTTCTAGGGCATATTGTTTCAGAAAGAGGAATTGAAGTGGATAAATCGAAAATAGATCTTGTACGCTACTTACCCTCTCCTACTTCGGTTCGAGAGGTTCGTTCGTTTCTTGGTCATGCAGGATTTTATAGACGATTTATCAAGGACTTCTCCAAGATCTCAAACCCTCTTTGCCGTCTCCTCCAGAAAGATGTGGCGTTTGACTTCAACAAGGAGTGTGAGAAGGCGTTCAATCACCTAAAGGACATGCTAACTTCGGCCCCTATCATAGTTCCACCGGATTGGAGCCTTCCTTTTGAGCTTATGTGCGACGCTTCCGATTATGCATTAGGAGCTGTTTTGGGGCAAAGGAAGGACAAGAGGCCGCATGCTATCTATTATGCCTCTCGGACTTTAAATGATGCACAATTGAATTATTCCACCACTGAAAAAGAACTTCTAGCTGTTGTGTTTGCTTTAGATAAATTCCGTTCTTATTTGCTTGGTACTAAAGTTATTATTTATACTGACCATGCAGCATTGAAGTATTTGTTCACCAAGAAGGAGGCCAAACCACGACTCATTCGTTGGATGCTTCTTCTCCAAGAGTTCGATATCGAAATCCGGGACAAGAAGGGAAGTGAAAACGTGGTGGCTGACCACTTGAGCCGTATGGTACATGAGGAGTATGCCGTACCTATCATGGAGACATTCCCAGATGAGCAACTGATGTCCGTCAAGGTAAGTGAACCGTGGTATGCTGATTTGGTGAATTATTTGGTGTCTAAACATGTTCCTAGTGAATTACTTAAACACCAAGGTGATAAATTGAAGAAAGAGGCACGGTTTTATGTGTGGGATGACCCGTATTTATGGAAATATTGCCCTGACCAAGTTATACGTAGGTGTGTGCACGATTCTGAGTTTAATGCTATTCTAACATTTTGTCACACTTATGCTTGTGGGGGACACTTTGGCACTAATAGAACAGCACTTAAGGTATTAGAATGTGGTTTCTATTAGCCTACAATCTTTAGGGATGCTAGAACATTTTGCATGTCTTGTGATAGATGCCAAAGAACGGGCAATATAGGTCCTAAACAACAAATGCCGCAAACCCCCATTTTTAGTGTTGAAATATTTGATGTTTGGGGTATTGATTTTATGGGTCCCTTTCCTTCGTCACATGGATTTCTTTATATATTACTTGCTGTGGATTATGTGTCGAAGTGGGTGGAAGCAAAAGCCACCCGAACTAATGATTCTCGAGTGGTTGCAGATTTTGTGAAAACTAACATTTTTGCAAGGTTTGGAATGCCACGCGTGCTCATCAGTGATGGAGGCTCCCATTTTTGTAATCGAACCATCGAGGCGTTGCTCAAGAAATACAATGTCACGCATAAGGTGGCCACACCTTATCATCCTCAAACGAGCGGGCAAGCCGAGGTTTCGAATAGGGAAATCAAGCAGATTCTTGAGAAGACCGTGGGGCCTACGAGGAAGGATTGGAGTTTGCGCTTAAACGATGCATTGTGGGCGTATCGCACTGCCTACAAAACCCCCATTGGGATGTCACCTTTTCGGCTCATCTATGGGAAGCCATGCCATCTTCCCGTTGAGTTAGAGCATCGTGCACACTGGGCCGTCAAAACGTTTAACATGGACCTTGATGCCGCAGGTTTACATAGGAAGCTCCAATTGTGTGAGCTTGAGGAAATCCGAAATGAAGCATATGAGAATGCCCGGATTTACAAGGAGAAAACGAAGGCATTCCATGACAAGATGATTCGTGCCAAGACGTTCTCTATTGGGCAGAAAGTGTTGTTGTTCAATTCTCGCCTTCGGTTGTTTCCGGGTAAGTTGCGTTCCAAATGGGTTGGTCCTTTTATTGTCACTAATGTTTTCCCTCATGGTGCAGTGCAAATCAAGAGTTCAAGGACGCAGCAAGAATTCAAGGTGAACGGGCATCGATTGAAGCCCTATTACGAGATGTTTGAGGAGCATGTCGTGGAGGAGGTACCCCTCCATGCCGTTGCACCTAGTCCAGCTTAAACGGAGGTACCGTCCGGCTGGAAGACGTTAAAGCAAGCGCTTCGTGGGAGGCAACCCATGCATTCGACAAAGGAAGACCTAGAGAGCACTCCAATTCCAGATTTGCGTTCCTAAACCCTTCTCTTTGTTGTTTATTTCGTTTCTGCCATGTTTAGTTTGTTTAGTGTTTGTTTGTTTTGTTTATGTGTTTTTGTGTGAGTCTATGCTTGAAACATTGAGGACAATGTTTGGTTTAAGTGTGGGGGGGTAACCAAAGTGTTTTGATGCAAATTCGTAGGGTTTTCTCACTCATACTTCCCAATGTTGTTTCTTGATGTTTTTAGGTGTTTTTAAGCTGTTTTGGTGTGTTTTAATGTGTTTTGATTCAAAAATCCGAAAATCCCATAAAAATTTGAAAATTTGTTTTAAAAAAACCCAAAAAGAGTTGTTTTTGTGTGGTTGTTTGTGTCTTAGGGTACCTTCCAACACAATGATGAGGATTCGGTTTTTAATTGCATGACTGTTAAAGAGAGTTATAAACATGGATGAAAGTTTGATTTACTCTTGGTTTATGCTTGGTTGTGGTTATAACTTATGAATTCACATGTAATCATAAAGAAAAAAAAATTAGTTTTTGTAACATGTTTGAAGGAAGGAACTCAAACTAACGCTACATCCCTGAGAGATTTGAGCCTAAACTTTATTTGGAGAGTTAAAATCTGTGCATTCTTGTTTTCTAAAGTCGTTGCATGATCTCATTATTCTTTGCTTGGTTGTTACTTAGAATGCGTTTCATCACTTCAGTTCCAAATGCTAGAACTCATGCCAATTTCATTCAAAACATTTCATTGTATTGCATAACACGTATTCAAGATGAAGTTGTAGTTATCACCATAGCCAAAAAGCCTTCATTCCATACATTTGTTTTTGTAGGTTTTAGCCCCGTTGAGCCTTGTTTAGCCTATATTGTTTGTTAACCCACATTATCCTTACCTAGCCTAGATTAGGACCATCTATACCCTTGTTCTTAAAGCATAATAAGCATGACTTAAAATGAATTCCTTTTGATTGAGGGTGTGCAGAAAACAAGTGTGAAAAAGAGGCACGAGAAAAGAAAAAAAGAAAAAGAAAAAGAAATTCGTAGCACAAAAGAAGAAAAAAAAAAAAGAAAGATGTTTGTGAAAAGTGTGAAAAAGAGTAAAAGAGCATGAAAATGAGCTCTAAGGTGTTGGTTGTTGAAGAAGGGGTCCAAAACATTGACTTTGACCCTAAGTGTTGCATGAATTTTCCCTTTGAGCTTAAAAAGTGATTTTTGCACCCAAAAGTGAATTCTAAGTGTCAATTTCATTGCTTTGCTTATTATTGTTTTAAGAACGTTTGTTTACCCGTCACCTTTCTTTGTTAACCAATATCCCCGCGCCCCGTTACAACCCTTAACTTCTATCTTGAGTGTTGTGTATTTCAATTTGTGGAGTTTGGGATTGGTATGAGCATATGGTGTCACTGGTTCTCGCGTCTAAGTAGTAGCATTCCTTTCATGAGATCATATGCATGCTTATTAATTCAGAAAAAGCTTTCCTTGTTATAACATATGTGAGCATTCGTTTTCATATTTACATCAATCTTCTCACATATAACTAGTATAGGGTGTGTAGTCAGAGAATCTGTGTGAAAATTGAGTGCATATCTAGTGAGGAATTGAGCAAATTCTCTAAGGCATGTTACTAAAGTCAAAATCATGTTTTAATTGGTTAAATGTGAACTAGTACGTGGTGACTATGATTAAGTGTGTGCTTAAGTGTAAAGATGGCTAAAATCTGTGGGAATGATTATTTTTAATATGTCATGTGCATTGGAAATCCCTGAGGCAAACGTTGGAAGGTTTAGGTTGTTTTTGTTTGTTTTGTTTCGTTTTGTTTTTCTTTTGTTTCTTTGTTTTGCTCGAGGACTAGCAAAAGCTAAGTGTGGGGGAATTTGATAGGAGCATATTTATGCGCCTTAGTTAGCTAGTTATTATGCATTTTCGTTATGTTTTCTTAGTTAAAGTAGTCTTTTGAGCTACTTTCATGTGTTTTCAGGTTCAAAGGGCATATGACATAAAAGATGGCAAAATGGAGCTTAGATTGGAAAGTACATGCTTGGAACAAGGAATGGACGAGTTTGAAGGTTGAGGGAGCTTAAGAAATGAAGAAATGAAAGTAAAGAACAAAGAAGTCGGAATTGGCAACTAAAGTTTCTAATGTTGGAAGTTTCTATTCTTGGAGGTTTCCATTTTCGAGAGTTTCTATTCTTGGCTTTGGGCTTTTGGATGACCCATCTTTGCCTCTTGGACCTATGCCGCACCTAACCCTAACCCTAGCCCACTTAATCAGCCGCACCTAGGCCTTGTTCACATGAAAAAAATCTGATTACTTACCCTAAGCCCATGCCGCACCTAATGTTCTAGAAACCCTAGTTTTTGGTGGATTTCCTAACCCTAGCCGCACCTAAACCCTAGCCCATTTGTCTAACCTGATTTCTTTAGGGTTTGGCTGCCTATATATATGTGTTTTACCTCCCTTGGCCGAAGATCACCTCCCATATTCATTCTACACGCCAAAACCCTAGTTCTAGTTCTTGCCGCAGCCTTCCATCCCCAAACTCCCAACTTTCTGCCCAAATTCAACCTTGCCGCAACCTTCCATTCAAATAACCATTCATCCACCATAGCCGCACCTTTCCACCACCATCACCACCTTGTGCAGCCACCATTGGAGGAGGAAGAAGGAGTGCCGTGCAGCCCAAAGGAGGAAGACACCTTGCACATGCAATCTGCCATTAGTGGAGTGTTTGGAGTTCTTTCTTTCTTTGTTTCTGTTTTCATGTTTAATTTAACTTGCTTTTCAATTATGTTAGACATGTGGAACTAATTTCTTTATAGTTAGAGGTGAATTTGAAGCCATGGACATATGTTTTATATGATTTGATTTCTTCCAATTATGATTTCAGAAATTGTGAATGTGATTTACTTATCTATTTGATTGATAACTTGTTTATGTATGTGGGTTGAGGGTCGACACTTAATTTGCATGCTTAAACTTGATGCTAGGGTATAAGGGAATTTCACCTAATCGTTATTAACTTATATTCATAAGTAGTGAAAGTCGCTAGTCACGATTGTGTTAAGTAAATCCTAGGCAAGAGTAACATGCGTATCCCATAGTTATGAATGCCTCGTCAATGCTTATGATGTCCATTGAACTTAATGATCTTTGATATGTGTCTCTATCATGCGTATTCCATAGTTAGGGTCCTTGATAAGAATAATTTGGTTGTAATGCGTATTCCATTCAATTCAATGAATCTAGGGAAATCTGAGAATTAATTGGTGCAATCTAGTTAATTTGGGGCATTGTCATTCATGATTTGTTGAAAGAGTAATTGGAGATTGAGTTGTATGCATATGTTCATGTGTGGATAAGGAACTCTCTAACTAGCTTCTCACCATTCTATTTAATCACAATCTGTTTTGCTTTACATTTGTTTTTAAAGTTTGAGTTTTAAAGTTTTAATTTCGTCAAAATCATTCCCCCATCTATTTTAAAGTGTTAGATTAGTTAGAAATCCATTTAGTTGTGTTTCTAAGTGTTTTGAGTCAAGTCATAGTCCAAATTCGTCCAAAGTAGTGTAGGTGCTCAAAACTGCCCAGAAAGTGGTTTTTAGGCAGTTTTGAGCCTTCTAGTTGCTGTTTTGAGTTTTTAGTTTGTTTAGGTGTTTTAAACCCTAGTTTTGCATTAATTGAGTCTAGTTTAGTGTTCTACATTATATTTTTATGTTCTTGAGTCAGTTTTACATTGATTAGCATCCCTAGTTAATCCCCGGTTAGAACGATCCCTATTTGCTCATATACTACAATTGTCATCCATAGGGTTTAATTTGTGTCAAGTTAATTTTCACATCAGAGTTCAGTTTCTGGCATGAATGGTGAGTTTCTGGATGAATGGGGATGTTTGTGGCTGCACAAACATGTTTATTTAAAGGGATTAGGAAATTAAAAACCCTAGGCTAATTAGGTAAACAGAAATTTAAGTCAAAGGCTTCTAAAAATAGGAAATCAAATCAGGAATTAAAGAAAATTAGGCAAGGGAAATTCGGCTAGGGTTTAAAACACAAAAGGAAAGTGTTTTAAAGCTTAGAATTAGGAAATAATCCTCTCCCTTGCACGGCAAGGAAGAGGAAATACCAAGGGGGGTGCGGCAAGGGTTCAAAAGGTGCAAGAGATGTGTATTTGATGTCCTAGAATGCTTAGGAAGTCTTCATAATTGCTGGAACTTTTAGGGATATTTAGGAAAAATCAAACCAAAGTAGGAAACTTTGGCTTAACTTTCCTATTTCAAGTAGGAATCCTTGTTGGAGTAGGAATCCTTGTTCTTCTAGGAATCCTCATGTGATTAGGAATCCATCTTCCATTAGGAATCCTTCTTGGAGTAGGAATCCTTCGTCGATTAGGAATCCTTCTTCGATTAGGAATCCTTCGTTGATTAATAATCCTAATTTCTTCAAGTCTTCAATTCATCCATTCCTTTTGCTCCAAAAGGCTCCAAATTACATCATTTTGCGCACTTCGGCTTTGGAATCTGAAAACACACAAAAGTAACTTTAAACACTAAAATAGCTAACGAAACATAACATAAATGCACGAGAACAAGCCAATTAAGTCGCATAAATATGCTCCTATCAAATTCCCCCACACTTAGCTTTTGCTAGTCCTCAAGCAAAACAAAGAAATAAAACGAAACCAAACAAATAAAACATAACCTAAACCTTCCAACATTTTGCCTCAGGGATTTCCAATGCACATGACATGTTAAAAATCGTTATTCCCCACAGATTTTAGTCATCTTTACACTTAAGCATATACTTAATCGTAGTCACTACTTACTAGGTCACAATTAATCAATTAAAACAATGTTTTTGATGTAGTAACATGCCTTAGAGAATTCGCTCAATTCCTTACAAGATATGCATGATAGGAGCATATTTATGCGCCTTAGTTAGCTAGTTCTTATGCATCTTTGTTATGTTTTCTTCGTTAAAGTAGTCTTTTAAGCTACTTTCTTGTGTTTTCAGGTTTAGCGGACGTATTACATGAAATGATGCAGTTTGGAGCTTTTGGAGCAGAAAGTGAGCTTGAAGTAAAAAGGACATGCTTGGAACGCAAGGTTGGGATGAAATTGAAGAGTTGAAGATTTGAGGTTTCCTACTTGAAGTAGGAAAGCTAAGCCTAAAAGTTTCCATTTTGGGTTGATCTTTCCTAAATCGGAATTGGCAACCAAAGTTTCTAAAGTTGGAAGTTTCTATTCTTGGAGGTTTCCATTTTCGTGAGTTTCTATTCTCGGTTTTGGGCTTTTGGATGACCCATCCTTAACTCTTGGACCTATGCCGTACCTAAACCCTAACCCTAGCCCATTGTTTCAGCCGCACCTAGGCCTTGTTCACATGCAAAAATCTGATTGGAAATCCCTAAGCCTATGCCGCACCTTTCCATCCAAAAAGCCCTATTTTACAAACCTTAACCCTAGCCCATTGTTCTAATCTGAATTGCTAGGGTTTTTAAGTGCCTATATATATATATTTCTACACCCTAGCCGCACATCTTCTTCCCTCTCCATAAAAATCAGAAAACCATATCCCTTTCCCCACCTTGCCGCAGCCACCATCACCCAAATCCCTTCCTTGCCGCAGCCATTCATCCATTCCAGCCACCATCCTCCACCTTTAGACACCATTCCACACCTCCATAACTCTTTCCCACACCTTGCCGCACCACCCTACCATCCTAACTCCATTCTAAAAAACCAAAAACACATCCAGAAACTCCATTCACGCCAGAACCTGTCCCTCACCTTTGCCGAGCCCAACCTTCACCCAACTCCATATTTTCTGACCCCAAACCTTCCTAGCCGTGCCCTACACCTATCCTAGATAGTTTTCCACCATTCTCCCTCATCCAAAACCATCCAAAAACCCCCTAACCCTCACTGCCGCAGCAAGGAGAAGAAGAAAGAGGAGCTTTCTGTGCAGATTTCAAAGTGGACTTCCTTGGCATTTTAGGTGTAATCTTTCTTATGTCTTTGATGTTTCAATTCAATAAACTTTGTGTTGTGAGTATGAGGAACTAAACCCCCTTAGTTGGGGGGTGATTCGAAACCATGTACATGCTTGCAATTTGATTCGATTACATTCAGTTGTTATTTCATAAGTTGTGGATTCAATTCGTTCATCTATTTGATTGATACTTATTTATGTATGTTGATTGAGAGTGCACGCTTAGTTTTCATGCATGAATATGATGCTAGATTATGAGGGAGTTTCACCTAATAGTTATAATCTTATAATCACAAGTAGTGAAGATCGCTTGAAAACGATCGCGTTGAATGAATTCTTAGCATAAGTTTCATGCAATTCATAGTAACAAATGCTTCGTCAATGCTTATGTTTTTCATAAAACGTAATGATTCTTGCTTGTATCTCTATTATGCAATTCATGTAGGGAACTTGTAGGGAATGTTTTGAGTTGTCGTATGCAATCATCCAACTTGATAAATTCTGGAAAAACTGAGGGTTAATTAGTGCAATTCACGGTTAACTTGGGGCGTTGAGTATTCATAGTTTATCGGAAGAACAACTGAAAATCGTTTTGTTTGCAAGTGTGACATGTGTGGAGAAGAACCTCCTAACTAGCCTTTTATCCATCCTTTTCACCAAAATCGTTTTTACAATCTGTGTTAATTAAAGTTTCTGTTTTGTTTTCAATTTCTGTCCAAAACTATTCCCCCTTTATTTTGAAGTCTTAGATTAGTTAGAAAGTGTTTTGATTTGTGTTTCTAGGTGTTTTGATTCAAGTTTTCAACCAATTTCGTCCAGATTAGTGTAAGTGCTCAAAACTGCCCAGAAAGTGGTTTTTAGGCAGTTTTGAGCCTTCTAGTTGCTGTTTTAAGTTTTAGGTTTGTTTAAGTGTTTTAACTTTTAGTTTTGCATTCTTTGAGTCTAGTTTAGTGTTTTTAACTTTGTTTTTGAGTGTTTAAGTCAGTTTCCAAGCGTTTAGCAATCCCTCCTAATCCCCGGTCTAGAACGATCCCTACTTACATCTTTACTACAATTTGACAAAAAGAGGGTTTAATTTGTGTGCTTAATATATTTCGCATCAAATTTTTGGCGCCGTTGCCGGGGATTAGCAATTTTGCTAATCCCTTGGATTGTTTTCGTTTCTTTTATTTCACTTTGTTTCTGACTTAATTTAAGTTTCTGACCTAATTTTTGTTTCTTGTTTCTTAGGTACTAATGTATGACTAGAAGCTCTCAACCGATTCGTACAAACATCTTGGATTTTGACGACGATTTTGAGAGGAAGTTAAGGAGAGCTAGGAACCAGCAAGAGCATCATCCAACCAGTTCCGAATCTGACCTTGAAGAAAACGTACAACAAGAGGAGGAGGAAGCCACGGCAGGGATATTTGAAGAAGTCCAAGGCATGGCCATGGACAATCGTACACTCAAGGAGCTTTCCGCCTCGGGTTTGGATAATGCCGCGCCCTTGTGCATTCAATACCCCATGGCTGCCCAAGGTAAGACAGATGAGTTTGAATTAAAGTCAAGTTTACTTCATCATATTCCTAAATACCATGGCTTGTCCATGGAAGATCCTAACAAACATTTGAAAGAATTTGAAGTAGTTTGCTCTAGTATGACTCCCGTCAATGTTGACGGAAATATCTTGAAGATGAAGGCTTTTCCATTCTCTTTGATGGATAAAGCCAAGGATTGGTTATATGAGTTAGCTCCCGGAACTGTCACATCGTGGGAAAGTATGAAGAGAGCGTTCTTGGAGAAGTTCTTTCCAACTTCTCGCATCATCCTCCTCCGCAAAAAGATAAGCGGAATTCAGCAAGAAGAAGGTGAGTCTTTTCCTACATATTATGAACGGTTTAAATCACTTGTTGCTTCTTGTCCACAGCATCAGATGAAGGAGGAGTTACTGTTGCAATACTTCTACGAGGGTCTCCTACCTCTAGAACGTCAAATGCTTGATGCTTCGGCGGGGGGAGCATTGGTGGACAAGACACCCATGGCTGCCAAGGTCTTGATTGCTAATAGAGCGTTGAACGCTCAACAGTACGAAGGTGTAGGCCAAAGAGGACCCCCACGGCACCAAGTACATGAGGTAAGTTCGACTTCCGATCTTCATTCACAATTGGCTAATCTTACTTCTCTTGTGTCTCAGATGGCCGAGGGCATGAAGATGCAAGGAACAACTGTATGTGGCGTATGTTCCATCCAAGGACATGTCTCTGAAAAATGTCCACAGTTGATTGAGAATGGCGGATGGGAGAGTGCGAATGCCATTGGGTTTCAAGGCCAAAATCAGTCAAGGCATGATCCATACTCCAACACGTATAATCCGGGGTGGCGAGACCATCCAAACTTCAAGTGGAGGGATCCCCAGCAACCTCAGAACCAAGGAGGCTTTAGGCAACAACCCCCGGGGTTCTTTCCCAAAACCTACGGCCCACCCCAAAATCAAGCCCAATCCGGCCCAAGTGCCTCAGGTACGTCTCTTGACAATGATGCACTTCTTAAGATACTAACTAAGTTGTCTAATGGGCAGGAAGATCAAGCTAAGGCTATGCAAAACCAAGATAAAAGGGTGGATCAACTTGAGAAACAAATTGGGCAGATTGCCGAGTTTGTAGGTAAGTTTCGAGATCCCGGACAACTCCCTAGTTCCACCATTCCAAATCCGAAGGGAGGTTTCGAAAGTGCCAAAGCTATCACCCTAAGAAGTGGTAAGGAAGTTGGGGCAGGTCCTACACCAAAAACAGGTCATAATGAGGATGAACTTTTGGAAATGGAAGAGGAGGCATCAAAGCAGCCCACGGCAAAGGTGGTTCCACCTTTGCCGCAAGTCCCTAATGTCCCAAATCTGCCCAATTCGTCCCACAAAGGTAAGAATGTGTCCAATTCAGTTCATACTAATGTTTTCCCTTCAAATGTGCCTTTTCCTAGTAGGTTCATGCAAACGAAGAAAGAAGAGGCAGAAAAGGATATCCTTGAAACCTTTAGGAAAGTTCAAGTTAACATACCTTTGTTAGATGCAATCAAGCAAGTTCCGAGGTATGCTAAGTTCTTGAAGGAGTTGTGTACCACGAGGAAGAGGATGGCGACCAAGGAAGTGGTCAAGGTAGGTGAGAATGTGTCCGCCATCTTGCAACGCAAATTACCTCCCAAATGTAAAGATCCAGGTAGCTTTACCATTCCTTGTGTTATTGGGAACAATAGGTTTGAATCTGCCATGCTTGATTTAGGTGCTTCTATAAATGTTATGCCATATTCCATTTATGCATCTATGAACTTAGGAGCGTTGAAAAATGATGGGGTAATAATACAATTGGCCGATAGATCTAACGCCTATCCAAAGGGAGTTTTGGAAGATGTTCTTGTGCAGGTTAATCATTTAGTCTTCCCAGCGGATTTCTATGTCCTCGAAATGGATGAGTCGGACCATGCTCCTTCATTGCCCATTCTACTTGGAAGGCCATTCATGAAGACGGCCCGGACAAAGATTGACGTGTATAGTGGAACTTTGTCCATGGAATTCGATGGGGAAGTTGTTAATTTTAATCTTTCTGATTCCATTAAATACCCTAGTGAGGACCATTCATGCTTTTCTATTGATATAATTGACTCTTTGGCGCAGGGATATCTCGACGATTTAAATGACGATGTGCTTGAAAAAGTCATTACACGAGGCATGGAACTCAAAACAAAGGGGGCTGATTGCATGCATGCTCACGGCATACATGGTTCATCCCATGCCGTGCCCCCTAGTGAGGAATTACTTGAAGTTGTGGCTGCCCTTGAGTCCTTACCTAAGCTTGATGGTAAGTATACTAACCGTGAGTCCATTCCCATTTCGACTAACAAATTGCTTCCATCTATAATTCAGGCACCTATACTTGAACTCAAGCCTTTGCCAAGCCATCTGAAGTACATTTTCTTGGGAGAAAAGGAAACACTACCTGCCATCATTTCCTCTTCCCTCACGGCACAAGAGGAGGAGAAGTTGCGTCGCGTTTTGAAGGAGTTCAAATCTGCTCTAGGTTGGACATTGGCCGACATCAAAGGTATAAGCCCTACGACTTGTATGCATCACATATTTCTTGAGGAGGGGGCCAAACCAACTAGAGAGGCTCAACGCCGTCTCAACCCTCCGATGATGGAAGTAGTGAAAAAGGAGATCATAAAGCTTCTAGATTGTGGGGTTATCTATCCAATCTCGGATAGTATGTGGGTTTCGCCGGTTCAGTGCGTACCAAAGAAATCAGGAGTGACGGTGGTAGCTAATGCTGAGAATGAGCTTGTCCCTCAACGGATTCAAACCGGTTGGAGGGTGTGCATTGACTATAGGAAGCTAAACACCACAACGAGGAAGGACCACTTCCCATTGCCGTTCATTGACCAAATGCTTGAGAGGTTAGCGGGGTATGCTTTTTATTGTTTTCTTGATGGTTATTCTGGTTATAATCAAATTGTCATTTCACCCGAGGACCAAGAAAAAACCACTTTTACATGCCCGTTTGGTACCTTTGCATATCGTCGCATGCCTTTTGGTTTATGTAATGCACCTGCTACATTTCAAAGATGTATGATGAGCATATTTTCTGATCATGTAGAAAAGATAATTGAAGTGTTTATGGATGATTTTAGCGTATTTGGTGATTCGTTTGATAGTTGCTTGCATAATCTAAGTGTGATCCTAAAACGTTGTGTTGAAACGAACCTTGTACTTAATTGGGAAAAGTGTCATTTTATGGTTAAACAAGGTATCGTTTTAGGTCATATAATCTCTGAAAAGGGTATTGAGGTTGATAAGGCGAAAATAGATCTTGTACGTCACTTACCCTCTCCGACTTCGGTTAGAGAGGTTCGTTCGTTTCTTGGCCATGCAGGATTTTATCGTAGGTTTATCAAAGATTTCTCGAAGATAGCACAACCTCTTTGCCGACTCCTACAAAAAGAAGTGGCGTTTGAATTCACCAAGGAGTGCATGGCATCATTCAACCAACTCAAGGAATTGTTGACCACGGCACCCATCATTGTTCCACCGGATTGGAGTCTACCTTTCGAGCTCATGTGTGATGCGTCCGACTATGCTTTAGGAGCTGTTTTAGGACAAAGAAAGGACAAGAGGCCGCATGTCATTTACTACGCCTCTCGGACGTTGAACGATGCACAATTGAACTACTCCACTACGGAAAAAGAACTTCTTGCCGTTGTCTTTGCTTTAGATAAATTTCGATCATATTTAATTGGAACTAAAGTAATTGTTTTCACTGATCATGCAGCTCTGAAGTACTTGCTCACCAAAAAGGAAGCCAAGCCACGGCTAATTCGATGGATATTATTACTTCAAGAGTTCGACATAGAGATTCGGGACAAGAAGGGAAGTGAGAACGTGGTGGCTGACCACCTAAGCCGAATGGTGCATAATGAGGAGTTGGTGCCGATTTTGGAGACATTCCCCGATGAACAATTGTTGTCCATTAAGGTTAGTGCACCTTGGTATGCCGATATTGTTAATTTTTTGGTGTCAAAACGTATTCCAAGTGAGTTCACTAGGCACCAACGTGATAAACTTAGGCATGATGCACGGTTTTATGTGTGGGATGATCCGTACTTATGGAAATTTTGCCCCGATCAGATTATACGTCGTTGTGTGCACGATTCTGAATGTCATTCAGTTTTGAGTTTTTGTCACACATATGCATGTGGAGGGCACTTTGGTACACAACGCACAGCCCTTAAGGTGTTACAATGTGGATTTTATTGGCCGAGTATTTTTAAAGATGCTAAAACTTTTTGCTTAACATGTGATAAATGCCAACGAATGGGTGGTATTAGTGCAAAGGACCAAATGCCGCAGGTTTCTATCCTAAATGTTGAAATTTTTGATGTTTGGGGTATTGATTTTATGGGTCCTTTTCCTTCTTCGTATGGCTTTACATATATTTTGCTTGCGGTTGATTATGTGTCAAAGTGGGTGGAAGCCAAGGCCACCCGGACTAATGATTCTAAGGTGGTTGCAGATTTTATTAGAACTAACATTTTTGCAAGGTTCGGAATGCCACGAGTGATCATTAGTGACGGAGGGTCACACTTTTGCAATCGGACTATTGAAGCGTTATTGAGGAAATACAGTGTCACCCATAAGGTTTCTACACCTTACCATCCTCAAACTAATGGGCAAGCCGAGGTTTCTAACCGTGAGATCAAGCAAATCCTAGAGAAGACCGTGGGGCCAACAAGGAAGGATTGGAGCTTACGGTTAGATGATGCACTTTGGGCGTATCGTACGGCGTACAAAACCCCCATTGGGATGTCCCCCTTCCGACTTGTCTATGGCAAGGCGTGCCATCTTCCTGTTGAATTGGAGCACAAAGCACTTTGGGCCATTAAGAAGTTTAACATGAACCTCGAGGAAGCAGGAAGTCAAAGGAGATTGCAATTGAATGAGCTTGATGAGATACGGCTTGAGGCGTACGATAATGCAAGCATTTACAAGCAAAAGACCAAAGCTTTCCATGACAACATGATCCGTGGGAAATCATTCTCAATTGGGCAGAAAGTGCTATTGTTCAATTCCCGTTTACGGTTGTTTCCCGGTAAGTTACGTTCTAAGTGGATTGGACCGTTTGTTATTACTAACATATCTTCTTATGGTGCCATCCAGATTCAAAGTCTCAAAACAGGTCATGAATTCCAAGTGAACGGACATCGTTTGAAGCCATATTTTGAGAACTTTGTCGAACAAACCGTGGATGATATTTCTTTGGGTGCCGTGGGCACAAATGGAGAATGAATGGGTTTTTCGTCCGGCTGTACGACGTTAAAGAAAGCGCTACTTGGGAGGCAACCCATGCAATTCAACAAAGGAAGCCCAAGGAATCACTCCAATTCCAGATTTGCGTTCCTAAACCCTTCCCTTTGTTGTTTATTTCTAATCTGCCTATTTAGTTGTTTTAGTTGCTGTTTGTGTGTTTCTTGTTGTTTAGTGCGATTTTATGCTTGAAACATGGAGGACAATGTTTGATTTAAGTGTGGGGGGGTAACTAAGTGTTTTAGATGCAAATTCGTGGGATTTTATCACCCTAAACTTGAAGACTTGTTCCTTGCTGTTTTTAAGTGTTTTTGAGAAGTTTTGAGGTGTTTTAGTGTGTTTTGAAGTAAAAATCCGAAAATTACATAAAAATTTGAAAAAGTTGTTTTAAAAACCCAAAAAGAGTTGTTTTTGTGTGTTTGTTTGTGTCTTAGGGTACCTTCCAACACAATGATGATGATTCGGTTTGTAATTACATGGCTGTTAAAGAGAGTGATTAACATGGATGAAAGTTTGATTTACTCTTTGTTATGCTTAGTTGTGGTTATAACTTATGAATTCACATGCAATCATAAAAGAAAAAAATTAGTTTTTGTAACATGCTTGAAGGAAGAAACTCAAACTAACGCTACAACCTTGTAAGACTTGAGCCTAAACGTTTATTTGGAGAGTTAAAATCTGTGCATTCTTTGTTTTCTAAGTCGTTGCATGATCTCATTATTCTTTGCTTGGGTGCTACTTAGAAGGCGTTTCATCATTTAGTTCCAAATGCTAGAACTCATGCCCATTTCATTCAAAGCATGTTATTGATTTGCATAACACATATTCAAGATGAAGTTGTGTAGTTACCACCACCTTAGCCAAATGCCGTGTGCCCTATGTCATTGTGATTTGTAGGTTTTAACCCCATTGAGCCTTGTTAGCCTTCGTTATTTGTTAACCCATGTTTTCCTCACCTAGCCTAGTTTAGGACCATCCAAACCCTTGTTCTTAAAGCATAGTAAAGCATGATTCAAATTGAATTCCTTTTGATTTATGTTGGCAGAAAACTAGTGTGGGGGAAGTATTTCTTTTGTGATTTTGTGTGCCATAGGCACGTGTGGAAAGAGAAAAGAAAATAAAAAATTCGTGGAAAAAGAAAAAAATGAAGAAAAAAAATATGAAAAGTGTGAAAAAAGAGTTGAAAAGTTGAGAAAAAGAGTTCCAAAGTATTGTTTGTTGAAGTAAGGGTCCAAAACAATGAATTCGGCCCTAAGGAGTTGTTTAAATCTTTCCCTTGTGTTTTAAAGTTAATTTCTGCACTCTAAGTGAATTCTAAGTCTCAATTTCATTGCTTTGCTTACTATTGCTTGAAGAACGTTTGTTTTCCTTATCCTTTCCTTGTTAACCAACACCCCAAGCCCCATTACAACCCTTAACTTCTACCTTGAGTGTTATGTGTTTCAATTTGTGGAGTTTGAATTTGGTATGAGCATATGGTGTCACTGGTTCTCGCATCTAAGTAGTAGCATTCCATTCATGAGATCATATCTAAACATGCTTCATAACTCTAGAAATTGCGTTCTTTGTGATACATTTATGTGAGCATTCGTTTTCATTTCTACATCAATCTTCTCACATATGACTAGTGTAGGGTGTGGAGTTAGAAAATCTGAGTGAAAATAGAGTGTATATCTTGTAAGGAATTGAGGGAATTCTCTAAGGCATGTTACTACATTCAAAGCATTGTTTTGATTGATTACTTGTGAATTAGTAAGTGGTGGCTTTAATTAAGTATGTGCTTGTGTAAAGATGACTCAAATTTGTGGGGATAACAATCTTTAACATGTCATGTGCATTGGAAATCCCTGAGGCAATTGTTGGAAGGTTTAGGTTTTGTTTTGGTTAGTTTGTTTCATTTTGTTTTCTTTCTTTTGTTTGTTTTGCTCGAGGACTAGCAAAAGCTAAGTGTGGGGGAATTTGATAGGAGCATATTTATGCGCCTTAGTTAGCTAGTTCTTATGCATCTTTGTTATGTTTTCTTCGTTAAAGTAGTCTTTTAAGCTACTTTCTTGTGTTTTCAGGTTTAGCGGACGTATTACATGAAATGATGCAGTTTGGAGCTTTTGGAGCAGAAAGTGAGCTTGAAGTAAAAAGGACATGCTTGGAACGCAAGGTTGGGATGAAATTGAAGAGTTGAAGATTTGAGGTTTCCTACTTGAAGTAGGAAAGCTAAGCCTAAAAGTTTCCATTTTGGGTTGATCTTTCCTAAATCGGAATTGGCAACCAAAGTTTCTAAAGTTGGAAGTTTCTATTCTTGGAGGTTTCCATTTTCGTGAGTTTCTATTCTCGGTTTTGGGCTTTTGGATGACCCATCCTTAACTCTTGGACCTATGCCGTACCTAAACCCTAACCCTAGCCCATTGTTTCAGCCGCACCTAGGCCTTGTTCACATGCAAAAATCTGATTGGAAATCCCTAAGCCTATGCCGCACCTTTCCATCCAAAAAGCCCTATTTTACAAACCTTAACCCTAGCCCATTGTTCTAATCTGAATTGCTAGGGTTTTTAAGTGCCTATATATATATATTTCTACACCCTAGCCGCACATCTTCTTCCCTCTCCATAAAAATCAGAAAACCATATCCCTTTCCCCACCTTGCCGCAGCCACCATCACCCAAATCCCTTCCTTGCCGCAGCCATTCATCCATTCCAGCCACCATCCTCCACCTTTAGACACCATTCCACACCTCCATAACTCTTTCCCACACCTTGCCGCACCACCCTACCATCCTAACTCCATTCTAAAAAACCAAAAACACATCCAGAAACTCCATTCACGCCAGAACCTGTCCCTCACCTTTGCCGAGCCCAACCTTCACCCAACTCCATATTTTCTGACCCCAAACCTTCCTAGCCGTGCCCTACACCTATCCTAGATAGTTTTCCACCATTCTCCCTCATCCAAAACCATCCAAAAACCCCCTAACCCTCACTGCCGCAGCAAGGAGAAGAAGAAAGAGGAGCTTTCTGTGCAGAATTCAAAGTGGACTTCCTTGGCATTTTAGGTGTAATCTTTCTTATGTCTTCGATGTTTCAATTCAATAAACTTTGTGTTGTGAGTATGAGGAACTAAACCCCCTTAGTTGGGGGGTGATTCGAAACCATGTACATGCTTGCAATTTGATTCGATTACATTCAGTTGTTATTTCATAAGTTGTGGATTCAATTCGTTCATCTATTTGATTGATACTTATTTATGTATGTTGATTGAGAGTGCACGCTTAGTTTTCATGCATGAATATGATGCTAGATTATGAGGGAGTTTCACCTAATAGTTATAATCTTATAATCACAAGTAGTGAAGATCGCTTGAAAACGATCGCGTTGAATGAATTCTTAGCATAAGTTTCATGCAATTCATAGTAACAAATGCTTCGTCAATGCTTATGTTTTTCATAGAACGTAATGATTCTTGCTTGTATCTCTATTATGCAATTCATGTAGGGAACTTGTAGGGAATGTTTTGAGTTGTCGTATGCAATCATCCAACTTGATAAATTCTGGAAAAACTGAGGGTTAATTAGTGCAATTCACGGTTAACTTGGGGCGTTGAGTATTCATAGTTTATCGGAAGAACAACTGAAAATCGTTTTGTTTGCAAGTGTGACATGTGTGGAGAAGAACCTCCTAACTAGCCTTTTATCCATTCTTTTCACCAAAATCGTTTTTACAATCTGTGTTAATTAAAGTTTCTGTTTTGTTTTCAATTTCTGTCCAAAACTATTCCCCCTTTAATTTGAAGTCTTAGATTAGTTAGAAAGTGTTTTGATTTGTGTTTCTAGGTGTTTTGATTCAAGTTTTCAACCAATTTCGTCCAGATTAGTGTAAGTGCTCAAAACTGCACAGAAAGTGGTTTTTAGGCAGTTTTGAGTCTTCTAGTTGCTGTTTTGGTTTTTAGGTTTGTTTAAGTGTTTTAACTTTTAGTTTTGCATTCTTTGAGTCTAGTTTAGTGTTTTTAACTTTGTTTTTTAGTGTTTAAGTCAGTTTCCAAGCGTTTAGCAATCCCTCCTAATCCCCGGTCTAGAACGATCCCTACTTACATCTTTGCTACAATTTGACAAAAAGAGGGTTTAATTTGAGTGCTAGTTAATTTTCACATCACAACACAATGATGATGATTCGGTTTGTAATTACATGGCTGTTAAAGAGAGTGATTAACATGGATGAAAGTTTGATTTACTCTTTGTTATGCTTAGTTGTGGTTATAACTTATGAATTCACATGCAATCATAAAAGAAAAAAATTAGTTTTTGTAACATGCTTGAAGGAAGAAACTCAAACTAACGCTACAACCTTGTAAGACTTGAGCCTAAACGTTTATTTGGAGAGTTAAATTCTGTGCATTCTTTGTTTTCTAAGTCGTTGCATGATCTCATTAGTTCTAGGCTTTTGTTTTGTGTCCTAGAATGCTTAGAAACTCTTCATAATTGCTGAAACTTTTAGGGACAATTAGGAAAAATCAAACCAAAGTAGGAAACCTTGGCTTAACTTTCCTACTTCAAGTAGGAATCCTTGTTGGAGTAGGAATCCTTGTTCTTCTAGGAATCCTCATGTGATTAGGAATCCATCTTCAATTAGGAATCCTTCGTTGATTAGGAATCCTTCGTCGATTAGGAATCCTCCTTCATGTAAGCACTTTCCTACTTCAACTAGGAAACCTTGTTCAAGTAGGAATCATCATCTTCAAGTCTTCAAATTCGTCCAAACCTTGGCTCCAATTATGTGATAATCATTCCAAGCCCAATTTTGCTCCAAAAAGCTCCCAAATGCATCTTCTTGCATCCTTTGGCCTTAAAACCTGAAAACACATAAAACTAGCTTAAAAGACTACTTTAACTAAGAAAACACCATGGAAATGCATAAGAACTAGCTAACTAAGGCGCATAAATATGCTCCTATCAACTCTCCAAATAAACGTTTAGGCTCAAGTCTCACAAGGTTGTAAGCGTTAGTTTGAGTTCCTTCCTTCAAGCATGTTACAAAAACTAATTTTTTTTTTTTTGTTTATGATTGCATGTGAATTCATAAGCTATAACCACAACCAAGCATAAGCAAAGAGTAATTCACACTTTCATCATGTTAATAACTTTCTTTAACAGCCATTCAATTACAAACCGAATCCTCATCATTGTGTTTGAAGGTACTCTAGACACAAACACACAAAAACGACTCAAAACACTCTTTTTAGGCTTTTCAAAACACTTTTTTTCAAATTTTTATGTGATTTTCGGAGTTTTATGTCAACACACACTAAAACACACCAAAACTGCTTAAAAACACTTAAAAACAGCAAGGAACAAGTCTATAAGTAATGGGTGATAAAATCCCACGAATTTGCATAAAAAACACTTAGTTACCCCCCCACACTTAAATCAAACATTGTCCTCAATGTTTAAGCATAAAATCACACCAAATAAAAGTAAACACATAAACAGCAACTAAACAAATAAACTGGCAGATTAGAAAGAATCAACAAAGAGAAGGGTTTTAGGAACGCAAATCTGGAATTGGAGTGATTCCTAAGTCTTCCTTTGTTGAATGCATGGGTTGCCTCCCACGTAGCGCTTGCTTTAACGTCTTGCAGCCGGACGATACTTCTCTTTAAGCTCCCATAGGTCCCATAGCATGGAATTGATCCTTGAACGGAAGGTGATACTTGAAGTGATCCGGCAATGGTTTAAATTCGAGAGTGGGTTCCTGAATTATTAACAACATGTAAGTATAAAACGTAATGGAAATTGGAGAAGGTGACTTACTTGCTTTGTCCGACAAGAACTTAATGACAAACACCACTTCTTTGAAAGTTTTAGGGACTTTGAATTTGGCCAGATTTACTACGATGGTTGTGATTTGTCCCGTGTCATCAAATTCAACTTCTTTGGGGATGGTTGTCTCAAGTACATGCTCTTTGATGAATTCTAGTTACTCCCCAGCCACTTTCTTCTCTTGAATCCTTCTTCTTGGTGTACAATTCTCTTCAGGGATTTCAACACAATCTGGAACTTGTTTTGGTGTACCAAGAATTGGGATATCACTTTGCACCTTGGGAAGGGCTTCCACGATGTCTTTTTCACTCTCTTCTTCCTTGGGAATAAAAAACCTACGAGGAAAAGGGACATTTGGTGGAATGGGGAAAGAAAGAATTGAATTTGTAACCAACTTACCTGAGTTGGACGGCATAGGGACTCTAGGAGGCTGCGGCAAGGGTTGTTCTACCCTTGCCGTGGGTGTGTCTTCTTCCTCCTCCTCAATTAGTAGATGTTCGTCCTCCTCTTGGCTTTGTTTGGACGCCCTTGGTTCAGCGCCGACCTCCATGGCACTTCCCAAAGTGATGGCTTTAGTAATTTCAAAATCTTCCATTGAACTTACAATGTTTGCGTTGGAGAATTCACTTTGTTCTTGAATTTGTGCCATGAACTCCACAATCTGCCCAACGTGCTTCTCTAATTCATCCATCTTGTTGGCTTGATTTTCTCCTTCATGTGTCAAAGAGGTGAGTAATTGAACAATTTGGTCATTATCCATTGACGTACCTGAATTTGTTTGGGAAGATTGTGGTGGTACATATGGCCACTGATAGAACTCCTCAGATGGCTGCGAGCATTCTTCTTGTTGTGAGCCCTGCGTCAAAGAGGTTAGTACATCAAGAATTTCATCATAACTCATGGGCATACTTGAATTCGATTGGATTTGTTGTGGGGGAGGTGGTGGTGGCTGCAAAGGCGTGGTGTAAAACTCCTCATATGGCTGCCAATATGCATCTTGTTGAGCCTCCTTGGCTTGATTTTGTGAGCCCTGCACCAAAGAATTTAATTCGTTAAGAATTTGATTATAATCTATTGACGAACCTGAGTTTGATTGACCATAGTGCATAGGTCTTGAATAGAACTCCTCATATGGCTGCCAATATCCTTCGTGTTGAGCTTGTTGAGATTCCCACCACATAGAAGTTGAATGATCACTCCAATCTCTTTGTGGACATTGATTGGCTTGATATCCTTGCCCATAAGACGCACCAAATGTAGGGACACTTTGCATTGTGGTCCTTTCGGCATACTGCGACAATTGAGAAGTAAGATTTGCCAATTGAGCTTCAATGCTACCAAAATCCATGTCCTACTTCTCTAGTACCTAAAATCAAAGAAACAAAACTATATCAAATATCAAAAGTAAATAAAACAAAGCAAAACAAAATCAGTAACTAAGATAGAAAACAAACGAAAATAAAAATAAAAAGAAACAACGAGGGATTAGCAAAATTGCTAATCCCCGGCAACGGCGCCAAAATTTGTTGCGTAAAATAACTAAACACACAAATTAAACCCTCTTGTTGACAATTGTAGTATGGATAAGTAGGGATCGTTCTTACACCGGGGATTAGGAGGGATTGCTAAAACACTCTAAACTGACTCAAATATGTAAAACTAGGTTTAAAACACTCAACTAGACTCAAAGAATGCAAAACTAAACTCTAAAACACTAAAACAAATCAAAAGACTCAAAACAGCACCAAAAACACTCAAAACTGCCTTAAAACACTTTCTAGGCAGTTTTGGGACTCTAATGCAAACTTGGACGAATTTTGGTTTTCTAATGACCTAAAACACTTAAAAACATAATCTAAGACAAGTTCTAACTAATATAACTCAAAGAAATAAAGTGGGGTTGATTTTGGACGAATTTAAATTAAATGGCAGATTGTAAAGAGAACAGTAGACAAAATTGTGATGAATTAATGAATGATGGAAGAGCTAAGGGGTTCTTCTCCACACATGAAATATATGCAACGTAAATCAATTTCCAGTTATCAATTCAATAAGTTGTGAACCTCGACACTCCAAGTTAATTAGGTCTGCTTAAATTAACCTTCAGATTTCCCTAGAATCATTGAATTGGATGAATATGCATCGCAAACAAATTATTCCTAACAAGTTCTCTATATGAACAGCATGATAAAGACACAAGTTAGAATCATTACGTTCTTTGGAAATCATAAGCATCGACAAGGCATTTGTAACTATGAAAAGCATGATACTCTTGCCAGGAATCTACTTAACACGATCGTGACTAGCGACCTTCACTACTTGCGAATATAAATTCATAACGATTAGGTGAAACAAACTTATATCCTAGCACCAAATTCAAGCATGCAAATTAAGCGTGCACTCTCAATCAACATACAAGAATAAGTTCTAAATCAAACGGTTAAGCAAATTGTATTCACGACTTATGCAACGATAACTGAAAGTAATCAACTTATTTCACATATATAATCATGGTTTTGAATACACCCTTAGCCAAAACGAATTTAGCCAATCATACTCAAAGCAAAACAAAGATTACATGAATTAGACATTGAAATATAAGATAGAATACACCTAAAATTGTTCAACAACTCAGAATGAAGAGCCAAACAATTGAGTGAATCTGTCCCCTTTCCTTGCTTGCGGCAGATTGGATGTTGGTGGTTTCTTGGGTAATTGAATGATGTAGAATGGATGGAAGACGTATGGAAGTGTTTAGGGTTGATGGGTGGTGCGGCTAGGGTGGTTTTGTGGCAGAAATTTGGGTGAATGGTGGTAGAATGGGGCTGTTGAAGATGGAGTTCAGTTTCTGGCGTGAATGGTGAGTTTCTGGATGAATGGGGATGTTTGTGGCTGCACAAACATGTTTATTTAAAGGGATTAGGAAATTAAAAACCCTAGGCTAATTAGGTAAACAGAAATTTAAGTCAAAGGCTTCTAAAAATAGGAAATCAAATCAGGAATTAAAGAAAATTAGGCAAGGGAAATTCGGCTAGGGTTTAAAACACAAAAGGAAAGTGTTTTAAAGCTTAGAATTAGGAAATAATCCTCTCCCTTGCACGGCAAGGAAGAGGAAATACCAAGGGGGGTGCGGCAAGGGTTCAAAAGGTGCAAGAGATGTGTATTTGATGTCCTAGAATGCTTAGGAAGTCTTCATAATTGCTGGAACTTTTAGGGATATTTAGGAAAAATCAAACCAAAGTAGGAAACTTTGGCTTAACTTTCCTATTTCAAGTAGGAATCCTTGTTGGAGTAGGAATCCTTGTTCTTCTAGGAATCCTCATGTGATTAAGAATCCATCTTCCATTAGGAATCCTTCTTGGAGTAGGAATCCTTCGTCGATTAGGAATCCTTCTTCGATTAGGAATCCTTCTTCAATTAGGAATCCTTCGTTGATTAGGAATCCTAATTTCCTCAAGTCTTCAATTCATCCATTCCTTTTGCTCCAAAAGGCTCCAAATTACATCATTTTGCACACTTCGGCTTTGGAATCTGAAAACACACAAAAGTAACTTTAAACACTAAAATAGCTAACGAAACATAACATAAATGCACGAGAACAAGCCAATTAAGTCGCATAAATATGCTCCTGTCATGGGCCAAATGGCAGAATTTTTGGGGCAAATTCGTGAGAATGGTAAGTTACCAAGCACTACGGTAGTCAATCCTAAGGGTGGGTTCGAATCTGCAAAAGCTATCACCCTAAGAAGTGGAAAAGAAGTAGGAAGCAAAGCACATGAATCTGCCCAAAACAAGGAGGAGGAGCCATCACACCCCACGGCAAGGGTGGTACCACCTATGCCGCAGCGACCTAAGCCCTCCCATCCGTCCACCTCAGGTAATGTTGTTCCAAATGTTGTGAATTCAAACACTAATCTGCCCAATGTTCCTTTCCCTCGCAGATTTGCACAATCAAAGACGGAAGAGAGCGAAAAAGACATTTTGGATACCTTCCGGAAAGTTCAAGTTAACATACCTCTCTTGGATGCAATCAAGCAAATCCCGAAGTACGCCAAGTTTTTGAAGAAGCTTTGTACAACAAGGAAACGGATTCGGGAGAAGGAGGTGGTACACGTAAGTGAGAATGTATCTGCATTGTTGCAAAGAAAGTTACCACCTAAATGCAAAGATCCAGGTAGTTTCACTATCCCTTGTGTTATTGGCAATACGAGGTTTGATCATGCTATGTTAGACTTAGGTGCATCTATAAATGTCATGCCATATTCTGTTTATGCATCTATGAATCTAGGAAAGCTTAAAAATGATGGCGTTATTATTCAATTAGCCGATCGATCTAATGCATATCCCAAGGGAGTGTTGGAAGATGTTTTGGTGCAGGTAGACCATTTGATTTTTCCTGCAAATTTCTATGTGCTTGATATGGAGGACTCAACCCACTATCCACCATCACCACTCTTACTTGGACGACCATTCATGAAAACGGCTCAAACCAAGATTGACGTGGCCAAGGGAGCAGTAACTATGGCCTTTGGTGGTGATATGATTAACTTTAAGATTCCTGAATCGATTTAGAATACTAATGATGTTCGTTCTTGTTGTGCCATTAATATAATTAAACACATAGGGACAGAATGTTCAGCAAAGATCAAGAAGGATGTTTTTCGAACTACCACCGAGAAGGAACTTGGAGTAGAGCACAAGGAGTGCACGGCTACAACCTTGGAAGCACCACAAGTAGCCATGAGTAACCCTTGTGTATCCGTCCATTGTGCTACCACTTCTTTGCCGTACAAAGGTAAGCCACCTATTCCAAATTCGATTCCCATTTCAACTAATAGGTTGTTACCTCATGTGGTGCAGGTACCTAATCGAATTCAACGTCGTGGGAGAATTCGTGTTGATGTAGAAAAGCAAAACACGACAATAAGAAAGGATCATTATCCCACTCCATTCAAGGACCCAAAGCATGAAGTGGTTCGTCGTACAGATTGTAGTTGCACCCCTCCATGCCGTGGGGTGCCATAAACCTTCAATGGAGCATCGTCCGGCTGTACGACGTTAAAGAAAGCGCTACTTGGGAGGCAACCCATGCAATTCAACAAAGGAAGTCCTAGGAATCACTCCAATTCCAGATTTGTGTTCCTAAAACCCTTCACTTTGTTGCTTGTTTCTAATCTGCCCAGTTTTGTTATTTACTTGCTGTTTGTGTGTTTCCTTTTGTTTGGTATGCTTTTATGCTTGAAACATTGAGGACAATGTTTGATTTAAGTGTGGGGGGGGTAACTAAGTGTTTTAGATGCAAATTCGTGGGATTTTATCACCCTTAACTTGGAGACTTGTTCCTTGCTGTTTTTAAGTGTTTTTGAGCAGTTTTGGTGTGTTTTGATGCAAAAATCCGAAAATCACATAAAAATTTGAAAATTTTATTTTAAAACACCCAAAAAGAGTTGTTTTTGTGTGTTTGTTTGTGTCTTAGGGTACCTTCCAACACAATGATGAGGATTCGGTTTGTAACTACATGGCTGTTAAAGAGAGTGATTAACATGGATGAAAGTTTGATTTACTCTTTGTTTATGCTTGGTTGTGGTTATAACTTATGAATTCACATGCAATCATAAAAGAAAAAAATCAGTTTTTGTAACATGCTTGAAGGAAGGAACTCAAACTAACGCTACAACCTTGTGAGACTTGAGCCTAAACGTTTATTTGGAGAGTTAAATTCTGTGCATTCTTTGTTTTCTAAGTCGTTGCATGATCTCATTATTCCTTGCTTGGTTACTATTTAGAAGGCGTTTCATCATTTAGTTCCAAATGCTAGAACTCATGCCCATTTCATTCAAAGCATGTTATTGATTTGCATAACACATATTCAAGATGAAGTTGTGTAGTGACCACCACCTTAGCCAAAAGCCGTGTACCCTACTTCATTATATGTTTAAGTTAACCCCGTTGAGCCTTGTTTAGCCTTTTCTTTGTTAACCCACATTACCCTCACCTAGCCTAGTTTAGGACCATCCATACCCTTGTTCTTGAAGCATAGTAAAGCATGATTCAAATTGAATCGCTTTTGATTAATGTATGGCAGAAAACAAGTGTGGGGGAATTTGTATGTGTGTGTTGATATGCCAAGAAAAGAAATAAGGCATGAGTGAAAATAAAAAGAAAAAAAAAAAAAAAGAAAAAAAAATTTCGTGGAAAAAGAAAGAAAGAAAAAAAAAAGAGTATGAAATAAGTGAAAATAAGTTCACATGTTTATGGTAGTTGAAGAAAGGGTCCAAAACGTTGAATATGGCCCTAAGAGTTGTATGAATCTTCCCCTTGTGTGTCTAAGTGAGTTTCTGCAATCATAAGTGATTCTAAGTCTAGATTTCATTACTTTGCTTATTATGCTTTAAGAACGTTTGTTTTCCTTACCTTTCGTTGTTAGCCAATCACCCCTAGCCCCGTTACAACCCTTAACTTCAATCTTGAGTGTTGTGCGTTTCAATATGTGGAGTTTGAAATTGGTATGAGCATATGGTGTCACTGGTTCTCGCATCTAAGTAGTAGCATTCCATCCATGAGATCATATCTAAACATGCTTCTTAACTCTAGAAATTGCGTTCTTTGTGATAAATATATGTGAGCATTCGTTTTCATATCTACATCAATCCTCTCACATATAACTAGTATAGGGTGTGTAGTTAGAAAATCTGAGTGAAAATTGAGTGCATATCTTGTAAGGAATTGAGCGAATTCTCTAAGGCATGTTACTACATTCAAAACATCGTTTTAATTGGTTAATTGTGAACTAGTAAGTGGTGACTATGATTAAGTATGTGCTCATGTGTAAAGATGGCTAAAATCTATGGGGATAACAATTTTTAACATGTCATGTGCATTGGAAATCCCTAAGACAATTGTTGGAAGGTTTAGGTTGTGTTTTAGTTGTTTTGTTTTGTTTTATTTCTTTGTTTTGCTCGAGGACTAGCAAAAGCTAAGTGTGGGGGAATTTGATAGGAGCATATTTATGCGCCTTAGTTAGCTAGTTCTTATGCATTTCCATGGTGTTTTCTTAGTTAAAGTAGTCTTTTAAGCTAGTTTTATGTGTTTTCAGGTTTTAAGGCCAAAGGATGCAAGAAGATGCATTTTGGAGCTTTTTGGAGCAAAATTGGGCTTGGAATGATTATCACATAATTGGAGCCAAGGTTTGGACGAATTTGAGGACTTGAAGATGATGATTCTTACTTGAACAAGGTTTCCTAGTTGAAGTAGGAAAGTGCTTACATGAAGAAGGATTCCTAATCAACGAAGGATTCCTAATTGAAGATGGATTCCTAATCACATGAGGATTCCTAATTGAAGATGGATTCCTAATCACATGAGGATTCCTAGAAGAACAAGGATTCCTACTTGAAATAGGAAAGTTAAGCCAAAGTTTCCTACTTTGGTTTGATTTTTCCTAAATGTCCCTAAAAGTTCCAGCAACTATGAAGACTTCCTAAGCATTCTAGGACATCAAATACACATTTCTTGCACCTTTTAAACCCTAGCCGAATTTCCCTTGCTATTTTCTTTAAGTTTCTGATCTTATTTCCTGATTCTAGGCTTTAAAACACTTTCCTTTTGTGTTTTAAACCCTAGCCGAATTTCCCTTGCTATTTCCTTTAAGTTTCTGATTTTATTTCCTAATTCTAGAATCCTTAGACTTAATTTCTGATTTCCTAATGAACCTAGGGTTTTAATTTCTGTTTTCCTTTAAATAAACCTCCTTGTTGCAGCCACAAAAAGGTCCATTCAGCCACACACTCTCCCAAATTCGTCAAAACCCATCCACAACCTCAGAAACCATTCCTCCTCCATCTCTACCGATTTCCACCACCATTCTTCATCTCCACACCTTCCACACAACACCCATACACTACCCCCAAGCCTTGCCGTGCCCCTACACCATCCATAATCCATTCTACATCACACAAACCCCCCAGAAATCATCCTCACCCAATCTGCCGCAAGGAGAAGAGAAGGAGACAGTTCATGAAAATTGTTTGGCTCTTCAATCTGAGTTGTTGAACAATTTTAGGTGTATTCTATCTTATATTTCAATGTCTACTTCTTGTAATCT
Organism: Malus domestica; assembly: GCF_042453785.1. Lineage (NCBI taxonomy): Eukaryota > Viridiplantae > Streptophyta > Magnoliopsida > Rosales > Rosaceae > Malus > Malus domestica. The sequence goes on along the minus strand of NC_091665.1, from coordinate 14,025,364 downwards.
TTGTTTTTCATTGAGTATGATTGGCTAAATTCGTTTTGGCTAAGGGTGTATTCGAAACCATGTTTATTTATGTGAAATAAGTTGATTACTTCCAGTTATCGTTGCATAAGTCGTGAATACAATTTGCTTAACCGTTTAATTCAAAACTTATTCTTGTATGTTGATAGAGAGTGCACGCTTGATTTGCATGCTGGAATTTGGTGCTAGAATATAAGTTTGATACACCTAATCGTTATGAATTTATATTCGCAAGTAGTGAAGATCGCTAGTCACGATCGTGTTAAGTAGATTCATGGCAGGAGTATCATGCTTTTCATAGTTACAATTGCCTTGTCGATGCTTATGATTTCCAAAGAACTTAATGATTCTAACTTGTATCTTTATCCTGCTGTTCATATAGAGAACTTGTTAGGAATAATTTGTTTGCGATGCATATTCATCCAATTCAATGATTCTAGGGAAATCTGAAAGTTAATTTAAGCGGACCTAATTAACTTGGAGTGTCGAGGTTCATAACTTATTGAATTGATAACTGGAAATCGATTACGTTGCATAAATTTCATGTGTGGAGAAGAACCCCTCAGCCATTCCATCACCCATTGATTCATCACATTTAGTTTACAATCTGTTTTAATTTACAATCTGTGCATTTAGTTCAAATTCGTCCAAACACAATTCCCCCATATTTTGTTAAGTTTGAGTCTTCATAATCTGTCCTCTTTGGTGTTTTTAAGTATTTTGAGTCATAAGTTTTGTCAAATTCGTCCAAATCTTGTCTTAGTTGCTGTTTGAGTCAATTAACTTGTTTTAATCAGTTTTGGGCAGATTTGAGTGTTTCAAATCTGTTTTGAATCTTAGTAGTCTAATTAGAGTCTTTAAGTTTAGTTTTTGTGTTTCTAAGTAGATTTGTATTAGATTAGTACCCCTAGTTAATCCCCGGTTAGAACGATCCCTACTTACATCATTACTACAATTGTCACAAATAGGGTTTAATTTGTGTGTCAAGTTAATTTTCACATCAAGTTCTAATAAAATCTGCAACCACTTTAGAATCATTAGTTCGGGTGGCTTTTGCTTCCACCCACTTCGACACATAATCAACCGCAAGCAAAATATATGTAAAACCATACGAAGAAGGAAAAGGACCCATAAAATCAATACCCCAAACATCAAAAATTTCAACATTTAGGATAGAAACCTGCGGCATTTGGTCCTTAGCACTAATACCACCCATTCGTTGGCATTTATCACATGTTAAGCAAAAAGTTTTAGCATCTTTGAAAATACTAGGCCAATAAAATCCACATTGTAACACCTTAAGGGCTGTGCGTTGTATGCCAAAGTGCCCTCCACATGCATATGTGTGACAAAAACTCAAAATTGAATGACATTCAGAATCGTGCACACAACGACGTACAATCTGATCAGGGCAAAATTTCCATAAGTACGGATCATCCCACACATAAAACCGTGCATCATGCCTAAGTTTATCACGTTGGTGCCTAGTGAACTCACTTGGAATACGTTTTGACACTAAAAAATTAACAATATCGGCATACCAAGGCGCACTAACCTTAATGGACAGCAATTGTTCATCGGGGAATGTCTCCAAAATCGGCAAAGAATCCTCATTATGCACCATTCGGCTTAGGTGGTCAGCCACCACATTTTCACTTCCCTTCTTGTCCCGAATCTCTATGTCGAACTCTTGAAGTAGCAATATCCATCGAATTAGCCGTGGCTTGGCCTCCTTTTTGGTGAGCAAGTACTTCAGAGCTGCATGATCAGTGAAAACAATTACTTTAGTTCCAATTAGATATGATCGAAATTTATCTAAAGCAAAGACAACGGCAAGAAGTTCTTTTTCCGTAGTGGAGTAGTTCAATTGTGCATCGTTCAACGTCCGGGAGGCGTAGTAAATGACATGCGGCCTCTTGTCCTTTCTTTGTCCTAAAACAGCTCCTAAAGCATAGTCGGACGCATCACACATGAGCTCGAAAGGTAGACTCCAATCCGGTGGAACAATGATGGGTGCCGTGGTCAACAACTCCTTGAGTTGGTTGAATGATGCCGTGCACTCCTTGGTGAATGCAAACGCCACTTCTTTTTGTAGGAGTCGGCAAAGAGGTTGTGCTATCTTCGAGAAATCTTTGATAAACCTACGATAAAATCCTGCATGGCCAAGAAACGAACGAACCTCTCTAACCGAAGTCGGAGAGGGTAAGTGACGTACAAGATCTATTTTCGACTTATCAACCTCAATACCCTTTTCAGAGATTATATGACCTAAAACGATACCTTGTTTAACCATAAAATGACACTTTTCCCAATTAAGTACAAGGTTAGTTTCAACACAACGTTTTAGGATCAAACTTAGATTATGCAAGCAACTATCAAACGAATCACCAAATACACTAAAATCATCCATAAACACTTCAATTATTTTCTCTACATAATCAGAAAATATACTCATCATGCATCTTTGAAATGTAGCAGGCGCATTACATAAACCAAAAGGCATGCGACGATATGCAAAGGTACCAAACGGGCATGTAAAAGTGGTTTTTTCTTGGTCCTCGGGTGAAATGACAATTTGATTATAACCAGAATAACCATCAAGAAAACAATAAAAAGCATAACCCGCTAACCTCTCAAGCATTTGGTCAATGAACAGCAATGGGAAGTGGTCCTTCCTCGTGGTGGTGTTTAGCTTCCTATAGTCAATGCACACCCTCCAACCGGTTTGAATACGTTGAGGGACAAGCTCATTCTCGGCATTAGCTACCACCGTCACTCCGGATTTCTTTGGCACGCATTGAACGGGCGAAACCCACTTACTATCCGAGATTGGATAGATAACCCCACAATCTAGAAGCTTTATGATCTCCTTTTTCACTACTTCCATCATAGGAGGGTTAAGACGGCGTTGAGCCTCTCTAGTTGGTTTGGCCCCCTCCTCAAGAAATATGTGATGCATACAAGTCATAGGGCTTATACCTTTAATATCGGCCAATGTCCAACCTAGGGCAGATTTGAACTCCTTCAAAACTCGAAGCAACTTTTCCTCCTCTTGTGCCGTGAGGGAGGAGGAAATAATAGCAGGTAGTGTTTCATTTTCTCCCAAGAAAATGTACTTCAAATGGCTTGGCAAAGGCTTGAGTTCAAGGATAGGTGCCTGAATTATGGATGGAAGCAATTTGTTAGTCGAAATGGGAATGGACTCACGGGTAGTATACTTACCATCAAGCTTAGGTGAGAACTCAAGGGCAACCACAACTTCAAGTAATTCCTCACTAGGGGGCACGGCATAAGATGACTCATGTATGCCGTGGGCATGCATGCAATCTGCCCCCTTGGTTGTAATTTCCATGCCTCGTGTAATGACTTTTTCAAGCGCATCATCATTCAAATCGTCGAGATATCCCTGCGCCAAAGAGTCAATTATATCAATAGAGAAACATGAATGGTCCTCACTAGGGTATTTAATGGAATCAGAAAGATTAAAATTAACAACTTCCCCATCGAATTCCATGGACAAAGTTCCACTATACACGTCAATCTTTGTCCGGGCCGTCTTCATGAATGGCCTTCCAAGTAGAATGGGCAGCGAAGGAGCATGGTCCGATTCATCCATTTCAAGGACATAGAAATCCGCCGGGAAAACTAAATGATTAACCTGCACAAGAACATCTTCCAAAACTCCCTTTGGATAGGCGTTAGATCTATCGGCCAATTGTATTATTACCCCATCATTTTTCAACGCTCCTAAGTTCATAGATGCATAAATGGAATATGGCATAACATTTATAGAAGCACCTAAATCAAGCATGGCAGATTCAAATCTAGTATTCCCAATGACACAAGGAATGGTAAAGCTACCTGGATCTTTGCATTTGGGAGGTAGTTTGCGTTGCAAGATGGCGGACACATTCTCACCTACCTTTACCACTTCCTTAGTCGACATCCTCTTCCTAGTGGTACACAACTCTTTCAAGAACTTAGCATACCTTGGAACTTGCTTGATTGCATCTAACAAAGGTATGTTAACTTGAACTTTCCTAAAGGTTTCAAGGATATCCTTTTCGGCCTCTTCTTTCTTCGTTTGCATGAACCTACTAGGAAAAGGCACATTTGAAGGGAAAACATTAGTATGAACTGAATTGGAAGGTCACATCCTTTTGGAGAAGTCGGCATAGGGGTGTGGAAATCTTTGAAAAGTCCTTGATGAATCGCCTATAAAATCCTGCATGTCCCAAAAACGAACGAACCTCTCTAACCGAAGTCGGAGAGGGTAAGTAGCGTACAAGATCTATTTTCGATTTATCAACCTCAATTCCCCTTGCAGAAACAATATGCCCTAAAACTATGCCTTGTTTTACCATAAAGTGACACTTTTCCCAATTTAAAACAAGGTTAGTTTCCATGCATCGTTTTAAGATTAATGTGAGATTTTCCAAGCAACCATCAAACGAATCGCCAAAGACACTAAAATCATCCATGAATACCTCAATAATCTTCTCAATAAAATCTGAAAAAATACTTACCATGCATCGTTGGAACGTGGCCGGTGCATTGCATAAACCGAATGGCATGCGGCGGTAAGCAAAAGTACCAAATGGGCACGTGAAGGTGGTCTTTTCTTGGTCTTCCGGAGCTATGACAATTTGATTGTATCCCGAATAACCGTCAAGAAAACAATAAAAAGAATGACCGGCTAACCTTTCTAACATTTGATCGATGAATGGTAGTGGAAAGTGGTCCTTCCTTGTGGTGTTGTTGAGCTTCCTATAGTCAATGCACACTCTCCAACCTGTTTGAATACGGGTTGGCACAAGCTCATCCTCGGCATTCTTCACCACAGTGACTCCGGACTTCTTTGGGACAACTTGAACCGGTGAGACCCAACGGCTATCCGAGATTGGATAGATCACTCCACAGTCGAGAAGCTTTATAATCTCCTTTTTCACGACTTCCATCATCGGAGGGTTGAGCCGGCGTTGAGCCTCTCGAGTTGGTTTAGCCCCCTCCTCTAGAAATATGCGATGCATGCATGTTGTAGGGCTAATTCCCTTAATATCGGCCAATGTCCATCCGATGGCTGTTTTGTGCTCTTTCAACACCTGAATCAACTTTTCTTCCTCTAATGCCGTGAGTGATGAAGAGACAATGATGGGCAACGTCTCTTCCTCTCCCAAGAATGCATACTTTAAATGGTTCGGCAACGGTTTAAGCTCAAGAACGGGGGCCTGAATCACAGAAGGTAACAACGTATTAGTGGTAACGGGAATTGGAATTGGGTTAGAAAGCTTACCATGATGTTTTGGCAATGATTCCAAGGCAGCCACAAGCTCGGCATGTTCATCCTTTGGTACGGCCATGTTGGATTCTGTGCCAAGTCCTTGTGCAATTGTCGTTTCGAGTGGATCGTCCTCCAACATATCAAGATAATCCTGCGCCAATTGGGTTAGAAAGCTTACCATGATGTTTTGGCAATGATTCCAAGGCAGCCACAAGCTCGGCATGTTCATCCTTTGGTACGGCCATGTTGGGTTTTGTGCCAAGTCCTTGTGCAATTGTCGTTTCGAGTGGATCGTCCTCCAACATATCAAGATAATCCTGCGCCAATTCATCCAATATATCAATAGAAAAACAAGAATGATCATCTTTAGGAAATTTCATAGCTTCAGAAATGTTAAAGTTAATAATCTCCCCATCAAATTCCATTGTCAACGTCCCTTTGAACACATCGATCTTGGTGCGTGCTGTTTTCATGAAAGGCCTCCCAAGTAGAATCGGCAATGGGGTGACATTTGGTGAGTCCTCCATCTCTAAAACGTAGAAATCCGCTGGAAATATCAAGTTATCCACCTGCACCAACACATCTTCCAAAACTCCTTTCGGATATGCATTAGAACGATCGGCTAATTGAATTATAACACCATCGTTTTTAAGCTCTCCTAAGTTCATGGATGCATATATTGAGTATGGCATGACATTAATTGAAGCTCCTAGATCTAACATAGCATGTTCAAATTTAGTATTGCCTATAACACATGGAATTGTAAAACTTCCCGGATCTTTGCATTTAGGAGGTAATTTTCTTTGCAAAACAGCGGAAACATTCTCACTTACCTGGACAACCTCTTTGTTTGAAATTCTCTTTCTTGTTGTACATAGTTCCTTCAAAAACTTGGCGTACCTAGGTACTTGCTTAATTGCGTCAAGGAGAGGTATATTGACTTGCACTTTCCGGAACGTCTCTAGAATGTCCTTTTCAGCTTCTTCTTTCTTTGTTTGCTTGAACCTACTAGGAAAGGGGACATTCAAAGGAAAATCATTAGTAGGAATGGAATTGGACACAATTGTACCTTTATTTGGCAGATTGGATGGCTTAGGAGCCCTGGAGACTTGCGGCAAAGGAACATCTTTCCTTGCCGTGGCCAACCCTTGTTCCTCCACCTTGTTTGGGGCTGATTTGGATGGTGGTGGGGTTGTTCCTACTTGTTTCCCACTTCTTAACATGATTGCCTTGGCGGATTCAAAGCCTCCTTTCGGATTTGCAATGGTTGAGCTAGGCAATCTTCCTTGCTCTCGAAACTGCCCCGTGAAATTCCTTATACTCTAGCATCAAATTCATTCATGCAAACTAAGTGTCGACCCTCAATCAACATACATAAACATGTTATCAATCAAATAGATAAGTAAACCACATTCACGATTTATGAAATCATAACTGGAGGAAGTCAAGTCATATAAAACATATGATCATGGCTTTGAATTCCTCTCTAACTATAAAGAAATTAGTTCCTCATGTTCGCAAATAAACAAAGATAATTAAATTTAAACATTGACATAAAGATAGAAAACACCTAGAAATGCTCCAACAATCCAAGCTCCTTGAATGGCATGCACGGCTCCAAGAGTCTCCTTCCTTCTACTTTGCAAACTCACGGCACAAGAGGGATGTTTGGGTGAATGGTGTAGTGAAAATATGGTAGAGGGTGGTGCGGCTAGGATGGTTTTTGGGCAGAAATTATGGAATATGGTGGTGCAAGGGTGCGGCAAAAGGTGAGTGTATGTTTCTGGCGTGAATGATGAATTGTGAGAGGTGGTGTGTATGAATGGGTGCGGCACATCCTTTATATAGGCTCTAAAAACCCTAGGGGAATCAGATATGGACTTCTAGAATCCAAATCCACAAGGAAAAAGGCCTAGAAATCAGAAATTCAATGGGAAAAAGGATAAAAGGTGCGGCACTAAAGGATAGGGTAAGATAAGGCTTCTAGAAAGCCTTGCAAGGCAAGGAAATAGGGCATCTAGAAGGCTAGGGTGCGGCACCTTCTTAGGAATTGGATAGGGCTTCTAGAAACCCTCTAATGCAAGGATAAGGTGTCCTAAAGTGTTTGGGAATCCTCCTTCTTCTTGGAAACCTTTTCCTTCTTCAACTTGGACTACTTCTTTCTTCTTGAAACTTGATGCCATTTGGATTTAACTTTCCTACTTCAAGTAGGAAACCTTGTTTGAGTAGGAAACTTCATTCGTCTAGGAATCCTGATAGGAGCATATTTATGCGCCTTAGTTAGTTAGTTCTTATGCATTTATGTTGTGTTTTTTTAGTTAAGTTAGTCTTTTAAGCTATTTTCATGTGTTTTCAGGTTTTTGGAGACAAAGTGAGCAAAAGGATGCAATTTGGAGCATTTTGGAGCAAAATTGGGCTAAAATGGAATTCATGCACATGAAGCACAAGGGATGGACGAATTTGAGGAATTGGTGAAGCTAGGAAGGCGTTTCAAAGTTGAAGAATTGAAGATACAAAGTTTCCTAGTTGAAGAAGGAAATGACTTGAATGAAGGATTCCTAAATGAATTGGGATTCCTAATCACTAAAGGAGTCCTAATTGAAGATGGATTCCTAGATATATGAAGTTTCCTACTCAAGCAAGGTTTCCTACATGAAGAAGAAGAATTAAAGCCAAAGAATCAGCTCAAGATAAGGAGTATTATCTAAAACCTCATCCATAACCTTATCTTAGCTTATCTTATCCAATCAAACCTTATCCTATCCTATCTTATCCTTATCCTAAACTATCCACATTCCAGCCCCTTAGGAGGGTTTCTAATTAGATTAGGATGCTTAAAATGGGATTTCTAGAAGACCTTATCTTATCCTACCAAGATGACACCTAGGAACCTTTCTAGAAGCCTAAAAATCTGCCTTGCATTATCTTCTAGAACCCTAGATCCTTGCCGCACCTAATTCCTATTTCCCTTGGGATTTTTGGTTTCTAGAAGCCTTATCTTTTCACACTCTTTCTGCTGCACATTATCTCCCAATCCCTTTGGGTTTTTGACTTGTTTTCCTTATAGGATTGGATGTTATTATCCTATGCAATTTAGGCCTTTAAAACCTTGTCCTTTGCTACCTAGGAGATGGGATTTTCAGCCTATAAATACTAGGCCTTGCCGCACATATCACTCACCACCCTCTACCAGATTTTCACTACACCATTCACCATTCATACCTCTTGTGCCGTGAGTTTGCAAGGAGAAGAAGGAAGACAACTTGGAGCCGTGCATGCCATTCAAGGAGCTTGGATTGTGGAGCGTTTCTAGGTGTTTTCTATCTTTATGTCAATGTTTAAATTTATTTGTCTTTGTGTATTTGCGAACATGAGGAACTAATTTCTTTATAGTTAGAGGGGAATTCAAAGCCATGATCATATGTTTTATATGACTTGATTTCTTCCAATTATGATTTCATGAATCGCGAATGTGGTTTACTTATCTATTTGATTGATAACATGTTTATGTATGTTGATTGAGGGTCGACACTTAGTTTGCATGCATGAATTTGATGCTAGAGTATAAGGGAATTTCACCTAATCGTTATTAACTTATATTCATAAGTAGTAAAAGTCGCTAGTCACGATTGTGTTAAGTAAATCCTAGGCAAGAGTAACATGCGTATCCCATAGTTATGAATGCCTCGTCAATGCTTATGATTTCCATTGAACTTAATAATCTTTGATATGTGTCTCTATCATGCGTATTCCATAGTTAGGGTCCTTGATAAGAATAATTTGGTTGTAATGCGTATCCCATTCAATTCAATGAATCTATGGAAATCTGAGAGTTAATTGGTCAATCTAGTTAATTTGGGGCATTATCATTCATGGTTCGTTGAAAGACTAATTGGAGATCAAGTCGTATGCATAGGTTTCATGTGTGGAGAAGGAACCTTCTAACTAGCCTTTCCCCATTCTATTTCATCAAAATCGTTTTCATTAAAGTTTGTTTTTAAAGTTTTTGTTTTAAAAGTTAAATTCGTCCAAACTCAATCCCCATTTACTTAGTTGAGTCATAGTAGTTAAAAATCACTTTAGTTTATGTTTTTAAGTGTCTTAGGTCAAGATAAAACCAATTTTCGTCCAAGATTGAGTCTAGTGTTCAAAACTGCCCAGATTGTGGTTTTAAGGCAGTTTTGAGTGTTTTTGGGCTGTTTTGAGTCTTTTGGTTTGTTTTGGTGTTTTAAAGTTTAGTTTTGCATTCTTTGAGTTTAGTTTAGTGTTTTAAACTTGTTTTTACGTATTTGAGTCCGTTTTCAAGTGATTTTGCAATCCCTCCTAATCCCCGGTTTAGAACGATCCCTACTTACATACTTTGCTACAATTGATAAAAAGAGGGTTAATTTGAGTGTCAACATAATTTTCACATCAAATCCATCTTCAACTAGGAATCCCTTGTTGATTAGGAATCCTTCTTCAATTAGAACTCCTTCTTTGATTAGGATTACATCTTCAATTAGGCACTTTCCTACTTCGACTAGGAATCCTGGCTCAAGTAGGAATCATCTTTTTCAAATCTTCAATTTCGTCCATTCTCTTGGCTCCAAGTATGTGACATTCATTCCAAGCTCCATTATGCTCCAAAATGCATCATTTTGTGTAATACGCCCTTAAAACCTTTGTAGGAAGGGATAAGGCTTATAGAAATCAGGTTTTAAGCATCCTAATATAGCTAGGAATCCTCCCAAGTAGCTGAAATATAGGTGGATTATGATGTGAAAATTATGTTGACACTCAAATTAACCCTCTTTTTATCAATTGTAGCAAAGTATGTAAGTAGGGATCGTTCTAAACCGGGGATTAGGAGGGATTGCAAAATCACTTGAAAACTGACTCAAATATGTAAAAACAAGTTTAAAACACTAAACTAGACTCAAAGAATCCGAAACTAAACTTTAAAACACCAAAACAAACCAAAAGACTCAAAACAGCACCAAAACACTCAAAACTGCCTTAAAAACACAATCTGGGCAGTTTTGGACACTAAGCACCAAATTAGACGAATTTGGGTTTTAACTTGAATCAAAACACTTAAAAACACAAAGTAAAACACTTACTAACTAATTTGACACTTTAAAACAAAGGGGGATTGGTTTTGGATGAATTTAAAACAAAACAAACTTTGTAAATTAAAACAGATTGTAAAAACGAATTCGATTTAAATGGGTGAATGGAAGGCTAGCTAAGGGGTTCATCTCCACACATGTCACACTTGCATATAAAACGATCTCTAATTGCTTTTCAATTAACCATGAATTCCCAACGCCTCAAGTTAATTAGGTCCGCTTAAATTAACCTTCAGATTTTCCTAATGTTATTGAATTGGATGATTGCATACGACAACCCAAAGCATTCCCCACAAGTCCCCTACATGATTGCATAATAGAGATACAAGCAAGAATCATTAAGTTCTATGAAAACCATAAGCATTGACGAAGCACTTGTTACTATGATTGCATGAAACTTATGCCAAGAATTTACTTAACACGATTGTGATCAACAACCTTTACTACTTGTGAATATAAGTTCATAACGATTAGGTGAAATTCCCTTATATCCTAGCATCAAATTCATGCATGCAAACTAAGTGTCGACCCTCAATCAACATACAAGAATAAGTTTTAATTCACATAGATAAGCAAATTGAAATCACAACTTATGAAACGCAATTAGAAGTAATCAAATCATATAGCAAGCATAATCATGGTTTCGAATCCCCCCCTAGCCAAGGGGGGTTTAGTTCCTCATACTCGCAAATAAACAAAGATAAATAAATTTAAACAAAGATAGAAAACACCTAGAAACGCTCCACAATCCAAGCTCCTTGAATGGCATGCACGGCTCCAAGTTGTCTTCCTTCTTCTCCTTGCAAACTCACGGCACACAAGGTATGTTTGGGTGAATGGTGTAGTGAAAATATGGTAGAGGATGGTGAATGAATAGGTGCGGCAAGGCCTTGTTTTATAGGCTGAAAATTCACATTCCTAGGTAGCAAAGGACAAGGTTTTAAAGACCTAAACTACATAGGATAATAACATACAATCCTACAAGGAAAACAAGTCAAAAACCCAAAGGAATTGGGAGATAATGTGCAGCACAAAGAGTGTGAAAAGATAAGACTTCTAGAAACCAAAAATCCCAAGGGAAATAGGTATTAGGTGCGGCAAGGATCTAGGGTTCTAGAAGATAATGCAAGGCAGATTTTTAGGCTTCTAGAAAGGTTCCTAGGTGTCATCTTTGTAGGATAAGATAAGGCCTTCTAGAAATCCCATTTTAAGCATCCTAATCTAGTTAGAAACCCTCCTAAATGGCTGGCATGTGGATAGTTTAGGATTAGGATAAGATAGGATAGGATAAGGTTATGGATAAGATAAGCTAAGATAAGGTTATGGATGAGGTTTTGGATAAGATTCCTTATCTTGAGCTGATTCTTTGGTTTTAATTCTCCTCTTTCATGTAGGAAACCTTGCTTGAGTAGGAAACCTCATACATCTAGGAATCCATCTTCAATTAGGACTCCTACCTTGATTAGGAATCCCAATTCATTTAGGAATCCTTCATTCAAGCCATTTCCTTCTTCAATTAGGAAACTTTGTATCTTCAATTCTTCAATTTTGAAACGCCTTCCTAGCTTCACCCATTCCTCAAATTCGTCCATCCCTTGTTCTTCATGTGCATGAACTCCATTCTAGCCCAATTTTTGCTCCAAAATGCTCCAAATTGCATCCTTTTGCTCACTTTGTCTCTAAAACCTGAAAACACATGAAACTAGCTTAAAAGACTAACTTTAACTAAGAAAACACAACATAAATGCATAAGAACTAACTAACTAAGGCGCATAAATATGCTCCTATCAGATTAGGATTAGGATAAGATAGGATAGGATTGGATAGGATAGGGTTTGGATAATGTTTTGGATAAGGTTTCTTCACTTGAGCTGATTCTTTGGCTTCAACTTCCCTTCTTCAAGTAGGAAACCTTGTTTGAGTAGGAAACTTCAATCTTCTAGGAATCCAACTTCAACTAGGAATCCATCTTCAACTAGGAATCCATGTTTGACTAGGATTTCATCTTCAATTAAGCTCTTTCCCACTTCAATTAGGAAACTTTGCTTCTTCAAGTCTTCAACTTTGAAACACAATCCTAGCTCTTCAATCCTTCAAATTCGTCCATTCTTTGTGCTCCACATGCATGAGCTCCATTCTAGCTCAATTTTGCTCCAAAATGCTCCAAATTGCATCTTTTTGCTTACTTTGTCCTTAAAACCTGAAAATACATGAAAATAGCTTAAAAGACTAACTTAACTAAGAAAACACAACATAAATGCATAAGAAACTAGCTAACTAAGGCGCATAAATATGCTCCTATCAGAATCCCCCTAGCCAAGGGGGGTTTAGTTCCTCATACGCTCAAAACAAAGAGAATTGAATTTAAACATTGAAATCAAAGGAAAAGAAACACCTAGAAATTCCAGCGGCGTGAACTTGAATTGCATGAACTTCCGAGCTTCCTTCTCCTCCTCCTTGGTGCGGCAAAGGGTCTAGGGACAGGTTTAGGGCCTTAGGTGTATGGATGCATGGTTATGGATGGATGTAGTAGTGTTTAGGGGATGGGGATGGTGCGGCAAGAACTTAGAACTAGGGGGAATGGTGTTTGGTGGGTGCGGCAAGAGTGTGGAGAGGGTTGGACGAATTTCTGGAGTGAATTGTGAATTGTCTTGAGTGGTGATCTGATTAAGGGGTTAATATGAGTATATATAGGCACTTAAAACCCTAGGGTAATCAGATATGGACTTGGATAACCCAAATCCACAAGGAAATAGGTCTAAACAATCAGATTTTGCAAGGAAAAGGGATAAGGGTGCGGCAGCAATGGGATAAGGTGATAAGGTTTCTAGAATGTCTTGCAAGGCAAGGAATTAGGGTATCTAGAAGCTAGGGTGCAGCACCAAAGTAGGGATTAAGGATAGGGCTTCTAGAAAGCCCCAAAACTGATAGGAATTGCATGAAACCCACGGCAAGGATGGAAACTTTCTAGAAACTTCTCATTTGTGTCCTACAACACTTAGGAGTCCTTCTAGCATTAGGAAAACATGTCTCAATCCTCTCTTGACTTGGAATTCTTCTCCTACTTCATCTTGGAAACCTTTCCTTTTTGGACTTGGAAATCTTCTTTGTAGCTGCAACTTGATGCCATTTGGATTTAACTTTCCTACTTCAAGTAGGAAACCTTGTTTGAGTAGGAATCTTCATTCTTCTAGGAATCCATCTTCAACTAGGAATCCCTCGTAGATTAGGAATCCTTCTTCAATTAGGAATCCTTTGTTGATTAGGATTTCATCTTTTAATTAGGCGCTTTCCTACTTCGACTAGGAAACCTTTTTCAAATAGGAAACATCATCTTCAAATCTTCAATTTCGTCCATCCTCTTGGCCCCAAGCATATGATGTCCATTCCAAGCTCTAAATTGCTCCAAAAGGCTCCAAAATGCATCCTTTTGCATACTTTGCCATTAGAACCTGAAAACACATAAAACTAGCTTAAAAGACTACTTTACTAAGGAAAAACACTATAAATGCACAAGAACAAGCTAAACTAAGGCGCATAAATATGCTCCTATCATGTTGATAGAGAGTGCACGCTTAGTTTTCATGCATGAATATGATGCTAGATTATGAGGGAGTTTCACCTAATAGTTACAATCTTATAATCACAAGTAGTGAAGGTCGCTTGAAAACGATCGCGTTGAATGAATTCTTGGCACGAGTTTCATGCTCATCATAGTAACGAATGCTTCGTCAACACTTATAGTTCTCATTGTGCTCCATGATTCTTGATTGTATCTTTATTGTGCTCATCACGTAAGGAACCTTTGAGGAATGCTTTGAATTGTTGTATGCGCTTTCCCATCCAATTAATTAATTTAAGGAGAACTTGAAGGTTAATTTAAGCATATCTAATTAACTTGGGGTGTTGAGTTTCATAATTTATTGGAAGAACAACTGAAAATCGTTTTGTTTGCAAGTGGGTCATGTGTGGAGAAGAACCTCCTAACTAGCCTTTTATCCATCCTTTTCATCCGAAACGTTTTACAATCTGTTTTGTTTTAAAGTTTCTGTTTTGTTTTCAATTTTCGTCCAAAACAAATCCCCCTTTATTTTGAAGTCTTAGATTAGTTAGAAAGTGTTTTGAATTGTGTTTTTAAGTGTTTTGAGTCAAGTTATAACATACATTCGTCCAAATTTGTGTTAGTACTCAAAACTGCCCAGATTGTGCTTCTAAGGCAGTTTTGACTGTTTATTTGCTGTTTTGGTTCCTTTGCTTTGTTTTGGTGTTTTAACTTTTAATTTTACATTCTTTGAGTCTAGTTTAGTGTTTTAAACTTTGTTTTTACATTATTGAGTTAGTTTTCAAGAGTTTAGCAATCCATACTAATCCCCGGTTTAGAACGATCCCTACTTACATCTTTACTACAATTTGACAAAAGAGGGTTTAATTTGTGTGTTTATTTATTTTACGCAGCAGGTGTAAAGTGGCCGAAAGTTGATGTTTGCAAGATGAAATGATGCAAAACATGTGTGTGAAAGTTGTCTAACAGCTAGTACATGTGGAAAAGGGATGGAATACAAGGCAAATGCATCAGAAATTGAAGAATGAAGGCACATGGACAGCTACAAAGGAGTTGAATTAGCAAAAGAGGAATGATTGCCTTTTGTTAAAGGCAAGACACAATGATAAAAGAGCATGTAAACTAGCTGTTTTTGCATCATTTTGGTCTTTGTTTGTATTGTTTATTGAAGCCACTTGAGTTATTCTTTGCTTTGGAGCATCAATAAATAGGGAGTGAAGGGAAGAACACTACACATTACACTACATCAAAAACACAATCAGCCACACCACCCATTCTCCATCCATCTTTTTAGCCAAACCCATCTACACATTCATACACTACGTCACAAACACATTTTCAGCCATCTTTCTCTCTTTTGCCACACCCCTCATCCATCCTAAACACCACCATACCATCTCCCATCCATTCCTCCATACAAATACCATCCAAACCTGTCCCCAAAACCTTGTGCCGCAGCAAAGAGGAAGGAGGAGAAGCCTTGGACGTGCATGCCATTCAAGTTAGGATCGTTGGAGCGTTTAGGTGTTTTCTTTCTTTTGATTTCAATGTTTAAATTCTATACTCTTTGTTTTGTACGTATGAGGAACTAAACCCCCCCTTGGCTAGGGGGGGATTCGAAACCATGTTTATGCTTGCTATATGATTTGATTACTTTCAATTGCGTTTCATAAGTTGTGAATTCAATTTACTTATCTACATGAATTAAAACTGATTTGTGTGTGTTGGTTGAAAGTGCACGCTTAATTTTCATGCATAAGTTTGATGCTAGGATATAAGGGAATTTCACCTAATCGTTATGAACTTATATTCAAAAGTAGTAAAGGTTGTTGATCACAATCGTGTTAAGTAAATTCTTGGTAGAAGTTTCATGCAATTCATAGTAACGAGTGCCTCGCCAATGCTTATGATTTTCATAGAACTTAATGATCTTTGCTTGTATCTTTGTTATGCAATTCATGCAGGGAACTTGTGAGGAATGCTTTGGGTTGTCGTATGCAATTCATCCAATTCGATAACTTTAGGAAAATCTGATGATTAATTAGTGCAATTCACGGTTAATTTGGGGCGTTGGGAATTCATGGTTTATTGAGAAGCAATTGGAAATCGTTTTGTATGCAAGTGTGACATGTGTGGAGAAGAACCCCCTAGCTAGCTTTCCATCCATTCACTTTTATGAAATTCGTTTTAGAATCTGTTCAATTTACAAAGTTTGTTCTTGTTTTCAATTTTCGTCAAAACTCAATCCCCATTTATTTTGAAGTGTTAGATTAGTTAGAAATCAATTTAGTTTGTGTTTTTAAGTGTCTTGAGTCAAGTCATAACCCAATTTCGTCCAATTTAGTGTTAGGTGGTCAAAACTGCCCAGAAAGTGTTTTTAAGGCAGTTTTGAGTGTTTATTTGCTGTTTTGAGTCTTTTGGTTTGTTTTGGTGTTTTATAGTTTAGTTTTGCATTCTTTGAGTCTAGTTTAGTGTTTTAAACTTTGTTTTTACGTTTTGAGTCAGTTTCAAGTGATTTGCCAATCCCTCCTAATCCCCGGCCTAGAACGATCCCTACTTACATACTTTGCTACAATTGATAAAAAGAGGGTTTAATTTGTGTGCTTATATATTTCGCATCAAATTTTTGGCGCCGTTGCCGGGGATTAGCAACATTGCTAATCCCTTGGATTGTTTTATTTCAGTTTGTTTTAATGAATTCCAGATTCTGACCTTGTTTTGTTTTCTTGTTTTTAGGTACTAGTTTATGACTCGGAGTTCTCATCCGATTCGTGAACACATCTTGGACTTTGACAACGATTTTGAGCGAGAATTGAGACGAAAAAGGAAGAATCCAAAACCTAGTGAATCAAATTCAAATTCAGAAGCCGAAGTTGAGTTTGAAGAAGAGGAACCCACGACAAGAGTGGGTGAAGTAGAGGAAGCCATGGCACAAGACAATCGTACAATCAAGGAGCTTTCGGCTTCGGGATTAGACAATGCCGCACCTCTATGTATTCAATATCCCGCGGCTGCCCAAGGAAAGACCGAGGAATTCGAATTGAAGTCAAGTTTGCTACACCACATTCCGAAGTACCATGGGTTGTCCATGGAGGATCCTAACAAGCACTTGAAAGAGTTCGAGGTGGTGTGTTCAAGCATGACTCCAATCAATGTTGACGAGAGCATATTGAAGATGAAGGCTTTTCCCTTTTCTCTCATGGAAAAGGTGAAAGATTGGTTGTATGAATTAGCTCCCGGAACGGTCACATCTTGGGAGAGCATGAAATGGGCTTTCTTGGAGAAGTTTTTCCCAACTTCTCGAGTCATCCTCCTACGAAAAAGGATAAGTGGAATTCAACAAGATGAAGGTGAATCTTTTCCTAATTACTATGAACGTTTTAAATCTCTTGTTGCTTCATGTCCACAACATCAGATGAAGGAGGAATTTCTTCTACAATACTTTTACGAGGGGCTACTACCAATCGAACGTCAAATGCTAGATGCCTCGGCGGGAGGAGCCTTAGTGGACAAGACCCCCACGGCAGCCAAGACATTAATCTCCAATCGAGCGTTGAATGCCCAACAATACGAAGATGTTGGACAAAGGAGCAACCTACGGCAACACCAAGTGAATGAGGTAAGTGCCATAACCGAACTTCAAAATCAAATGGCTAACCTTACTACTTTGCTTTCTCAGGTGGTGGAAGGTCCAAAAGTGCAAAACGTGGCAGCTTGTGGCGTATGCTCCATGCAAGGACACCTTATGGACAAGTGCCCACAACTGATAGAGAATGGAGGTTGGGAGACCCTCAATGCCGTGGGATTTGGCAACCAATACCAACCGAGGAATGACCCATTTTCTAATACTTACAATCCCGGTTGGCGTGATCATCCAAATTTCAAATTGCGAGAACCCCAACAAGGCCAACAACAAACCAACTCAACCCCAAGCACAACCCGCCCAAAAATCAGGTTCTTCCATTAATAATAATCAGATTTTTAATTTACTAACTTCTATGGCGCAGGGCATGCAAACTAGGGACAAGAAGGTGGACGAGTTGGAGAAGCAAATAGGGCAAATTGCCGAGTTTATGGGGCAGTTTCAAGAGCAAGGCAAGTTGCCTAGGTCAACCGTGGTCAATCCAAAAGGTGGATTCGAATCTGCAAAAGCTATAACTTTGCGAAGTGGGAAGCACGTAGGATTTGAACCCCAACACTCCAAATCACGTTCTAACGAGGTGGAGGAGTTGATGATTGAAGAAGAAGAACAAAAACCACCCACGGCAAAGGTGGAAACACCTTTGCCGCAAGCCCTATGTGATCCAAGTCATCCAATCTGTCCAATAGAGGTAAGAACGTGTCAAATCCAGTTCCTACTAATGTTTTTCCTTCGAATGTTCCTTTTCCAAATAGGTTCAAGCAAACAAAGAAAGAAAAAGCTGAAAAGGACATTCTAGAGACATTTAGGAAAGTTCAAGTCAACATACCCCTTTTGGATGCAATCAAGCAAGTCCCGAGGTACGCCAAGTTCTTGAAGGAACTTTGCACCACGAGGAAGAGGATGTCGACCAAGGAAGTTCTGAAAGTAGGCGAGAACGTGTCAGCCATCTTGCAACGCAAACTGCCCCCTAAATGCAAAGATCTGGGTAGTTTTACGTTTCCTTGTGTCATTGGTAATACAAGGTTTGAATCTGCCATGTTAGACTTAGGTGCATCTATAAATGTCATGCCATATTCAATTTATGCATCTATGAACCTAGGAGAGTTAAAAAAATGATGGTGTAATCATACAATTGGCCGATAGATCTATTGCCTATCCAAAGGGAGTTTTGGAGGATGTTTTAGTGCAGGTTAATCATTTGATCTTTCAGGCGGATTTCTACGTACTTGAGATGGATGAATCAGACCATACCCCTTCATTACCTATCCTCCTTGGAAGGCCATTCATGAAAACGGCCCGAACAAAGATTGACGTGTTTAATGGCACTTTAACGATGGAATTTGATAGGGAAGTGATTAATTTCAATCTTTCTGATTCTTTGAAGTTTCCTAGTGAAAATCATTCATGTTTTGCTATTGATATAATTGACTCTTTGGTGCAGGACCATTTTGACAATTTGAAGGACGATGCACTTGAATTGGTCATTGCACAAGGAAAGAACTTGAAAAACATTGAAACAGCCACCAAGGAAACCCACGGCATGCATGAAGATTCCATTGCCGTGCCCCCTAGTGAAGATATCATTGAGATGGTGGCTGCCCTTGAGTCATTGCCATCGCAAACAGGTAAGTTTTTGGACCCTATTTTAAGTTCGGTTTCGGCTAATAAAATGCTTCCCTCAGTTATGCAGCCACCCACACTTGAACTTAAGCCATTGCCTAGTCACTTGAGGTATGTTTTCTTGGGAGAGGATGAGACATTGCCCGTCATCATTTCATCCTCACTCACGGCACAAGAGGAGAGTAAATTAGTGAGGGTGCTAAAGGAGTACAAAACGGCAATTGGATGGACATTGGCCGACATCAAGGGAATTAGCCCTACAACGTGCATGCATCGCATACTTTTGGATGAGGGGTCTAAAACATCTCGAGAGGCTCAGCGCCGTCTCAACCCTCCTATGATAGAAGTTGTGAAGAAGGAGATCATAAAGCTTCTAGATTGTGGAGTTGTCTATCCAATCTCGGATAATAGGTGGGTTTCGCCCATTCAATGCGTACCAAAGAAATCCGGAGTGACAGTGGTAGCTAATGCCGAGAATGAACTTGTTCCTCAACGCATTCAAACCGGTTGGAGGGTGTGCATCGACTATAGGAAGCTAAACGCCACCACAAGGAAGGATCACTTCCCATTGCCGTTCATTGACCAAATGCTTGAGAGGTTAGCGGGTTATGCTTTCTATTGTTTTCTTGATGGTTATTCTGGTTATAATCAAATTGTCATAGCACCCGAGGACCAAGAAAAAACCACTTTTACATGCCCTTTTGGTACATTTGCATATCGTCGCATGCCTTTTGGTTTATGTAATGCACCTGCCACATTTCAAAGATGCATGATGAGCATACTTTCGGATTATGTAGAGAAAATATTTGAAGTTTTCATGGATGATTTTAGCGTCTTTGGTGATTCTTTTGATGGTTGCTTGCATAATCTAAGTTTGATCTTAAAACGTTGCGTTGAAACTAACCTTGTTCTTAATTGGGAAAAATGTCATTTCATGGTTAAACAAGGCATAGTTTTAGGTCATATAATCTCTGAAAAAGGTATTGAGGTTGATAAGTCAAAAATAGATCTTGTACATCACTTACCCTCTCCGACTTCAGTTAGAGAGGTTCGTTCTTTTCTTGGCCATGCAGGTTTCTATCGTAGGTTTATCAAAGATTTCTCAAAGGTGGCACAACCTCTTTGCCGTCTCCTACAAAAAGAAGTGGCGTTTGAATTCACCAAGGAGTGCACGGCATCATTCAACCAACTCAAGGAGTTGTTGACCACGGCACCCATCATTGTTCCACCGGATTGGAGCCTACCTTTCGAGCTTATGTGTGATGCGTCCGACTACGCTTTAGGGGCTGTTTTGGGACAAAGGAAGGACAAGAGGCCGCATGTCATCTACAATGCCTCCCGGACGTTGAATGATGCACTATTGAACTATTCTACTACGGAAAAAGAACTTCTTGCCGTTGTTTTTGCTTTAGATAAGTTTAGATCATATCTAATTGGTACTAAAGTAATTGTTTTCACTGACCATGCAGCGTTGAAGTATTTGCTCACCAAAAAGGAGGCCAAGCCCCGGATAATTCATTGGATGTTACTACTACAAGAGTTCGACATAGAGATTCGTGATAAGAAGGGAAGTGAAAACGTGGTGGCTGACCACCTAAGCCGAATGGTGCATAATGAGGAGTCCCTACCCATTGTCGAGACATTCCCCGATGAACAATTGTTGTCCATAAAGGTTAGTGAGCCTTGGTATGCCGATTTGGTGAACTTTTTGGTGTCAAAACGAATTCCAAGCACTTTCACTAGGCACCAACGTGATAAACTTAGGCATGATGCACGGTTTTATGTGTGGGATGATCCATATTTGTGGAAATTTTGCCCGGATGAAATTGTACGTCGATGTGTGCATGATTCTGAATTTCGTTCAATTTTAAGTTTTTGTCACACATATGCATGTGGTGGTCACTTTGGCACACAAAGAACAGCACTTAAGGTGTTACAGTGTGGGTTCTATTGGCCTAGTATCTTTAAGGATGCTAGAACTTTTGGCTTAACATGTGATAAATGACAAAGAACAGGAATTATAAGTGCAAGGGATCAAATGCCGCAGGTTTCCATCCTCAATGTTGAAATTTTTTACGTTTGGGGTATTGATTTTATGGGTCCCTTTCCTTCCTCGAATGGTTTCATGTATATTTTGCTTGCAGTTGATTATGTGTCAAAGTGGGTGGAAGCAAAAGCCACCCGGACTAATGATTCTAAAGTGGTTGCAGATTTCATTAGAACCAACATATTTGCAAGGTTTGGCATGCCACGAGTAATCATCAGTGATGGAGGGTCTCACTTTTGCAATCGGACCATTGAGGCATTGTTAAGGAAGTACAATGTCAACCATAAGGTTTCAACACCTTATCATCCTCAAACCAATGGCCAAGCCGAGGTGTCTAATAGGGGGATCAAACAGATTCTAGAGAAGACCATTGGCCCAACAAGGAAGGATTGGAGTTCGCGTTTGGAGGATGCATTGTGGGCATATCGCACGGTGATGTGATATTAACTAGCACTCAAATTAAACCCTCTTTTTATCAATTGTAGCAATGTATGTAAGTAGGGATCGTTCTAGACCGGGGATTAGGAGGGATTGCAAAATCACTTGGAATTGACTCAAAAACGTAAAAACAAGTTTAAAACACTAAAATAAACTCAATGAATGCAAAACTAAACTTTAAAACATCAAAACAAACCAAAAGACTCAAAACAGCACCAAAACACTCAAAACTGCCTTAAAACCACTTTCTGGGCAGTTTTGAACTCTAAACAAGATTTTGACGAAAATAGGTTTTAACTTGACTCAAAACACTTAAAAACACAAACTAACACACTCTCTAACTAATTTGACACTTGAAAACAAAGGGGGATTTGGTTTTTACGAAATTGAAAACAAAACATAAACTTGTAAATCAAAACAGATTTTAAAACGAATTTGATTGAATTGAATGGATAGAAAGCTAGCTAAGGGGTTCATCTCCACACATGTTATACTTGCATTCAAAACGATTTCCAATTGCTTTTCAATAACCCATGAATTCTCAACGCCCCAAGTTAATTAGGTCCGCTTAAATTAACCTTCAGATTTTCCTAACGTTATTGAATTGGATGATTGCATACGACAACCCAAAGCATTCCCCACAAGTCCCCTACATGATTGCATAATAGAGATACAAGCAAGAATCATTAAGTTCTATGAAAACCATAAGCATTGACGAGGCACTCGTAACTATGAATTGCATGAAACTTATGCCAAGAATTTACTTAACACGATTGTGATCAACAACCTTTACTACTTGTGAATATAAGTTCATAACGATTAGGTGAAATTCCCTTATATCCTAGCATCAAATTCATGCATGCAAACTAAGTGTCGACCCTCAATCAACATACAAGAATAAGTTTTAATTCACATAGATAAGCAAATTGAAATCACAACTTATGAAACGCAATTAGAAGTAATCAAATCATATAGCAAGCATAAACATGGTTTCGAATCCCCCCCTAGCCAAGGGGGGTTTAGTTCCTCATACTCGCAAAGCAAAGATACATAAATTTAGAAATTAAAACCCAAAGAAAGAAAACACCTAGAAGGCTCCAACTTGGCAGCAAGATCATCAATGATTTCCCTTTCCTCCTTGCTGCGGCAGAGAAGTTTAGAACAGGTTTTGGGTAGTATTTAGGGTGTAGAATGGATGGGGAAGGGTAGGGAAAGGTTTAGGGTTGATGGGGGTACGGCTAGGGATGATTTTTGGGCAGAATTTTGGGATTTTGGTGATGGGAAGGTGCGGCAGAATGCAAGGGCAGATTTCTGGCGTGAATGATTGTGTATGAGAGGTGGTGATCTGATCTAGGGGTTATAATGAGTATATATAGGCATCCAAAACCCTAGGGTAATCAGATTAGGGTTTCTAGAAGCCCAAATCCACCAGAAATTAGGTTAAAACAATCAGATTTTTAGTGGGAATAAGGCCTAAGGTGCGGCTAGGGTTAGGGTTTAGAGATGGGCCTTCTAGAATGCCTTGCAAGGCAAGGAAATCAGATATTCTAGAGGCCTAGGTGCGGCTAGGGTTAGGGTCCACAAGGAATTAGGGTTTAGGTCATCTAAAAGCCCAAAACCAAGAATAGAAACTCTCGAAAATGGAAACCTCCAAGAATAGAAACTTCCAACTTTAGAAACTTTGGTTTCCAAATCTGAATTCTTTGTTCTTCACTTTCATTTCTTCATTTCTTAAGCTCCTTTGACCTTCAAACTCGTCCATTCCTTGTGCTCCATTAGCATACACTCCATTCTAGCTCAATTTTGCTCTAAAATGCTCCATTTTGCACTTCTTTGCATACTTCGTCTCTAAACCTGAAATTGCACGAAAATGACTTTAAACACTAAAATAACTAAAGAAAAACAACATAAATGCTTAAGAACAAGCCAACTAAGTCGCATAAATATGCTCCTATCAAATTCCCCCACACTTAGCTTTTGCTAGTCCTCAAGCAAAACAAAGAAACCAAACAAAACAAAAACACAATCTAAACCTTCCAACATTTGCCTCACTTAGATTGCAGAAATTAACTTTAAAACACAAGGGGAAGACTTAAACAACTCCTTAGGGCCGAATTCATTGTTTTGGACCCTTACTTCAACAAACAATACTTTGGAACTCTTTTTCTCAACTTTTCATACTTTTTTCTTCAATTTTTTTTCTTTTTCCACGAATTTTTTTTTTTCTTTTTTTTTCTTTTCTTTTCTTTGCCGTGCCTATGGCACACAATTCCTCATGAAAAACACTTCCCCCACACTTGTTTTCTGCTAACATAGATCAAAAGGAATTCAATTCGAATCATGCTTTACTATGCTTTAAGAACAAGGGTATGGATGGTCCTAAACTAGGCTAGGTGAGGAAAACATGGGTTAACAAATAATGAAAGCTAACAAGGCTCAACGGGGTTAAAAACCTACAAAACATAATGACATAGGGCACACGGCATTTGGCTAAGGTGGTGGTCACTACACAACTTCAACTTCATCTTGAATATGTGTTATGCAAATCAATAACATGCTTTGAATGAAATGGGCATGAGTTCTAGCATTTGGAACTAAATGATGAAACGCCTTCTAAATAGTAACCAAGCAAGGAATAATGAGATCACGCAACGACTTAGAAAACAAAGAATGCACAGATTTTAACTCTCCAAATAAACTTTTAGGCTCAAGTCTCACAAGGTTGTAGCGTTAGTTTGAGTTCCTTCCTTCAAGCATGTTACAAAAACTGATTTTTTTCTTTTATGATTGCATGTGAATTCATAAGTTATAACCACAACCAAGCATAAACAAAGAGTAAATCAAACTTTCATCCACGTTAATCACTCTCTTTAACAGCCATGTAATTACAAACCGAATCCTCATCATTCTGTTGGAAGGTACCCTAAGACACAAACAAACACACAAAAACAACTCTTTTTGGGTTTTTAAAACAAATTTTTCAAATTTTTATGTGATTTTCGGATTTTTACTTCAAAACACCCTAAAACACACCAAAAGAGCTTAAAAACAGCAAGGAACAAGTCTATAAGTAAAGGGTGATAAAATCCCACGAATTTGCATCAAAAACACTTATTTACCCCCCCCCCCACACACTTAAATCAAACATTGTCCTCAATGTTTCAAGCATAAACTCACACAAAACACAAAGAAACACACAAACAGCAAGTTAAAAACAAAACTGGCAGATTAGAAACAAGCAACAAAGTGAAGGGTTTTAGAAACTCAAATCTGGTTGTTAGAGCAATTCCTAGGTCCCACGGCATGGATTTGATCTTTGAATGGACGATGATACTTGAAATGAACCGGCATTGGTTTAGATTCTAGTGTAGGTACCTGATTCATCAAAATCAGCAAGTTAGTATAAAATATAATGGAAATTGGAGAAGATGACTTACTTGCTTTGTCCGACAAGAACTCAATGACAAACACCACTCCTTTGAACGTTTCAGGGATATTGGACTTGGCCAAATTTACTATGATGGTTGTGACTTGTCCAATTTCATCAAATTCAACTTCTTTGGGCTTTGTTGTTTCAAATTTGTCCTCTTTGATGAAGTCTTGACATTCTTTAGCCACTACTTTCTCTTGAATCATTCTTCTTGGGAAACAAAGGCCTTTGAAATATTCAACACGATCTAGAACTTGCTTTGTTGCACCAAGAATTGGAATATCCTTTTGCACCTTTGGAAGAGCTGCCACAATGTCTTTTTCACTCTCTTCTTGCTTGGGAATCAAAAACCTGCTAGGAAAAGGGACATTGGGAGGAATAACATTAGAATGAAATGAAATTGGGACGTCCTTACTTGTGGTGGGTGGGTTAGAAGGCTTAGGGGGTTGCGGCAAGGGTTCTTCAAGCAAGTCGTGGAGAATGTACCCCTCCCTGCCATGGGCCCTGTTCAAGCTTAAATGGAGGTATCGTCCGGCTGGAAGACGTTAAAGTAAGCGCTTCTTGGGAGGCAAACCATGTATTCAAATGAGGAAGATTTTTTTAATTGCTTCACAAGCAGTTTTGCGTTTCTAAAAACCTTCCCTTTTCTGCATTTTCATTTTGCCTGATTGTCAATTTTTTTTTTAATTTATTTGGTTGTTGCTTGTTTAATTATTTTTGGGTTTGGATTTCTTTTTTTTTTTTGAAACATTGACAAATATGCAAGGTATTTTTACATTCATAAAAAAAAAGGAACATTAAGCAGAAAAATACAAGAGGAAGCCTTCACAAAGGCTGTTTGGGAGAAGTCTTAGTAGTCGGCGGGGCCACAGAAGGAGGAGGTATCGGAGGTTGATCATTTGGAGCTTTACTACGCGGTACAGCGCCAGAAGACGAAGGCAAATGATGTTGGAACAAACCCACAAACCTCCGATGATCAAGTAAAATCTGACCATCAGATTCCTGCATCTGGTCAATTTTCCTCTTCATGTTTGTGGCATAGTTGTGTGCGAGCTTGTGCAACTATTTATTCTCATACTTGAGCCCTTTAATCTCCTGTTTGAGACTCATCACTTCAGCCGCCAACGATTCAACTTGACGGGTTCGAGCAAATAGGCGTTGGGCCATGTTGGACACATAACCCGCACACTGCACACTAAGAGCCAGAGACTCCTTAACAGCCAACTCATCAGATCGTCTGGAAAGTAGTCTGTTATCTTTAGGAGTGACAAGGTTCCGGGCCACCACCGCAGCGGTCATGTCATTCTTCATCACCGAATCCCCAACGGTAAGAGGACCAGTAGGGGATATGAAGGATGGGCGCCATATGTTGTCTGGAGAAGGCGGGACTGCCTCTTCACCAAGGTTCAAGTCAAAATGACGGTCGAAGGGGCCAAACATTTTCAGAGGTGTTAAAGAAAGAAGAGGTCGGACAAGTCAAGATCGTAGAAGTGCAAGAAGGGAGTTTCTACAAGTAGAAATTCAAGTGTGCTTTGAACGTCCTGCGTACCTCTATAAAAATCAGCACTTGATGGGATTTCAGAGATCGAAGAGGTAAGCTCAGAAATCGAAGAGGCCAACTCAAAAATCAAAGAGGCACTAGCTTTCTCAAAAGCTGGGCTTGCTTAGAAACCACGGCCAATCTTCTTTTCTAGATTTGTCCGCACTTGTCACATGCAACCTCTGCACTCGACGGGATTTTAGAGATCGAAGAGGCAATTCCAGATAGGAGAGGCATCTGCTTTTCCAAACGTGTTAGCATCTATCACATTCAGAGTAAGCTTTGCGAAAATCACAGGCAGATTGTCAAAGCGCCGATTCCAACCATCTACTTTTCGAGACGTGTCAACATCTGTCACATGCAGAGTCAGCTTTACGGAAATCACGGGCAGTTTGTCGAAGCGCCGATTCCAGATATCGAAGAGGCAATCGCTTTTCCAGACATGTCAGCGCCACGCCGCCAACCACATGCACACTCAGCCTTGCAGAAATTACGAGCAATCTGTCAAAGATCTCTTGTGAAGTAGAAAGCACGTGAAGTTTACTATTAAATCATCCAACGGTTGCTGACAAGAGTGAAAGAATAGTACCGGTTATTAATTCCTATAAATGTCACCCTTCACCCTCCATTGCAAGGCAGACATACATAGCCTTCCTTCTTCTCCGAGAATGCCTTTCCAACAAACCCTCTCAAGTCACTCAGTGGTCCTTATTCCTTGGGGTACCTCTGCAAACAACTCATCCAAAGCAAAAGTATTTCATATCATGAAGGTTGAAAGCAAGAGTATCTCATATCATCCATGTCCTTCTCCCTGTCCTTCTCTTTGTCGTTGTTTTGGGACAAGGAGAAAGAGAGCAATCAGCCAGCACTTGGTATCAATCTTCCGATCTGGAACCAACTACCTGGAACCCCTTCCTGATTGCTTACTTAGCCTTGCTCTCGAGTACTCATCTTCATCATCTTATGCTTCCTCTTCATCTACCACATTTGCCTGGGGAACAGATAAGGGAAGTGAAAATGATACCTCGAAGCATGTGGAGACAACGTGCTGATTCATCCTCAACTAGGGACAAGGAGAAAGAAAGCAAGAGGTGGGCACTTGGAAAGATTGAAGAAAGAAACAGACCATCACCTCTACCTCATGACTACCTGCCATGCAGAAGAAACAAGCAGAGAAGAATGCAGACTGTGCAACTCTCGCTCAGAATTCCAAACCAGTTCGAGATCAAAGCTGTGGAAAGTCAACAAGATCATCTATCTCCAAAACCAGATTTACGTTCTTAAACTCTACTCTGTCTGGTTTTTACTTTGCCATATTTGTCATGTTTATTCGTTAATTGTTTGTTTGCTTGTTTTTGTGTGAGTTTATGCTTAAAACATTGAGGACAATGTTTGATTTAAGTATAGGGGGGTAACCAAGTTGTTTTGCGTAAAATTCGTAGGAGTTTAGCACCCATTACTTCTAGTGTTGTTCCTTACTGTTTTTAAGTGTTTTTAAGCTGTTTTGGAGTGTTTTAGTGTGTTTTGACATAAAGTGTTGATTGTTGAAAAAAGGGTCCAAAACATTGAATTTGACCCTAAGTGTTGCATGATTTCCCCTTTGTGTTTAAAAGTTGATTTTTGCATTCAAAAGTGAATTCTAAGTGTCAATTTCATTGCTTTGCTTACTATTGTTTTAAGAACGTTTGTTTATCCTTTACCTTTCTTTGTTAGCCAATACCCCGAGCCCCGTTACAACCCTTAACTTCTATCTTGAGTGTTGAATATTTCAATTTGTGGAGTTTGGGATTGGTATGAGCATATGGTATCCCCGGTTCTCGCATCTAAGTAGTGACATTCCGTTCATGAGATCATATATACATGCATTATTTATTCCAAAAAAAAAAAAGCTTTCCTTGTTACATCGTATGTGAGTACTAGTTTTCATATCTACATCAATCTTCTCACATATAACTAGTATAAGGTGTGTAGTCAAAAAATCTGTGTGAAAATTGAGTGCATATCTAGTAAGTAAGTGAGCAAATTCTCTAAGGCATGTTACTACATTCAAAATCATGTTTTAATTGGTTGAATGTGAACTAGTACGTGGTGACTATGATTAAGTATGTGCTTAAGTGTGAAGATGACTAAAATCTGTGTGAATGATGATTTTTAATATGTCATGTGCATTGGAAATCCCTGAGGTAAATGTTGGAGAGTTTAGGTTGTGTTTTGTTTGTTTTGTTTCGTTTTGTTTTTCTTTTGTTTCTTTGTTTTGCTCGAGGACTAACAAAAGCTAAGTGTGGGGGAATTTGATAGGAGCATATTTATGCACCTTAGTTAGCTAGTTCTTATGCATTTTCGTTATGTTTTCTTCGTTAAAGTAGTCTTTTAAGCTACTTTCATGTGTTTTCAGGTTTAAAGGGCATATTACATAAAAGATGGCAATTTGGAGCTTATTGGAGCAAAAAGTGAGCTTGGATTGAAAAGTACATGCTTGGAACACAAGGTTTGGATGAAATTGAAGATTTGAAGATTTGAGGATTCCTAGTTGAAGATGGATTCCGAGAAGAACGAAGATTCCTACTCAAACGAGGTTTCCTACTTGAAGTAGGAAAGTTAAGCCTAAAAGTTTCCACTTTGGGTTGATCTTTCCTAAAACTAAATGGCCTTGAGTTTCAGCGACATTAGAAGGTTTCTAAGTGTTGGAAGACACGAAGAATGGTTGTAGAACATTTTCTCATCTTTGTCGTGGGTTAGGCCTCATTTTCTCTTGGTTTTGGGCTTTCTAGAAGCCCTATCCACATTCCCTAAGTGTGTGCCGCACCTGGGCTTTCTAGAAACCCTTTGCCTTGCCTTGCAAGGCTTTCTAGAAGCCCTAACTTTAGCCCATTAAACCAGCCGCACCCTAGGCCTTTTCCCATTCAAAATCTGATTGTTTTAACCTATTTTCTAGTGGATTTGGGTTTGTAGAAACCCTAATCTGATTGCTAGGGTTTTTGGTGCTTATATATATACTCATTAAACCGTTTGGCCGAAATGACCACCTCTGATATTCATTCTACATGCCAGAAACCCTAGTTCTAAATCTGTCGTAGCCATCCCCATCCATTCTCCATATTTTCTAACCCTAAACACCATTGCTGCAACCTCCCATCCACCCTAAACACTATTACCTTATTCCATACCCATTCATCCATATACCTAAGTCCCTAAATCTGTCCCTAGACCCTTTGCCGCAGCAAGAAGGAGGAGGAGAAGCCTTGGAATGTTCATGCCATTCAAGTTTGAGTTGCTGGAAGTTTTAGGTGTTTCCTTTCCTTTGATTTCAATGTTTAATTTCTATACTCTTTGTTTTATGCGTATGAGGAACTAAACCCCCCCTTGGCTAAGGAGGGATTCGAAACCATGTTTATGCTTGCTATATGATTTGATTACTTCTAATTGCGTTTCATAAGTTGTGAATTCAATTTGCTTATCTACAAGAATTAAAACTGATTTGTGCATGTTGGTTGAAAGTGCACGCTTAATTTTCATGCATAAGTTTGATGCTAGGATATAAGGGAATTTCACCTAATCGTTATGAACTTATATTCACAAGTAGTAAAGGTTAGACCTGACAGTTTTTGACACGACATGGTGACACAACACGAAAATGACACGAAAATAACGGGTTTTGGGTTAACACGATAACTTATCGGGTCACTATCGGGTGACCCGTTAAGAACTCGTTAATAACGGGTTCTTAACAGGTATACACGCGGGTAACACGTGGGTAACCCGTTTCAACCCGTTAAGAAAAAAATTATTTTAATAATTTTAAAGTTTAATTACTAAAAGATTTATTATAAAATACAATAGTCATATTAATATATACAATATATTCTATATTAAATATATAGTTTTGTATTATTGTTCTATATAAATTATAAAAAAATAAAAAAAAAGTTTTAGTCATTATTTATTTTTATTATGAGAGTTCCTTATTATCATTACTAGGATAAATTTTACATAACATATTCTTGTCCAAAATTAAAATATACTAGTATAGTATTTGTATATGCAAGAACTAAGAAGACATACATACAAGTATGAAAAATATGAAAGAATATATAAACACTCGTGATTTATCATTATTCCTCTACGAATAGATAATTGTTACACTTATATTATCGTTTAGATTTTTAAAATCCTTCAAACCCTCATGAATAATGTTTTTTATTTGAGGGCAAAATTAATAAAATTAATAATTATTATTGTAGAAATGTAAAAAATGTAAAAATATATATATACAATCACTCATATATAAAAAAAAATGTAAATGCTTTAAATTAAAGATCAAATTTATTCATTACATTCTTATAGGGTCAAGGAGTGTATATGTACAAAATCATCAAAATCAAAGCTAAAATAACCGTTAAATTATGATTTTTCGTTTATAACCGTCGAAAACTTTTGTTCCATTACGTAATATCTGAATGTTTGTTTTTTACAATTTTTTAAGTTTGCAATCTCGGAATGTGTACAAATAAGTTTGACGGTTGGATTGTTGAAAAATGTTTCGTAGAACGCATATTACGTCAAAACGGTAGATTAAACAAACACTTAGAGTTAATATTATACTTCGATTAAGTATAAAATAAGTTTTTGTGGTATCCACTAGTGTAAATACTTTAAATTAAAGATCAAATTTATTCATTACATTCTTATAGGGCCGAGGAGTGTATCTGTAAAAAATCATCAAAATCGGAGCTAAAATAACCGTTAAATTGTGATTTTTCGTTTATAAGCGTCGAAAACTTTTGTTCCATTACGTAATATCTGAATGTTTGTTTTTTACGATTTTTTACATATGCGATCTTGGAATGTGTACAAATAAGTTTGACGGTTGGATCGTTGAAAAAAGTTTTGTATAATGCATATTGCGTCAAAACGATAGATTAAACAAACACTTGGAGTTAATATTATACTTTTATTAAGTATAAAATAAGTTTTTGTGGTATCCACTAGTGTAAATACTTTAAATTAAAGATCAAATTTATTCATTACATTCTTATATGGTCGAGGAGTGTATCTGTAAAAAAATCATCAAAATCAGAACTCAAATAACCGTTAAATTGTGATTTTTCGTTTATAACCGTCGAAAACTTTTGTTCCATTACGTAATCTCTGAATGTTTGTTTTTTATGATTTTTTACGTATGCGATCTCGGAATGTGTACAAATAAGTTTGATGGTTGGATCATTGAAAAAAGTTTTGTAGAATGCATATTGCATCAAAACAGTAGATTAAACAAACACTTAGAGTTAATATTATACTTTTATTAAGTATAAAATAAGTTTTTGTGGTATCCACTAGTGTAAATACTTTAAATTAAAGATCAAATTTATTCATTACATTCTTATAGGTCGAGGAGTCTATCTGTAAAAAATCATCAAAATCGGAGATAAAATAACCGATAAATTGTGATTTTTCGTTTATAACCGTCGAAAACTTTTGTTCCATTACGTAATCTCTGAATGTTTGTTTTTTACGATTTTTTACGTATGTGATCTCGGAATGTGTACAAATAAGTTTGACGGTTGGATCGTTGAAAAACGTTTCGTAGAATGCATATTGCGTCAAAACGGTAGATTAAGCAAACACTTAGAGTTAATATTATACTTCTATTAAGTATAAAATAAGTTTTTGTGGTATCCTGATGCGAAATAAATAAGCACACAAATTAAACCCTCTTTTTGTCAAATTGTAGCAAAGATGTAAGTAGGGATCGTTCTAGACCGGGGATTAGGAGGGATTGCTAAACACTTGGAAACTGACTTAAACACTAAAAAACAAAGTTTAAAACACTAAACTAGACTCAAAGAATGCAAAACTAAAAGTTAAAACACTTAAACAAACCTAAAAACCAAAACAGCAACTAGAAGACTCAAAACTGCCTAAAACCACTTTCTGGGCAGTTTTGAGCACTTACACTAATCTGGACGAAATTGGTTGAAAACTTGAATCAAAACACCTAGAAACACTAATCAAAACACTTTCTAACTAATCTAAGACTTCAAAATAAAGGGGGAATTGTTTTGGACGAAAATTGAAAACAAAACAGAAACTTTAATTAACACAGATTGTAAAAACGATTTTGGTGAAATAGATGGTTAAAAGGCTAGTTAGGAGGTTCTTCTCCACACATGTCACACTTGCAAACAAAACGATTTTCAGTTGTTCTTCCGATAAACTATGAATACTCAACGCCCCAAGTTAACCGTGAATTGCACTAATTAACCCTCAGTTTTTCCAGAATTTATCAAGTTGGATGATTGCATACGACAACTCAAAACATTCCCTACAAGTTCCCTACATGAATTGCATAATAGAGATACAAGCAAGAATCATTACGTTCTATGAAAAACATAAGCATTGACGAAGCATTTGTTACTATGAATTGCATGAAACTTATGCTAAGAATTTATTCAACGCGATCGTTTTCAAGCGATCTTCACTACTTGTGATTATAAGATTGTAACTATTAGGTGAAACTCCCTCATAATCTAGCATCATATTCATGCATGAAAATTAAGCGTGCACTCTCAATCAACATACACAAATAAGTTATCAATCAAATAGATGAACGAATTGAATCCATAACTCATGAAATAACAACTGAATGTAATCGAATCAAATTGCAAGCATGTACATGGTTTCGAATCACCCCCCAACTAAGGGGGTTTAGTTCCTCATACTCACAACACAAAGTTTATTGAATTGAAACATCGAAGACATAAGAAAGATTACACCTAAAATGCCAAAGAAGTCCACTTTGAAATCTGCACAGAAAGCTCCTCTTTCTTCTTCTCCTTGCTGCGGCAGAGATGGTTTTGGGGGTTTTTGGATGTGATTTTTGATGTAGGAAGGGAATTAGGATGGTATGGGGGTGCGGCGAGGTGTGTGGGTGGTGTATGGAGGTGTAGGATGGTGTATAGAGGTGGAGAATGGTGGCTGGAATGGATGAAGGCTGCGGCAAAGTGGGGAATAGGGTTTTGACGAATTTCTGAATATGGAGAGGGAGAGAGTCTGCGGCTAGGGTGTAAGGGTGGTATATATAGGCACTTAGAAACCCTAATGAAATCAGATTTTTAATAATGGGCTAGGGTTAGGTGCGGCACTTAAGTGGACTAGGGTTTAGGGTTTGTAAAATAGGGCTTCTAGGTGGAAAGGTGCGGCTTGGGTTTAGGAGGAATGGACTAGGGTTTAACATGGCAGATTTTAGATGATTAGGCCCTAGGGTTCGGCATGGGTTGAAGGTCCACAAGGAAATTTGGGTTTAGGTCATCTAAAAGCCCAACGCCAAGAATAGAAACTCTCGAAAATGGAAACCTCCAAGAATAGAAACTTTCAACTTTTAGAAACTTTGGTTGCCAATTCCGATTTAGGAAAGATCGACCCAAAATGGAAACTTTTAGGCTTAGCTTTCCTACTTCAAGTAGGAAACCTCAAATCTTCAATTCTTCAATTCCATCCCAACCTTGCGTTCCAAGCATGTCCTTTTCAATTCAAGCTCACTTTTTGCTCCAAAAGCTCCAAATTGCATCATTTCATGTAATACGTCCGCTAAACCTGAAAACACAAGAAAGTAGCTTAAAAGACTACTTTAACGAAGAAAACATAACAAAGATGCATAAGAAC
Source organism: Malus domestica (assembly GCF_042453785.1). Lineage (NCBI taxonomy): Eukaryota > Viridiplantae > Streptophyta > Magnoliopsida > Rosales > Rosaceae > Malus > Malus domestica. The sequence continues at coordinate 13,991,012 of NC_091665.1, read as the reverse complement.
TAGCTAACTAAGGCGCATAAATATGCTCCTATCATATCCACTAGTGTAAATACTTTAAATTAAAGATCAAATTTATTCATTACATTCTTATAGGGTCGAGGAGTGTATCTGTAAAAAAATCATCAAAATTGGAGCTAAAATAACGGTTAAATTGTGATTTTTCGTTTATAACCGTCGAAAAGTTTTGTTCCATTACGTAATCTCTAAATTTTTTTTTTACGATTTTTTACGTATGCGATATCGGAATGTGTACAAATACGTTTGACGGTTGGATTGTTGAAAAACGTTTTGTAGAATGCATATTGCGTCAAATCAGTAGATTAAACAAACACTTAGAGTTAATATTATACTTCTATTAAGTATAAAATAAGTTTTTGTGGTATCCACTAGTGTAAATACTTTAAATTAAAGATCAAATTTATTCATTACATTCTTATAGGGTCGAGGAGTGTATCTGTAAAAAATCATCAAAATCGGAGATAAAATAATCGTTAAATTGTGATTTTTCGTTTATAATCGTCGAAAACTTTTGCTCCATTACGTAGTCTCTGAATGTTTGGTTTTTACGATTTTTTACGTATGCGATCTCGGAATGTGTAAAAATAAGTTTGACGGTTGGATCGTTGAAAAAAGTTTCGTAGAATGCATATTGCGTCAAAACGGTAGATTAAACAAACACTTAGAGTTAATATTATACTTCTATTAAGTATAAAATAAGTTTTTGTGGCATCCACTAGTGTAAATACTTTAAATTAAAGATCAAATTTATTCATTACATTCTTATAGGGTCGAGGAGTGTATTTGTAAAAAATCATCAAAATCGGAGCTCAAATAACCGTTAAATTGTGATTTTTCGTTTATAACCGTCGAAAACTTTTGTTCTGTTACGTAATCTCTGAATGTTTGTTTTTTATGATTTTTTACATATATGATCTCGGAATGTGTACAAATAAGTTTGACGGTTGGATCGTTGAAAAACGTTTTGTAGAATGCATATTACGTCAAAACAGTAGATTAAACAAACACTTAGAGTTAATATTATACTTCTATTAAGTCCACTAGTGTAAATACTTTAAATCAAAGATCAAATTTATTCATTACATTCTTATAGGTCGAGGAGTGTATCTATAAAAAAATCATCAAAATTGGAGATCAAATACCCGTTAAATTATGATTTTTCGTTTATAACCGTCGAAAACTTTTGTTCCATTACGTAATCTCTGAATGTTTGTTTTTTACTATTTTTTACGTATCCGATCTCGGAATGTGTACAAATAAGTTTGACGGTTGGATCGTTGAAAAAAGTTTCGTAGAATGCATATTGCGTCAAAACGGTAGATTAAACAAACACTTAGAGTTAATATTATACTTCTATTAAGTATAAAATAAGTTTTTGTGGTATCCACAAGTGTAAATACTTTAAATTAAAGATCAAATTTATTCATTACATTCTTATAGGGTCGAGGAGTGTATCTGTAAGAAATCATCAAAATCGGAGCTAAAATAACCGTTAAATTGTGATTTTTCGTTTATAACCGTCGAAAACTTTTGTTCCGTTACGTAATCTCTGAATGTTTGTTTTTTACGATTTTTTACGTATGCAATCTTGGAATGTGTACAAATAAGTTTGACAGTTGGATCGTTGAAAAAAGTTTTTGGACCGCCAGCAATAGATAATTTTGTAGTAGTAAAACCTTAAATTTATTTAACCGTCGATTGTCATTTATGCTTTATTCTTCTTACTGAATTTCATTTTAAAATTTATTTTTTGAAAACATGATCATCTTGCGGATGTAAGAAGATGATATCACGTTTCGATATTTACGGTTAACTGAAATATGAGTCAATGTCATATAATTTGTAGAAACTTTATAAACATCAAGCAATATTTTCACTAACTGTAAAACTCTAAATATAATATCAACGATCCAAACCGTTCATCTACCTGCACCCTCTAATAGATCATGTTTTCAAAAAAGAAAATCTAAAAAAACGAAATTTGATGAGAACAATGAAGCATAAATGTAAACAACAATCAACGGTTAAATTTTGATCTATGATTTATATGATTATAGTGGTGAATTTCGAAGTTAAGCTCTTCATGAAAGTTATAAAGCTTGTCATTACGAGTGTTTATATATTTGTTTTCTATATTTTTTTACACTTCTACATTAATTAAAAAACTATTAAAGACTTTAGGTAAGCGAAAATATACTTAAAACAAAATTGCGTTTTTATGTTTTGGATGTGATAATATGGAATGTATATACTTATTTAGTATTATGTTTTTCATTTGATTATTTATTGGTTTAAAATATATTTTTCTTAACGGGTAACGGGTCGGGTCATATTACCTGTTAATATTATCGGGTCGATTTCGGGTCGGGTCATTTTACCCGTTTATTTTAACGGGTGTTACACGACACAACCCATTAAGATATTGGGTATGACACGAAAACGACACGAACACGGAAAACACGACACGAATGCCAGGTCTAGTAAAGGTTGTTGATCACAATTGTGTTAAGTAAATTATTGGCATAAGTTTCATACACTTTCATAGTTACGAGTGCCTCGTCAATACTTATAATTTCCATTGAACGTAATGATCTTTGATTGTATCTGTATCATGCGCTTTCATGTAAAGAACTTTTGAAGAATAATTTGGTTGTGATGCGCTATTTCCATTCAATTCAATGACACAAGGGAAATCTGAGAGTTAATTTAAGCCGACCTAATTAACTTGGAGTATTGAGTGTTCGTGGGTTATTGAAAAGCAATTGGAAATCGTTTTGTATGCAAGTGTAACATGTGTGGAGAAGAACCCCTTAGCTAGCTTTCCATCCATTCAGTTTTATTAATTTCGTTTTACAATCTGTTTGGTTTGCTTAGTTTCTGTTTTGTCTTAATTTTCGTCAAAATCAATTCCCCATTTATTTTAAAGTGTTAGATTAGTTAGAAATCAATTTAGTTTGTGTTTTTAAGTGTCTTGAGTCAAGTTATAGTCTAATTTCGTCCAAATTAGTGTTAGGTGCTCAAAACTGCCCAGTAAGTGTTTTAAGGTAGTTTGGAGTGTTTATTTGCTGTTTTGAGTCTTTTGGTTTATTTTGGTGTTTTAGAGTTTAGTTTTGCATTCTTTGAGTCTAGTTTAGTGTTTTAAACTTTGTTTTTATGTTTTTGAGTCAGTTTTAAGTGATTTAGCAATCCCTCCTAATCCCCGGCCTAGAACGATCCCTACTTACATTCCATACTACAATTGATAAAAAGAGGGTTTAATTTGTGTGCTTATATTTTTCACATCAGTGTTTATTTGTGTCTTAGGGTACATTCCAACACAATGATGAGGATTTTGTTTTTAATTACATGATTGTTAAAGAGAATTATAAACATGGATGAAAATTTGATTTACTCTTTGGTGTATGCTTGGTTGTGGTTATAATTTATGAATTCACATGCAATCATAAAGGAAAAATCAGTTTTGTAACATGCTTGAAAGAAGGAACTCAAATGTTCGCTACAACCTTGTGAGACTTGAGCCTAAACGTTTATTTGGAGAGTTAATAAACTGTGCATCATTGTTTTCTAAAGTCGTTGCATGATCTCATTATTCTTTGCTTGGTTGCTACTTAGAAGGCGTTTCATCATTTACTTCCAAATGCTAGAACTCATGCCTATTTCATTCAAAGCATGTTATTGATTTGCATAACACATATTCAAGATGAAGTTGTTTAGTGATCCAAGAGCCAAAAAGCCTATCCCATTCATTATATGTTTAAGTTTAACCCCGTTGAGCCTTGTTTAGCCTACGTTCTTTGTTAACCCACACTATCCTCACCTAGCCTAGATTAGGACCATCCATACCCTTGTTCTTGAAGCATAGTAAAGTATGACTCAAAATGAATTCCTTTTGATTAATGTATTGCAGAAAAAAAGTGTGGGGGAAGTAATTCTTGTGTGTGTGTGTGCCAAAGTCCTTAATAAGGCACGGGTCGAAAAAAAAAAAGATAAAAAAAAGAAGAAGAAAAGTTGTGAAAATGTATGAAAAAGAGTTCTAAAGTGTTGTTTGTTGAAGAAATGGTCCAAAACATTGAATTCGGCCCTAAGTGTTGCTTAAATCTTCCATTTGTGTTAAAAGTTGATTTCTGCATTCTAAAGTGAATTCTAAGTTTCAATTTCATTACTTTGCTTGCTATTGCTTTAAGAACGTTTGTTATCCCTATCTTTCCTTTGTTAACCATTACCCCAAGCCCCGTTACAACCCTTGACTTCTATCTTGAGTGTTATGTGTTTCAATTTGTGGAGTTTGAATTTGGTATGAGCATATGGTGTCACTGGTTCTCGCATCTAAGTAATACCATTCCATTCATGAGATCATATCTAAACATGCTTAATAACTCCAGAAATTGCTTTCTTTGTAACACATATATGTGAGTGTTCGTTTTCATGTTTACATCAATCTTCTCACATATAACTAGTGTAAGGAATTGAGCAAATTCTCTAAGGCATGTTACTACATTCAAAACATCATTTTAATTGGTTAAATGTGAACTAGTAAGTGGTGACTGTGATTAAGTATGTGCTCAAGTGTGAAGATAACTAAAATATGTGGGAATAATGATTTTTAACATGTCATGTGCATTGGAAATCCCTGAGGCAAATGTTGGAAGGATTAGAATGTGTTTTGTTTACTTTGTTTTGTTTGTTTGTTTCGTTTTGCTCGAGGACTAGCAAAAGCTAAGTGTGGGGGAATGATGCGAAATAGATAAGCACACAAATTAAACCCTCTTTTTGTCAAATTGTAGTAAAGATGTAAGTAGGGATCGTTCTAGACCAGGGATTAGGAGGGATTGCTAAACACGTGGAAACTGACTTAAAAACTCTAAAACAAGGTTTAAAACACTAAACTAGACTCAAAGAATGCAAAACTAAAGGTTAAAACACTTAAACAAACCTAAAACTCAAAACAGCAACCTAATGACTCAAAACTGCCTAAAAACCACTTTCTGGGCAGTTTTGAGAACCTAACAAGAACTTGGACGAAATTGGGTGAAAACTTGAATCAAAACACTTAGAAACACAAATCAAAACACTTTCTAACTAATCTAAGACTTCAGAATAAAGGGGGATTTGTTTTGGACGAAAATTGAAAACAAAACAGAAACTTAAAACTAAACAGATTGTAAAACGTTTTTGGATAAAAAGGATGGATAAAAGGCTAGTTAGGAGGTTCTTCTCCACACATGTCACACTTGCAAACAAAACGATTTTCAGTTGTTCTTCCAATAAATTATAAATACTCAACGCCCCAAATTAACTGTGAATTGCACTAATTAACCCTCAGTTTTTCCACAAGTTATTAGGTTGGATGATTGCATACGACAACCCAAAACATTCCCTACAAGTTCCCTACATGAATTGCATAATAGAGATACAAGCACGAATCATTACGTTCTATGAAAAACATAAGCATTGACGAAGCATTTGTTACTATGAATTGCATGAAACTTATGCTAAGAATTCATTCAACGCGATCGTTTTCAAGCGACCTTCACTACTTGTGATTATAAGATTGTAACTATTAGGTGAAACTCCCTCATAATCTAGCATCATATTCATGCATGAAAACTAAGCGTGCACTCTCAATCAACATACACAAATAAATTATCAATCAAATAGATGAACGAATTAAATCCACAACTTATGAAATAACAACTGAATGTAATCAAATCATATTGCAAGCATGTACATGGTTTCGAATTACCCCCCAACTAAGGGGGTTTAGTTTCTCATACTCACAACACAAAATTTATTGAATTGAAACATCGAAGACATAAGAAAGATTACACCTAAAACGCCCAACAATTCCACTTTGAATTTCTGACTTCAAGCTCCTCTTTCTTCTTCTCCTTGCTGCGGCAGAGAGGGTTTAGGGTGTTTTTGGATGTGATTTTGGTTTTAGAAGGGAGTTAGGATGGTATGGTGGTGCGGCAAGGGGTATGGATGGTGTATGGAGGTGTAGAATGGTGGCTGGAAGGGTAGAATGGTTGCGGCAAGGTGGTATATGGGTGATGGTGGCTGCGGCAAGGTGGGGAAATAAGGTTGGAATAATTTCTGAATTGTGTCTAGAGATGATCCCTGCGGCAAGGAGTAAAACACATATATATAGGCACCTAAAACCCTAAAGAAATCAGATTAGACCATGGGCTAGGGTTTAGGTGCGGCAAAGGCTTTAACTTGGCAGAAATTAAATGAAAAAGGGCTTAGGGTGCGGCATAGGCTTAGGATCCACAAGGAATTAGGGTTTAGGTCATCTCAAAGCCCAAAGCCAAGAATAGAAACTCACGAAAATGGAAACCTCCAAGAATAGGAACTTCCAACTTTAGAAACTTTGGTTGCCAATTCCGACTTCTTTGTTCTTCACTTTTATTTCTTCATTTCTTAAGCTCCTTTGACCTTCAAACTTGTCCATTCCTCGTGCTCCATTAGCATACACAACATTCCGGCTCAATTTTGCTCCAAAAAGCTCCAAATTGCATCATTTCATATAATATGTCCTTTAAACCTGAAAACACATGAAAGTAGCTTAAAAGACTACTTTAACGAAGAGAACATAACGAAAATGCATAAAAACTAGCTAACTAAGGCGCATTAATATGCTCCTATCAGGGAATTTGATAGGAGCATATTTATGCAACTTAGTTAACATGTTTTCTTGCACTTACTTAGTTAGTTATTGCTTATAAGAGTGTTTTAAGCTATTTTTGTGTGTTTGTAGGTCTTAATAACAAAGTTGGAAAGAAAGTGCATTTTGGTGCAATTTGGAGCAATTTTGGGCCAAAATTTCGCATGCATATGGAGCAAGTGGGATGGATGTTTTTGGTGTTTTAAAAAGGGATTCAACACATGCAAAAATCTGAATAATTGATAGGAGCATATTTATGCGACTTAGTGAGCTTGTTCTTGTGCATTTACGTTGTGTTTTCTTAGTTAAATTAGTCTTTTAAGCTAGTTTCATGTATTTTCAGGTTCTAAGGACAAAGTATGCAAAAAGGTGCATTTTGGAGCCTTTGGAGCAGTTTTGAGCATAAAATGGATATCTGGATATCACATGCTTGGAGCCAAATGGATGGACGAAATTGAAGATCAAAGGAGGCAAGAAATGAAGAAATGAACATAAAGAACAAAGAGTTCAGAATTGGAAGCCAAAGTTTCTAAAGTTGGAGGTTTCCATTCTTGAAAGTTTCTATTCTTGGATTGGAAGTTTCCTAATCCTTTCTCACCTTGGTTCCAACCCTTGCCGCACCTTTCAAGCCTCTTCCCTCTTGGATTCTGATTTGTTAGGCCCTTTTCCTTGTGGATTTGGGTTCTACACATCCTTTTCAGAAACTAAGTGGGCCAAAACCCTTTTCTTTGTTGATTTAAACCCTAATCTGATTTCCCTAGGGTTGTGCCGCACCTAATGTTCTAGAAGCCTAAAAATCTGCATAAAACCCTAGTTCTTTTCTCCCTTAGATGGGCCAAGCCTTTTATCTCCAAAACCCTAACCTCTTCCCATCAGATTTGTGAAAACCCTAGCTTTGCTGTGCCTATATATATGTGTTTTAAAAGCCTAAATTCGTCACCACATTCCTCCCATTCAGAAATACATCCAGTCGCATCCTCCCCACAATTCTACACCATTCTACATCCCTTTCCACCACCATACATCCTTGCCGTAACCCTCATTCAACCTAAACCTATTTCTGACTCTTTCATACGTCCATAACCATCCATAGACTCTTGTGCCGTAGCAAGGTGGGGAAGAAGAAGGCCCTTGGCATTTCATACTTGCGGATTGGAGCGTTTTAGGTGTACTTCGTTCTTGTTTCCAATGTTTATTTTGTTATTACTTTATGATTTTGCTGTAATCATGAGTGGCTAAACCCCTAATTAGTTAGGGGGAAGTTTGAAGCCATGAACATGCTTGAGATATGAATTGATTTCGTCCAATTGTGATTTGTTAAGTTGTGATTGCAATTCAATTACCTATTTCATTCGTAACTGATTCTTGTATGTTTATTAAGGCTGCATACTTAGTTTTCATACATGAATTAGATGCTAGAATATAAATGAGTTTCACCTAATCGTTACAAGTTTATATTCATTAGTAGTGAAAGTTGCTTATCATAATCGCGTTAATTGAATTCTTGGCAAACGTATCATGCATTCATAGTTACAATTGCCTCGTCAACACTTATGATTTTCATGAAACGTAATGATCTCTTATTGTATCTCTATTATGCATTCATGTAGGGGACTTTTAGAGAATGATTTGGGTTGTTGCATGCATTCATCCAATGCAATGAGTAAAGGAAAATCTGAGGGTTAATTTGTGCATCACGGTTAATCTGGGGTGTTGAGCATCATAATCTATTGAAAAGCAATTGGAAATCGATTCATGTTCAAGTGTGTCATGTGTGGAGAACGGAACTCTAACTAATCGATCCATCATCTTATTCATCAAATTTCGTTTTATAATCTGCCTAACTTTATCACTTGTTTATTTGTTTCAAATTCGTCCAATTCAAAACTCCCCTTTTACTTTCTTGTTTCAAAGTGCTCAATTTAGGTTTTGTTTGTGTTTTTGAGTGTTTTGGTTCAAACCAAAACACTAAATTCGTCCAAAATTGTGTTAAGGTCAGAATCTGCCCAGATTGTGTTTTTAGGCAGTTTTGAGTGTTTTTAAGCTGTTTTGAGTCCCTTGAATCTATTCAAACGTTTTTAACTTTGTTTTTATGTTTTTGAGTCGGTTTAGAGGTTTTAGCAAGCCCTCCTAATCCCCGGTTTAGAACGATCCCTACTTGCATTTATACTACGATTTGACAACAAGAGGGTGTAATTTGTGTGCTTAACTTTTATCACATCAATAATGAAGTTGAAGTGTGGAAGTGTGCTGATACATACACTTAAGGAACAATTTGAAAGGAAAAGAAGTGAAAGATGCCATTTGTTGGATTGCTTTACAAGATGTATTCACATTTTCAGCAACTACAAACATAATTGCAAGCTGAAATGATGCATAGCATGTGTGTAGAGGTGTAAAGTGGCCGAAAGTTGATGTTTGCAAGATGAAATGATGCAAAACATGTGTGTGAAAGTTGTCTAACAGCTAGTACATGTGGAAAAGGGATGAAATACAAGGCAAATGCATCAGAAATTGAAGAATGAAGGCACATGGACAACTACAAAGGAGTTGAATTAGCAAAAGAGGAATGATTGCCTTTTGTTAAAGGCAAGACATAATGATAAAAGAGCATGTAAACTAGCTGTTTTTGCATCATTTTGGTCTTTGTTTGTATTGTTTATTGAAGCCACTTGAGTTATTCTTTGCTTTGGAGCTTCTATAAATAGGGAGTGAAGGGAAGAACACTACACATTACACTACATCAAAAACACAATCAGCCACACCACCCATTCTCCATCCATTTTTTTAGCCAAACCCATCTACACATTCATACACTACGTCACAAACACATTTTCAGCCATCTTTCTCTCTTTTGCCACACCCCCCCATCCATCCTAAACACCACCATACCATCTCCCGTCCATTCCTCCATACAAATACCATCCAAACCTGTCCCCAAAACCTTGTGCCGTAGCAAAGAGGAAGGAGGAGAAGCCTTGGACGTGCATGCCATTCAAGTTAGGATCGTTGGAGCGTTTAGGTGTTTTCTTTCTTTTGATTTCAATGTTTAAATTCTATACTCTTTGTTTTGTACGTATGAGGAACTAAACCCCCCCCCTTGGCTAGGGGGGATTCGAAACCATGTTTATGCTTGCTATATGATTTGATTACTTTCAATTGCGTTTCATAAGTTGTGAATTCAATTTACTTATCTACATGAATTAAAACTAATTTGTGTGTGTTGGTTGAGAGTGCACGCTTAATTTTCATGCATAAGTTTGATGCTAAGATATAAGGGAATTTCACCTAATCGTTATGAACTTATATTCAAAAGTAGTAAAGGTTGTTGATCACAATCGTGTTAAGTAAATTCTTGGCAGAAGTTTCATGCAATTCATAGTAACGAGTGCCTCGCCAATGCTTACGATTTTCATAGAACTTAATGATCCTTGCTTGTATATTTGTTATGCAATTCATGCAGGGAACTTGTGAGGAATGCTTTGGGTTGTTGTATGCAATTCATCCAATTCGATAACTTTAGGAAAATCTGAGGGTTAATTAGTGCAATTCACAGTTAATTTGGGGCGTTGGGAATTCATGGTTTACTGATAAGCAATTGGAAATTGTTTTGTATGCAAGTGTGACATGTGTGGAGAAGAACCCCCTAGCTAGCTTTCCATCCATTCACTTTTATCAAATTTGTTTTAGAATCTGTTCAATTTACAAAGTTTGTTCTTGTTTTCAATTTTTGTCAAAACTCAATCCCCATTTATTTTGAAGTGTTAGATTAGTTAGAAATCAATTTAGTTTGTGTTTTTAAGTGTCTTGAGTCAAGTCATAACCCAATTTCGTCCAATTTAGTGTTAGGTGTTCAAAACTGCCCAGAAAGTGTTTTTAAGGCAGTTTTGAGTGTTTATTTGCTGTTTTGAGTCTTTTGGTTTGTTTTGGTGTTTTATAGTTTAGTTTTGCATTCTTTGAGTCTAGTTTAGTATTTTAAACTTTGTTTTTACATTTTGAGTCAGTTTCAAGTGATTTGCCAATCCCTCCTAATCCCCGGCCTAGAACGATCCCTACTTACATACTTTGCTACAATTGATAAAAAGAGGGTTTAATTTGTGTGCTTATATATTTCGCATCACACACACACACACACACACACATCTATATATATATAAAAACAAGTGTAATATCTGGCCAAATTAATAATATAACAAAAACCCCTAAATTGTGGCAACAAAACCTAGCTAGATCTGCCAGAACAACAAGCTATATAGCCGGTCCATCTGCGGTGCTTCATAAAACTGCATTAGGCCATGCAAAAGTACACAGCCTTTGGGACCTTGTGCTGCTCTTTTTGGCATTCACCATATTTACGTATTATCTCAAACTCTCACATTCATAGTATCTGCATTTACTTGCAAAACCCTTTTTTTTCCAAGGCCGAAAGCAACATCTGGTGGTCCTCCGCGGACCACCCATCACCTGGTCTGGACGGTGCCCTTCCCCTTAATTCGTTGTGACATTTTGGCGCGTTGTCGTCGGGACCACCACCAGAACAGACTGCGCGTGTACTACTCGCTTGTTCAAGGAGCGTTCTCTTAGGGTAAAGTCTATTTTCTTCTGAAGACTTTCCCATTTTGTCAATACTGAAACTGAAGGGCTTGCTGCCTCACGGAGGCATCATTCTCCAACGCTCGGAATTGCCTCAAGTCCGGAGCATCCTCCGACACGCACCACACCTTTACTGACCGGTCGAGGCTCCCACTGTACACCACCCATCGCTGATCCGTCTTATCCTTAGAGCCATGATCTTCCACCACGGTTAAGCACTTGACGGGTCCTGTGTGGCCCGTCAAAACAGACAAGCAGGTGTGGGGCCCACCTGCATCCCTCCTCCAGACGCAAATGTTCTTGTCCGCCGATCCGCTGAAAACAAAGTTTCCCGCTGCAGACAAGCACAGCACGGCCAGTTTATGACCGCGCAAAACCCCGCCGTGGGACAGGTGCTTCTCGCGCTCCCAATAATTAACCAACCCATCGGAGGACCCGCAATAGACAATCGCCGCCTCTTTGTTCACAACCAATGCAGTCACTGCATTCTCCTGCTTCAGCAACGTCTGAACCAACACATGCGTTGTCCCCTTCCCTTGCAATTCCCTCCTCCACACCTTCACTGTTCCGTCCGCGGACCCGGTGAACACCAACGACTCAACCCCCACGACGACACTGTTTACTGCATCGTCATGAGCTGCGACCGACTCCAAGCATTTGGAATCCGCGATTCTCCAAACCTTGAAAGACTTATCCCACGACCCTGAATAAAGAAGTCCTTGTTCTTCGTTCATGCTCATGCAAGACACCGCATCAAAGTGTCTGATTCGAACAACGTTGCGGTGTCTACGGACCTCCACATAGTTTTTTGGGTTCATAGAGCTCCGAATAAAATCTTTCATAGTAGGCAAGCTTCCGACCCGTCTGTGATTGCTTGGATTTTTCGGAGAAACCTTCCAGACTCGGATCTTACCATCCTGATGACCGGTAAATATCCTCTCACCGGAAATCACAATGGCTTTGACCAACCCGCTCTTTGATTTGAAACCTGTAAAATCCTTCAAGTTCTTCCAGACACGTATGTTCCTGCTATCGGACCCAGTGTATAGCAAGTCTCCTTTGATAGCGAGCGAGTATATGTGGCCTTCTTCCCGGATTAATGACCCAATAAGTCCGTTTAAGGGGAAGTTCTCGTCCAGCGGATTCAATGGCGACGGTGTTATCCACGGTGACTTATTGTAGGGTGACGCTGTTGCCGGGTTCCATGGCGACATGACATAGGGTGAACCCTCGGTGCTGCTGCCCTGAGTACAATTGTCGTAGTATCCAGGACTTGTCGCCGAGGCACTGCTACGGTGTGTTGAGTAATCATTATGGTGGCTATGGTCGTTTTTGCTGGTATGTTTGTTGGCAGTTGTCGGAGACGGTAAAGATGGGTCGGAGGAATGCAAAATGGCTCCGAATTTTGGCTTGTTGGGGTGGAGGGCATTGCGTTCTGCTACCATGGCGCCTCCTCCTCTTTCGTTTCTCATTTACAATTCTGATGAGAAAAAAAGAAATGAAAATGTGGAGAAAAAGAAGAATAGAATTTGAATATTGATTAAGTGCGAGAAAATTGAGAGGATTTTGATGGAAAGTGAGGGAAAATTCTTGGTGAACAGAATGATGGAATTTTTTGTTAATTGAGATTTGGAAAGGTGGGAGAGGAGTAAGGGAGTATATATAAATAGGAAGGGTAAAACGTGTGGTGGGTATGGGTTGGTGACACGTTCTGGGATGAGACGTGGTTGTTTTATACCGGGAAACCGGGTGAGCCGGTAATTTAAAACCAAAAGCTGAATTTAGTTGTGAGCGGCTGGATGGATTGGATTTTGGACAGCATAGTTTTTGGTTTTTTGTTAATTGTTTTCTGGAGATTAATGTTCACACGTTTTTTTTTGGGAAGAAATACGAAACGGGTTTTTTCAGCATGCGTGTGGATTGTTGTTACAATTTATGTGCCAATTCGGAGGTCTGACTTCACATATCCAACGTTGAATTTGATTTCGAGTTGGTCAAGGATTTACGTTACTTGGGTTAACACGATATCGTTTTGTTTCTGTTTCATAAGTGTTGAGGCTTTTCAGTTCTGTGCGTGCACATGCAAAATCGGTTTTCATGTAATACGTGGATGATAATTGGATTGAATTTAACAGTAAATTGCGGTCTGAAGTTAGAAGTGTAGAAAGATTAGTGGGAGATGGGATTGCAATTTTGACGGTAATTGAATATATTGAATAATCGAGAACTTAGTGTTTTATTTGTTCACAACTTGTTCCTACTTCCACTTTAAACTGATCACTTAAGTTTCGCACAGAGATATTTTTAGAAAAGTTTTAATCACTGAAGTTTTACTGTGAATAATAATAAAAAAAATAATTTATACTAAGTTGAACGTAGTAGGGATAACTCTAGAGTTTGCGATCAGATACTTAATTATTGCATTAAGAGGCATAAGAAGCACACATATACTTCACTTTGAGGGCCAAAGTCGATTTAGTGGCAAACAAGAAAAACAGTGAAAATAACTTCAATGCCTTAGAGCTAGCCAACGCACCAGTACAAATAACAGTTTGAGAGTTAGCACAATGAAAACTCCGTCAACCGGAGACCGTCGCACAAAGGTCCTGAAAGCAGGGTTTGCGTGACGATGGCATAATCTGCGTCGTGCAAAAAGTCTTTGCGCGACTACGAACCTATGTCGCGCAAAAGGACTTTGCGCAACAACAAACCTATGTCGCGCAAAAGGTCTTTGAGCGATGACTAACTTGTGATGCGCAAAATATTTCGCACAACGCACCTTCTTCCCATTGTCGCACAAAGATAGGTGTGCAACATAGGTTGCTATCATCGCGCACAGACCTTTTGCACGATGCAGTTATTATTGTTGTTGCGCAAACCCTTAATTTTTTTTTGACAAATTATTCTTATTTAATTTTTATAAATATTTTAATTAAATTATAAACAATAATTAATAAACCATGAAAAAGTATTAAATTATAAAATATATGAAAATGTACGTACAAGTTGTTCGAACAAAAAAGAAAAAACTATAGCAAATAGTTGTCGAGGTTCGATGCATCAAGCTACTAGGTATTGGCTGGGTGAAACGGCTAGGAGGTTGAAAATGGAGTCCGGACATCTCGAAGGCCTGTAAGGTCATATGGAGGCTAGACATCTTGAAGGCCCGTAAGTTCATATGCTCATCTTCTCGTCTCGGGCTACAATCTGGGCGTCCTTAGCCGCAATCTTATCTTTTAGGATTGTCACTTCCTTTGTCAGGGCGACGACCTGTTCTGTAGTAGGTTTGGAAGAGGAGGCACCCGTCTCATGAACCCGCGCCTTCCCCATACCACGAACAACCTTGCCATGACGACGATCGAGCATCGTATCTAGGAATCTAAAGACCTACATCCTCGGGTACAGTGACGTCTTCGATCGTGCTCTTCTCCACAATAGTAGCCTATAATAATAAAGAAAATATATTTAATATGTAATAAAAAAATTTAATTAATATTTGAATGATTTAAAAATATCAGAATAATAACAATTACATATACTTACATGGAGCTTCTCATCGCCGGGTCAAACATAAATGTCCTTGAACATGTCGAGCTTTAGGAACTTAGAACCCTCCTAAAGAAAAAAAAATTAAGAAATGTTATTAATCAATAATAATAAATAAAATTTTAAAATTAATATACTTTTACCTGACATCGCACCTCAACCCTATAGGAGAAGGGTTGATAGGAGCATATTTATGCAACTTAGTTAGCTTGTTTTCTTGCACTTTTATAGTTAGTTTGTGGTTATTATAGTGTTTTAAGCTATTTTCGTGTGTTTGTAGGTCCAAATGACAAAGTTGGCGAGAAAGTGCAATTGGAGCCTTTTAAAGCAGTTTTGAGCATAAAATGGATATCACATGCTTGGAGTCTGATAGGAGCATATTTATGCGCCTTAGTTAGCTAGTTCTTATGCATCTTTGTTATGTTTTCTTCGTTAAAGTAGTCTTTTAAGCTACTTTCTTGTGTTTTCAGGTTTAGCGGACGTATTACATGAAATGATGCAATTTGGAGCTTTTGGAGCAGAAAGTGAGCTTGAAGTGAAAAGGACATGCTTGGAACGCAAGGTTGGGATGAAATTGAAGAGTTGAAGATTTGAGGTTTCCTACTTGAAGTAGGAAAGCTAAGCCTAAAAGTTTCCATTTTGGGTTGATCTTTCCTAAATCGGAATTGGCAACCAAAGTTTCTAAAGTTGGAAGTTTCTATTCTTGGAGGTTTCCATTTTCGTGAGTTTCTATTCTCGGTTTTGGGCTTTTGGATGACCCATCCTTAACTCTTGGACCTATGCCGTACCTAAACCCTAACCCTAGCCCATTGTTTCAGCCGCACCTAGGCCTTGTTCACATGCAAAAATCTGATTGGAAATCCCTAAGCCTATGCCGCACCTTTCCATCCAAAAAGCCCTATTTTACAAACCTTAACCCTAGCCCATTGTTCTAATCTGAATTGCTAGGGTTTTTAAGTGCCTATATATATATTTCTACACCCTAGCCGCAGAGAGACCCCATTCTAAAAATCAGAAATCGCAAAAAATCCCTTCCCCCACCTTGCCGCAGCCACCATTCATTCCAGCCACATCCATACACCTTGCCGCAACTCTCCTTCATTCCAGCCACCATTATACACCTCCATACACCACCCACACACCTTGCCGCACCCCCATACCATCCTAATTCCCTTCCTACATCAGAAAACCATCCAAACAGCCTCTAAACCAACTCTGCCGCAACAAGGAGAAGAAGAAAGAGGAGCTTTCTGTGCAGATTTCAAAGTGGACTTCTTTGGCATTTTAGGTGTAATCTTTCTTATGTCTTTGATGTTTCAATTCAATAAACTTTGTGTTGTGAGTATGAGGAACTAAACCCCCTTAGTTGGGGGGTGATTCGAAACCATGTACATGCTTGCAATTTGATTCGATTACATTCAGTTGTTATTTCATGAGTTATGGATTCAATTCGTTCATCTATTTGATTGATAACTTATTTGTGTATGTTGATTGAGAGTGCACGCTTAACTTTCATGCATGAATATGATGCTAGATTATGAGGGAGTTTCACCTAATAGTTACAATCTTATAATCACAAGTAGTGAAGATCGCTTGAAAACGATCGCGTTGAATGAATTCTTAGCATAAGTTTCATGCAATTCATAGTAACAAATGCTTCGTCAATGCTTATGTTTTTCATAGAACGTAATGATTCTTGCTTGTATCTCTATTATGCAATTCATGTAGGGAACTTGTAGGGAATGTTTTGAGTTGTCGTATGCAATCATCCAACTTGATAAATTCTGGAGAAACTGAGGGTTAATTAGTGCAATTCACGGTTAACTTGGGGCGTTGAGTATTCATAGTTTATTGGAAGAACAACTGAAAATCGTTTTGTTTGCAAGTGTGACATGTGTGGAGAAGAACCTCCTAACTAGCCTTTTATCCATCTATTTCACCAAAATCGTTTTTACAATCTGTTTAGTTTCAAGTTTCTGTTTTGTGTTAAATTTTCGTCCAAAACAAATCCCCCTTTAATTTGAAGTCCTAGATTAGTTAGAAAGTGTTTTGATTTGTGTTTCTAAGTATTTTGATTCAAGTTTTCATCAAATTTCGTCCAAATTAGTGTAGGTGCTCAAAACTGCCCAGAAAGTGGTTTTTAGGCAGTTTTGAGCCTTCTAGTTGCTGTTTTGAGTTTTAGGTTTGTTTAAGTGTTTTAACCTTTACTTTTGCATTCTTTGGGTCTAGTTTAGTGGTTTAAACGTTGTTTTTGAGTTTTTAAGTCAGTTTCCAAGTGTTTAGCAATCCCTCCTAATCCCCGGTTTAGAACGATCCCTACTTACATCTTTGCTACAATTTGACAAAAAGAGGGTTTAATTTGTGTGCTTAATATATTTCGCATCAAATTTTTGGCGCCGTTGCCGGGGATTAGCAAATTTTGCTAATCCCTTGGATTGTTTTTGTTTCTTTTATTTCACTTTGTTTCTGATTTTGTTTAAGTTCTGACCTAATTTTGTTTCTTGTTTCTTAGGTACTAATGTATGACTAGAAGCTCTCAAACGATTCGTGCGAACATCTTGGAGTTTGACGACGATTTTGAGAGGAAGTTAAGAAGAGCTAGAAACCAGCAAGAACACCATCCACCCAGTTCCGAATCTGACCTTGAAGAAAACGTACAAGAAGAGGAGGAGGAAGCCACGGCAGGGATATTTGAAGAAGTCCAAGGCATGGCCATGGACAATCGTACACTCAAGGAGCTTTCCGCCTCGGGTTTGGATAATGCCGCACCCTTGTGCATCCAATACCCCGTGGCTGCCCAAGGTAAGACAGATGAGTTTGAATTAAAGTCAAGTTTACTTCATCATATTCCTAAATACCATGGCTTGTCCATGGAAGATCCTAACAAACATTTGAAAGAATTTGAAGTAGTTTGCTCTAGTATGACTCCCGTCAATGTTGACGGAAATATTTTGAAGATGAAGGCTTTTCCATTCTCTTTGATGGATAAAGCCAAGGATTGGTTATATGAGTTAGCTCCCGGAACTGTCACATCGTGGGAAAGTATGAAGAGAGCGTTCTTGGAGAAGTTCTTTCCAACTTCTCGCATCATCCTCCTCCGCAAAAAGATAAGCGGAATTCAGCAAGAAGAAGGTGAGTCTTTTCCTACATATTATGAACGATTTAAATCACTTGTTGCTTCTTGTCCGCAGCATCAGATGAAGGAGGAGTTACTGTTGCAATACTTCTACGAGGGTCTCCTACCTCTAGAACGTCAAATGCTTGATGCTTCGGCGGGGGGAGCATTGGTGGACAAGACACCCATGGCTGCCAAGGTCTTGATTGCTAATAGAGCATTGAACGCTCAACAGTACGAGGGTGTAGGCCAAAGAGGACCCCCACGGCACCAAGTACATGAGGTAAGTACAACTTCCGATCTTCACTCACAATTGGCTAATCTTACTTCTCTTGTGTCTCAGATGGCCGAGGGCATGAAGATGCAAGGACCAATTGTATGTGGCGTATGTTCCATCCAAGGACATGTCTCTGAAAAATGTCCACAGTTGATTGAAAATGGTGGATGGGAAAGCGCCCATGCAATTGGGTTTCAAGGGCAAAACCAACCAAGGAACGATCCATATTCAAACACGTATAATCCGGGGTGGCGAGACCATCCAAACTTCAAATGGAGGGAGCCCCAGCAACCTCAGAACCAAGGAGGCTTTAGGCAACAACCCTCGGGGTTCTTTCCCAAAACCTACGGTCCACCCCAAAATCAAGCCCAATCCGGCCCAAGTGCCTCAGGTACGTCTCTTGACAATGATGCACTTCTTAAGATACTAACTAAGTTGTCTAATGGGCAGGAAGATCAAGCTAAAGCTATGCAAAACCAAGACAGAAGGGTGGATCAACTTGAAAAACAAATTGGGCAGATTGCCGAGTTTGTAGGTAAGTTTCGAGATCCTGGACAACTCCCTAGTTCCACCATTCCAAATCCAAAGGGAGGCTTTGAAACCGCAAATGCAATCATGCTAAGGAGTGGAAAAGAAGTTGGGGCAGGTCCTACACCACCAAAATCAGGTCCCAAAGAAGATGAAACGTTGAAATCTGGGGAGGAGAACCCAAAGCAACCCACGGCAAAGGTGGAGCAACCTTTGCCGCAAGCAACCATTGATCCTAAGTCCTCCAATCCGTCCACCCTAGGTAAGAAAGGTCCAAGTTCGGTTAATTCTAACATTATTCCACCCAATGTGCCCTTTCCTAGCAGATTTTTGCAATCCAAGAATGAAGAGGAGGAAAAAGATGTTCTAGAGACATTTAGGAAAGTTCAAGTTAACATACCTCTTTTGGATGCAATCAAGCAAATCCCGAAGTATGCCAAGTTCTTGAAGAAGCTTTGTACAACGAGGAAGCGGATTCGGGAGAAGGAGGTGGTACATGTAAGCGAGAATGTCTCTGCAATGTTGCAAAGGAAGCTACCACCTAAATGCAAAGATCCAGGTAGTTTCACAATCCCTTGTGTAATTGGTAATACAAGATTTGAACATGCTATGCTAGATCTAGGTGCATCAATTAATGTCATGCCATATTCTGTTTATGTATCTATGAATCTAGGAAAACTTAAAAATGATGGCGTTATAATTCAATTAGCCGATCGATCTAATGCATATCCCAAGGGAGTGTTGGAAGATGTTTTGGTGCAGGTAGACCATTTGATTTTTCCTGCAGATTTCTATGTGCTTGATATGGAGGACTCAACCCACTCTCCACCATCACCACTCTTGCTTGGACGACCATTCATGAAAACGGCTCAAACCAAGATTGATGTGGCCAAGGGAGCCGTAACTATGGCCTTTGGTGGTGATATGATTAACTTTAAGATTCCTGAATCAATTGAGAATACTAATGATGTTCGTTCTTGTTGTGCCATTAATGTAATTGAAAATATAGGGCAGGCATGTTCAACACTAGTCAAGAAGAATGCACCTCGAACTACCATCGCGGAGGGAATTGGAGTGAGCAACAAAGAATGCACGGCCTCAACCTTGAAATCACCAAATTTGGCCGAGTGCAACCTTTGTGCATCTGTCCATTGTACTCCCACTCCTATGCCGCACCTAGGTAAGCCACCTGATCCAATTTCAATTCCCATTTCAATTAATCGGTTGTTACCTTGTACGGTGCAGGTACCTAATCAAAGTCAATATGGTGGGAGAGTTCGTGTTGATTTAGAGAAGCACAACACGACACTACGAAAGGATCATTATCCCATTCCATTCAAGGACCCAATGCATGAAGTGGTTCGAAGGACAAGGTGTAGAGGAAACACCCCTCCATGCCGTGGGGTTCAATAACCTTCAAAGGAGCTTCGTCCGGCTGCAAGACGTAAAAGAAAGCGCTACTTGGGAGGCAGCCCATGCAATTCAACAAAGGAAACCCATGGAATCACTCCAATTCCAGATTTGCGTTCCTAAACTCTTCCCTTTGTTATTTAGTTTGAATCTGCCTATTTAGTTGTTTTAGTTGCTGTTTGTGTGTTTCTTTTTGTTTAGTGTGATTTCATGCTTGAAACATTGAGGACAATGTTTGATTTAAGTGTGGGGGGGTAACTAAGTGTTTTAGATGCAAATTCGTGGGATTTTATCACCCTAAACTTGAAGACTTGTTCCTTGCTGTTTTTAAGTGTTTTTGAGCAATTTTGATGTGTTTTAGTGTGTTTTGAAGTAAAAATCCGAAAATTACATAAAAATTTGAAAAATTTGTTTTAAAAACCCAAAAAGAGTTGTTTTTGTGTGTTTGTTTGTGTTTTAGGGTACCTTCCAACACAATGATGAGGATTCGGTTTGTAATTACATGGCTGTTAAAGAAAGTGACTAACATGGATGAAAGTTTGATTTACTCTTTGTTTATGCTTAGTTGTGGTTATAACTTATGAATTCACATGCAATCATAAAAGAAAAAAAATCAGTTTTTGTAACATGTTTGAAGGAAGGAACTTAAACTAACGCTACAACCTTGTGAGACTTGAGCCTAACGTTTATTTGGAGAGTGAAAATCTGTGCATTCTTTGTTTTCTAAGTCGTTGCATGATCTCATTATTCTTTGCTTGGTTGCTACTTAGAAGGCGTTTCATCATTTAGTTCCAAATGCTAGAACTCATGCCCATTTCATTCAAAGCATGTTATTGATTTGCATAACACATATTCAAGATGAAGTTGTGTAGTGACCACCACCCTAGCCAAAAAGCCATGAATCCCCTATGTCATTATGTTTTGTAGGTTTTTAACCCCATTGAGCCTTGTTAGCCTTCGTTAATTGTTAACCCATGTTCTCCTCACCTAGCCTAGATTAGGACCATCCATACCTTGTTCTTAAAGCATAGTAAAGCATGATTCAAATTGAATTCCCTTTTGATTTATGTTGGCAGAAAATAAGTGTGGGGGAAGTGTTTTTCATGAGGAAGTGTGTGCCATAGGCACGGCAAAGAAAAGAAAAGAAAAAAAAATTGTGGAAAAAGAAAAAAAAAATGAAGAAAAGTTGAGAAAAAGAGTTCCAAAGTATTGTTTGTTGAAGTAAGGGTCCAAAACAATGAATTCGGCCCTAAGGAGTTGTTTAAATCTTTCCCTTGTGTTTTAAAGTTAATTTCTGCACTCTAAGTGAATTCTAAGTCTCAATTTCATTGCTTTGCTTACTATTGCTTGAAGAACGTTTGTTTTCCTTATCCTTTCCTTGTTAACCAACACCCCAAGCCCCATTACAACCCTTAACTTCTATCTTGAATGTTATGTGTTTCAATTTGTGGAGTTTGAATTTGTTATGAGCATATGGTGTCACTGGTTCTCGCATCTAAGTAGTAGCATTCTATTCATGAGATCATATCTAAACATGCTTCTTAACTCTAGAAATTGCGTTCTTTGTGATACATATATGTGAGCATTCGTTTTCATTTCTACATCAATCTTCTCACATATGACTAGTGTAGGGTGTGGAGTTAGAAAATCTGAGTGAAAATAGAGTGTATATCTTGTAAGGAATTGAGGGAATTCTCTAAGGCATGTTACTACATTCAAAGCATTGTTTTGATTGATTACTTGTGAATTAGTAAGTGGTGGCTTTAATTAAGTATGTGCTTGTGTAAAGATGACTCAAATTTGTGGGGATAACAATCTTTAACATGTCGTGTGCATTGGAAATCCCTGAGGCAAACGTTGGAAGGTTTAGGTTTTGTTTTGGTTAGTTGGTTTCGTTCTGTTTCCTTTCTTTTGTTTGTTTTGCTCGAGGACTAGCAAAAGCTAAGTGTGGGGGAATTTGATAGGAGCATATTTATGCGCCTTAGTTAGCTAGTTCTTATGCATCTTTGTTATGTTTTCTTCGTTAAAGTAGTCTTTTAAGCTACTTTCTTGTGTTTTCAGGTTTAGCGGACGTATTACATGAAATGATGCAATTTGGAGCTTTTGGAGCAGAAAGTGAGCTTGAAGTGAAAAGGACATGCTTGGAACGCAAGGTTGGGATGAAATTGAAGAGTTGAAGATTTGAGGTTTCCTACTTGAAGTAGGAAAGCTAAGCCTAAAAGTTTCCATTTTGGGTTGATCTTTCCTAAATCGGAATTGGCAACCAAAGTTTCTAAAGTTGGAAGTTTCTATTCTTGGAGGTTTCCATTTTCGTGAGTTTCTATTCTCGGTTTTGGGCTTTTGGATGACCCATCCTTAACTCTTGGACCTATGCCGTACCTAAACCCTAACCCTAGCCCATTGTTTCAGCCGCACCTAGGCCTTGTTCACATGCAAAAATCTGATTGGAAATCCCTAAGCCTATGCCGCACCTTTCCATCCAAAAAGCCCTATTTTACAAACCTTAACCCTAGCCCATTGTTCTAATCTGAATTGCTAGGGTTTTTAAGTGCCTATATATATATTTCTACACCCTAGCCGCAGAGAGACCCCATTCTAAAAATCAGAAATCGCAAAAAATCCCTTCCCCCACCTTGCCGCAGCCACCATTCATTCCAGCCACATCCATACACCTTGCCGCAACTCTCCTTCATTCCAGCCACCATTATACACCTCCATACACCACCCACACACCTTGCCGCACCCCCATACCATCCTAATTCCCTTCCTACATCAGAAAACCATCCAAACAGCCTCTAAACCAACTCTGCCGCAACAAGGAGAAGAAGAAAGAGGAGCTTTCTGTGCAGATTTCAAAGTGGACTTCTTTGGCATTTTAGGTGTAATCTTTCTTATGTCTTTGATGTTTCAATTCAATAAACTTTGTGTTGTGAGTATGAGGAACTAAACCCCCTTAGTTGGGGGGTGATTCGAAACCATGTACATGCTTGCAATTTGATTCGATTACATTCAGTTGTTATTTCATGAGTTATGGATTCAATTCGTTCATCTATTTGATTGATAACTTATTTGTGTATGTTGATTGAGAGTGCACGCTTAACTTTCATGCATGAATATGATGCTAGATTATGAGGGAGTTTCACCTAATAGTTACAATCTTATAATCACAAGTAGTGAAGATCGCTTGAAAACGATCGCGTTGAATGAATTCTTAGCATAAGTTTCATGCAATTCATAGTAACAAATGCTTCGTCAATGCTTATGTTTTTCATAGAACGTAATGATTCTTGCTTGTATCTCTATTATGCAATTCATGTAGGGAACTTGTAGGGAATGTTTTGAGTTGTCGTATGCAATCATCCAACTTGATAAATTCTGGAGAAACTGAGGGTTAATTAGTGCAATTCACGGTTAACTTGGGGCGTTGAGTATTCATAGTTTATTGGAAGAACAACTGAAAATCGTTTTGTTTGCAAGTGTGACATGTGTGGAGAAGAACCTCCTAACTAGCCTTTTATCCATCTATTTCACCAAAATCGTTTTTACAATCTGTTTAGTTTCAAGTTTCTGTTTTGTGTTAAATTTTCGTCCAAAACAAATCCCCCTTTAATTTGAAGTCCTAGATTAGTTAGAAAGTGTTTTGATTTGTGTTTCTAAGTATTTTGATTCAAGTTTTCATCAAATTTCGTCCAAATTAGTGTAGGTGCTCAAAACTGCCCAGAAAGTGGTTTTTAGGCAGTTTTGAGCCTTCTAGTTGCTGTTTTGAGTTTTAGGTTTGTTTAAGTGTTTTAACCTTTACTTTTGCATTCTTTGGGTCTAGTTTAGTGGTTTAAACGTTGTTTTTGAGTTTTTAAGTCAGTTTCCAAGTGTTTAGCAATCCCTCCTAATCCCCGGTTTAGAACGATCCCTACTTACATCTTTGCTACAATTTGACAAAAAGAGGGTTTAATTTGTGTGCTTAATATATTTCGCATCAGAGTCAAATGGATGGACGAAATTGAAGATCAAAGGAGGCAAGAAATGAAGAAATGAACATGAAGAACAAACGAGTTCAAATTGAACATGAAGAACATGAAGAACAAACGAGTTCGAACATGAAGAACATGAAGAAGAAGTCATGGCAGCAGACAATCGTACAATAAAAGAACTCTCGGCCTCGGGGTTGGCCAATGCCGCACCCCTTTGCATTCAATACCCCTTGGCTATTCAAGGCAAGACCAACGAGTTTGAATTGAAGTCAAGCTTGTTGCATCACATTCCCAAATACCATGGGGCTGTCCATGGAAGATCCAAACAAGCATCTTAAGGAGTTCGAAGTTGTTTGTTCGAGCATAACACCCATCAATGTCGATGGGAACATTTTGATGATGAAGATCCATTCTCTCTTGTGGAAAAGGCCAAAGATTGCCTTTATGAATTAGCACCCAGGACGGTCACTTCTTGGGAAAGCATAAAGAGGGCGTTTTTAGAGAAGTTCTTCCCCACTTCGAGAGTCATTCTCTTGAGGAAGAAGATTAGTGGCATTCAACAAAGCCAAGGAGAGTCCTTTCCAGCATACTATGAGCGTTTTAAGGCTCTTGTCGCCTCATGTCCTCAGCACCAAATGAAAGAAGAACTTCTACTTCAATACTTGATGCGTTATAAACTAACACACAAATTAAACCCTCTTGTTGTCAAATTGTAGTAAAGATGCAAGTAGGGATCGTTCTGGACCGGGGATTAGGAGGGCTTGCTAAAACCTCTAAACTGACTTAGAAACACAAAAATAAACTTAAAAACACTTAACAAGACTCACAAGACTCAAATCAAACTTAAAAGACTCAAAACAGCACAAAACAATGAAATTGACTCAAATCTGCCACCTAGAGTAAATTTGGACGAAAATTGGTTTTAACTTAACTCAAGACACTTAAAAACACAAACCAAAACAGATTTTAACTAATCTAACACTTCAAAGTAAAGAGGATTGGGTTTTTGGACGAAAATAAGCAAAACAAAACAGAAACTTAAAACTAAACAGATTTTGGACGAAATTAAGATGAATGGATAGATGATGGATTAGCTAGAAGGTCCTTCTCCACACATGACACACTTGCACATAAACCAATTTTCAGTTGTTCTTTCGATAAATCATGAAACTCAACACCCCAGGTTAATTAGGTCCGCTTAAATTAACCTTCAAGTTCTCCTTAAGTTAATGAATTGGATGGGAAAGCGCATACAATAATTCAAAGCATTCTTCAAAAGTCCTTTACGTGAAAAGCACAATAAAGATACAATCAAAGATCATTAAGCATCATGAAAACTATAAGTATTGACGAGGCATTCGTTACTATGATGAGCATGAAACTAGTGCCAAGAATTCATTTAATGCGATCGTTTATAAGCGACCTCCACTACTTGTGAATATAAGTTTGTAACTATTAGGTGAAACTCCCTTATACTCTAGCATCATATTCATGCATGCAAACTAAGTAGGCCTCCTTAATCAACATACACGAATAAGTTATCAATCAAGCAGTTAAACAAATTGAATTCACAACTTATGAAATCACAACTGAAGGTAATCAATTCATATTGCAAATATAATCATGGTTTCGAAATTCCCCCTAGCCAAGAGGGGTTTAGTTCCTCATACTCGCAAAACAAAGAAACATAAATTTAGATATTGAAAACAAAGAATGAAAACACCTAGAAACGCTCCAACAATCCAATGTCTTGAATGGCAAGTGCGTCCAAGGGTCTCCTTCCTTCTTCTTTTCTGCGGCACAAAGGATGGGTGATGGTTTTTGTGGTGATTTGTGGTGGTGGATGGATATAGGTTAGTTATGGTGAAGGGTGGAATTCCCAAAAGCTGCTGCAAGGGTCTTTATTTATAGGGCAAGGAAGGGCTACGAATTTGAAGTAGTTTTAGGGAAGGATTTAGCTTTCCAAATCCCCAAGAAAACCTAACAGAAATTAGTGAATTTAGGAGAGGAAAATATATGGCAGATTTGAAGGAAAAGAGGTAAATAATTGTGGCAGAGAAAAGGAAAGTGAATAGAGGTTAGAAATTTGAAGGAAAAAGGGAAGGTAAGTGCAGGAATTAAAGAGAAAAAGAAGGGAAATTCGGCAAAGATTTTAGGGCAGATTTTAGGAATGTGTTTTGGGTCACAAAATAGGTAAGAACCTCTCCCCTTGTGTGGCAAGGCTTTAGAACAAAGGGGAATGTAATTTTGGGTCAGAAATTAGGTAAGGAGATGAGGTAGGGTGCAGCAAGGATGGAAGAAACAAAAGGGGAATGTGAATTAAAATCAGAAAATAGGAAAGGAGAGGATCCCATGTGCGGCAAGGATTAGGGATAGGTATAGGTCTCCTAAAATCATATAATTAAGTGTCCTAAATGATTTAGGAACCCCTTTTGTGGCTGGAACATATGTGACTTAGGATTAGGAAAGTGTAGAGCCAAAGATGGAAACCTTCACAAATGGAAACCTCCAAGAATAGAAACTTCCAACTTTAGAAACTTTGGCTTCCAATTTTGAACTCTTCATTCTTCATTTGTCTTGAATCCAATTCTTCACATCTTCATTCAATCCTAAGCTCATTTGATCTTCAATTTCATCCATATTCTTAGCTCCAAGCATGTGCAATCCATTTGATGCCCAAAACTGCTCCAAAAGGCTCCAAAATACACTTCTTTGCCACTTTAAACCATTGGACCTACAAACACACGAAAATAGCTTAAAATACTAAAATAACTACGAACTGGTAAATGCACAAGAACAAGCTAACTAAGTGGCATAAATATGCTCCTATCAATACTTTTATGAAGGACTTCTTCCAATTGAGCGACAAATGCTAGATGCTTCAGCGAGAGGTGCATTGGTTGACAAAACACCAATGGCTGCAAAAACCTTAATTGCCAACCGAGCGCTAAATGCACAACAATACGAAGGGCTTGGACAAAGAGACCCCCCATGGCAGCAAGTTAATGAGGTAAGTTCTATGTCCGACATTCAATCACAATTAACTAACCTCACTTCTATTATATCTCAGATGGCCGAAGGGATGAAGATACAAGGACCAAGTGTTTGTGGCATGTGTTCTATGCAAGGACATCTTAATGACCAATGCCCTCAATTGATTGAGAATGGAGGGTGAGAATCTGCCAATGTCGTGGGTTTTGGGAGCCAAAGTCAACCACGAAACGATCCATACTCCAACACTTACAATCCAGGGTGGAGAGATCATCCCAATTTCAAATGGAGAGAACCACAACAACCTGCCCAACAAGGGGGATTTCGGCAAACACCACTTGGAGTGTTTCAAAGGCTGTATGCACCACCACAAGTCCCACCACAATCTGCCCAACAAAATTCAGGTTTGAAATTAGATAATGATACACTTTTTCAATTACTAAGTTCACTTACGCAGGGCCAACAAAATCAAGCTAAGGAAATGAGTGAAGTGAAGAAACAAATAGGGCAGATTTCTGAGTTTATGGGGCAGTTTCGTAAAGAAGGAAAACTCCCAAGTTCAACCATTGTGAATCCGAAGGGAGGTTTCGAATCCGCTAAAGCTATTACGTTGAGAAGCGGAAAAGAGGTGGGAATCAAGCCAAATCCATCCAAACAAAGTCAAAATGAGGCTGAAAAGTTGCTGATTGAAGATGAGGAATTGGACAAAGCCACTGCAAGGAAAGAAGTTCTTCCAATGCCGCAGCCATCTAGTGCACCTAAACCGTCCAATTCAGGTAAGGGTGATGTAATTGTGAACGATTCTAACCCTTTTCCACCCAATGCACCTTTCCCTCGCAGATTTATGCAATCAAAGAAGGAGGAGAATGAGAAGGACATTCTTGAGACGTTTAGAAAGGTGCAAGTGAATATCCCACTCCTTGATGCAATTAAACAAGTTCCAAGGTATGGAAATTTTTTGAAGGAACTGTGTACAACAAGAAAGAGGATTTCAAACAAAGAAGTTGTAAAGGTAAGTGAGAATGTGTCTGCCGTTTTGCAAAGAAAACTACCACCAAAATGCAAAGATCTAGGTAGTTTTACAATTCCTTGTGTTATTGGAAATACCAAGTTTGAGCATGCGATGTTAGATCTAGGTGCATCCATCAACGTCATGCCCTACTCTATTTATGCATCTATGAACCTAGGAGAGCTTAAAAATGATGGTGTTATCATTCAATTAGCCGATCGTTCTAATGCATACCCGAAAGGGGTTTTGGAAGATGTTTTGGTGCAGGTTAATGACTTAGTATTTCCAGCGGACTTCTATGTGCTTGAGATGGAAGATTCGGGCTATTCCACATCCTTGCCGATCCTCCTAAGAAGACCCTTCATGAAACAGCCCGCACCAAGATAGATGTGTTTAAAGGAACACTCTGATAGGAGCATATTTATGCGCCTTAGTTAGCTAGTTCTTATGCATTTTAGTTATGTTTTCTTAGTTTAAAGTAGTCTTTTAAGTTAGTTTCATGTGTTTTCAGGTTTTAAGAGCATATTACATAAAATGATGCAATTTGGAGCATTTGAGAGCAAAATTGAGCTGGAATGGATTGTATGCTTATGGAGCACAAGGAATGGACGAGTTTGAAGGTCAAAGGAGCTTAAGAAATGAAGAAATGAAAGTGAAGAACAAAGAAGTCGGAATTGGCAACCAAAGTTTCTAAAGTTGGAAGTTTCTATTCTTAGAGGTTTCCATTTTCGAGAGTTTCTATTCTTGGTTTTGGGCTTTCTAGAAGCCCTATCTACAAACCCTAACC
Organism: Malus domestica; assembly: GCF_042453785.1. NCBI lineage: Eukaryota > Viridiplantae > Streptophyta > Magnoliopsida > Rosales > Rosaceae > Malus > Malus domestica. The sequence continues at coordinate 13,962,106 of NC_091665.1, read as the reverse complement.
CTAGCCCACTAATCAGCCGCACCTAGCCTTCTAGAACACCTATTTCCTTGCCTTGCAAGGCATTCTAGAAGGCCCATCTCTAACCCTAGCCGCACCTAAACCCTAGCCCATTGTCTAACCTGATTTCTTTAGGGTTTGTGGTGCCTATATATATGTGTTTTAAGCCTAAATTCGTCACCACCCCTTCACACCATTCAAACACACCTTGCCGCAACCCTAATCACCATTCTACATCACAAAATCCCATCCTACATCCATACACATCTCTACCGCACCTTTTGGAGAAGAAGGAGAGCCTTGTCGTGCATTCCGTTGATGAATGAGGGCCTTGTGCGCAAGCCATCTGCATCTTTGGGAGTTTTAAGAGTTTTTTCTTCTCTTGTTTCTGTTTTCATGTTTAATTTAAATTGCTTTTCAATTATGTTAGACATGTGGAACTAATTTCTTTTTAGTTAGAGGCGAATTTGAAGCCATGATCATATGTTTTATATGACTTGATTTCTTCCAATTATGATTTCATAAATCGTGAATGTGGTTTACTTATCTATTTGATTGATAACTTGTTTATGTATGTGGGTTGAGGGTCGACACTTAATTTGCATGCCTAAACTTGATGCTAGAGTATAAGGGAATTTCACCTAATCGTTATTAACTTATATTCATAAGTAGTAAAAGTCGCTAGTCACGATTGCGTTAAGTAAATCCTAGGCAAGAGTAACATGCGTATCCCATAGTTATGAATGCCTCGTCAATGCTTATGATTTCCATTGAACTTAATGATCTTTGATATGTGTCTCTATCATGCGTATTCCATAGTTAGGGTCCTTGATAAGAATAATTTGGTTGTAATGCGTATTCCATTCAATTCAATGAATCTAGGGAAATCTGAGAATTAATTGGTGCAATCTAGTTAATTTGGGGCATTGTCATTCATGGTTTGTTGAAAGAGTAATTGGAGATCGAGTTGTATGCATATGTTCATGTGCGGATAAGGAACCCTCTAACTAGTTTCTCATCATTCTATTTCATCACAATCTGTTTTGCTTTAAGTTTGTTTTCAAAGTTTAAGTTTTAAAGTTTTAAGTTCGTCAAAATCAATCCCCCATTTATTTTAAAGTGTTAGATTAGTTAGAAATCAATTTAGTTGTGTTTTTAAGTGTCTTGAGTCAAGTTATAGTCCAATTTCGTCCAAATTAGTGTTAGGTACTCAAAACTGCCCAGAAAGTGGTTTTAAGGCAGTTTTGAGTCTTTTAGTTGCTGTTTTGAGTTTTTGGTTGATTTAAGTGTTTTAAACTCTAGTTTTGCATTAATTGAGTCTAGTTTAGTGTTCTACATTATGTTTTTATGTTCTTGAGTCAGTTTCACATTGATTAGCATCCCTAGTTAATCCCCGGTTTAGAACGATCCCTATTTGCTCATATACTACAATTGTCATCCATAGGGTTTAATTTGTGTGTCAAGTTAATTTTCACATCACACTCACAATGGAATTTGATGGGGATGTTATTAATTTCAATATTTCTGAATCTATTAAATATCCTAAGGATGATCATTCTTGTTTCTATATTGATCTATTTGAAGTATGTATTTTTGGGAGATGACGAGACATTGCCCGTCATTGTTTCCTCATCACTCACGGCATTGGAGGAGGAGAAGTTGACTCGTGTGTTGAAAGAGCATAAAACGGCAATTGGATGGACATTGGCCGACATTAAGGGAATTAGCCCTACAACTTGCATGCATCACATACTTCTAGAGGAGGGGCTAAACCAACTCGAGAGGCTCAACGTCGACTTAACCCTCCAATGATGGAAGTTGTGAAAAAGGAGATTATCAAGCTACTTGATTGTGGAGTCATTTACCCCATCTCAGATAGTCTTTGGGTTTCACCGGTTCAAGTTGTACCAAAGAAATCAGGAGTCACCGTGGTGAAGAATGTAGAGAATGAGCTTGTGCCTACACGTATCCAAACCGGTTGGCGAGTGTGCATTGACTATAGGAAGCTAAACGCCACCACAAGGAAATACCACTTCCCCTTGCCGTTCATTGATCAAATGCTTGAAAAGTTAGCCGGTCATTCTTTTTATTGCTTTCTAGATGGTTATTCAGGATATAATCAAATTGTTATAGCTCCAGATGATCAAGAAAAAATTACTTTTACTTGTCCATTTGGCACTTTTGCTTATTGTCAATGCCATTCAGGTTGTGTAATGCACCAGCCACATTCCAACGATGCATGGTAAGTATATTTTCAGATTTTGTGGTTGTTTAGATAATGTCACTTTAATGGATGACTTTAGTGTCTTTGGTGTCTTTGGTGATTCATTTGATGGTTGTTTAGATAATGTCACTTTAATCTTAAACCGGTGCATTGAAACTAACCTTGTTTTGAATTGGGAAAAATGTCACTTTATGGTTAAACAAGGTATAGTTTTAGGTCACATAGTTTCTGCGAAGGGAATAGAGGTTGATAAATCAAAAATAGATCTTGTATGCTACTTACCCTCTCCCACTTCGGTGAGAGAGGTTCATTCTTTTCTTGGACATGCAGGATTCTATAGGCGATTCATCAAAGATTTTTCCAAGATTTCCCAACCCATTTGCCGACTTCTTCAAAAAGATGTGACATTCAAGTTCGATGATGAGTGTGAAAAGGCATTCAATCACCTCAAGGAAAAACTAACATCGGCCCCCATCATAGTCCTACCAGATTGGAGCCTTCCCTTTGAGCTTATGTGCGATGCCTCAGATTATGCATTAGGGGCTGTTTTGGGACAAAGGAGGGACAGGAAGCCACACGTCATCTACTATGCATCCCGGACGTTGAATGATGCATAATTGAATTATTCCACCACTGAAAAAGAACTTCTTGCTGTTGTATTTGCTTTAGATAAGTTTCGTTCATATCTTTTTGGAACTAAAGTTATTATTTACACTGATCACGCAGCTTTGAAGTATTTTCTCACAAAGAAGGAGGCCAAGCCAAGGCTTATTCGTTAGATGCTACTTCTCCAAGAGTTTGACGTGGAAATCCGGGACAAGAAAGGAAGTGAAAATGTGGTGGCTGACCATTTGAGCCGAATGGTGCATGAAGAAGATGCCAATGCCATGCCCATCCCAGAGACATTCCCAGATGAGCAGTTGCTGTCCATTAAGGTAAGTGAGCCATGGTATGTCGATCTAGTTAATTATTTGGTCACTAAGCATGTCCCAAGCACCCTAACTAAGCACCAACGTGATACACTCAAGAAGGATGCACGGTTTTATGTTTGGGATGACCCTTATTTGTGGAAACATTGCCCTGACCAGATTCTACGTAGGTGTGTGCATGATTCCGAGTTTCATTCGATTTTAACTTTCTGTCACACTTATGAATGTGGGGGTCATTTCGGCACACAACGCACAACACATAAGGTTTTAGAATGTGGATTTTATTGGCCTACTATCCTTAGAGATGCTAGAACCTTTTGTATCACCTGTGATCGTTGTCAAAGAATGGGTAATATAACATCAAAAGACCAAATGCCGCAACATACTATATATTCTGTTGAGATTTTTGATGTTTGGGGTATAGATTTCATGGGTCCATTTCCTTCCTCCCATGGTTTTCTTTATATATTACTTGTTGTGGATTATGCTTCGAAATGGGTGGAAGCAAAAGCCACCCGTACTAATGATTCTAAAGTAGTTGCAGATTTTATTAGAACTAACATATTTGCAAGGTTTGGAATGCCAAGAGTGCTCATTAGTGATGCAGGATCCCATTTTTGTAATCAAACCATTGAGACGTTGCTCAAGAAGTACAATGTCACGCATAAGGTTTCAACACCTTATCATCCTCAGACAAGTGGGCAAGCCGAGGTTTCGAATAGGGAAATCAAGCAAATTTTGGAGAAGACAGTGGGACCAACTCGAAAAGATTGGAGCTTGCGTTTAAATGATGCATTGTGGGCATATAGAACGGCCTACAAAACACCAATTAGGATGTCCCCATTTCGGCTCATCTATGGGAAACCATGTCATCTTCCGGTTGAATTGGAGCATCGTGCACATTGGGCCGTCAAAACATTCAATATGGACATTGATGCCACTGGGATCCATAGGAAATTGCAATTGAATGAGCTGGAGGAGATTAGGAAGGAAGCTTATGAGAACGCTCTCATTTATAAGGAGAAAGCAAAGGCCACCCATGACAAGATGATTTGTGGCAAGACATTCTCTATAGGGCAGAAAGTGTTCCTTTTCAATTCCCGTCTTCGGTTGTTTCCAGGTAAGTTGCGTTCTAAATGGATTGGACCTTTTGTTATTACTAATGTTTTTCCTCATGGTGCAGTCCAAATTCAAAGTTTGAAGACGGAACATGAATTCAAGGTCAATGGACACCGTTTGAAGCCCTACTGTGAGACATTTGAGGAGCATGCCGTTGAGGACATACCCCTCCATGTGGTGGGCCCTATTCAAGCTTAAATGGAGGTATCGTCTGGCTGGAAGACGTTAAAGCAAGCGCTTCTTGGGAGGCAACTCATGTGTTCAAACGAGGGATTGAAGGAATTCGAGCTCCATAACCAGATTTGCGTTCTTAAACTCTACCCTTTCTTGTTTTTAC